>NC_133138.1:92611257-93212108 GCF_048418815.1 Hemitrygon akajei | reverse complement strand
ACATCCTAGCCAGAGGTTCAGCAATCTCTTCCCTTGCCTTGTGGAGCAGCCTGGGGAATATTCCGTCAGGACCCGGGGACTTATCCGTCCTAATGTATTTTAACAACTCCAACACCTCCTCTCCCTTAATATCAACATGCTCCAGAATATCAACCTCACTCATATTGTCCTCACCGTCATCAAGTTCCCTCTCAGTGGTGAATACCGAAGAGAAGTATTCATTGAGGACCTCGCTCACTTCCACAGCCTCCAGGCACATCTTCCCACTTTTATCTCTAATCGGTCCTACCTTCACTCCTGTCATCCTTTTGTTCTTTACATAATTGAAGAATGCCTTGGGGTTTTCCTTTACCCTACTCGCCAAGGCCTTCTCATGCCCCCTTCTTGCTCTTCTCAGCCCCTTCTTAAGCTCCTTTCTTGCTACCCTATATTCCTCAAAAGACCCATCTGATCCTTGCTTCCTAAACCTCATGTATGCTGCCTTCTTCCTCCTGACTAGATTTTCCACCTCACTTGTCACCCATGGTTCCTTCACCCTACCATTCTTTATCTTCCTCACCGGGACAAATTTATCCCTAACATCCTGCAAGAGATCCTTAAACATCGACCACATGTCCATCGTACATTTCCCTGCAAAAATATCATCCCAATTCACACCCACAAGTTCTAGCCTTATAGCCTCATAATTTGTCCTTCCCCAATTAAAAACTTTCCTATCCTCTCTGGGTCTATCCTTTTCCATGATAATGCTAAAGGTCAGGGAGCGGTGATCACTGTCCCCCAGATGCTCACCCACTGACAGATCTGTGACCTGACCCGGTTCGTTACCTAATACTAGATCTAGTATGGCATTCCCCCTAGTCGGCCTGTCAACATACTGTGACAGGAATCCATCCTGGACACACTTAACAAATTCTGCCCCATCTAAACCCTTGAACTAATCAAGTGCCAATCAATATTAGGGAAGTTAAAGTCACCCATGATAACAACCCTGTTATTTTTGCACCTTTCCAAAATCTGCCTCCCAATCTGCTCCTCGGTATCTCTGCTGCTACCAGGGGGGCTATAGAATACCCCCAGTAGAGTAACTGCTCCCTTCCTGTTCCTGACTTCCACCCATACTGACTCAAAGGAGGATCCTGCTACAGTACCCACTCTTTCTGCAGCTGTAATAGTATCCCTGACCAGTAATGCCACCCCCCTTCCTCTTTTTCCCCCTTCTCTATCCCTTTTAAAGGACTGAAATCCAGGAATATTGAGAATCCATTCCTGCCCTAGTGCCAGCCAAGTCTCCGTAATGGCCACTACATCATAATTCCATGTATGTATCCAAGCTCTCAGTTCATCACCTTTGTTCCTGATGCTTCTTGCATTGAAGTACACACACTTTAGCCCTTCTACCTTACTACCTTTACACCCTTTATTCTGCTTCTTTTTCATCAAAGCCTCTCTATATGTTAGATCTGGCTTTACTCCATGCACTTCTTTCACTGTTCTATCACTCTCGGTCCCACCCCCCTTGCAAATTAGTTTAAACCCTCCCGAACCATGCTAGCAAACCTACCTGCAAGGATATTGCTCCCCCTCGAGTTCAGGTGCAACCCATCCAATCTGTACAGGTCCCACCTTCCCCAGAAGAGATCCCAATGGTCCAAAAATCTAAAACCCTGCCCCCTGCACCAACTCCTCAGCCACGCATTCAACTGCCATCTCCTCCAATTCTTACCATCACTATCACGTAGTACTGGCAGAAATCCTGAGAACCCCACCTGTTGTCTGCTATCTCTCTGCAGATTTGCTCCTCCAATTCTCACTGACTATTGGGTGGTCTATGATACAACCCCATTAATGTGGTCATACCTTTCCTGTTTCTCAGCTCCACCCATATGGCCTCGGTAGACAAGCCCTCTAATCTGTCCTGCCTGAGCACTGTTGTAACATTTTTCCTGACTAGCAATGCCACCCCCCCCACCCTTCATCCCTCTGCCTCTATCACGTCTGAAACATTGGAACCCTGGAACATTAAGCTGCCAGTCCTGCCCCTCCTGTAGCCAAGTTTCACTAATGGCTATAATGTTATAATTCCACATGTCAATCCACGCCCTCAGCTCGTCTGCCTTCCCCACAATACTCCTCGCATTGAAATAGATACACCTCAGAAGATTATTACCACCACACACAACCCTTCTATTTCTGACTTTGCATGAACTTTTAACATCTTGTATTTTCACTCTCGCTCCACTATCTGCTCTGGCACTCTGGTTCCCATCCCCCTGCATATCTAGTTTAAACCCCCCCCCCCCCCCCCCAATAGGACTAGCAAACCTCCCTGCAAGGATATTGGTCCCCCTGTAGTTCAGGTGTAACCTGTCTCTCTTGTACAGGTCCCACCTGCCCCAGAAGATGTCCCAATGATCCTGAAATCTGAAACCCTGCCCCCTACACCAGTTCCTCAGCCATGTGTTCATCCTCCGAAGCATCCTATTCTTACCCTCACTGGCATGTGGCACAGGTAGCAATCCTGAGATTACCACCCTCGAGGCCCTGCTTTTTAACTTCCTACCAAGCTCTCTATACTCACTCTTCATGACCTCCTGACTCTTTCTTCCTACATCATTGGTACCGATGTGTACCACGACATCTGGCTGCTCACCCTCCCACTTCAGAATGCTGCGCACGTGATCAGAGACATCCCTGACCCTGGCACCCGGGAGGCAACAAACCATCCGGGAGTCTCAGTCATGACCACAGAACCTCCTGTTGTACCTCTAACTATTGAAGAACCCGTTATAACTGTGTCATTACCCTTATTACATGCTTTTTCCAGTTGCCTTTGAAATCTCAGCCCCACATCTTGGCTACTATTTGGTGGACTATATATGATTTCCATAATGGTTTTTTCACCCTTGCAGTTTCTTAACTCCACCCACAAAAATTCAACATTCTCAGACCCTATGTCACTTGTTTCTGAGGATGTAATTCCATCTCTTACCAACAGAGCCACACCACCACCTACACCTCCCTGCCAGTCCTTTCAATATAAAGTATATCCTTTGATGTTAAGCTCCCAACTATGGCCTCCTTTCAGTCATGACTCAGTGATGCCCAAAACACCATACTGACCAAACACTAATTGCGCCATGGGTTTGTCCATCTTATTCCGAATGTTACATGCATTTAAGTACAGCTCCTTCAGTCCTGTAATCTTCGACCTTTTGAATTTTGCCTCTGTGGTACAATTTAACTCTTTGCTCTATCTACATTTGTACCCAATTATTGGCTTGTCCTTCCTTACATTCATGTTGCATCCATCAGCTACCTGTAAACCTGCCGCTCACCCTCAGCTCTGTCATCCTGCTTCCCATCCCCTTGTCATATTAGTTTAAACCGTCCCCAACATGTCTTAAGAAGACAGGATGAGCGAGCAAGGGGTTTTCTCTTTGGAGGATGTGATGTGACTTGAAAGAAGTGTACAAGAGGCATAGATAGAGTGACTAGCAGAGACTTTCTCCCAGGGCAGAAGTGGCTAATACAAGAGGGCATAATTTTAAGGAGATTGGAGGGAAGTATTGGGGGATCTCAGAGATAAGTTCTTTACACAGAGAGGCTACTGCCCTGCCAGATGTAGTGGCAGAGGCAGATACATTGAGGGCACCTATGAAACTCTTTGACAAGCATATGGATCATAGAAAAAAATGGAGGCTTCTCTGGGACGAAGGGTTAGAAGGATCTTAGAGTAGGTTAAAAGACTGGCACAACATCATGGCCTATACTGTGCTCTACTATTTTCTGTTCTTAGGTGCTTGGCCAACATGGACTAGTTGGGCCTGTTTCCAAGCTGTATTACTCTATAACACGATGATGATGATGATGTTGGTGGTGCTGATGAAGGACTGTGATTTCTTTCCAATTATCTTGCTTCACTGACTACAGCTGGCCTTGATCTCCTTGGTCAGTGCCTGTTGTTACTGGCCAATGGTTCCCCAGGTAGTGAGGCTGACGTAAGCAGATGAGACCAGTGGTCATATTGACAAGTCATCTACCTGTAGGCAGGATTCTATAAATTCATCCAGAGTCACCACACCATCTTTGTTTTGGTCCATTTTCTGTAGAAGGAAAAATATTAATGTTCATGAAGAGCTGACTCTATAGGGTTCACAAAGAATTAGCAATAATCTGTTCCAAGCAAGAAGCAGCCACAGTCAATTTTAAAGTCATGATCAGGACAATATTCAACCTCCAATGGAAGTCCACATCAATTCCCAAGGAAGTGCTGCTGCTCCTTGTACATGACAATGGTTGCAATCTGGAACATACTGCCAACTGTTGAGGGAAGGTCTTCTTGCATCATTTGAGAAGCATCTGAACAAGCAGAAAGCTACAGACCAACTGCTTGGAAATGGGATCAGTACCAATGGATATGATGGTCGCACTGACATGGTGGACCAAAGGGCACATGTCCCTATTGTGTGCCTTCAACAACTAGACAAATAGATTGGAATAGACCAAACAGAAACAGGCAAATATCTCCCTGCTGGGGCAGGTCAGATACCAGAACCACCAGCAAGGTGGCTGAACTAAGACCCATGGACTTGAGGGCCCGAGTTATAGAGAGAGAGGTTGAATCTTTATTCCTTGGAGAATGAGGGGCAACCTTATAGATATGTTTAAAATGATAGGGTGTATGGTAACAGTCTTCCCCCCGGGTAGGGAAGTCCAAAACCTGTGGGCATCGATATACGTGAGAAAGAAAGATTTGAAAAGGAAACTGAGGGGCAACCTTTTCATTAGAGGCTGGTGAGTAAATTGAGGAAGTGGTCGGAGTAAGTACAATACTATAATTTAAGAAACACTTGATAAGTACATGGAGGGGTGGGGCTTGGAGGATTGCAGGAAATTTGGACTAGCTGGGTAGGCACTGTGATTGGTGTAAATGGCTGATATCTGCGCTGTTCTGCTCTGTGGCTCTGGGATCCACCCAGCAGCATTGGATATGGTCAAATATGGGCCAACAGTGTATTTGGGCTCTGGGTACAAGGAAGCAAATCCTCCTTAGTAACAACTGCATTCAGCACCAGCTGCTGTTGCTTCTTCTGAATTAGAAGGCAGTCTGGTATAAACTCACACCATATTGCAGGGGTATTCCACTATCCCATGGGCAACGTCTGATGACAAACCCTTAGCGCAGTTAGCTGATCACTACTGGATGAAGCAGAAGACCCAATGGCCAGACATTTTGACAGCTTGTGACCTTGGGATGTCCTAAAATGTTCATGGTGGGTGAATACTCTGCTCCTACCATAATCTGACACCACCTGCTGAAACCAGTGCCCCAATGGTGCTCAGTGTGAATACATGGTGTGTGCCTCCTTCCCACTTGACACAACCACAATACATGACATGTACTAAACCAAGGTCAGCATGTCCAAGATGAATAATCAACACCCATGGCTTGTATCCCTCCTGAAAACGGAGGGTTTCTCTGCAAAAAACTTCAGAAACAGGTCCTACCTGAAAGAAGACATCCACGTGATGCCTGGGAGCATCGGCCTTCAGCACAGGGTAGGTGTACTTCCCCATCATGTCATAGATGGCCCTCACAATGTCTGTCATCTCCTGCAGAGTGAGCAACATGAACAGCTCACCACCTCTTCATACAGACCCTCCACACCACTCCCAGCACCAAGTGTCCAAACACCTCACAAGGCCTTGCTGCCTTCGCCAGCCCCAACAACAAACAGGTACATAAGCGCACTGCCCCACATTTCCACCACCACAGGCTGCCTGTACTCTACGGATTCACCCTGCCTTTATTATACTGCTACCAGTCTTCACACAGCCCCCATTCTGGGTGTCTATCCAGTCCTTGCTTCTCTTTAACTTCTATATCACCTGTACTGTATATGAACCTGCCCCTTGTATACCCTGTATCAATATACCAACCAGCCATTGTACACCTTGCATAGTATATCAGTATACCAGACCACACATGGTAGATCCCATCTCCCTGGCTCCATATTCACATCTGGACAATCTGGATACCTACTGTACGTCAGATTCCTACATGTTGACTTTAGCAACGTCTTCACCTACCAATCAGTCCAGGGTCAGTTATGTGCTTTTCATGTGAGATGTAGGAAGTGTAACCAGCTGCAGCTCCTTATGAACTGAATTAGGAAATGGAGCTGCAGTGCGATGACCTTTGGCTTATACAGGAGAATTAGTGGCTGATAGATAAGAACTACAGGGAGGTAGTCAGACCTAAGTTGCAGAAGGCAGATGGCTGGGTGACTGTCACAAAATGGAAAAGGGATAGGCAAATAGTGCAGTAAGTACAGAGGGGCACTGTGGTAGTGGGACCAGGGGACCATAGTTGTTAGCACAAAGCTATTACAGCTCAGGCATTGGAGTTCAGTTAAATTCTGGTTTCTCTATAAGCAAGTTTGTACATTCCTTCCCATATGCATGTGGGTTTCCTCCGGGTGCTCTCATTTCCTTCCACAGTCCAGTCATTGTAAATTGTTCCATGGTTAGGGTTGTTGTGTAGTATAGCTTGAAGGACTGAAATAGCCTGTTTTAAAAAACCTGTGACTACTCCCTTCAGTAATAAGCATTCTGTTTGATACTATTGGGGGAGCGGTGACCTACAGTGACCAGAGTCTGGCTGTGTGCTCAAACGGGAAAGGATGCGAAGAAGAGCGCAGTGGTGATAGGGATTCAATAGTTAGAGGACAAGACAGAAGATCTGTGGATATGAAAGAGATATACAAATAATATGTTGTCTCCCTGGTGCCAGAATCAGAGATCTGGTTCACAGCCTTCTAAAGGCAGAAGGTGATCAACCAGAAGTTGTGGTGTATATTGGTCCGATGACATGAGTAGGAAAAGGAATGAGGTCCTGAAGAGAGAATATAGGGAGCTAGGTAGAAATGACCTAGCTCCCTAGGTCATGCATGACCTCAAGGTTAGTAATCTCTGGATTGCTGCATGTACTATGAGCCAGTGAGGTTAAGAATAGGATGAATGGATGGCTTTTGAATTAGTATAGAGTCAAAGTTTTAGATTTATGGATCACTAAGATCTCTTGCGGGGAAGACATGACCTGCACAAAAAGGATGGGTTAGACCTGAACTCAAGGGGGATTATGTCCTTGTGAGCAGATTTGCTAGAGCTGTTAAAGAGGGTTTAAACTAATTTGCAGGGGAATGGGAACCAGAGTGATAAGGCAGAGGATGGGTCAGTTGGTATACAAGAAGGTAAAGTGTTTACTGAGACTGTGAGGATGGATAAGCAGTTGATATTGTGGTCATTGGGATGTGTGGAAGGTCTGAGCAGTTCAACAGTAAGGATAAAGTAAAAGGGAAGGAAAGTGCAGGAATGGTTACAAAAGTCTCCAGAATAAAGAAAACAAAAAGTTTACAAAGGGATAAAAATTTAACTTCCAATAAAAAGGGTGAAAATTGGAAAAGGTGTTATATTTGAATGCATATGGAATAAGATAGTGAAGCACAGTTACACACTGGCATCACAGAGTCATTGCTGAAGGATCACAGGTGGGAGTTTATCATCTAAGGTCAAGTCAAGTCAAGTCACTTTTATTGTCATTTTGACCATAACTGCTGGTACAGTACATAGTAAAAATGAGACAGCGTTTTTCAGGACCATGGTTTACATGACACAGTACAAAAACTAGACTGAACTATGTAAAAAACAACACAGAGAAGTTTACTACACTAGACTACAGACCTAGGGTACACATTGTATTGAAAGAACAGGCAGGTGGAGGAGGTGTGGTGGCTTTGTTGGTTAAAAAAAAACAATAAAATAAATCTTCAGAAAGAGGAGGACATAGCATCATTATGTGTAGAATTAAGAAAAAACAATGGTAAAAATACCTGATGGGAGTTATATACAGGCCTTCATACAATAGCTAGGATGTGGTGTACAAATTACAACAGGAGATTGGAAAAGCATACGTAAAGGGCAATGTTATGATAGTCAAGCAGGTAGATTAGGAAAATCTGGTTGGTGTTGGATCCCATGAGAATGAATTTGTCGATTGTATGAGAGATTTTTTTAGAGCAGCTTGTAGTGGAGCTCATTAGGAAAATTCAATTCTGGATTGGCTGTTGTGAAATGAACCGGATTTGGTTAAGGGAGCTTAAGTTAAAGGAACCCTTAGGAGCCAGTGATCATAATGTGATAGTATTCACCCTGCAGTGTGAGAGGGAGAAGCTAAAATTGGATGGTTCAGTATTACAGTGGAGTAAAGGGAACTACAAAGGCCTGAGAGAGGAATTAGCCAAAATTGATTGGAAGGAGATATTAGCAGGGAGGATGGTAGAACAACAATGGCTGGAGTTTCTGGGAGCAATTGAGAAGGTACAGGATAGATTTATCCCAAAGAAGTATTCTCAAGAAAGGATGAGCTAACCATAGCTGACAAGGAAAGTCAATGACTGTATATATAAAAAAGAGGGGGCATATAATATAGCAAAAATAGTGGGAGTCTAGATGATTAGGAAGATTCCAAAAACCAACAAAAGGCAACTAAAAAAGCCACAGGGACAGAAAAGATGAAATATGAATGTTAGCTGACCAATAATTTAAAAGAGGATAACAAAATTATTTGCAGATACATAAAGAGTAAAAGAGAGGCGAGAGTGGATATTGAACCATTAGAAAATAACGCTTGAAAGATAGTGATGGGGGACAAAAAGCTGGTGGATGAATTTATTAAGTACTTTGCATCTATCTTTATTGTGGAAGACACCAGCAAATGCCTGAATTTCAGAGTGTTAAGGGTAGAACTAAGTGCAGCTATTACTAGGGAGAAGTTGTTTGGTAGGCTCACAGGTTTGAAGTTGGATGTCACCCGGACCAGATGGATACAGACCAGGTTTCTCAAAAAGGTTGCTGAAGAGACCGAGAAACATTAGTTTCAAGGAACACTAGAATCTGGTATACACAGGACATAGTATATAGAAACTTACAGCACATTACAGGCTCTTTGGCCCACAATGTTGTGCCTATCATGCAATCTACTCTAAAAAGTGGCGACAATTTCCCTAGTGCATAGCCCTCTATTTTTCTAAGCTCCATATACCTACCCAAGAGGCTCTTAAAATACCCTATTGTATCCACTTCCATCGGCAGTGTGTTCCATGCACTCACCACTCTGTGTGAAAATCTTATCCTTGACATCCCCTTGGTACCTATTTCCAAGTACCTTAAAACTATGCCCCCTCATGTTAGCCATTTCAGCCCTAGCAAAAAGCCTCTGGCTATCCACATGATCAATGCCCCTCATCATCTTATACACCTCTATTAGGTCACCTCTCATCCAAGGAGAAAAGGATAAGTATATGCAACCTATTCTCATAAGGTACATCCTCCAATCCAGGCAACATTCCTATAAATCTCCTCTGCACTCTCTCTATAGTATCCACATCCTTCCTGTAGTGAGGTGACCAAAACTGAACACAGTACTCCAAGTGGGGTCTGACCAAGATCTTATATAGCTGTAACATTATCTAATGGCTCTTGAACTCAATCCTAATGCCAACACACCCTATGCCTTCTTAACAACACTGTCAACCTGTGCGGCAGCTTTGAGTGTACTATCAACATGGACCCCTAGATCTCTCAGATCCTCCACACTGCCAAGAGTCTTACTATTTATACTATATTCTGTCTTCAAATTGGACCTACCAAACTGAAGCACTTAACACTTATCTGGGTTGAACTCTATCTGCCACTTCTCAGCCCAGTTCTGCATCCTATCAACATCTTGCTGTAACCTCTGACAGCCCTCCACACTATCCACAACACCCCTACCTGTCATCACCAAACTTACTAACCCACCCTTCTACTTCTTCATCTAGGTCAGTTATAAAAATCACAAAGAGGAGGGGTCCCAGAACAGATCCCTGTGGAACACCACTGGTCACCAACCTCCATGTAGAATACGAACCATCTACCTTCTGTTGGCAAGCCAATTCTGGATCCACAGAGCAAGGTCTCCTTGGATCCTATGCCTCATTACTTTATGAAGGAGCCTTGCATGGGGAACCTTATCAAATACCTTAATGAAATCCATATACACTACATCTACTGTGGTACCTTCATCGGTGTGTTTTGTTAGATCCTCAAAGAACTCAATCAGGCTCGTAAGGCAGAACCTGCCCTTGACAAAGCCATGCTGTCTATTCCTAATCATATTATAACTCTCCAAATGCTCATAAATCTTGCCTCTCAAGATCTTCTCCAACAACTTGCTCACCACTTAAGTCAGACTCACTGGGTCTGGGTTAGTTTCCTGGGTTATCTCTACTCCCTTTCTTGAACAAGGATACAACATTTGCAACCCTCCAATCCTCAGGTCCTTCTCCCATCCCTACTGATGACGCAAGGATTATCGCAAGAGGCTCAGCAATCTCCTGCCACGCTTCCCACAGTAGCCTGGGATAGATTTCATCTAGCCCCAGTGACTTATCTAACTTAATGCTTTTCAAAAGTTCCAGCAGATCCTCTTTCTTAATATCTATATGCTCAAGCATTTCAGTCCATTGAAAGTCATCCCCACAACTGCCAAGGTCTTTTTCCTTGGTGAATAATGAAGCAAAGTATTTATTAAGTACCTCTGCTACATCCTCAGACTGCATGCATATGTTTCCACTATCGCATTTGATTGGTCCTATTCTCACACAGCTCATCCCCTTGCTCTTCACAAACTTTTAGAATGCCTTGGGGTTTTCCTTAATCCTGCTCACCAGGCCTTCTGATGGCCCCTTCTGGCTCTCCTAATTCCATTCTTAAGCTCCTTCCTAGCAACCTTGTAATTTTTTTTTTTACAGCTCCAACAATGCCTAGTTTCTTGAACCTTTTGTAAGCTTTTCTTTTCTTCTTAACTAATTTTCTACATCCTTTGTACACCATGGTTCTTTAACCCTACCATTCTTTCACCACCTCAATGGATCACACCTATGCAGAACCATGCAGTATTTCCTAAACATTTGCCACATTTCTGCTATGTATTTCCCCAAGAACATTTGCTCCCAATTTATGTTCACAAGTTCCTGCCTAATAGTATCATATTTCTCCCTACCCCAATTAAATGTTCTGTCAGAATGCAGGAGCAGGGATCTAATTGCAGACCCAGTATTTTGCACACAATGATATTAATTGAGTAACAAATCCCAAGGTGCAAACAAAATCGGTTGCAAAGTTCAGGCAAAGATCAAAACATCCAGAGAAATCTAAAAACCAGAGTCGAGAAACAGGCAGAGTTGATATTCAGATAGACAAAGTACAGATACAAATGCTGGACAGGCTCAGGAAAACTCACTTGCACAATCTGGCAACAAACAGGTGAAAACACAGGACTGAAATACACTGAGCAATAAACAGAGAGGCAGATGATAGGTGGAGCACAATGAGACACGGGTGGCAGCAATACAGGTAATAATGAGAAACAGGTAAGAGGCGGAGTACTCAGTAATATAGGGGCTAGAGTAGGTGTGGGGACGGGAGCACATGGGGTATGAAAACAAACAAGAGCACATGGCAATACAAAACCACAGAATCACAGCTAGGGGGAAAACACACAAAAAGACAAAGTTCAACTGGAGGTACTGACAGTTTTCCCAAATTGTCTGTTCCTATCCCTCTCCAGCACTATGGTGAAGGAGATAGAATTGTGGTCACTACCTCCAAAATGCTCTCCCACTGAGAGATCTGACACCTGACCAGGTTCATTTCTCAATAAAAGATCAAGTACAGCTTCTCCTCCAGTTGACTTATCTACATATTGCACCAGGAAACCTTCCTGAGCACACCTATCAAAGCCCACCCCATCTAAACCCCTTGTGCTAAGGAGATGCCAATGAATATTAGGGACGTTAAAATCTCCTATTACAACCCTATTATTATTGCAACGTTCTAGAATCTGCCTCCTATCTGCTCCTTGAAATCCCTGTTACTATTGGGGGGGGGGGGGTCTATAAAAAAACCCAGTAAAGTTATTGCCCCTTTCCTATTTTTGACTTTCACCCACACTGACTCAGTAGACCATTCCGCCATGATTTTCTCCTTTTCTGCAGCCATTACACTATCCCTGATTAGCAATGCCATGCCCCCACCTTTTTGCCTCCCTCCCTGTCCTTTTTGAAGCATCTACCCCTGCATACTCAGCAGCCATTCGTACTCCTGAGACATCCAAGTCTCTATAATGGCCACAATGTCACAGTTCCACCTATTGATCCATGCTCTAAGTTCATCCGCCTTGTTTATGACACTTCTTGCATTAAAATAGACACATCTCAAACCATCAGGCTGAGTGCATCTTTGCCCTAACATCTGCCTATCCTTCCTCACAAACCATCTCTACTTGTGCTCCAACCTCCCCATCCTCTGCCTCTTCACTTCAGTTCCCAAACCCTTGCAAATCTAGTTTAAATCCTCTCCAATAGCATTAGCAAACCTCCCCATCAGGATACTGCTCCCCCCCCAGATTCAAGTACAACCTATCCTTTTCGTACAGGTCACACCTGCCTCAGAAGAGGTCCCAATGATCCAAAGATCTGATTCCCTGCCCCCTGCTCCAATCCTTCAGCCACGCATTTATCCTTCACCTCATTCTATTCCTATGCTCATTGTCGCATGGCACAGCCAGCAATCCCGAGATGACTACCTTTAAGGTCCTGCTTCTCTCACGGTCCCATCAGGCAATCACCCACCTGGCTATTTTCCTCAGGAATTGGGCCTCAATCACCTCGTTTAGTTCCAATCACTCCCAGGTTCCACTAACTACAAAAATCAGCAAATGCAGTATAAAAATCCTGCGACCACAACAAGGAGCTGCCAATTCGCTGGTTGACTTGTGTATGAGTAACCTTGTTCCATGGTTCTTAGGACTATCAGTTCTAGTCTAGCATCGTTCCTGAATTCTCTACTAAAACCAAGACTCCAGGTAAAGACTCCCTTGGCACCAATTCCACACCTTCTACGACCGTAATGCCTCCCTAATCGGCCTCCGCGCCCGTGTTCAGCACTTGGGTTCATTCCACCGCCGCATCCTTGTAACAGAGCCAACTGGCCACAATGAACCCAGCAGACACGGATCCCGTACAACAGGCCCTGGCCAGCCAGGGCTACCTACTGGGTGCCCATGACCAACTACTTCAGGAGATCACGGAAAACCTTCGGACACTAACCACCAATGTGCAGAAGGTCAGTGAACAAGTGGACCAGGTCTCCGCTTCTGTTTCTCCGTCCCCTCCAAGAACCCCGGCTACCCAAACCGCACCACTCGGGATGCCTTTGCCCCCGGAATTAGCAACACCATCCCCTCGAGAGCCATATGTACCCGAGCCTGAACCCTACACCGGGTACCGAGGTAGGACCAAACCCTGGGCCTTCCTGTAACAATGCTCCCTAGTCTTTGAGCTGCAGCCACGTACCTACACCTCCGATAAATCAAAGACTGCGTATACCATGGGGCTGCTACGAGGGGATGCCTTGGCTTGGGCAACCGCGATATGGGATAACCGACCAGAGGTTTGTTCCCCCTACTCCTCCTTTGTCGCTGAAATGAGGAAAGTCTTCGAACAATCCATTCGCGGTAAGGACGCTGCGAAACGGTTGCTTACTCTTCGTCAGGCTTCGCGAAGTGTGGCCAGGTATTCCATTGAGTTCCGGACCTTAGCCGCAGACTCTGGGTGGAATGACAAGGTTTTTTGACAGGGCCTCTTGGACAAGATAAAGGATGAGTTGGCCGCGAGGGACGACACAGACTGTGTGGACTCTCTGATCTCGCTAGCCATTCGATTAGATTATTGACTTCAGGAGCGTCAGAGAGAGAGAACCAGTTGCCCCACTCCTCAGGGAAGCCCACAGTCCACCTTACCAGTCTCAGCCAGCCCCCCTTCCCCAGCTGCTCCCAGTGTGGCTCCTGCTACAACCGTCCCCACCCCCCTGAGGGAGGAACTGATGCAGCTGGGACGGAACCGTCTCTCCCCAGCCGAACGAATTCAGAAGTGGAGAGCTGGGGATTTTTGTGGCCAGCCAGGACATTTCTGGGATACCTGCCCTCAGCGGCCAAAAGGGAGGACTCACCAGTGAGAAAGGGGGCTCTGCTGAGCTGGATGATACTCCCTTCAGCACCCCAGACTCGGATGCAGATCCCAGCAACCGTGAATTACCAACAACATTCCCTGTCCCTATCCGCTTTAGTGGATTCCGGTGCTGAGGAAAATCTGCTGGACAAAGAGATAGCCACCCAGGCCGGAATACCTCGCCAGCCGCTAACCACCCCCCTGGAGGCCAGGGCCCTGGACGGAAAACTGCTGGCTCGGGTGACCCACTGTGCATCACCCCTAACCTTGATCCTATCCGGCAACCATCGGGAGGATGTACAATTCAGTCTCATTCATTCACCTCAAGCCCCGGTAGTTCTAGGGTATCCATGGCTGACCCAACACAATCCCCATATCGACTGGTCTACCGGGAGGATAGCCGAATGGAGCCTGTCTTGCCATGCCAACTGTCTGTGGTCGGCCCCATCTCCCAGAGAAGCTACCACGACCCCGCCTGTTTTGGAACCCCTCGACTTGTCCCACGTCCCCACAGAGTACCATGACTTGGGACAGGTGTTCAGTAAACAACGGGCCCTTTCCCTACCTCTACACTACCCATATGATTGTGCCATCGACATTCTCCCCAAGGCCCCACTACCCACCAGTCGCCTTTTTAACCTATCCTGACCAGAGAGAGAGGCCATGGAGAAATACATTAGTGAGTCCCTCACTGCGGGCATTATAAGGTCTTCATCCTCCCCGGTAGGTGCCAGTTTCTTTTTTGTAGAAAAGAAGGACGAGATGCTTTACCCTTGTATTGACTACTGAGGCCTAAATATTATAACAGTTAAGAACAAGTACCCTCTACCTCTCATTAGTTCGGCATTTGAACCCCTGCCATGGAGCCACCATCTTCTCAAAGCTGGACCTTCGCAATGCCTACCATTTAGTCAGGATGAGGGAGGGGGACGAATGGAAGACGGCCTTCAATACACCTCTAGGCCACTTTGAATATTTGGTCATGCCGTTTGGCCTCACCAATGCTCCCGCCGTTTTCCAAACCCTGATCAATGACGTACTGAGGGACTTTATCAATCGGTTCGTATTTGTTTACCTTGACGATATCCTGATATTTTCAAGCAGCCCCCAAGAACACATACACCATGTCCATCAAATCCCCCAGAGACTGTGGGAAAACCAGTTATTTGCAAAGGCAAAAAAATGCGAGTTCCACGTCCCTTCGGTCAGCTTCCTAGGCTGTATCATTGCAAGCGGGCAAGTAAAAGCAGATCCCGAGAAGATCCGGTCAGTGGAGGAATGGCCTAGACCCATGACACCCAAACAACTTCAACGATTCCTGGGGTTTGAAAACTTCTACCGTAGATTCATCAGAGACTACAGTCGAGTGGCGGCCCCCCTTACTCGGCTTACCTCGCCTACCACACCGTTTTGCTGGGACTCCGAAGCGGACTCAGCATTCACCGACCTGAAGAGATGTTTCACCATCGCTCCCATCCTGGTCCATCTGGTCAATTCATTGTTGAGATGGACGCCTCTGACTCCGGGGTAGGAGCGGTCCTATCCCAACGAGCAAGTTCGGATGAAAAGCTTCACCCCTGCGCCTTCTACTCTTGCCGACTGTCCCCCGCCGAGCAGAATTACGATGTGAGGAATCGGGAATTACTGGCGGTCAAACTAACTCTGGATGGAGGTACTGGTTGGAGGAAGCAGAACACCCGTTTGTGGTGTGGACTGATCATAAGAACCTGGAGTATATTCAGACCACCAAATGATTGAACTCCTGCCAAGCCCGTTGGGCATTGTTTTTTGGGTGGTTCAAGTTTACCCTCACGTACCGTCCAGGATCCAAGAATGGGAAGCTGGATGCGCTATCGCACCAGCATGACTCCAAGGATGACACCTCCAGTCCCGAGACTATCCTCCCACCATCCTGTGTGGTGGCCACCCTCACCTGGGAGATCGAGGCTAAAGTAAAGGAAGCCCAGTGGGACGACCCCGACCCTGGCAATGGACCCGGCGATCACCTGTACCTGCCCGTCTCTGTCAGGCCTCAGGTTCTCCAATGGGGGCACACATCCCAGTTCGCCTGCCACCCCGGGAGTGATCGGACCCAGGCTCTCCTGAGGAAGCACTTTTGGTGGCCGTCCATGGAGGGGGACACCCGTTCTTATGTCTCGGCTTGTTCCATCTGTGCCCGGGGAAAGGTCTCTCACCGACCACCTGCGGGTCTACTTCGTCCTCTACCTGTCCCTGGTCACACATCGCCCTAGACTTCGCCACTGGTCTACCCCCTTCCCGCGGCAACACCACTGTCCTCACCGTGGTAGACCGATTCTCCAAGGCGGTGCACTTTGTGGCCCTCCCTAAACTCCCTTCCTCTCAAGAAACCGCAGACCTTCTCGTCTGCCACGTCTTCCGCCTCCACAGAATCCCCACGGATATCATCTCTAATCGAGGTCCCCAGTTCGTCTCACAGGTATGGAAGGCCTTCTGTCAAGTCTTAGGTGCATCGCTCAGCCTGTCATCTGGCTTCCACCCCCAGACAAACGGGCAGACGGAACGGGTCAACCAAGACCAGGAGGTGACGCTACGTTGAGTAACGGCAAACAACCCGTCGACCTGGAGCAACCACCTCCCGTGGGTTGAGTATGCCCCCAACTCTCTGGTGAGCTCTGCCACTGGGAGGTCTCGGTTCGTAGGTTCCCTGGGATACCAACCCCCGCTGTTCCCCGCACGAGAAGAAGAGATTGCGGTACCTTCAGTTCGGGACCATATTGATCGGTGCCGTAAGGTTTGGGAGGAAGACATGCACGGCCCTACTCAGATCAACAAATCCGAATAAGAAGACAGCCGACTGACACCGGACTCCGGCACCGGAGTGCTAACCTGGACAGATGGCGTGGCTTTCCTCCAGGGGCTTCTCGCTCAAAAACGAACATAGGAAACTCGCCCCTCACTTCCTGGGACCATTCAAGGTTGACAGGGTTATCAATCGCACAGCGGTCCACCTAAAGCTGCCAAGGTCCATGCGCATCCACCCAACTTTTCATGTGTCTCAGTTAAAGCCAGTTTCCATTAGCCCCTTGTGTTCCCCTGCTGAGACCCCTCCCATCTGCCCGTATCATCGACGACCATCTGGCATACACCGTCCAAAGACTAGTGGATGTATGCCACAGGGGCAGGGGTTTCCAATACCTGGTAAACTGGGAAGGGTATGGTCCAGAAGAGCATTCCTGGGTTCCCCGTTCCTTCATCCTAGACCCTTCCCACATCCAGGATTTTCATCGGGACCATTCAGACAGGCCTGGAGGATTGCTGGGAGGCTTCTGTTGAGGGAGGGGTACTGTCACAGTCCTTTCTGGCTATCGTCCACCTGTCTATTTACCTCAGGAATTGGGCCTCAATCACCTCGTTTAGTTCCCAATCATTCCCAGGTTCCACTAACTACAAATGCCTGCTTTCCATCAGTATAAAAATCCTGTGATCACAAGGAGCTGCCAGTTCGTTGGTCGACTCGTGTACAAGTAATCTTGTTCCATGGTTCTTAGGACTATCAGTTCTAGTCTAGCATCATTCCTGAATTCTCTACTAAAACCAAGACTCCGGGTAAAGACTCCGTTGGCACCAATTCCGCGCTCGCTGCAACCGTAACGCCTCCCTAATCGGTCTCTGTGCCCCTGTTCAGCGCTTGGGTTTGTTCCACCACCACATCCTTGTAACAGCTTCCTCCCTAACTCCCTGTATTCTGCTTTCAGGACCTCCACCCTTTTTCTACCTATGTCATTGGTACCAATATGTACCACGACCTCTGGCGTTCACCCTCCCATTTCGGGATATTGTGGCCATGCTCAGAAACATCATGAACCCTGGAACCTGGGAGGCAAACTACCATCCTTGTTTTTTTTTTGCGCCAACAGAATCGCCTATCTGTCCCCCTAACTATAGAGTTTCCTATTACCACTGCCCTCCTCTTCTGTTCCCTACCTTTCTGAGCCCACAGGGCCAGACTCAGTGCCAGAGGCACTGTTGCTTCCCCCCGAGTAGGTCACTCCCCCCCGCACCCCAACAGCACTCAAAATGGAGTACTTATTGTTAAGGGGGATAGCCACAGGGGTGCTCTCCACTACCTGACGCCCTCCCTTCCCTCCCCTGACGGTCACCCACTTATCAGTCTCCTGTAGTCCCGGAGTGACTACCTGCCCGTAGGTCCTCTCTATCACCTTCTCACTCTCCCTAACAAGCCGAAGGTCATCGAGCTGCAGCTCAATGCACCCGACGCAGACGTGGCCATCAGGGAGGCTGGAAGTCTCCCGGACATCCCACATCTGACACCCAGAGCAGAAAACTGGCCTTGCAGTCATACCCACTATTCTAATGTGCCAAACGCTGCAAAATGCTCCTTTAAAAAAAAAACAAAACTCTTCTCCCCAACCTGTGCGAAGCTCTCTCTCTCTTCAAATTGATTGGACCACCACTAATGAATGGTTCCATAGGACTGGAAATTTGCAAATGCAACTCCACTTTTTAAGATGGGATGGAGGCAAAAGATAAAAAATTATAGTCCAGTTAGCCTGCCATTAGTGGTTGGGAAGATGCTGGTATCCAGAATCACTATCAGAATCTGAATCAGGTTTATTTTCACTGGCATGTGTTGTGAAATTTGTCAACCTCCTTAAACTTGTGTCCTCTTGCGGCAACCATTTCAGCCCTGGGAAAAAGCCTCTATGACTATCCACATGATGAATGCCTCGCATCATCTTATATACCTCTATCAGGTCACCTCTCATCCTCTGTCACTCCAAGTAGAAAAGGCCAAATTCACTCAACCTCTTCTCATAAGTCATGCTCCCCAATCCAGGCAACATCCTTGTAAATCTCTTCTGCACCCTTTCTATGGATTCCACATCCTTCCTGTAGTGAAGCGACCAGAACTGAGCACAGTACTCCAAGTGGGGTCTGACCAGGGTCCTATGTAGCTGCAACATTACCTCCCAGCTCCTAAATTCAATTCCACAATTGATGAAGGCCAATACACCGTACGCCTTCTTAACCACAGAGTCAACCTGCGCAGCTGCTTTGAGTGTCTTATGGACTCGGACCCCAAGATCCCTCTGATCCTCCACACTGCCAAGAGTCTTACCATTAATACTATATTCTGCCATCGTATTTGACCTACCAAAATGAACCACTTCACACATCTGGGTTGAACTCCATCTGCCACTTCTCAGCCCAGTTTTGCATCCTATCAATGTCCCGCTGTAACCTCTGACAGACCCTCCACACTATCCACAACACCTCCAACCTTTGTGTCATCAGCAAACTTACTAACCCATCCCTCCACTTCGGTGCTGGGGAGTAGGTACAGAGATGTCAGGGGTAAGTTTTTACGCAGAGAATGGTGAGTGTGTGGAATGGGCTGCCGGCAATGGTGGTGAAGGCGGATATGATAGGGTCTTTTAAGAGGCTTTTGGATTGGTACATGGAGCTTAGTAAAATAGAGGGCTATAGGTAAGCCTAGTAATTTCTAAGGTAGGGACATGTTCGGTGCAACTTTGTGGGCCGAAAGGCCTGTATTGTGCTGTAGGTTTTCTATGTTTCTATTTTTAACTTAGCAGCAGCAGTTCAATGCAATACATAATATCAAAGAAGAAGAAAAAAATAAATATATACAGTAAGTAAATCATTTACAGTATACATATTGGGAATAAATAAAATTGTGCAAAAACAGAAATAATTCTATATTAAAAAAGTGAGGTAGTTTCGAAGTTCAATGTCCATTTAGGAACCTGATGGCAGAGGGGAAGAAGCTGTTCCTGAATTGCTGAGTGTGTGCCTTCAGGCTTCTGTTTTCCTTACCTGAAGGTACGTGAGAAAAGGGCATGCCCTGGGTGCTGGAGGTCATTAATAATGGACGCTGCCTTTCTGAGACACTGCACATTGAAGATGTCCTGGGTACTTTGTAGGCTAGTACCCAAGATGGAGCTGACTAAATTTACAACACTCTGCAGCTTCTTTCAGTCCTGTGCAGTAGCCCATCCATACCAGTCTGTCAGAATGCTCTCCACAGTACATCTATAGAAGTTTTTGAGTGTATTTGTTGATAAACTAAACCTCTTCAAACTCCTAATGAAGTATAGTCGCTGTCTTTTCTTCTTTATAACTGCATTGATATGTTGGGACCTGGTTAGGTCCTCAGAGATCTTGACACCCAGGAACTTGAAACTGCTCACTTTCTCCACTTCTGATCCTTCTATGAGGATTGGTATGTGTTCCTTTGTTTCAACTTTCCTGAAGTCCCCAATCAGCTCTTTCGTGTTACTGACGTTGAGTGCCAGGTTGTTGCTGCAACACCACTCCACTAGTTGGCATGTCTCACTCCTGTACGCCCTATTGTCTCCATCTGAGATGCTACGAACAATGGTTGTATCATCAGCAAATTTATAGATGGTATTTGAGCTATGCCTAGCCACACAGTCATGGGTATAGAGAGAGTAGAGCAGAGGGCTAAACAAACACCCCTGAGGTCCACCAGTTTTGATGGTCAGTGAGGAGGAGATATTATCACCATTCCGCACAGATTGTGGTCTTCTAATTAGGAAGCCAAGGATCCAATTGCAGAGAGAGGTACAGAGGCCCAGGTTCTGTAACTTCTCAATCAGGATTGTGAGAATGATGGTGTTAAATGCTGAGCTAAAGTCAATGAACAACATCCTGACATAGGTGTTTGTATTGCCCAGGTGGTCAAAGGCCGTGTAACTAGCTACTGAGTTTGCATCTGCCGTTGACCTATTGTGGTGACAGGCAAATTGCAATGGGTCCAGGTCCTTGCTGAGGTAGGAGTTCAGTCTAGTCATGACCAACCTCTCAAAGCACTTCATCACTGTCGATGTGAATCATTAAGGCAGCTCACATTATTCTTCATGGGCACTGGTATAATTGTTGCCTTTTTGAAGCAAGTAGGAACTTCCACCCATTGCAGTGAGAGGTTGAAAATCTCCTTGAAGCTCTCGTCAATTGGTTAGTTTTCAGAGCCTTACCAGATTCTCTATTGGGACCTTCTGCCTTGTGAGGGTTCACCTTCTTTAAAGACAGTCTAACATTGGCCTCTGAGAAGAGATCACAGGATCACCAGGTGCAGCAGGGATCTTCACAGCTGTAGTTATATTCTCCCTTTCAAAGTCAGCATAGAAGGCGTTGAGTTCATCTGGTAGTGACGCATCGCTGCCATTCATGCTATTTATTGGGTTTCACTTTGTATGAAGTAATGTCTTGCAAACCCTGCCAGAGTTGTGGTAAATCCGATGCCGCCTACAACTTCTTTGAAAATTGTCTCCTCGCCCTTGAAATAGCCCTCTGCAAATCATATCAGTATTTGATGTCAAGGATTTGGGGTATTTGGAGGTACATGACATAATAGACGAATGGAGAAATCTTGCCTGACAATCTGTTGGAATTATTTAAGTAAATAACAGTCAGTTTAGACAAAGAAGAGTCAGTGGATGTTGTTTACTTTGCTTTTCAGAAGGCCTTGGAGAAGGTGCCTCACATTAGGTTGTGAAACATAAGAGTACAGGAAAGATAGAACCATAGATAGAAGATTGGCTGACTGTCAAGAGGCAAAATAATAAAGGGGGCCCTTTCTGGTTGGCTGCTGGTGACTAGTGGTGTTCCACAGTGGTCAGTTTTGGAACAACTTCTTTTCACATTATATGTCAATGATTTGGATGACAGAATGGATGGCAAAGTTTGTGGATGATACAAAGATTGGTGGAGGGGCAGGTAGTGTTGTGAAAGCATGAAGTCTGCAGAAGGACTTTGGAAGATTTTGAGAATGGGCAAAGAAGTGGCAGATAGAATCCTGGGAATGGAAGTATTGGTAATATAATGGTGGAAGGAATAATGATGAAGACTATTTTCTAAACAGGGAGCAGACTCAGAAATCAGAGGTGCTAAAGGACTTGGGAGTCCTCGTGCAGGATTCCCTAAAGGTTAACTTGTAGGTTCAGTCAGTGGTAAGAAAGGCAAATTAAATGTTAGTATTAATTTTGGGTGGACAAAGATATTAAAACCAGGATGTAATGCCTTGGCTTTATAAGACACTGCTCACACCATACAAATATTGAAATATCTAAATAGTGAGGACATTGAGCGGATGTTTCCTATAGTGGCAGAGTCTAGGACTAGAGGACACAGCCTCAGAAAACAAGATGTCCCTTTAGAACAGAGATGAAGGTGCATTTCTTTAGCCAGAGGGTGATGAATCTGCGGAATTCACTGCCAAAGTCACTGTGGAGACCAGGTCATTTGGTATATTTAAAGCAGTGTTGATCAGGTTCTTGTTCAGTAAAGGATTTTTAAGGAAGAGAATGGGGTTGAGAGGGATTAAAAGTCAGCCATGATGGAATAGCAGAGAAGATTCAATGGTGCAAATGGCCTAATTCTTCTCCTATGTCCTATGGTTTTATGTTCTTATGGTCTTCAGCAACAGAACTGCAAATCAAATCATCCCCAAACTCCTGGAGTTATGACCTGGCACCTGTCCTTGCAACTGGATCCTTGATGTCTTGACCAACAGATCATTATCAGGAAGGATAGCCAGCAACACCACCTCCATGATTACTCTTTACACCCATGCCTTGCAAGGTTGCATCCTGAGACTCATGACTGTGTGGTCAGACGTTGCTCTAACTCCATGTACAATTTTGTCACTGAGATTATAGTTGTGGGCCAAAGAAAGAGCACAGAAATAAAACAGTCTAGTGGCATGGTGTTAAGTCAGCAAAACAAAAGAGCTCATCATTCACTTCAGGGAGGGAGGTGGAGTACGTGCCTCTGTATGTATCAGTGGTTCTGAGATGGAGATGGTAGAGAGTTTTGGATTCTTTGGTGCAAGCATCATCAACAAATTGTCTTGGTCCAGCCATGCAGATCCCATACTGAAAAAATACACTAGCACATCTATTTCTTTAAAAAGCTAAGGCAATAAGGCCAGAAAAGGACAGCTATGACCTTGTATGTGTCAGTAAAGTATGTTTGAGCAAATAAGCAAGGAGCAGGAAAGATATTTAACAAAGATCAGTTAAGACACACCCTGAAAGTGAATAAGAGGCTATTATGGAGGAGCCAGACTGAGTGTGACTGTGAACTAAACTGGTCTCTTTGTGAGGACAAGTCTGTGAGGCTTAACAAAGGAAAGAATAGATGTAAGTACAGCTGAAGTCACTTCACTTCATTTTGCACCCTTTGAACCATATTGGATTGACTGCAAGAATGTGGCAAGTGTGCACGCAGCTAAATGTTCATTTGTTTCAATTGATTGGGCCTCCTACACTCGGAATGTTATCTCTTTTTGCGTGAGTTTCTGAGTTGTATGTTTTCATCTTGATGGGCCTGGTTAGTCCCTCCTGCACTGCAAGTTGCCTAGCATAGACTGTGGCTTACTGAGTAAGGAAAAACATTTATTTCTACAGCTCCATTTTCGTTATTGCATTGTGCATATGTAACTGTTGGCAACAAGGATGAAAATGAGAATGCACTCTCTACTCCAAGCCCCCAATCTACTTTGTTCCGCAGCCATGGCAGAACCAATTTCTGAAACCTGGTTGGAATGGAAAAAAAACCTTCCTGGACTACATCACACACCTATCAGTTTTAAAAATCAGTGGTAAAGCTGGAGGAAGCAATGAAACTCAGGGTACTCTGCATGCACTTGGGAGAACCTGGGCAGAAATACTCCGAAGCTCTGCAAGTACAGAAGCAATCTAAACTGACTGATTCAAGATTCAAAAACTTTATTGTCATTCTAACTGTATATCAGCTCTGCAGGGCAGAATGAGACAGCGTTTCCCAGGAGCAGTGCAATCACAACATAACAAACGCAACACTAAATAATAAACATATCAATAAATAGTAAAACACAACAGCCACATGTCAGTTAAAAACAAGTTATAAGTGTCCAGTGCAAGTTAAAAGTGTCCAAAGCAGAGTCAGGTAGAGCAGCTATTTAGCAGTCTGACTGCCTGTGGGAGGAAGCTGTTTAGTAGCCTTGTGGTTTTAGTTTTGATGTTCCTGTAACGTTTACCTGATAGCAGAAGAACAAACAGTTCATGGAGAGGGTGTGAGGGGTCTTTAATGATGTACCGTGCCTTCTGGAGGCATCGACTCTGAAAGAGGTCTTGGACAGAAGATAGGGAGACCCCAATAACCTTCTCTGCTCCCCTAACCACCCTCTGCAAGGCTTCTTTGTCGGCAGCACTGCAGCTGGAGTACCAGGTTGTGATGCAAAAGGTCAGCACACTCTCAACCACGCCTCTGTAGAATGTAGTTAAGATGTTAGTGGGGAGTGATGCTTGTTTAAGCTTCCTCAGAAAGTGGAATCTCTGCTGGGCTCGTTTCACAATCCCAGTGGTGTTCCTGGACCAGGTGAGATTGTCCGAGATCTGCACCCCAAGGAACCTGATGTTTTCCACTCTCTCCACTGTGGAGCCGCTGATGCTGAGGGGTGTGTGCTCAGGCTGAGACCGTCTGAAATCGACGATCATCTCCTTGGTTTTGGTGACATTAAGCATCAAGTTGTTGTCACTGCACCAGCTCTCTAGGTGTTTGACCTCCTCCCTGTACATTGTTTCATCATTTTTGCTGATGAGCCCCACCATCAGCAAATTTAATGATCAGGTTCCCCTTGAATCTGGCTGCACAGTCATGTGTTAGCAGTGTAAACAGCAATGGACTAAGCACACAGCCTTGTGGGGATCCAGTGCTCAATGTGATGGAGTCAGAGATGATCCTGCCAACACGGACTGACTGTGGTCTCTCTGTTTGAAGCTTTCAATGTTGGGGACACAGAACAATGTTTCAGATTCTCACAGCTGGTTCAGACGCCGCAATGAGAACGTAGATGATTCATCACCAGATCAACCCTAGTGCCTCAAAAATGCAAATATAAAGATAATCGCCTGAACAAATTAGAATAAGCTATGCTTTTCCAAGCATTGATTATTGGAGTAAATGGTGAGAGGACACAGGACAGCCTCCTGTTTGCAAAACATGATTTATCCTGGGACAAAGGATGCTTCACAGTTTGCTACCGAGAGGCACTCAAGAGAGTCCTTACATAGATTCAGCCACCCTCCTCACCACTAGTTCAGGCAGTTCAAGAGACCCCTGCTGAGAATGTCAATGTTTGCCAGTGGATACTGACCTGTAGCCCATAGTCAATATCAAGCAAGCCTACATGGAGATACCTTCGCTGCGTAGGAGTAGTCTCCAACGGTCCAGTTGCAAGCATTAAAAATGACAATCTGTCAATTCTGTCAGAAGGTAGGGCACCTCAAGAAGGTGTGCTTCATCAAGCAACGTGCCAAGAGAAAATATCAGAATTTGATCGTCAACTCTATACAAGAACACAGCTGGAGCAAAGAAGTGAGCATTATTTTCCATGATTGGCCTGTGGAATTTGAGCTAGATACCAAGTTAGCCATCGCCTTGAACCTAAGCAAACTGTTTACTACACCAGTTTCCAAAATTATGACTGTTGAACATGATGTTCTACAACTACACTGGAGATAGCGTGGAGATGTGTGGTGTTTATACAGGCACCAGGGGACCTATTTCACTTACATGTGGTCAGGGGAGGCCAATGGCCTAATTTGTTGTCTGAAATTGGATTAAAAAGATGCTATCATAAGACCATAAAATATAGAAGCAGAATTAGGCCACTTGGCCCAACAAGTGCTCTCCCATTTCATCATAACAGATCCATTTTTTCCTCTCAGTCCCAATCTCCTACCCATATCTCTTCATGCCCTGACCATTCAAGAACCTATCAATCTCTGCCTTAAATATACATGAAGACTTGGCCTCCATAGCTGCCTGTGGCAATGAATTCCACAGATTCACCACTCTCTGGCTAAAGAAATTCCTCCTCATTTCCATTCTAAAGGGACACTCTTCTATTCTGAGTCTGTGTCCTCTGGACTTGGAGTCTCCCACCATAGGAAACATTGCATCAACTGGGTTGGAGGGAACACCACAATTCATTCTCTATCACAACATCAACAAACCCAGGCTTCAGCTCTGCCCAATGCCGTAAGAGGTGGACCCAAAGAACTTTGCTGATGTGATAGAGTTGGTGTTTAAGACCATAAGACATAGGAGCAGAATTATGCCATTAGGCCCATCAAGCCTATTCGACCATTCCAGCATTGCTGATTCATCTACCTCATTTTCCTGCCTTCTCCCTATAAACTTTGACACCCTTACTAATAGGAACCTATCAACCTCTGCTTTAAATATACTCAATGATGGCCTCCTCAGCCAGCTGTGGCAATGAAGTCCACAGATTCACCACCCTCTGGCTAAAGGAACTCCTACTGATTTCTGTTCTAAAAGGACACCCTGTATTCTGAGTATGCACCCTCTGGTCCTCGACTTCCCCATTGCAGGAAACATTTTCCCTATGTCTACTCTATGTTAGCCTTTCAATATTTGATAAGTTTCAATTCTTCATTCTTCTAAAATCCAGTCAGTACAGGCCCAGAGCAACAAATGCTCCTCATAGGTTTGCCTTGAGCCCTGTGGCTTGCCATAGAGTGTGAGCTTCTAGGCTTTTTGAGCACCTCTATTTAATAATCGTAATCTCAACAAGATTAAACTATAAACTCAAAGGCTCAGTGGTTCTAGTTAACGATTGTTAATTATGGCTGGTGTGTGTATCCCGCATTCTGATTATATAAAGAGCACATCCTTTCTGAGATAAGGGGCCCAAAACTGCTCACAATACTCCAAGTGCAGTCTGATAAATGGCTAATAAAGGCTCGGCATTACATCCCTGACATTGCTTTTCCCTTCCTTACCGCTGATTCAACCTACAAGTTCATCTTTAGGGGTTAACTTGGGAATGCTGCACAAGGACTCCTAAGTCCATTTTTTACCCCTGATTTCTGAATTTTCTCTCTGTTTAGAAAATAGTCTAAGCCTTCATTCCTTCTACCAAAGGGCATGACCATACTACATCCCATCTGCCACCTCCTTGCCTGTTTTCCTAATCTGTCGAAGTCCTTCTGCAGACTCCCTGGTTTCTCAACAGTACCTACCCCTCCACCTCTTTGTATTATCCACAAACGTGGCCAAAAAAACTATCAATTCCATCATCCAAATTATTAAAACACTCAGACCCCGCATATTCATTACAATGCAGTTATTCAATTCTTCATTGAAATTTTTAAAAGTGACAATAAATACATTCTAAACACCACTTGAAACTTCTCTAGAGTGGCTGCCATTACAGTAAACAGTCAATCTGCCAATGAGAGCACTTTACATACGTTCCGAGCCACCCACAGTCAATCACATATTAGTTCACGCGTGTGTGAACATTCTTGCTCCCTTGCCAACTTATTCCATTTTTTTTCACTCCCAATGTCTGGGAACTGGCTTGCAACTTCAGTGAGGGTAGTACATTTTAAGATGTCTAGGAACATCATTGGCATGGATGTGAAACTGCAAGTGATACAGTGTTTGGAAGCTGGTGAGTATCAGGGTGATGTTGGTGCCTCTTTGAAATTTGCAACGTTCATCGATAATGATCCTGAAATGGGAAAGAGAGGTGTTCTCGACATGATTTCCTGCTACCAAGAACTGCTTCATGATAGGAGACTTAAGGCATAAATCTCAATGCATGTTGAAGAAGAAACTGAAGTTGGACAAGGCCCCACTCCTGTAGGAGATGACCAACACCCACATCCTCCCGCTGCAGCGGCTGCTCCCCTCATGTAGACTGTGCCTATTTGAATGCCTTTCACTCCACAAATTCATGTTTTATATCTGTAACTTCCAGTTCAGTTAGCAACTGCATCCAGGAGAGAACAGCCTCTGGCCCAGTCAATCTTATTTGGGTGGATGCTGTGTGATGTGTCCCTTTACAAACCAGTACCATGACATAACAAACAGTGCACAAAATGCCATTAAATGACTGAGCTTTATAATTCTTAATTTGACTATATGTTTAGTAAAGAAACAAAAAAAGGGCCCATTCTCATGAAACAGTCTAATGCACAACATTGGAGCTCATGGTTCAGTCCACTGGTTCCCCGTAGACCTTCTCTGAGCGTAGCCGACCCTCGGATCCTCACTCCAAGTCCACTCCATCCGGCAGTCTACCAACTCTCTCCATTCGCGTCTTCTCTCCTCATCTCTCCTTGTCAAAAGACTGCAAAATCCCTGTTCCCAGACCCACAAGAAAAAACAACATGCCTCTCATTGGATAGCCCCACATTCCAAAGCCTCCAATATCTCTAGTCATAACCCAAACATTACTGCTACAGAGAAACCATTACATTAGCAGTGAAACATTACAGAGCATTTGTATATATCATATATCTCGCGTTTGATTTATTTTTATCAGGCACACATGTCCATTTATGTAATGTTATAATGACCCTGCATAACACTTATTTACTTAGCACTCCATCTTCGAGGAATGCATCCTCAGTGTTAAGCAAGGTCTGAGTGTATATAACATGAAAAGAAGTGGCCCCAAGTCAGACCTCTATTGAACACAAGTCACCGGTAGCCAAAAAGAGCACAATTAATGCTTACACAATCTCTTCAGCTACCTCTTTCAGAATCTTGGGAGTGTAGGCTATCTGGTGTAGGTGAATTATCTATTTTCAGATCTTTCAGCTTCCAAAACACCTACTCCTTAGTAATATCAATTACACTCACTTTTGTCTCCAGACACTCTCGAATTTCTGGTATGCTGCTGGTGTCTTCCATGATGAAGACTGAAGCAAAATAGTTATTGCATTCTTCTGCTTTTTCCTTGTCCCCCATTGCTGCTTCTTCAGTTTAGTTTTCCAGTGGTCCGATATCCTGTTTTACTCTTTAAAGTAAAAAAAATTGTATCTTCTTTTATATTAGTGGCAAGTGTACCTTCATATTTGATTATTTCTCTCCTTATTGATTTTTAGTTGCCTTCTGTTGGTTTTTGAAAGCATCACAATCCTTTTTTATGCTATCTTTGACTTCCCTTTTCAGCTCCAGTTGCCTCGTGGAATGCTTCTCTGGAATGTATTTATCTGGTGCTTTCCAAATTGCTCCCAGAAAGCCCAGCCATTGCTGTTTGGCCATCATCCCCATTTCTATTTACTCCACTGTAATACTGATACATCTGATTTTAACTTCTCCCTTTCAAATTGCAGAATGAAGTCCATCATATTCTGATCACTGTTTCCTAAAACACCAAATCCAGAACTGCCTTTTCCTTAGTGGGCTCAGCCACACACTGCTCTATAAAGCCATCTAGTAGCCCTCTATTAATTCCTTCTTTGTAGATCCTATGCCAACCTGATTTTTCCAATCTAAATGCACTCAGTGTGGTCAGATTCGACGGTACCCGTCCTCAAATCTCATGGGTCAATTTACATCTGAGGCGACTACAAATTGACTGCAAACCCTGTGATGAAACTGAATGCATAGCTTGTATGCAATCCCACCTGGAGGCCAACACTAGACTTAAACACGGCCACAATCAGGTCATTCTGAACGAAGACTAACGGGAAGTTATGACAATGAACATGCACACAGGCCTTTTTTGATACAAGTGGTTGCCGCTTGGATGAGTTTGTCCCCTGGTATTTTCCAATGCTTATTGATAATTTGGTCAAAGGTATCCCTATTGTCTGTGTCTAACATGATAATAGTGTGGTAATGGGGACATCAGAGACCCATCAATTTGTGACATTGAACAGAGTACATTCTTATTTAGAGGAGGTTGGCTTTACTCTAAAGAAGGATAAATAAACATTTTTGGCTGACTCTATCTATTACCCAGGTTTCAAAGTCGACAAAGAGGTCTCCATCCACAGGAGCACAAAATGAAAACCTGAAAGGAGCTCCACATTTCCAAAATGTGACAGTTATAGGACTAGTCATCCATTACAATTGGTTCCAGAACCAATTAGCCACAGAGTTAAATCCTGACACAACAGAAGCATTCCCACTCAGGTTCAGCAAAGAGCTTTAGAAAGCAGGAAGATTTTCGATGGGAGTCGTTGATTGGAGCACTGTGCAGATGCAACAGAAGTCTTCCCACGCAGGTCCAGTGAAGAGCTTTAAAAACCCAGTCTCTATAAAAGAGGGATACCGCCTAATGGAGCAGCATCATGAGAGCGGTTGCTGTCGGAGTAGCATCAGTCAGAGTAGAAAGGCCTTGGCTCTACAAGGCTTCTGCAAACACAGGTGGAGGCAAGGTAAGAAGATAAATTCATTGCTTATTTATTTCATTTTTTTTCCTAAATTAACTCCTGAGAGAATAGGGAGCATGTCTGCAGAGCCAGAGTTCTGTTCTGGGTGTCAGATGTGGAATTTCCAAGGGACTTCCAGCCTCTCCAATGGCCGCATCTGCACTAGGTGCATCAAGATGCAGCTCTTTATAAACAGTGTCAGAGAACTGGAGCTGCCCCTCGATGACTTTTGGCTTGTTAGGAAAGTGAAGCAGTGATAGAAAGGAGTTACAGGGAGGTAGTCACCCCAAGGCTACAGGACACAGATGAATATGTGACTTTCTGACGAGGGAAGAGAGAACATCAGATAGTGGAGAGCACACCTCTGGCTGTCCCATTCAACAATAAGTACTCCATTTTGAGTACTGCTGGGGGAGAACGACCTACTTTGGCGAAGGCACTGCGGCTGTGCCTCCGGCACTGGGTCTGGCCCTGTAGCTTCCGAAGGCCGAAGGGTAGGGAACTGAAGAGGATGGCAGCAGTAATAGGGGACTCTATAGGCAGAGGGACAGATAGATGATTCTGTGGATATGAAAAGGAAACACAGAAGGTAGTTTGACTCCCAGGTACCAGGGACGTCAATGCTTCTGAACATCCGCAATATCCTGAAAAGGGAGGGTGAGCAGCCAAAAGTGGTACATATTGGTATCGACAACATAGGTAGAAAAAAGGAAGGAGGTCCTTAAAAAAATACAGGGAGTTAGGAAGGAAGCTGAGAAACAGGACCTCAAGGGTAGTAATCTTGGGAATACTGCCTGTGCCACGCGACAGTGAGGAAAGAAATAGAATGAGGTGGCAGATAGGTGTATGGCTGAAGAATTGGAGCAGGGGGCAGGGATTCAGATTTCTGGATCATTGGGAGCTCTTCTGGGGTAGGTGGGACCTGCATAAAAGGGACAGGTTGCAATTGATTTCGAAGGGGATCAATATTCTTGCGGGCAGGTTTACTAGAGCTGTTGGGAGTGGTTTAAAGTACTATGGCAGGGGATGGAAGCCAATATGAAGAGCTGAGGATAACAGGAAAATTTATTAAGTAAACCTGGATGTAAGGAAGGACAATGATGGTAGAGATGGTATACAGTCGGCCCTCCTTATCCGTGAAGGATTGGTTCCGGGACCCCTCGCAGATACCAAAATTTGCGGATGCTCAAGTCCCTTATTCAAACTGTCTCAATACGGTGAACCTTAGGACCCAGCAGAACCCCAGACCTTATTTAAGCTGTCTCAGTGCGGTGGACATTAGGACCCGGTGTCAGAACTCTGAATCCGCAGTGTTTCTGTTCATGAAAATAGTCATGATCACGATTGAAAATAAAATGGAAATAATAAAGTGATCGGAAAGACGTGAAACTCCATCGGTAATTGGAAAAGTGTTAGGCTACATCGGTCAATGATCGGAACAATTTTAAAGGATAAAGTGAGAAAGGCTCTTCCCCGATGAAAGCTACAATTATTACTAAGCAAAGCAGTGGTTTAATTATTGGGTTTTGGGGTTTTGGGTTTTTGATCCTCCACATCAACCCAGCACGGTGGAGAGCGTACTCGGGAGCAGTCTGTCACTGGATCGAACCCTGTGCTGAAACATACGTTTCTTAAGTGTTTTATATGCATAGAAAGGTAAATTATATACTATATACTAAGACAAACGTTTGACTAACTGACACTAAATAATACCAGATGTACCTGTTCCGACTTACTTAGTAAGAGAACTTCCGATTTTTTTCGATCCTGATCCACGATAACCCACGCACATCCTCCCGTATACTTTAAATCATCTCTAGATTACTTATAATAGCTAATACAATGTAAATGCTATGTAAAATAGTTGTTATACTGCATTGTTTAGGGAATAATGACAAGAAAAAAAAGTCTGTACATGCTCGAACAACAAGTGTTGGAAGAGCACTTCTGGGTTTTCACGATTCGCGGTTGGTTGAATTCACGCATGTGGAATTCGTGGAAAAGGAGGGCCGACTGTACATAATTATCTGGATAGACAGGGTCTGATTAGGAACAGTCAACATGGAGTTGTGCATGGAAGGTCATGTTTGACAAATCTTATTGAATTTTTTGAAGAGGTTACTAGGAAAGTTGACGAGGGTAAAGCAGTGGATGTTGTCTATATGGACCAGTAAGGCTTTTGACAAGGTTCCACAAGGACGGTTAGCTAGGAAGGTTCAGTCGTTAGGTATTAATATTGAAGTAGTAAAATGGATTCAACAGTGGCTGGATGGGAGATGCCAGAGAGTAGTGGTGGATAACTGTTTGTCAGGTAGGAGGCCGGTAACTAGTGGTGTGCCTCAGGGATCTGTACTGGGTCCAATGTTGTTTGTCATATACATTAATGATCTGGATGATGGGGTGGTAAATTGGATTAGTAAGTATGTAGATGATACTAAGGTAGGTGGCGTTGTGGAGAATGAAGTAGGTTTTCAAAGCTGCAGAGAGATTTAGACCAGTTAGAAAAGTGGTCTGAAAGATGGCAGATGGAGTCTAATGCTGATAAGTGTGAGGTACTACATTTTGGTAGGAATAATCAAAATAGGACATACATGGTAAATGGTAGGGCATTGAAGAATGCAGTAAAACAGAGTGATTTAGGAATAATGGTGCATAGTTCCCTGAAGGTGGAATCTCACATGGATATGGTGGTGAAGAAAGCTCTTGGTATGCTGGCCTTTACAAATCAGAGCATTGAGTATAGGAGTTGGGATGTAATGTTAAAATTTTACAAGGCATTGGTGAGACCAAATTTGGAGTATTGTTTACAGTTCTGGTCACCGAATTATAGGAAAGATGTCAACAAAACAGAGAGAGTACAGAGGAGATTTACTAGAATGCTACCTGGGTTTCAGCACCTAAGTTACAGAGAAAGGTTGAACGTTAGGTCTTTATTCTTTGGAGCATAGAAGGTTGAGGGGGGACTTGATAGAAGTATTTAAAATTATGAGGGGGATAGATTGAGTTGACATGGATAGGCTTTTTCCATTGAGAGTAGGGGAGATTCAAACAAGAGGACATGAGTTGAGAGTTAGGGGGCAAAAGTTTATGGGTAACACGGGGGGGGGGAACTTCTTTACTCAGAGAGTGGTAGCTGTGTGGAACGAGCTTCCAGTAAAAGTGGTAGAGGCAGGTTCGATTTTGTCATTTAAAAAAAAATCGGATAGGCATATGGACAGGAAAGGAATGGAGGGTTATGGGCTGAGTGCAGGTTGGTGGGACTAGGTGAGAGTAAGTGTTCGGCACGGACTAGAAGGGCTGAGATGGCCTGTTTCTGTGCTGTAATTGTTATATGGTTATGTGGTTATATGACAAGCCAATAATTGAGTACAAAGGCAGACAGAACAAAGAGTTAAATTGTACCACAGAGGCAAAATTCAAAAGGATGAAGAATGCAGGGCTGAAGGTGTTGTATTTAAATACGTGTAGCATTTGGAATAAGATGGACAAGCTCTTGGTGCAATTAGAGATTGGTCAGTATGATGTTGTGGGTATCACTGAGTTGTGGCTGAAAGAAGGCCATAGTTGGGAGCTTAACATCAAACGATACACTTTATATTGAAAGGACAGGCAGGAAGGCATAGGTAGTGGCGTGGCTATGTTGGTAGAAGATGGAATTACGTCTTCAGAAAGAGGTGACATAGGGTCAGAGAATGCTGAATCTTTATGGGTGGAGTTAAGAAACTGCAATAATGTAAGACACCATTATAAGAGTAATATATGGTCCTCCAAATATTAGCCAAGGTGTGGTTGAGGTTGCAAAGGGAACTGGAAAAAACAAGTAATAGCTGTAATGACACAATTATAATAGGGTTTTCAATATGCAAGGAAAATCAGGTTGGTGTCAGATTGCAAGAAAGGGAATTTGTTGAATGCCTAAGAGATGGCTTTTTAGAGCAGCTTGTACTTGAGCCTACTCGGGGAAAGGCTATCTTGGATTGGGTGTTGTACAATATCCCAGATCTTATTAGGGAGCTTAATGGAAAGGAACCCTTAGGAGGCAGTATCATAATAAGATTGAATTCATACTTCAGTTTGAGAAGGAGAAGCACAAGTCAGTTGTATCAGTATCACAATTGAATAAAGGGAATTACAGAGGCATGAGAGAGAAGCTTGCCCAGACGGACTGGAGGAGGATACTAGCTGGGATGATGGCAGCACACTGATGTCTTAAGTTTCTGGGAATAGTTCACAAAGTGCAGTATAGATATGTCCCACAGAGGAAGAAGTTTTCAAATGACAGGGGTAGGCAATTGTTTCTGACAAGGGAAATTAAGGACTGCATAAAAGCCAAGGAAAGGACATATAATGTAGCAAAATGAGTGGGAAGTTGGATGATTGTGAAGGTTTTCAAATGCAACAAAAGGCAACTTAAAAAGCCAATAAGAAGGGAAAAGATGAAATATGAGGACAAGCTAGCCAATAATATAAAGCAGGACACTCAAAGTTTTTTCAGTTATATAAAGAGTAAAAGGGAGATGAGAGCTGATAACGGACAACTGAAAAATGATGCTGGTGAGGTAATAATGGGGGATAAAGAAATGGCAGATGAACTTAATAAGTACTTTGCTCAGTCTTCCAGTATCCTCCTGTGTGAGTGTCAGGGAGCATGAGTGAGTGCTATTGCTATTATAAAGGAAAAAGTGCTAGGCAAAATCAAGGTCTTAAGGTGGATAAGCCAGTTAGACCAGATGGACTATGTCCCTAAGACCAACCTAGGGAGAGGTTGCTGAAGAGATAACAGATGCATTGGTCATGATCTTTCAAGAATCACATGATTCTGGCATGGTCTCGGTGGAATGGAAGATTGCAAATTTCACTCCATTCTTTAAGAAGGCAGGAAAGCAAAAGAAAGGAAACTACTATAGGCAAGTCAGCCTAACCTCAGTGGATGGAAAAGTGATGGAGTCTGTTACTAAGGATGAGGTTTCAGGGTACTGGGAGACTAATGATAAAGTAAGTCAAAGTCAGCATGGCTCTAGATGATCCGAGCAATGGGATCAACATGCACAAAACAGTGCACCCAAACAACTTCATCATCATTCTGGGGGATTTTAACCAGAGCAGTCTGAAAAAAATCACTAAGCAATTACCATCAACAGGTCACTTGCAATACCAGAGGAAACAACACACTGGATCATTGCTACACCACCATCAAGGATGCCTACCGTGCTATTCCACACCCTCACTTCGGGAAGTCTGATCACCTGGCTGTACTTCTACTCCCTGAGTATAGCAAGAAACTGTGGAGATGGCAGCAGCAGCAGTGAGGACCAAGATAGACAAGAGAAGAACAGGAGTGCTAAATGGACTGCTTTGAATCGGTGGACTGGACTGTATTCAGGGATTCATCTTTGAACCTGGATGAGAATGCTGGAGTTATTACCGACTTCATTAAAACCTGTGTGGATGAGTGTGTGCCTACAATGACTTACTGTATGTTCCCAAAACAAAAGCCATGGATGAACCAGGAGGTATGTTGTCTGCTGAAGGCTAGATCTGTGGCATTCAAGGCTGGTGACCCGGGTCTGTACCAGAAAACCAGATATGATTTGCAGAGAGCAATTTCAAGGGCAAAGAGACAATTTTGAAAGAGATTGAGGGTGACATCAGATGTACGACAACCCTGGCTGGGTTTGCAAGACATTACTTCCTACAAAGTGAAACCCAATAGCATGAATGGCAGTGATGCTTCACTACCAGATGAACTCAACATCTTCTATGCTGACTTTGAAAGGGAGAATATAACTACAGCTGTGAAGATTCCTACTGCACCTGATGACCCTGTGATCTCTGCCTCAGAGGCTGATGTTAGGCTGTCTTTAAAGAGAGTGAACCCTTACAAGGCAGAAGGACCTGATGGAGTACTTGGTAAGGCTCTGAAAACCTGTGCCAACCAACTGGCGTGAGTAATCAAGGAAATTTTCAACCTCTCAATGCTACGGGTGAAAACTCCCACTTGCTTCAAAAAAGGCAACAATTATACCAGTGCCTAAGAAGAAGAATATGAGCTGTCTCAATGACTATCGCCCAGTAGCACTCACATCTACAGTGATGAAATGCTTTGACAGGTTGGTCATGACTAGACTGAATGCTTGCCTCAGCAAGGACCTGGATGCAGTCTCAATGGCTCTTCACACAGTTTTTAGACCACCTGGACAACACAAACACCTATGTCAGGATGCTGTTCATCGACTATAGCTCAGCATTTAATACCATCATTCCCAAAATCCTAATTGAGAAGTTACAGAACCTGGGCCTCTGTACCTCCCTCTGTAATTGGATCCTCAACTTCCTAACTGGAAAACCACAAACTGTGCAGATTGGTGGTAATATCTCCTCCTCACTGACCATCAACACTGGTGCACCTCAGGGGTATGTGCTTAGCCCACTGTTCTACTCTGTCTAAACCCCTGACTGTATGTCTAGGCACAGCTCAAATACCATCTGTAAATTTGCTGATGATACAACCATTGTTGGTAGAATCTCAGATGGAGATCAGAGGGCGTACAGGAGTGAGACATGCCAACTAGTGGAGTGGTGTTGCAGCAACAACCTGGCACTGAACGTCAGTAATGGTAAGATGAAGGAACATGTACCTCTCCGCAAAGAGGGATCAGAATTGGAGATAGTGAACAGTTTCAAGTTCCTGAGTGTCAAGATTTCTGAGGATCTAACCTGGTCCCAACTTAATGATGCAGTTATAAAGAAGGCAAGATGACGACTATACTTCATTAGGGGTTTGATATGTCAAAAAATACACGCAAAAACTTCAATAGCTGTACTATGGAGAGTGTTCTGATAGGCTGTATCACTGTCTGGTATGGGGGAGAACAGAAAGAAGCTGCAGAGGGTTGTAAATTTAATCGGCTCCATCTTGGGTACTAGCCCACAAAATACCCAGGACATCTTCAAGGAGCAGTGTCTCAGAAAGGCAGCGTTCATTATTGAGGTCGCCCATCACCCAGGGCATGCCCTTTTTTTCACTGATACCATCAGGTAGGAGGTACAGAAGCCTGAAGGACACACAAGGTGATTCAGGAACAGCTTCTTCCCCTCTGCCATCCAATTCCTACATGAACACTGAAACCATGAACACCACCTCACTTTTTAATATACAATATTTCTGTTTTTTTTGCATTATTTTTTAAACTATTCAATATACCTTTATTGCTTTGTTGCTGGTAGTGGGTGGGGGTGGTAATTGTCTTGTTGCTGATTGTGGGTGGGGGGTGGTAATTGCCTTGTTGCTGGTAGTGGGTGGGGGTGGTAATTGCCTTGTTGCTGATTGTGGGTGGGGGGTGGTAATTGCCTTGTTGCTGGTAGTGGGTGGGGGTGGTAATTGCCTTGTTGCTGATTGTGGGTGGGGGGTGGTAATTGCCTTGTTGCTGGTAGTGGGTGGGGGTGGTAATTGCCTTGTTGCTGATTGTAGGTGGGAGAAGAAGCTGGGGGGGCTTTGGGGTTCTAACGTTTAACTGTCATTCATTCTTTGGGGCACGCTTCCGTTTTACGTAGAACATAGAACAGTACAGCACAGTACAGGCCCTTCAGCCCACAATGTTGTGCTGACCCTTAAACCCTGCCTCCTATATAACCCCCCCCCACCTTAAATTCCTCCATATACCTGTCTAGTAGTCTCTTAAATTTCGTGGATGTTTGTGAAGAAAAAGAATTTCAGGATGTATATTGTATACATTTCTCTGACATTAAATGTATCTATTGAAATATCATTAATGGCAGCGATGTTTCACTCCCAGATGAGCTTAATGATTTTTTATGGTCACTTTGAAAGGGAGAGCAAAACTACAGCTACGAGGGTTCCTGCAGCAACCGGTGACCTTGTGATTTCTGTTTTGGAGGGTGATGTCAGAACGTGACCGTACGCAAGGCAGAAGGCCCTGATTGTGTGCCTGGTAGGGTTCTGAAAACCTGTGCCAACCAATGGTTAGAATCAGAATCATTGGCATCTTCTTCTTCATGTGCCTTGTGCGTTACACGCTTGGGAGATCACGGCTTTCCACATCGAACGATTCCACGCAGCGTCAATGATATCTCGCACACTTAGATCTGTTAGTTCTTCCACAGTGTCCTTGTATAGATTTACATTCAAGGTTTACCCATCATGTACTTTCAATTACATCCAAATCCTGTGTCCAAAATATTAAATATCGGATATTAATTGCCCGGTAATAAAATCTTAAATTCTGCAATGCCAAACCACCATCCTTTTTAGACCTGTAAATATTTTATACTTAACGTAGGATTTTTATTCTGCCACATATATGAAGAAATTTTGAATGTAAATCTGTACAAGGGTCTTCATTGGTTTCTATTTTAGGGAGCTCACTTCCCTTTGTCCTTTCAAAATTGTATAAACAAATGGTTAATCCAATAATTAAATATACACTATGAATATGGTTTCAATTTCATAAATTTTTTGGCTTGAACAAATTTATTCTATCAAGCCCTATTATATCTAATTTCTTTTTTCAACCCTCTGTTATGGATCAAGCCTTTTTGGTATGGAAAATGAAGGGTATAACATGTTTTCGTGACTTATTCTTGAATAACTGTTTCATGTCTTTTGAACAGTTGTCTAATAAATATAATCTGCCCAGATCCCATTTTTTAGATATTTACAAATTAGAAACTTTTTGAATAATACGTTACATACTTTTCCAAATTCATATCCAACTGATATCACTGCAAAAAAATTAAGTTTAAACCCTTATCAAAATGGTTTAATAGCAACTATTTATGATATGATTTGAAAATATAGCCAGGTATATCATATAAAATTAAGAATGAATGTGAAAGGGAACTTCAACTTTCTTTACCTATAGAGAAATGGGAGAAAATTTTCCAATTAGTTAACTCCTCCTATGTGCTAAACATGCATTGATACAATATAAGGTGGTGCATAGGGCCCACATGTCTAAAGACAAGCTAGCTCATTTTTACTCCCATATAAATCCTGTCTGTGATAGATGTCATTCTGAGGTAGCTTCTTTGATGCATATGTTCTGGTCTTGTCCTTTTTCAGAGAAATATTGGAAAGGCATTTTTGATATTATTTCAACAGTTTTGCGTATTGATTTACATCCTCATCCTATTACTGCAATTTTTGGCTTACCAATGGTGGAGCATGGTTATTTATCCTCTTCAGCTCATTGGATGATTGCATTTGTTACATTAATGGCCAGAAGATCCATTTCATTGAATTGAAAAGAAATTAATCCTTCTACTACATTCCAATGGTTTTCCCAAACTATACCTTGTTTAAATCTAGAAAAAATCATAAGTGTCACTTTTGACCCTTCCGTTAAATTTGAAGAAACTTGGAGACCATTTATTCAACACTTTCATATGATGTAACTTGACCTTTTCCGAATCCTTTTTATTAACCTTAAATATATGGATAGATGAGCGGAGTTTTTGACATTATTGATTGTATCCAATGTAATATAATAGCCCAGCTTTGTTTAGTTTAGTTTAGTTTTTTTTTGTTTTCTAATTTGGTTTTATTCTGACATGTTTTCATTTTTTTTTCAACCATGATTAATTACATTAAGAGTTTTGGAGGCTTAGTACATTTGTGTTATCTATAGCTTTTACCCGTAAATACTATTTACCAACAATGTAATCCCAATCTCTCTGTACTACTGTTATTATGCTTATGTATTTGAAAATTAATAAAAAGATTAAAAAAGAAAGAAAAAGTTCTTCCACAGTGTCCATATATGTTCTTCTTCGCCTTCCTCTTCCACGTTTCCCAGGCATGCGGCCTTGTAAAGTCAGGCATTCTATTTCTCCCTTTCTGATTACATGGCTCAGGAATTTAAGTTTCCTCTCATTTAATGTTCTCATTAAAGATCTTTATGTATGGCCACATTGGAGTACTGTCTCATTAGTTACCCTATCTCTATAAGATAGTTTCAGCATTCCTCTAAGAAACCACATTTCTGTTGCTTCTAAGTTTCCTCGGAGTTCAGGTGTTACACCAGCATGTGTCGTGAAATTTGTTAACTTAGCAGCAGCAGTTCAATGCAATGCCTAACATAGAAGGGTAAATAAATAAATAAACAGATTACAGTATACATATATTGGAGATTAAAAATGGTGTAAAAACAGAAATATTTATTGAAAAAATGAGGTAGTGTTCACGGGTTCAATGTTCATTTAGGAATTGGATGGCAGAGGGGAAGAAGCTGTTCCTGAATCGCTGAGTGTGTGCCTTCAGGCTTCTGTATCTCCTACCTGATGGTAACAGTGAGAAAAGTGCATGCGCTGGGTGCTGGAGATCCTTAATAGTGGACACTCCCTTTCTGAGACACATCTCCCTGAGGATGCCCTGGGTATTTTTTAGGCTAGTACCCAAAATGGAGCTGACTAAATTTACAACCCTCTGCAGCTTCTTTCAGTCCTGTGCAGTAGCCCCACGCCCACCACGACCAGACAGTGATGCAGCCTGTCAGAATGCTCTCCATGGTACATCTATAGAAGTTTTTGAGTGTATTTGTTCACATACGAAACCTCTTCAAACTCCTGATGAAGTATAATCACTGTCTTCTTTATAACTGCATCGATATGATGGGACCAGGTTAAGTCCTCAGAGATCATGACAGCCAGGAACTTGAAGCTGATCACTCTCTCCACTTCTGATCCCTCTATGAGGATTGGTATGTGTTCCTTCATCTTACCATTCCTGAAGTCCACAATCAGTTCTTTCGTCTTACTGACATTGAGTGCAGGTTGTTGCTGTGGCACCATTCCACTGGTTGGCATATCTCACCCCTGTACGCTCTCTCATCACCACCTGAGATTCTACCAACAATGGTTGTATCAACAGCAAATATATAGATGGTATTTCAGCTATGCCTAGCCACACAGTCATGGGTATAGAGAGAATAGAGCAGAGGGCTAAGCAAACAACCCTGACGTCCACCAGTGTTGATCATCAGCAAGGAGGAGATATTATCACCAGTCCACACAGATTGTGGTCTTCTGGTTAGGAAGCCAAGGATCCAATTGCAGAGGGAGGTACAGAGGCCCAGGTTCTGTAATTTCTCAATCAGGATTGTGGGAATGATGGTGTTAAATGCTGAGCTAAAGTCAATGAACAACATCCTGACATAGGTGTTTGTATTGCCCAGGTGGTCAAAGGCCGTGTAACTAGCCACTGAGTTTGCATCTGCCGTTGACCTATTGTGGTGACAGGCAAATTGCAATGGGTCCAGGTCCTTGCTGAGGCAGGAGTTCAGTTTAGTCATACCAAACTCTCAAAGCATTTCATCACTGTAGATGTGAGTGCTACTGGGCGATAGTCATTAAGGCAGCTCACATTATTCTTCTTAGGCACTAGAATAATTGTTGCCTTTTTGAAGCAAGTGGGAACTTCTGTCTGTAGCAGTGAGAGGTTGAAAGTGTCTTTGAATACTCCCGCCAGTTTGTTGGCACAAGTTTTCAGAGCCTTCCCAGGTTTCTCCATCAGGGGCTTCCATCTTGCAAGGGTTCACCCTCTTTAAGGACAGTCTAACATCAGCATCCGAGACAGGGATTATAGGGTCACCAGGTGCAGCAGGGATCACAGCTGTAGTTGTGTTCTCCCTTTCAAAGCGGGCACAGAAGGCATTGAGTTCATCTAGTGGTGAAGCATTGCTGCTATTCATGCCATTGGGTTTCACTTTGTAGGAAGTCATATCTTGCAAACCCTGCCAGAGTTGTCATACATCCAATGCTTCCAACCTTGTTCGAAATTATCTCTTTGCCCTTGAAACAGCCCACTGCAAGTTATACCTGATTTTCTGGTACAGACCTGGGCCACCAGCCTTGAATGCAACAGATCTATCTGTCAGCAGATAATATACCTCTTGGTTCATCCACGGCTTTTGATGAGTTCAAAGACATTTTCAATCTCTCATTGCTACAGTTGGAAGTTTCCACCTGCTTCATAAGGGTAACAATCATACCAGTGCCCAAGTAGAGTATTAGTAGCCTTAATGATTACTGTCCGGTAGCACTCATATCAATGGTGATGAAGTGCTTTGAGAGGTTGGTTATCGCTAGAATAAACCCCTGCCTCAGGAGTGACCTTGACTACTGAAATTTGCCTATTGCCACAATAGGTCTACAGCACATGTGATCTCATTGACTCTTCTCATGGCCTTGGATCACCTGGACAATACTAATAGTTATGACAGGCTTCTGTTCCTCCCTCTGCAACTGGATCCTTGAATCCTCATTGGAGACGATAGTCAGTGATGAGAAAAACACAGGCACACCTCAAGGATATGTGCTTAGCCCACTGCTCTACTCTCTCTATCCACACCTATGATTGTGTGGATAGGCACAGCTCAAACTCCATCTACAAATTTGCTGATGACACAACTATTGTTCTGGCAAATTGGCATCACTGGCGATATCCTGCAGATTGCTTACAAAACTACTGGATACTCTCCTTCTTCTGGAAATACTTCTGCATTGTGCTCAATGGAAGCCTGTAAATACCCTTTTAAGAACGCATCTTCTGGATGCTCTGGTGCTTTTGCAGTCTCCTGGAGGATTCAGCATGGAACTGGATGTGTGGCTGTGGCCATTGACTCTTGGATCGGCTTCACTTACCTTGGCGATTCGTGGCTGTGGACTCAGGTTTGGGGATTCTGTGCTTTGATGCTCTGTGTGTCATTTCCTCACTTTTTGTTGTTTGCATGATTTGTTCTTTTTGTACCCCCTGCATGTTTGATGGTCTTGTTTTGTGGGTTTTTTCTTTAGATGGGTTCAATGGTGTTTCTTTGTTTTGTGGTTGTATACTGTATACGTAAGTTGATAATAAGTTTACTTTGAAATTTATTGCAGCACACAAAATGCTGGAGAAATTCAGCAGGCCAAGCAGCATCTACGGAAAAGACTAAACAGTCGACATTTCAGGCTGAGACCCTTCATCAGGACTGGAAAGGAAGGGGGGACATCAGATTAAGAAGATGGAGGGAGGGGAGGAAGAAGTACAAGGTGGCAGGTGAGAGGTGAAACCAGGAGAGAGAGAGGTGAAGCAAAGAGCTGGGACGTTGAAAGAGACAACAGGAGAAGGGGGTATCTAATAGGAGAGGACAGAAGACCATGTAAGAAGGGAAGGGGAGCAGCACCAGGGGCAAGTGATGAGGAGGTAAGGAGATAAGGTGAGAGAGAAAAACAGGGATGGGGAATGGGGAGGGTAGGAGTGCAAATATCAGAAGTTTGAAAAATTGATGTTCATGCCATCAGGTTGGCGGCTACCCAGACGGAATATGAGGTGTTGCTCCTCCAACCTGAGTGTGGCCTCATCACAGCAGTAGAGGAGGCCATGGACTGACAAGTTGGAATGGGATTGGGAAATAGAATTGAAATGGGTGCCACCGGGAGATCCCACTTTTTATGGTGGATGGAGTAAAGGTGCTCGGTGAACCAATCTCCCAATCTATGTCGGGTCTCACTGATGTACAGGAGGCCACACCAGGAGGGCCAGATACAGTAGATGACCCCAACAGATGTTGGAAAAACCTCAGACCAAGTCAGGAATTAAAAGGTTGAGTGTGGTGTGACTAGTATTCTGGGCTGTGTATATTTCAATGCAAGAAGTATCATAGGAAAGGTGGATGAGCAGAACTCGATTAGTGAGATGTTATGAGTGGAACTGAGAAATAAAAAAAGGTCTGTATGACCACATTAATGGAGCTATATTACAGACCACCCAGAGGTCCAAAGGAACACATCTGTAAAGAGATCGCAGACTGTTGCAAGGAACACAAGTTTGTTATAGAAAGCGATTTTAACTTTACACATACTAACTGGAAATGCCATACTGTAAAAGGATTAGATGGGATGGAGTTTGTCAAATGCGTTCAGGACAGTTTCCTTCATCGGCACGTAAAAGTCTCAATGAGAAAGCCTAAGATACTGGACCAGGCAGCTGACAGAAGGATGTATGGGGATAACTTTGCATCTAGTAACCACAATGTCATTAGTTTCAAAGTAAGTATGCAAAAAGATAGGTCTGGCCTGCAGGGTGAAATTCTAACTTGGGGAAAGGACAATTTTGATGACATCAGAAATAATCTGGCAAGTGTGGATTGGAACAGGCTCTTTGGGTTAGTAAATTTGCTGATGACACAAAGATTGGGGGTGTTGTGGAGATTGTGGCTGTCAGAGGTTACAGCGGGACATTGATAGGATGCAAAACTGGGCTGAGAAGTGACAGATGGACTTCACCCCAGATAAGTGTGAGGTGGTTCATTTTGGTAAGTCAAATATGATGGCAGAATATAGTATTAATGGTAAGACTCTTGGCAGTGTGGATGATCAGAGGGATCTTAGGGTCTGAGTCCCTAGGACACACAAAGCTGCTGCGCAGGTTGACTGTGGTTAAGAAAGCATATGGTACATTGGCCTTCATCAATCATGGGATTGAGTTTAAGAGCCGAGAAGTAATGTTACAGCTATATAGGACCCTTGTCAGACCCCACTTGGAGTACTGTGCTCAGTTCTGGTCGCCTCAATACAAGAAGGATGTGAAAACCATAGAAAGGATGCAGAGAAAATTTCCAAGGATGTTGCCTGGATTGGGGAGCGTGCCTTATGAGAATAGGTTGAGTGAACTCGGCCTAATTTCCTTGGAGTGACAGAGGATGAGAGGTGACCTGATAGAGGTGTAAAAGATGATGAGAGGCATTGATTGTGTGGTTAGTCAGAGGCTTTTTGCCAGGGCAGAAATGGCTAGCACGAGAGGGCACAGTTTTAAGGTGTTTGGAAGTAGGTACAGAGGAGCTGTCAGGGGTAAGTTTTTTTTTATGCAGAGAGTGGTGAGAGTGTGAATAGGCTGCTGGTGACAGTGGTGGAGGCAGATACAACAGGGTCTTTTAAGAGACTCCTGGACAGGTATTTGGAGCTCAGAAAAATAGAGGGTTATGAGTAACCCTAGGTAATTTCTAAGGTAAGAACATCTTCAGCACAGCTTTGTGGGCCGAAGGGCCTGTATAGTGCTGCAGGTTTTCTATGTTTTCTGGCAAAGGTGTACTTGTAAAGTGGGAGGCCTTGGAAAACGAAATATTGACTTGTACGTGCCTGTCAGAATAACTGGTAAAGATAACAAGTGTAGGGAACCTTGGTTTTTAAGAGATAATGAGGCCCTGGTTAGGAGTATAAAGGAGGTGCATAGCAAGAATAGGCAAGTGGAAACAAATGAGGTGCATATAGAGTATAAGAAATGCAAGAGAACACTTAAGAAAAAAAATCAGGAAGGCTAAAAGATTGCATAAAGATGGACTAGCAGACAAGGTGAAGGAAAATTAAGGATGATTTTGCAGCCAGCTATGATGTTGTAGCCATCACTGAATCGTGGCTGAAGGATGGTTGTAGTTGGGAGCTGAATGTCCACGGTTACACGTTATATCAGAGGGATAGGAAGGTAGGCAGAGGAGGTGGTGTGGCTTTATTGGTAAAGAATTATATCAATCAATAGAAACACATGACATAGGATCAGAAGAAGTTGAATCCTTGCGGGTTGAGTTAGGAAACTGTAAGGGTAAAAGGACGTTAATGGCAGTAATATACAGGCCTCCCAACAGTGGCAGGGAGGTGGGCCACAGATTACAACAGGAAATTGAAAAGGCGTGTCAAAAGGAACATGATTAGGAAAATCAGGTTGGTAATGAATGTCAAGAGAGTGAATTTGTTGAATGCCTAAGGATGGCTTTTTAGAACAGTTTGTCATTGAGCTTACTAAGGGATCAGCTATTCTGGATTGGGTGTTATGTAATGAACCAGAGGAGATTAGGGAGCTTAAGGTATAAGAACCATTAGTGATCATAATAGGATTGAGTTCAACTTGAAATCTGATAGAAAGTAAAGTCTGATGTAGCAGTATTTCAGTGAAGTAAGGGAAATTACAGTGGTATGAGAGAGGAGTTGGCCAAAGTAAATAACAGGAGACAAGGAGATGGCTAATGAACTAGAACCATAGAACCATAGAACATTACAGCACAGAAACAGGCCTTTTGGCCCGTCTTGGCTGTGCCGAACCATTTTTCTGCCTAGACCCACTGACCTCCACCTGGACCATATCCCTCCATACACCTCTCATCCATGTACCTGTTCAAGTTTTTCTTAAATGTCAAAAGTGAGCCCTCATTTATCATTTCATCTGGCAGCTCATTCCACACTCCCACCACTCTGTGTGTGAAGAAACTCTCCCCCCTAATGTTCCCTTTAAACTTTTCCCCCTTCACTCTTAACCCATATCCTCTGGTTTTTTTCTCCCCTAACCTCAGTGGAAAAAGCCTGCATACAATCACTCTATCTATATCCATCATAATTTTATATACCTCTATCAAATCTCCCCTCATTCTTCTACGCTCTAGGGAATAAAGTTCCAACCTATTCAACCTTTCTCCGTAACTCAGTTTCTCAAGTCCCGGCAACATCCTTGTAAACCTTCTCTGCACTCTTTCAACCTTATTAATATCCTTCCTGTAATTCGGTGACCAAAACTGCACACAATACTCCAAATTCGGCCTCACCAATGCCTTATACAACCTCACCATAACATTCCAACTCTTGTACTCAATACTTTGATTTATAAAGGCCAATGTACCAAAAGTTCTTTTTACGACCCTATCTACCTGTGACACCACTTTTAGGGAATTTTGTATCTGTATTCTCAGATCCCTCTGTGCTACTGCACTCCTCAGTGCCCTAACATTTACCTTGTATGCTCTACCTTGGTTTTTTCTTCCAAACTGCAATAACTCACACTTGTCTGTATTAAACTCCAACTGCCATTTTTCAGCCCATTTTTCCAGCTGGTCCAAATCTCTCTGCAAGCTTTGAAAACCTTCCTTCCTGTCCACTACACCTCCAATCTTCGTATCATCAGCAAATTTGTTGATCCAATTTACCACATTATCATCCAGATCATTGATATAGATGACAAATAACAATGGACCCAGCACTGATCCCTGTGGCACACCACTAGTCACAGGCCTCCACTCAGAGAAACAATCCTCCACTACCACTCTCTGGTTTCTCCCATTGAGCCAATGTCTAATCCAATTTACTACTTCACCACGTATACCTAGCAACTGAATCTTCCTAACTAACCTCCCATGTGGAACCTTGTCAAAGGCCTTACTGAAATCCATGCAGACAATATCCACTGCGTTCCCTTCATCCACTTTCCTGGTAACCTCCTCGAAAAACTCTAATAGATTTGTTAAACATGACCTACCACGCACAAAGCCATGTTGACTCTCCCTAATAAGTCCCTGTCTATCTAAATACTTGTAGATCCTATCTCTTAGTACTCCTTCCAATAACTTACCTACTACTGATGTCAAACTTCCCAGCATATAATTTCCCGGATTACTTTTAGAGACTTTTTTAAGCAACGGAACAACATGAGCTATCCTCCAATCCTCCGGCGTCTCACCCGTAGATACCGACATTTTAAATATATCTGCCAGGGCCACTGCAATTTCAATACTAGTCTCCTTCAAGGTCCAAGGGAATACCCTGTCAGGTCCTGGGAATTTATCTACTCTGATTTGCCTCAAGATAGCAAGCACTTCCTCCTCTTCACTCTGTATAGGTTCCATGACCTCACTACTTGTTTGCCTTATTTCCATTGACTCCATACCAGTTTCCTTAGTAAATACAGAGGCAAAAAACCAATTTAAGATCTGCCCCATTTCTTTTGGTTCCATACATAGCCAACCACTCTGATCTTCAAGAGTACCAATTTTATCCTTTACTATCCTTTTGCTCTTAATATACAGTCGGCCCTCCTTATCCGCGAGGGATTGGTTCCGGGACCCCTCGCAGATACCAACATTCACGGATGCTCAAGTCCCTTATTCAACCTGTCTCAATCCGGTGGACCTTAGGGCCCAGCGGAACCCCAGACCTTATTTAACCTTTCTCAGAGCAGTGGACATTAGGGCCCGGCACCAGAGCTCTGAATACGCAGTGTTTCTGTTCACGGAAATAATCATGATCACGATTGAAAATAAAGTGGAAATAATAAAGCGATCAGAAAAAGGTGAAACACCATTGGTCATTGGAAAAGCGTTAGGCTAGGTCGGTCAACGATCGGAACAATTTTAAAGGATAAAGTGAGAAAGGCTCTGCCCCGATGAAAGCTACAATTATTACTAAGCAACGCAGTGGTTTAAGTATTAGGTTTTGGGGTTTTGAGTTTTTGATCCTCCACATCAACCCACACCGTGGAGAGTGCACTCGGGAGCGATCTGTCCCAAGAACTTCCTTTCCCGAGCCCGGCGCTGAAACATACGTTCTTAAGTGTTTTATATGCATAGAAAGGTAAAATATATATTATATACTAAGACAAACAATTGACTGACACTAAATACCGGATGTACCTGCTCGGACTTACTTAGTAAGAGAACTTACAATTTTTTTCGATTCCGATGCACGATAACCCACGCACATTCTCCGGTATACTTTAAATCATCTCTAGATTACTTATAATACCTAATACAATGTAAATGCTATGTAAAATGGCCGTTATACTGCATTGTTTAGGGAATAATGACAAGAAAGAAAAAGTCTGTACATGCTCGAACAACAAGTGCTGGAAGAGCACTTCCGAGTTTTCGCGATTCGCGGTTGGTTGAATTCACGCATACGGAATCTGCAGATAAGGAGGGCCGACTGTACCTGTAGAAGCTCTTTGGATTATCCTTCACCTTGACTGCCAAAGCTACCTCATGTCTTCTTCTAGCCCTCCTGATTGCTTTCTTAAGTTTTTTTGGCATTTTTTATACACCTCAAGTACCCTATTTGCTCCGTTTCCTTTACATGTCATACATCTCTCCCTTCTTCACTATCAGAGTTCCAATAGGGTTAGGGTTAGGGTTAGTCCATAGTGAAGGTATTCCCTTCTGCCGCCTGTGTGGGATGACGAGTCTATCGGGATCTTGAGGACTTGTGGAAACTGTGTGGTGGTTTCTTTTGAACTTATAGTCTTTTAACATCTTTGGACTATTTTTATCTGTTTTTTTTTATCAATTATGGTATTGCTTGCACTGTTGTAACTATATGTTGTAACTATGTGGTTTTGTGTAGGTCTTGTAGCTTTAGTTTTGGTTTGTTGGGTGGTAGAGTTGGTCTCCTGACTTGGTGTGTCTGGGTAGTCTTGTTTTGTCTGGTGGGTTTGGAGCTCCTTTTCCGGGGAAGGTGCTAAGACGGTAGCGCGATATTAATACGCAGCAGCCTCTCCGGACTCTGGATTGGGGATTGCCAAACGTTATGTGGATTTTCTGAGGTAGTCTATTTTGTCTTGTGCTTTTGTGATATCATTCTGGAGGAACGTTGTTTTATTTTTTAACTGCATTGCAGTTGTGGTTTCTAAATGACAATAAACTGAAATTCAATTCAATTCAATATCCCTAGAGAACCAAGGTTTCTTATTCTTATTCACTTTGCCTTTAATCCTGACCGGAACATACAAACTCTGCACTCTCAAAATTTCTCCTTTGAAGGCCTCCCACTTACCAATGACATCCTTGCCAGAGAACAACCTGTCCCAATCTACGCTTTTTAGATCCTTTCTCATTTCAAATTTGGCCTTTTTCCAATTTAGAACCTCAACCCGAGGACCAAATCTATCTTTATCCATGATCAAGTTGAAACTAATGGTGTTATGATCATTGGAACCAAAGTGTTCCCCTACACACACTTCTGTCACCTATCCTAACTCATTTCCTAATAGGAGATCTAATATTGCATCCTCTCTAGTCGGTACCTCTATATATTGATTTAGAAAACTTTCCTGAACACATTTTACAAACTCTAACCTGTCTAGACCTTTAACAATATGGAAGTCCCAATCAATATGCAGAAAATTAAAATCCCCTACTATCACAACTTTATGTTTCCTGCAGTAGTCTGCTATCTCTCTGCAGATTTTCTCATCCAATTCTCACTGACTATTGGGTGGTCTATAATACAACCCCATTAATGTTGTCATACCTTTCCTGTTTCTCAGCTCCACCCATTTGGCCTCGGTAGACAAGCCCTCTAATCTGTCCTGCCTGAGCACTGCTGTAACATTTTCCCTGACTAGCAATGCCACATCCCCCCCACCCCACCCTTCATTCCTCTGCCACTATCACGTCTGAAACATCGGAACCCTGGAACATTAAGCTGCCAGTCCTGCCCCTCCTGTAGCCAAGTTTCTCTAATGACTACAATGTCATAATTCCACGTGTCAATCCACGCCCTCAGCCTTCCCCACAATACTCCTCACATTGAAATAGACACACCTCAGAAGATTATTACCACCACACACAACCATTCTAATTCTGACTTTGCATGAGCCTTCAACATCATTTATTTTCAGCCCCGCTCTACTATCTACTCTGGCACTCTGGTTTCCATCCCCCGCAAATCTAGTTTAAACCCCCCCCCCCCCTCAATAGCACTAACAAATGTCCCTGCAAGGATATTGGTCCCCCTGTAGTTCAGGTGTAACCTGTCTCTCTTGTACAGGTCCCACCTGCCCCAGAAGAGGTCCCAATGATCCTGAAATCTGAAACCTTGCCCCCTACACCAGTTCCTCAGCCACGTGTTCATCCTCCAGAGCATCCTACACTTATCCTCACTGGCACGTGGCACATGTAGCAATCCTGAGATTACCACCCATGAAGTCCTGCTTTTTAACTTCCTACGAAACTCTCTATACTCACTCTTCAGGACCTCTTCATTCTTTCTTCCTACGTCATTGGTACCAATGTGTACCATGACATCTGGCTGCTCACCCTAATGAATATTTTGCATCTGTCTTCACTGTGGAAGACACTAGTAGTATTCCTGATGTTGAAGAGTGTGAAGGAAGAGAAGTGGGTGCAGTTACTGTTACAAGAGAGAAGATGCTCAAAAAGCTGGAAGGCCTAAAGCTACACAAGTCACCCGGATCAGATGAACTGCACCCAAGGGTTCTGAAAGAGGTGGCGTTAGAGACTGTGGTGGCATTAGGAATGATCTTTCAAAAATCATTGGACTCTGGCATGGTGCCAGAGTACTGGAAAATTGCAAATGTCACTCCGCTCTTCAAGAAAGGAGAAAGGCAGCAGAAAGAAAATTATAGTCTAGTTAGCCTGACCTCAGTGGTTGGGAAGATGTTAGAGTCAATTGTTAAGGAGGAGGTGATGGAGTACTTGGTGACACAGGACAAGATAGTACAAAGTCAGCATGGTTTCCTTCAGGGAAAATCCTGCCTGACAAACCTGTTGGAATTCTTTGAGGAGATTACAAGTAGAATAGATAAAAGAAATGTAGTGGATGTTGTATATTAGGACTTTCAGAAGGCCTTTGATAAGGTGCTACACATAAGGCTGCTTACCAAGCTAAGAGCCTATGGTATTACAGGAAAGTTACTAACATGGTTAGAACATTGGATCACTGGTAGGAGGCAGCGAGTGGGAATAAAAGGATCCTTTTCTGGTTGGCTGCCAGTGACTAGTGGTGTTCAGCAGGGGTCAGTGTTGGGACCATTTCTTTTTATGTCGTATATAAATGATTTAGATGATTTAGATGGCTTTGTGGCCAAGTTTGTAGATGATACAAAGATTGGTGGAGGGGCAGATGGTGTTGAGGAAACAGGTAGGATGCAGAAGGACTTAGACAGATTAGGAGAATGAGCAAGAAAGTAGCAAATGAAATAAAATGTTGGAAAATGCATGGTCATGCACATTGGTAGGAGAAATAAACATGCAGACTATTTTCTAAACGAGAAAATCCCAAATGGTCTAATTCTGCTCCTATGTCTAAAATCCCAAGGAATTCTATGGATATGTTAAGAGCAAAAAGATTGCAAGGAACAAAACTGGTCTTCTGGATGACCAGAATGGTAATCAATGTGTGCAGCCAAAACAGACGGGGGAGACCTTAAATTAATTCTTTTAATCTGCATTTACTCAGGAGACAGTTACTGAGTCTATAGAAGTGAGACAAAGCAGCATCAACTTCATGAATTCTATACAGATTACAGAGGAGGAGGTGTTTGCTGTCCTGAGGTAAATCAATGTGGATAAATCCTCAGGGTGTTGTCTCGGACCCGATGGGATGCAAGTGCAGAAATTGCCAAGGCTCTAGCAGAGATATTTAAAACATCCTTCGCGACAGAGGTACCGAAGAGTAAGGACAGCTGTTGTTATTCCTGTTTAAAAAAGGCTCTAAACATAAACCAGGAAATTATAGGCCGGTGAGTTTGACATCAGCTGTAGGAAAGTTTTTGGAAGGTATTCTCAGAGACCTGATATACAAGTATTTAGATGAACATAGAGTGATTAAGGTTAGACAGCATGGTTTTATGCATGGTAGGTCATGTCTAACCAATCTTAGAGTTTTTTCAGGAAGTTACTAGGAAAATGGATGAAGGCGAGGCAATGGATGTATCTACATGGACTTTGAGAAGACAATGGGAAGCTGGTCTAGAAGATTAAATAGCTCAGCATTCTGAATAGTTATTAAATTGGATTAAACATTGGCTTTCTGGGAGAAGCCAGAGAGTGGCAGTAGATGGTTGCCTCTCTGACTGGAGGCCTGTGACTCATGGTGTGCTGCAAGAATCTGTGCTGGGTCCATTGCTGTTTGCCAGCTATATCAATAACCTGGATGATAATCCAGTTAACTCCTCTTTCACTACCATTCAGGCCCCTAACAGTCCTTCCAGGTGAGGTGACACTTCACCTGCGAGTCTGTTGGGGTCATTTACAGTATCAGGTGCTCCCAGTGTGGCCTCCTAAATATTGAATTGAACTAAATTTATTTCTTAAAACCTGCACATATATGAGTAAAAATCTTTACGTTACTTCTTGTCTGAATTTGCATTGTGCAAATTATTGCAATTTGTAATAAATAGTATGTACAGTAAGATATATAACAGAACAGTCAATATAGATTAGAAATACAGTTGTGTCAGCGTGAATTAATGAGTCTGATGGCCTGGTGGAAGAAGCTGTCCCGGAGCCTGTTGGTCTTGGCTTTTATGCTGTGGTACCGTTTCCCAGATGGTAGCAGTTGGAACAATTTGTGGTTAAGGTGACTTGGCTCTCCAACGATCCTTCAGGCCCTTTTTATGCACCTGTCGCTGTAAATGTCCTGACTAATAGGAAGAGTCCTGCGATTGAGGGAAGTACAGTTCCCATACCAGGCAGTGAAGCAGCCAGTCAGGATGTTCTCAATTGTTCCCCTGTAGAAAGTCCTTAGGATTCGGTGAGACCCAACGTATATTGGGAGACTGCTCCACTGAGCATCTTTGCTCTGTCCACCACAAACAGCAGGATCTCCCAGTGGCCACCCATTTCAATTCTACTTCCTACTCCCATTCTGACATATCAGTCCATCGTCTCCTCCACTGCCACGATGAGGCCACACTCAAGTTGGAGAAGCAACACCTTATATTCCATCTGGGTAGCTTCCAATCTGACGGAATAAACATTGATTTCTTGAACTTATGATAATTGTCCCCCCTCACCATTCCCCAATCCTGTTTCCCTCTCACCTTATCTTCTTACCTCCCCTTTACCTCCCTCTGGTGTTCGACCCCTTCCCTTTCTTTCATGGTCTTCTGTCCTCTCCTATCAAATTTCCCCTTCTCCAGCCCTTTATCTATTTTACCAATCAATTTTCTAGCACTTTAATTCACTCCTTCCCCTCTCCTGATTTCACCTCTCACCTGCCACCTTCTCACTCTGTTCATTCTTTTTCAGAATTGATTATTGAGAGAATAGGGAGCATGTCTACAGAACCTGTTTTCTGTTCTAGGTGTCAGATGTGGGATTTTCAGGAGACTGCCATCCTCTCCCCTGGCCACATCTGCACCAGGTGCATGGAGATGCAGTTCCGTAGAGACTGTGTTAGGGAACTGGAGCTGCAGCTCGATGATCTACAGATTGTTAGGGAAAGTGAAGGAGTGATAGACAGGAGCTACAGGGAGGTAGTCACCCCAAGGCTACAGGAGACAAATAAATGGGTGACTGTCAGGAGAGGGAAGGGGGAATGTCAGATAGTGGAAAACACCCCTGTGGTCATCCCATTCAATATAGCAATTCCATTTGAGTACTGTTGGGGTGGGACGACCTACCTGGGGTAAGCAACAATGGCCATGCCTGTCAAACTGAGTCTGGCCCTGGTGTTCAGAAGGAACTGAACCGGATGGCAGCAGTAATGGGAAATCCATAGTCAGGGAATGGATCGGCGATTCTGTGGACACAAAAAGGAAACACGGATGGCAGTTTGCCTCCCAGATGCCAGGGTCTGCAATGTTTCTGAATGGGTCCACTACATCCTGAAAAGGGAACTGAACAATGGTATCAGTGACATAGTAAGAAGGTCCTGAAAAAAGAGTTAGGAAGGAAGCTGAAAATTAGGACATCAATGGAAATAATCTCACAAGTGCTGTCTGTGCCATGTGACAATGAGGATAGGAATAGAATGAGGTGGTGGATAAATGTGTGGCTAAAGAATTGGAGCAGGGGGCAGGGATTCTGATTTCAGGATAATTGGGACCTCTTCTGGGGCAGGTGTGACCTGTACAAAAGGGGCAAGTTGCACTTGAATCTGAGGGGTAAATATTCTTGTGGGTAGGTTTATTAGAGCTGTTGGGAGTGGTTTAAACTAATGGCAGGGGGATGGGAACCAGGATGATAGAGCTGAGGGTGAACCAGCAGGTTTACAAGTAGATGATGAGTGTAACTTGAATGGAAGGAAGGACAAGCCAATGATAGGGTACAAATGTAGACAGAGCAAAGAACTATACCTCAGAGCCAAAATTCAAAGGGTGAAGAATGCAGGACTGAAGGTGCTGTATTTAAATGCACGTAGTATTTGGAATAAGGTGAACAAACTTGTGGAGCAATTAGAGATTGGTCAGTATGACATTGTGGGCATCATTGAGTTGTGGCTAAAACAAGGCCATAGTTGGGAGCTTAACATCAAAGAATACACTTTGTTTTGAAAGGACAGGCAGGAAGGTACAGGTGGTGGTGTAGCTCTTTTGGTAAGAAATGGAATTAAATCTTTAGAAAGGGGTGACACAGGGTCAGAGAATATTGAAATTTTGTAGGAGTTAAGAAAATGCAAGGGTGAAAAAACCATTAAGGGCATTGTATACAGGCCTCCAAATAGTAGCCAAGTCTCTGTAATGGCCACAATGACATATTGATCCATGCTCTAAGTTCTTCCACCTTGTTTATGATACTCCTTGCACTTAAATTGACACATCTCAAATTATCAGGCTGAGTGCATCTTTGCTCTATCACCTGCCTATCCTCCCTCACACACTGTCTCCAAGCTGTCTCTATTTGTGCACCAACTGCCCCATCTTCTGCCTCTTCACTTTGGTTCCCACCCTCTTGCAATACCACAATAACATTAGCAAACCTCCCCATCAAGATATTGGTCAACACTTCCCAAAGCACCTTCATACTTGTCAATGCCCTTCTTAGAAATAATATTCTCTCCGGAGTCCCCGTAGTGTAAAAACATGCTACTTGCTAACATGGGAATAATGATTAGGCTTTAAATTATTATTTATCTTTCAACCTAGCTTATAGTACCTGATGTGATCCTTGATCTCACACACATGTGATCAATGTGACCCTTGAGCTTGATGGTGTTTAGCAAGAGTTGAAATATCTGGTTCAAGTTGTGACAGTAAAAGCCGTAAGTCCCCACATGTAACAATGACCAAGTGGTTTCTGTTTTTGTGAGTATGTGGTTCACTGCATGGAAGCCTTTTTCAACAAGGTAGGAGGATTGAAAGGCTCTTCTCCAAAGACCAGGAAACTTTGTATGACAGTGTAGCCACATACCAGAATTATCAACATTTTTGAAAAGCATTTTTGCTTCTTCATCATTCTAAATTTCAGTAATTTCTTCTTGCAAGCTCTCTTTCTGTTCTTCTACCTTGCAAAGAAATGGGTTATTCTCCTAATGCCCTCTTAGGATACATAACTGCCCTCTTAGGGGGCAGAACCACCCCCAATGGGAGTCACGGCTGTAAGGTGTTGTGCTTGACCTCTACCCACATCAAATGGTCTTTCTGAGGCCAGGCATCTTAGGGTTCATTTCAAATCTGTTGACCCGCTCCATCTGGCTGTTAGACTGTGGGTGAAACCCAGAGGAGAGACTGCTATTGCCCCAATCAGTTTGAGAATGCCCTCCAGAAACGTGATATGATTCATAACTATGTCCACCGGAAAACCATGGATTCTGAAGCACAAAGTACACTGCAGATGCTGGGGTCAAAGCAATACATACAACACGCTGGAGGAACTCAGCAGGTCGGGCAGAATCTGTGGAAACGAGCAGTCAATATTTTGGGCTGAGACCATTCATCAGCCTGACCTGCTGAGTTCCTCCAGCGTGTTGTACATGTTGCATGGATTCTGAAGACTTGGTCCACAATAATTTTGGTTGTCTCCACTGCAGATGGTAGCTTGTCCAAGGAAATGAATCTACAGGCCTTTGAAAACCAGTCAAATGACAGTTATCCCACTGGAAGGCAGAAGACCCATGAAAAAGTCCATGGAGATGTGCACCCATGGTCAGTCCAGAACAGGTAGAGGATGGAGGAGACCTTGAGGTTGTGTACAGGGTTCCTTGTTCTGGGCGCACACCTTGCATGTATGTATGTATTGTCAAATGTCTTTTGCCATCGCGGGCCTCTGATACCTTCTCTTGATGAAGTCGAGGGTGCTGGCAATCCCTGGGTGACTGGACATCCTCAATGAAAATCCCCACTGCAGTTCCTGTGACTAGACAGAGTGGAACAAACAGTCAATGTGTAGGAGTCTCCCCTTGTGCTTGGACATTGCGAACAAGTTCATCAATTCCCCAGTGGTTTGGAGATATCACCTTAGCTTGGGGCAAAATGGTAGTAAGCTGCTCCTCTCCTTTGGGTTCATCGAACTGACCAGACAAAGCATCTGGTTTTTGATTCTTTGACCTCGGTTGATAGGTTAGGACAAAGTTACAATGTTTAAAGAAAAGAGACCACCTGACCTGTCCGGAATTCAGTTCCTTGGCCTCCCAGGTTCTTGTGATCAGTCCAGACAGTAAAAGATTTCTTAGACCCCTCAAGGCAGTGATGCCATTCCTCCAAGACCAACTTAACTGCTGTAGCTCCCGATTCTTGATATCATAGTTTCTCTCTGCTGGGAATAGCCGCCTGAGGAAGAACGCACATGGTGCAGTTTAGTGTCCAAAGGTGACCATTGAGACAACACTGCACCCACTCTGATGTCTGAGGCATCCACTTCCACGATGAAAGGAAAGGCCTGGTTAGATGAAACCAAGATGAGAGCTGATGTGAACTAGTGTTTGGGCTCTGCAAAACAGACTCGGCTTCAGTAGCCCAGACAACAGCGCCCATCTTAGTTAGTGCTGTTAGCGGAGCTGGTCTTCCTGAATGTTGTGTTCTTTATATTAATACATACTGTGGGTTTCTAATGAAGAACCATATTCAGGAAGAATAGAACTTTTAACTACAACAGCAACAACTACATGTGTCTTACAACATCATGCTTTTTGATGTTTCTCAATCTTTCTCAGATTTCTGCGCATGCTCAGAACTCTCTCCAATCAAGTTCTTACACGTGACATCACCACACTGATGAATTTCCAGTAAAAGTTAGCAAACCCCAGGACTTGTTGGACACTGGATGGTTGTGGCCAAATCTGACAGCCTGTCTCTTTGTAGGGTCCATTTTGAGATTGCCACTGGAGATGATGAAACCCAAAAATGAAATGGTGGTCACATGACATTCAGACCTCCAGCTTGACGTAAAGTCCATGGACTAGAAACCTCTTTAAAATATCCCTGACATGAACAATGAGCTCCTTCATGACTTTGGGAAGATTAGGATATCACCCCCCAAGTAAATTAAGACATACTTGTGGAGAGTTCCTGGAGCACATTGTTTATAAAGGCTTGAAAAACTGCTGGAGCACTCACAAGACCAAAGGGCGTAACCAGGTACTCGTACTGCCCCTTTGCTGTATTGAATGCAGTTTTCCACTCATCACCTTCCTTTATATGGACCTGATTGTACACATTCTGCAGGTCCAGCTTAGTTAATACTCTTACATCTTGGGGAATCTTGAAGGCAGTACTCCTGAGTGGAAGGAGGTAATGATTCTTGACCGTTTAATCCTCTCTAATCAACACATGGCCACGGACTCCCATCGTTCTTTTATAAGAAGAAGACTGTGCTGGCGGGTGAGGTGGAGGGCTGAATGAATCCCATAGCAAAAGCCTCCTTTACGCTTCTTTCTGGGCCTGAGTGTGCGTATAATTAACCCTGTGACAGATGTACCAAGCAGAAGATCTATAGCACAGTCAGTGTGGCAGAAGAATCAAGGCCTTTCCCTTGCTGAAGCCCTCTTTCACGTCCTTGTATACGGAAGGAACTTCAACTAGACTGGGTGTTGCTAGTTCCTCTGAATGCTGTTTCAAGGATGACCCCTTCGGTGGCAGTGTCCTCTCCCCAGGTTCCCAAAACTCATTCATAGAAACAGTTGCCAAATCACAATCCAAGTCCTCAAGCGATGGCAGCAAGGTGTTACAAATGGTTCTTGCACCCCCAGGAATAGGTTCCGAGGGTCTGTGTATAGGATCCAATCACAAACAAGATGTTTGAAATCCAAGCAACACACACAAAATGCTGGAGGAACTCAGCAGGCCAGGCAGCAACTACGGAAAACAGTACAGTAGACGTTTCAGGCTGAGACCCTTCAGCAGGACTTGTCTAGACCTGCTGAAGAGCCTTGGCCTGAAACGTTGTCTGTACTCTTTTCCATTGATGCTGCCTAGCCTGCTGAGTTCCTGCAGCATCTTGTGTGTGTTTGTGTATACAAGTAGTCTTTCCTTTCCCTGGGACCTGGCGACCGGAGCCTTTAGGTTTAGCTGCAATAATTCCAGACTGCTCGGGTACCTCCCTGGTTTTCTCCTGAACTAGAGACTCCCTCTCTCTAGTTCCCATGCGGTCCCAACTAGACAGATCTGGGATATGCACAGGCTGGGACTGGCTTGGCTGTCCTTGAAGGCAGGACTAGGTCTCCAAAGAGTCTTAGAGTTGGAACACCACACCGGAAACATACTGAACCCCAAGTCATCGACATAACTTAGTACCCTGCCATTTACTGTTTCTGTCTTACAAGTATATGTTCCTTCCTAAAATACATTTGTCAGGATTAAATTCCATATGCCAATGTTTTGCACGGCTTTCCATCTGATCTATATCCTACTGTATCCTTAAATGACCTTCCTTACTATGCACAAAACCAGCCTCATTCACATATAAGTTCACAAGCACAAGAATATCTGCCGATGCTGGAGATCCAAAGCACGACACACAAACCACTGGAGGAACTCAGCAGGCCAGGCAGCATCTATAGAGATGAGTAAACAGTCGACATCTCAGGCCAAGACCCTTCACCAGGACAATCCTGAGAAAGGATTCCACTCAGCACCCTCCCCCGCACACAACCATGCTGACAATCCCTGATCAGTTCCCAACTTTCTAATGTACATAGATTGTTCTTGGCATTTTCTCCAATAATTTCCCTACCACCAACCTGAGGCTAACCAACCATCAAGGAGGCTTTATTGATTAATTTTGAGGTTGAATGCTGTTAGGGTTAATGTTAGGGTTAATTCGAGACTGCCATTACAGGTCAGGAGTGGCTCACGTAATGCGAGGGAGGGGGGAAGCGAAACTGGGGACCCCGCTACACCGAAACTACCAGTGTCACGCAATTCAGTAAACAAAAGAAACAGGTAACTCGTGAGTGTATGGCGTCGGGCCAATAAGATGGACACAAGTGCCCGATATTACCTAATATGTAGCGGGGGGTTGTGCTGGGGGGAAAAGGGATATAAATAAGAGCAGATTGTAAGGGGAAGTCGGAACGTGCCTTCTCCAGCGACTCCGTCGATTTGCTGTGCCAGTTACGGATTCTGCAATAAACCCAAGTTTTGTAATATTCCGGTGTTGGTTGTCTCTCTTCCTAAACGAACACAGGGCAGAATTTCAAGCCCAACAATGCTTACACTCTTTTGCCTGGGGTAGGGGAGTCTAAAATTAGAGGGCATAGTTTTAAGTGAAAGAGGAAACATTGAAAGGGGATTTGAATGACAGGTGCAATTATAATTACAATTTTTAAAAGGCATTTCAACAGGTATATGGGTAGCTGTATTCTCTCTAAGCTACATGGGTGTACGGCTGCACAGTAACTGAAATGTTCCCTTGCACAAAGCTTTTGTAGCTGTGCAACTGGAATTCTCTTTTATATAATGTTGTAGCGGTGTGCTACACACAGCGCTGAAATAACGACATGAAGTCGGTGAACTGCAGTTACAAAAAGATTTTATTCGAACTTCGGGGCCTCGCTTTAAAGCCTTCCTGATCCCGCCCTCCCCGGGCGCGGATGCTGTAGGGGGCACGTATTCACAGTCCTGTCCCGCGCGCGGATGCTGTCGGGGGCACGTATTCACAGTCCTGTCCCACGCGCGGATGCCGTCGGGGGCACGTATTCACAGTCCTGTCCCGCACGCGGATGCTGTCGGGGGCACGTATTCACAGTCCTGTCCTGTGCGCGGATGCTGTAGGGGGCACGTATTCACAGTCCTGTCCTGCGCGCGGATGCTGTCGGGGGCACGTATTCACAGTCCTGTCCCGCGCGCGGATGCCGTCGGGGGCACGTATTCACAGTCCTGTCCCGCGCGCGGATGCTGTAGGTGGCACGTATTCACAGTCCTGTCCCGCGCGCGGATGCCGTCGGGGGCACGTATTCACAGTCCTGTCCCGCGCGCGGATGCTGTAGGGGGCACGTATTCACAGTCCTGTCCCGCGCGCGGATGCTGTCGGGGGCACGTATTCACAGTCCTGTCCCGCGCGCGGATGCCGTAGGTGGCACGTATTCACAGTCCTGTCCCGCGCGCGGATGCCGTCGGGGGCATGTATTCACAGTCCTGTCCCGCGCGCGGATGCTGTAGGGGGCACGTATTCACAGTCCTGTCCCGCGCGCGGATGCTGTCGGGGGCACGTATTCACAGTCCCGCGCGGGCTTTTCCCTTTGTTGGTGAAGCAGACTTGGCGCCCTTTTGGGACTGGCCTTTGTGTGGGCACGCTGGCTATTTGAGAGCCGGTTCAAGTGCGTTAGGAAGTGGGTCGCCACATAACCCCCCCACCCCAGAACCGGTGATACACCCCCCCAATGTCCACAGTCTGGGCCGGACCCTGTTTGGGAGGTCGGCCTCTGCGCCGTGGTGCCGGAAACTCGACCGGTTGCGCCACGTCCACATGGGCCGGTTTGAGTCGGTCAACTGTGAAAACCTCCTCTCTCCCCCCAATGTCCAGTACGAACGTGGACCCGTAGTTCCTGATCACCGTAAATGGCCCCTTGTAGGGACGCTGTAGCGGTGCCTGGTGTCCGCCCCTTCGTACAAACACAAACTTACAGTTCTGCAGGTCTTTGGGTACGCAGGTCGGGTTCTGCCCATGCTGCGAAGTGGGTATGGGGGCCAGGTTATCGAGCCTCTCGCGTAGTCTGTCCAGGACTGCTGCGGGTTCTTCCTCTTGCCCCCTTGGGGCTGGTATGAACTCTCCTGGGACGACCAGGGGTGCGCCGTACACCAACTCGGCCGACGAGGCATGCAGATCCTCTTTGGGTGCCGTGTGGATTCTGAGCAGGACCCAGGGAAGCTCATCCACCCAGTTAGGCCCTTTGAGGCGGGCCATGAGAGCCGACTTCAGGTGACAGTGGAAACGCTCCACCAGTCCATTCGACTGTGGGTGGTAGGCAGTTGTGTGGTGCAGCTGCGCTCCCAAAAGGCTGGCCATAGCTGACCACAGGCCGGAGGTGAACTGGGCGCCTCTGTCGGAGGTAATGTGGGCCGGTACACCAAAGCGAGATACCCAGGTGGCAATCAGTGCTCGGGCGCGGGATTCGGAGGTGGTGTCGGTGAGTGGGACCGCCTCTGGCCACCTTGTGAACCGGTCCACGATAGTCAGGAGGTGCCGTGCTCCTCGCGACACTGACAGGGGGCCCACGATATCCACATGAATGTGGTCGAAACGCCGGTGGGTGGGGTGGAACTGCTGCGGCAGAGCTTTGGTGTGTCGCTGCACCTTGGCTGTTTGGCACTGCATGCACGTTCTGGCCCATTCACTGACCTGCTTGCAGAGTCCGTGCCAAACGAACCTGCTGGAGACCATCCGGACGGTTGTCCTGATGGAGGGGTGCGCTAAGTTGTGAATGGAGTCGAAAATGCGCCGCCGCCAGGCTGCCGGGACGATGGGGCGGGGTTGGCCGGTGGTGACATCACAGAGTAGGGTACTCTCACCTGGGCCTACGGGGAGGTCCTGGAGCTGCAAACCAGAGACTGCAGTTCTGTAACTAGGGATCTCCTCGTCTGCCTGCTGCGCCTCTGCCAGCGTCTCAAAGTCTACCCCTTGGGAAAGGGCATGAATGTTAGGGCGAGAGAGCGCGTCCGCCACGACATTGTCCTTACCCGAGACGTGCCGGACATCTGTCGTGTATTCAGAGATGTAGGACAGATGGCGCTGCTGGCGGGACGACCAGGGATCGGACACCTTTGTGAATGTAAAGGTAAGCGGTTTGTGGTCCGTGAACGCGGTGAAGGGCCTATCTTCTAAGAAGTACCTGAAATGCCGGATTGCCAGGTATAGCGCCAACAGCTCCCGGTCGAAAGCACTGTACTTGAGCTCGGGTGGTCGCAGGTGTTTGCTGAAAAACGCCAGGGGTTGCCAGTGACCCTCGATGAGCTGTTCCAGCACCCCACCGACTGCCGTGTTAGATGCGTCCACTGTGAGGGCTGTAGGGACGTCCATTCTGGGGTGCACTAGCATTGCAGCGTTCGCCAAGGCATCCTTCGTTTGAATGAAAGCGGCGGCGGACTCCTCGTCCCAGGTAATGTCCTTGCCCTTACCCGACATCAGGGCGAACAGGGGGCGTGTGATTCCGGCAGCTGAAGGGAGGAAGCGGTGGTAGAAATTGACCATACCTACGAATTCCTGAAGGCCTTTGATTGTGGTGGGTCGGGGGAAATGGCGGACTGCGTCTACCTTAGTGGGCAAAGGGGTTGCCCCGTCTTTAGTAATCCTGTGGCCCAGGAAGTCAATGGTGTCGAGCCCGAACTGGCATTTGGCCGGGTTGATTGTCAGGCCGTATTCATTCAGTCGGGCATAGAGTTGTCGGAGGTGGGACAGATGCTCCTGACGACTACTGTTGGCTATGAGAATGTCGTCCAAATAGATGAAAGCGAAGTCCAGGTCGCGTCCCACCGCGTCCATTAACCGTGGAAACATCTGTGCGGCATTCTTCAGGCCGAACGGCATGCGGAGGAACTCGAAAAGGCCGAACGGGGTGATGAGAGCCGTTTTGGGGACGTCGTCTGGATGCATCGGGATTTGATGGTATCCCCGGACAAGGTCCACCTTGGAGAAGATCCGTGCGCCGTGCAGGTTTGCTGCAAAGTCCTGAATGTGCGGCACAGGGTAGCGGTCCAGTGTTGTAGCCTCGTTCAGTCTGCGGTAGTCGCCGCATGGTCTCCAGCCCCCTGTTGCTTTGGGCACCATGTGCAGGGGGGAGGCCCATGGGCTGTCGGACCGCCGTATGATCCCCAATTCCTCCATCCTCTTGAACTCCTCCTTCGCCAGTCGGAGCTTGTCCGGGGGAAGCCGCCGAGCACGGGCGTGGAGGGGTGGTCCCTGGGCCGGGATGTGGTGCTGTACTCCGTGTCTGGGCATGGCTGTCATGAACTGTGGTGCCAGAACCGATGGGAAATCCACCAGGACTCTGGTGAAGTTGTTGTCGGACAGCGTGATGGAGTCGAGGTGTGGGGCTGGCAACTGGGCTTCACCCAGGGAGAACGTCTGAAAGGTCTCGGCGTGGACCAGCCTCTGCCTCGGCAGGTCGACCAGCAGGCTGTGAGACCGCAAAAAATCCGCACCCAGGAGCGGTTGGACTACAGCGGCCAATGTGAAGTCCCACGTGAACCGGCAGGAGCCGAACTGTAGCGTCACCGTACGGGTGCCGTAGGTTCTTACCGTGCTGCCGTTCGCGGCCCTCAGGGCGGGACCCGGTGCCCTGTTGCGGGTGTCATAACTCGTTGGAGGTAAGACACTGATCTCGGCTCCGGTGTCGACCAAAACGTGGCGTCCCGACCGCTTGTCCCACACATACAGGAGGCTATCCCGAAGGCCAGCCGCTGTAGCCATCAGCGGCGGCTGACTCTGGCGTTTCCCAGGAACTTGCAGGGCGGGCGACAGTGGTGGGCTTCTGCACCCCACCGCTGGTGGTAGAAGCACCATTGTTCGTTGGGCTCCCCACCCCTGCCTCTGGGGTTAGCGGGCACTGCGGCCGGGCCTGGTCTGGTCTGCTGCTGGGAGCGTGGCCTGGTGATCTGTGCGACGGACGCCCCACTCTCCTTCTTGGCATTTCACAGCACGTCTGCCTGGGCTGCCACCTTCCGGGGGTCGCTGAAATCCGCGTCGGACAGCAGCAGGCGTATGTCCTCGGGCAGCTGCTCCAGGAATGCCTGCTCAAACATGAGGCAGGGTTTGTGTCCGCCGGCCAGAGACAACATCTCATTCATTAAAGCCGATGGCGGTCTGTCCCCCAAACCATCCAGGTGCAGTAAGCGGGCAGCTCGCTCGCGGCGGGAGAGCCCGAAAGTCCTTATGAGCAGGGCTTTGAATTCCGTGTACTTGCCGTCCGCTGGGGGAGACTGTACGAACTCCGCAACCTGGGCCGCTGTGTCCTGGTCGAGGGAGCTCACCACGTAGTAGTAACGTGTGTCCTCCGAGGTTATCTGCCGAACGTGGAATTGGGCTTCTGCTTGCTGGAACCACAGGTGAATTCGCAGCGTCCAGAAGCTTGGCAGTTTCAACGAAACTGCATGAACAGATGCGGCGTTGGTCATCTTCGGCCCAAATGTCGTTTGGGCCATCGGGGTCACCAATTGTAGCGGTGTGCTACACACAGCGCTAAAATAATGACACGGAGTCGGTGAACTGCAGTTACAAAAAGATTTTATTCGAACTTCGCGGCCTCGCTTTAAAGCCTTCCTGTTCCCACTCTCCCCGGGCGCGGATGCTGTCGGGGGCACGTATTCACAGTCCTGTCCCGCGCGCGGATGCTGTAGGGGGCACGTATTCACAGTCCTGTCCCGCGCGCAGATGCTGTAGGGGGCACGTATTCACAGTCCTGTCCCGCGCGCGGATGCTGTAGGGGGCACGTATTCACAGTCCCGCGCGGGCTTTTCCCCTTGCTGGTGAAGCAGACTTGGTGCCCTTTTGGGACTGGCCTTTGTGCCGGCGCGCTGGCTATTTGTGAGCCGGTTCGAGTGCGCTAGGAAGTGGGTCGCCACACTGTTAATATAATTGTGAAATATCCTGTAATAAATTATGTGTTAATAAATATAATCGATAAATTTTCTTAATAATAATTGAACCACAACCTTTACTTTGAAAATGTTTAGAGCTTCAACTAATCTACATTGTTAATGTTTCAAGTTACAATACTGTTATAAATGGTAACAATAAACACAGAATGGAAGTTGGTAGCTCATTGTTCATCAACTGCCAGCCAGATTCTAGTGCTGACTGCGAACGTGGTTCAATCTTATGAAATCAATGAATGTAAATCCAGAGACAGACTGGAAGTGGAACATTTGGATGATCTAATGAGGATTAAGATGCATCTTTCATTTGGATGTGAAATTAATCTGGATAGTGTTTATAGACAAGGGATTTTTAAAAAGACAGACGAGAAAAAGTATATGAAATGTGAAAGATTTTTTGATGTTCTATATTTCATTATACCCTTCAATTAATAATTCAGTTTTCATTCTAAATATCCATAGTAATCATATTACAAAAAGAATATTTAAGATACTGTGCAATTTTCGTGTAAAAATTTCCTGCTCAGAACAATGGTTGGCCCACAGTTGTAAAAAAAAATAGAGGAAACGTTGATGGGCCGGTAAGGTCTAGAGGGAAATGGGTCTAGCTCTGGAAGCCAACTTTGTCAGCACAGATCAAGTGGGCCAAAAGGCCTCCTTCCCCTGTTGTACAACACTATGACCTGCAGTTACCTGGCTTATCCCTGCTGTTCTTATTTAACAAAGGAACATCCTGCATCCTCTGGTGACTAATGAAATTGTTAAAAATCTCCTTCAGGGCCCCATCTACCTACCTTCTTGTTTCAGTAGCATTTTGAGCAGGATCTCATCTGGCACTGTGGAAATTATCCACACATGTGCATTCCAAGACATCTAACACCTCCACTTTCTAAATACTGATCAACGTTGAATGTATTAGAGCAAGACTGCAGTACCAGAAGCACATCAGGGACTGTTGTGTACACTGCTTCACGGAAACGTGGCTCATGCCCAGTGCACAGTGCTTCAGCCTGAGGACTTCACCACCCACCACATGGATGGCAACATCAAGTAAAGGTAGAATCAGTACCATTTGATTCATGATTAACTCATCGTGGTGCACAGACAAAGCAGATTTGTCTCAGTAATATTTCCCCGACCAGGAACATGTGGCAGTCAATTGTTGTCCTTTCTATCTACCAAAGGAGCTCTCCCCTATCATTCTGGTAGCAGAGTACATTCCATCCCTGGCAAATGTCAAGCTGACGCTGGAGGAGCTGAGCACCATGACACAGTCACATTCCTTCATGATCATTGCAGGGCTTCAACCAGATCACTGTTACACCACATCAAGGATGCTTTCCATGCTATCCCACACCCGCACTTCGGCAAGTCTGATCACCTGGCTGTACTTCTATGCCAGATAGATAGGCAGAGACTGAGGTTTGCAGCGTCAGTGTTGAGAACCACAAAGTTATGGTCAATGGAGCTGGAACAGCATTAATAGCACAGGTGGAATGGAACATATTCAGGAATTCATCTTTGGATCTGAATGAATAAGTCACAGCCTTCACCAATTCATCAAAACTGAAGTTTTCCAAAGCAGAAACCCTGGATGAACCAGGAGATTCCCAGTTTGCTTAGGACTACATTTGTAGATTTAGGAGCGGCAATGCAGAACCTGACAAGAAGCCCAGGTACAACCTACAGAGGCCATTACGATAATGAAAAGGCAATTCCATGTGAAGTTAGAGACAGGATTAGTTGTGGCAGTGTTTGCATGACATTACTTCCTACAGGGAAAAACTAACAGCATAAATGGCAGTGATGCTTTATTTCCCAATGAGCTCAAAATCTTTTATGCAGGCTTTGAAAGAGAGAATAACACTATATCTGTGCAAGTCCCCCAGCAATTGACAACCCTATGATCTCTGCCTTGGAGGGCAAGTCAGAAAATCCTTTAACAGGTTGTAAGCCTTCAGGTCCTAACCTGGTCAGGCACTGAAAACCTGTGCTGACATAAACATGAGAAATTCTACAGATGCTGGAAATCCAAAGCAACACATACAGATGAGCTGGCTGGGATGTGCAAGGACATCTTCAAATTTTGCTGCAGTCAGAGATTCCTAGCTGCTTCAAAAGGGAAGTACTGGAAATGTAGGGTGAGTCCCCTGAGAAAGATAGGTGTAGAGGCACTCACAACTACAGTAATGAAGTAGTTAGTCATGGCTATAATTAACACATGCCTAAGCAAGACCTGGACCAGCTGCTATTTGCCTACAGTCACAATACAGTATATCCTCAGTAGATGTAACCTCACTGCCTTTTCACTTCTTGGGAGTTCCTGAACAACAGCAAAATGTGTAAGGCTGCTGTTTATCAATTACACCTTTGCATTCAATACCATTGTCCCTTCAATACTAATCACAAAGCTTCTAAAACTAGACCTCTGTTCCTCTCTGCAGCTGGATCCTCAACATCTTCACTGGGAAACCACAGTCGGAATGGATCAGTAATAATATCTCCTCCTCACTGACAATCAACACAGTTACACTGGAAGGATGTATGCTTAGCCAACTAGTCTACTCTCTACACTCATGCTTTTGTGGCTAAGTACAGCTCAAATACCATCCATAAATTTGCAGGTAACATGACAGTTGTAACAAATAAACTTTATGAAGATGGTGGAGTTTGTCATCAAAACATCAGTTATAATTGATACCTGTAACTAGCTGAAAGCCCAAGAAGAGTTTATTTGTCATATATGCTGGGAAAGCACTGGATCTTTCTTTCACACCAGTTGTATTTAAAACCTCAGAGAGCAATGAGGAAGCATACAGGACTGAGATAGATTATCTGGTTGAGTGGTGTTGCAATGATAACCTTGCACTCAATGTCAGTTAGAAAAAGGAACTAAAACCCAGGAAGGGAATCTCTGAAGAACACACACCAGTCCTCATCGAGGGATCAGGGATGCAAAGGTGAGCAGCTTTAAGTTCTCGGGCGTCAATGTTTTGGATGGTTTATCCTGGGCTGAACCCAGTGATGCAATTACAAAGATGGAATTCCAGTGTCTCTACTTCATTTGGAGACTGAGGATACCAAAGACACTTGCAAATGTCTACAGAGCAATGGAGGAGAGCATTCTTCCTGGTTACATCACAAGTTGGACAAACAAGGGTTGTTTCTCTGGAACAGCAGAGGCTAAGGGGAGGATAAGTTTATAAAATCATGACAGGTATGGAGTAAATAGCTGGTATACTATTTCTCCAACCCTCTCGTGATTTTATAAATTTAGCAAGATAAACTAGATGTGGTCAAAAACGAGATGGCATGACTAAACATTGATATATTAGGAAGTAGCGAACCAAAGTGGACTGAAATGGGTCATTTTACATCAATAAGGAGCTGGTGGTGGACCTGAGGAGGGCTAAGGCACCGGTGACCCCTGTTTCCATCCAAGGGGTCAGTGTGGACATAGTGGAGGATTACAAATACCTGGGGATATGAATGGACAATAAACTGGACTGGTCAAAGAACACTGAGGCTGTCTACAAGAAGGGTCAGAGCCGTCTCTATTTCCTGAGGAGACTGAGGTCCTTTAACATCTGCCGGATGATGCTGAGGATGTTCTACGAGACTGTGGTGGCCAGTGCTATCATGTTTGCTGTTGTGTGCTGGGGCAGCAGGCTGAGGGTAGCAGACACCAACAGAATCAACAAACTCATTCGTAAGGGAGTGATGTTGTGGGGGTGGAACTGGACTCTCTGACGGTGGTGTCTGAAAAGAGGATGCTGTCCAAGTTGCATGCCATCTTGGACAATGTCTCCCATCCACTCCATAATGTACTGGTTAGGCACAGGAGTACATTCAGCCAGAGACTCATTCCACCGAGATGTAACACTGAGCGTCATAGGAAGTCATTCCTACCTGTGGCCATCAAACTTTACAACTCCTCCCTCAGAGTGTCAGACACCCTGAGCCAATAGGCTGGTCCTGGACTTATTTCCACTGGGCATGATTAACTTATTATTATTTAATTATTTATGGTTTTATATTGCTATATTTCTTCACTATTCTAAAGTATGTCTGTCTGTCTGTCTGTCTGTCTGTCTGTCAATGACCAGGTATTCTACTGTGGGCAGGAAACCTGCAGAAAGAATGGAGTCATTTTAATAGTCAAAAAAATATCAAAATCAGTGATTGGATACAACCTCAAAAATTACAGAATGATTGCAATATGACTTCAAGGCAAGTCTTTCAACATCACAGTAATCCAAGTTTATGCTCCGATCATAGATGCCAAAGAGGATGAAATTATCCAATTTTATGAAGAACTGCAGCACCTCCTGGATATGACACCAAAAAGGATGTTACATTTATCATTGGAGACTGGAATGCCAAAGTTGGAAATTACAGACCATCTGGAGTAATGGGCAACATTGGCTTTGGAGTACAGATGAAGCAGGACATAGACTCATAGAATTTTGCCAAATTAATTCTCTGGTTATAGCAAATACTCTCTTCCAAGCAGGAAGCCGTCACCAAGCAGGATAGAACCAGACTACCGCGCACAGTGAGGACTGCCGAGCGCATCATTGGAGCCTCCCTGCCCTCTATTGTGGACCTGTACTCTTCCAGGTTGAAGAAGAGGGTGGGGAACATCATAAAGGACTCCTCCCATCCTGTGCATGGACTGTTTGATCTGCTTCCGTCTGGTAGGCGCTTCAGATCCCTCCAGACTAAGACTAATAGGCATTGGAGAAGTTTTTTCCCTACTGCGGTCACTTTGCTGAACAGTTAACTGCCAGTTAACTGTCGGCTAACTATTACTTGGATTACACTACCTGTATGTATAATCTATATTTTCATTTATATTGATCATTATTATTGTTATGAGCAGAGAGACAACATCTGCCGGAAGTAAATTCGTTGTATGTGCACAGGTACTTGGCGATTAAAGTCTGATTCTGATTCCAACAGCCTAAGAGGCAGCTCTATTCATGGACATCACTGGACGGTCAACACCAAAACCAGATTGACTCTATACTTTGCAACCAGAGATGGAAGAGCTCTGTACAGTCAGCTAAACCAAGACCAGGAGCAGATTGTGGCTCAATATTCAGAATGAAACTGAAGAGCATCTGAAAACCAATGTACCAGCAAAGTTTGATGTTGATAGCTTCCCTCAGGAATATGCTGTGAAGGTGAAGAACAGATTTAATGGATTAAAACTGGTAGAGAGAAAGCCAGAAGAACAATGGATAGAAGTAAGGAACATCACACAAGAAGTGGCAACAAAAAATATTGCAAACAAAAAGAAGACTAGGAAAACAAAATGGCTTTCTGCAGAGGCTCTACATGTGGCTGAGCAGTGAAGAGAAGTGAAGGCCAGAGGAGATTGGAACAAATAACTCCAACTGAATGCAAAGTTCAAGATGATAGCAAGTAAAGATAAGGAAACTTACTTAAAGGAGTGATACAAAGAAGCTGAAGAAGCCAACAGAATTGGAAAACCAAGAGATCTATTCAAGGAGATTAGAGAAATCAAAGGAACATCTCATGCAAAAATGAGTATAGTAAAATACAAAGAATGGAAGGACCTTACAGGAACAGAAGACATCAAAAAGAGATGGCAGGAATACACAGAAGAACTGAACAGCGAAGATGCCTGCAAAGACTCCCTCATTGATCTAGAGCCAGACATTCTGGAAAGTGAAGTCGAATGGGCAATAGAAAACATTGCCAATAATAAGGCTGCAGGAAGTGACAGGATTTCAGTTGAATTGTATAAAACTTTAAAAGGTGATGCTGTAAAAGTGTTGCATGCAATTTGCCAGCAGGTCTGGAAAACCCAACAATGGCCTTTAGACTGGAAAAGATCAGATTATATCCCAATTCACAAGAAGGGAAATGTAAAGGAATGTTCAAATTACCGAACAATTTCACTAATTTCACATGCTAGCAAGGTAAAGCTAAAGATCACACAAGGAAGACCCAGCAATATACGGAATGAAAAATGTCAGCTGTTCAAGCTGGTTTTATAGAAAAGGCAGAGGCACCAGAGGTTTGCTAGAGAGGCTCCAGTGGATTTAAACTAGATACGAGGGGGGGTGGGGAACCAGAGTGTAGGAACAGATGTATGGGAGAGGGAAGAAAAAGAAGATAGTAAAGTCATTTGCACCGTTAGAGATAAACAGAAAGTAAGAGGTGGAGAATTTCTTAAATGAATCTATTTTAATGCTAGGAGCATTGTAAGAAAGGTGGATGAGCTTAGAGCATGGATTGTTACCTGGAAATATTGTAGCTATTAGTGAAACATGGTTGCAGGAGAGGTGTGATTGGCAACTAAATATTCCTGGATTTCGTTGCTTCAGGTGTGATAGAATCGGAGGGACAAGAGGGGGAGGTGTTGCGTTGCTTGTCAGAGAAAATATTACAGCTGTGCTCTGGCAGGATAGATTAGAGGGCTCATCTAGGGAGACTATTTGGGTGGAATTGAGGAATGGAAAAGGTGTAGTAACACTTATAGGGGTGTATTATAGATCACCTAATGGGGAGTGAAAATTGGAGGAGCAAATTTGTAAGGAGACAGCAGATATTTGTAGTAAGCACAGGGTTGTGATTGTGGGAGATTTTAATTTTCCACACATAGACTGGGAAGCCAATTCTGTAAAAGGGCTGGATGGTTTAGAGTTTGTAAAATGTGTGCAGGGTAGTTTTTTGCAGCAATACATAGAGGTACCAACTAGAGAAGGGGCAGTGTTGGATCTCCTGTTAGGGAATGAGATAGGTCAGGTGATGGAGGTATGTGTTGGGAAGCACTTCAGGTCCAATGATCACAATGCCTTTAGTTTCAATATAATTATGGAGAAGGATGGGACTGGACCAGGGTGGAGATTTTTGATTGGAGAAAGGCTAACTTTGAGGAGATGCGGAAGGATTTAGAAGGAGTGGTTTGGGACAATTTGTTTTATGGGAAGGATGTAATAGAGAAATGGAGGTAATTTAAAGGTGAAATTTTGAGGGTACAAGATCTTTAAGTTCCTATTAGTTGAAAGGAAAGGTTAAAAGTTTGAGAGAGCCATGGTTTTCAAGGGATATTGGAAACTTGGTTTGGAAAAACAGAGAGATCTACAATAAATATAGGCAGCATGGAGTAAATGAGGTGCTGGAGGAATATAAAGAATGTAAAAGGGATCTTAAGAAAGAAATTAGAAAAGCCAAAAGAAGATACGAGGTTGCTTTGGCAAGTAAGGTGAAAATAAATCCGAAGGGTTTTTACAGTTATATTAATAACGAAAGGATAGTGAGGGATAAAATTGGTCCCTTAGAGAATCAGAGTGGACAGCTATGTGTGGAGCCAAAAGAGATGGGGGAGATTTTGAACAATTTCTTTTCTTCAGTATTCACTAAGGAGAAGGATAATGAATTGTGTAAGTTAAGGGAAACAAGTGGGGAAGTTATGGAAACTATGACGATTAAAGAAGAGGAAGTACTGGCACTTTTAAGGAATATAGAAGTGGATAGATCTCTGGGTCCTGACAGGATATTCCCTAGGACCTTGAGGGAAGTTAGTGTAGAAATAGCAGGGGCTCTGACAGAAATATTTCAAATGTCATTAGAAACGGGGATGGTGCCGGAGGATTGGCGTATTGCTCATGTTGCTCCATTGTTTAAAAAGGGTTCCAATATAACTCAGAGTCCTGCCATGTGCAGAAGTTCGCTGATGACACGGCCATAGTGGGGTGTGTCAGGAATGGACAGGAGGAGGAGTATAGGAAACTGATACAGGACTTTGTGATATGGTGCAACTCAAACTACCTGCGTCTCAATATCACCAAGACCAAGGAGATGGTGGTGGACTTTAGGAGATCTAGGCCTCATATGGAGCCAGTGATCATTAATGGAGAATGTGTGGAGCAGGTTAAGACCTACAAGTATCTGGGAGTACAGTTAGACGAGAAGCTAGACTGGACTGCCAACACAGATGCCTTGTGCAGGAAGGCACAGAGTCGAATGTACTTCCTAAGAAGGTTGGCGTCATTCAATGTCTGTAGTGAGATGCTGAAGATGTTCTATAGGTCAGTTGTGGAGAGCGCCCTCTTCTTTGTGGTGGCGTGTTGGGGAGGAAGCATTAAGAAGAGGGACGCTTCACGTCTTAATAAGCTGGTAAGGAAGGCGGGCTCTGTCGTGGGCAAAGTACTGGAGAGTTTAACATCGGTAGCTGAGCGAAGGGCGCTGAGTAGGCTACGGTCAATTATGGATAACTCTGAACATCCTCTACATAGCACCATCCAGAGACAGAGAAGCAGTTTCAGCGACAGGTTACTATCGATGCAATGCTCCTCAGACAGGATGAAGAGGTCAATACTCCCCAATGCCATTAGGCTTTACAATTCTACCGCCAGGACTTAAGAACTTTTTAAAGCTATTATTAATGCTTTTTGAGATGGTGATTTAGATGCATATCATATTTTTTTTACTGAGTTAAGTATTGTATGTAATTAGTTTTGCTACAACAAGTGTATGGGACATTGGAAAAAAGTTGAATTTCCCCATGGGGATGAATAAAGTATCTATCTATCTATCTATCTATCTATCTATCTAGGCCTGTAAGTTTGACGTTAGTGGTGGGTAAATTAATGAAAAGTATTCTTAGAGCTGGTGTATATAATTATCTGGAGAGACAGGGTCTGATTAGGAACAGTCAACATGGATTTGTGCATGGAAGGTCATGTTTGACAACTCTTATTGAATTTTTTGAAGAGGTTACTAGGAAAGTCGACGAGGGTAAACCAGTGGATGTTGTCTATATGGACTTCAGTAAGGCCTTTGACAAAGTTCCGCACGGAAGGTTCAATCATTAGGTATTAATATTGAAGTAGTAAAATGGATTCAACAGTAGCTGGATGGGAGATGCCAGAGAGTAGTGGTGGATAACTGTTTGTCAGGTTGGAGGCCGGTGACTAGTGGTGTGCCTCAGGGATCTGTACTGGGTCCAAGGTTGTTTGTCATATACATTAATGATCTGGATGATGGGTTGGTAAATTGGATTAGTAAGTATGCAGATGATACTTTATTGCTGATAAGTGCGAGGTGCTACATTTTGGTAGGAATAATCAAAATAGGACATACATGGTAAATGGTAGGGCATTGAAGAATGCAGTAGAACAGAGTGATCTAGGAATAATGGTGCATAGTTCCCTGAAGGTGGAATCTCATGTGGATAGGGTGGTGAAGAAAGCTTTTGGTATGTTGGCCTTTATAAATAAGAGCATTGAGTATAGGAGTTGGGATGTAATGTTAAAATTGTACAAGGCATTAGTAAGACCAAATTTGGAGTATTGTGTACAGTTCTGGTCACTGAATTATAGGAAAGATGTCAGCAAAATAGAGAGTGTACAGACGAGATTTTCTAGAATGTTACCTGGGTTTCAGCACCTAAGTTACAGAGAAAGGTTGAACAAGTTAGGTCTTTATTCTTTGGAGCGTAGAAGGTTGAGGGGGGACTTGATAAAGGTATTTAAAATTATGAGGGGGATAGTTAGAGTTGACGTGGATAGGCTTTTTCCATTGAGAGTAAGGGAGATTCAAACAAGAGGACATGAGTTGAGAGTTAGGGGGCAAAAGTTTAGGGGTAACACGAGGAGGAACTTCTTTACTCAGAGAGTGGTAGCTGTGTGGAACGAGCTTCCAGTAGAAGTGGTAGAGGCAGGTTCGATATTGTCATTTAAAGTAAAATTGGACTGGTATATGGACAGGAAAGGAATGGAGGGTTATGAGCTGAGTGCAGGTCGGTGAGACCAGGTGAGAGTAAGCGTTCGGCATGGACTAGAAGGACCGAGATGGCCTGTTTCTGTGCTGTAATTGTTATATGGAAACCTCAGCTAGACTTTGCCAGAAGACATGGGGGAGACTCTGAAGTCAGCTGGAAAAAGTTTCTAATGGTCTGATGAAACCAAAATTGAACCTTTTGGTCATCAAACTAATGGCTATGTTTGGCATAAGTCAAACCACCCATGTCATCAAAAACACGTCATCCCTACTGTGAAGCATGGTGGTGGCTGCATCATGCTGTGAGGATGCTTCACTGCCACAACTCCTGGAAGGCTTGTGAAGGTACTGAGGGTAAAATGAATGCAGCAAAACACAGGGAAAACCTGGAGGAAAATCTGATATACTCTGCAAGAGAACTGTGGCTTGGGAGAAGATTTGTTCCCCAGCAAGACAATGACCACAAGCATAGAGCCAAAGCTACATAGAAATGACTTAAAAACAATAAAGTTAATGTCCTGGAGTGGCCAAATCAGAGTCCAGACTTCAATCAAGTTAAGAATTTGTGGCTACCTTGAAAAGGGCTGTTCACTCACGATTCTCATGCAATCTGACAGAGCTTAAGCAGTTTTGTAGAGAAGAATGGTGAAAAAATTGCAGTGTTTGGATGTGCAAAGCTGATAGATCCACACAGACACAATACTGTAATTGCTGCGAAAGGTGCATCTACTGAATACTGACTTGAAGGGAGTGAATAATTATGCAATCATTTACTCTGTGTTAAATAGTTGCAATAAATTTGGACCAATTTGTAGAAATGTGTTTTCACTTTAACGCAGAAGAATCTTTTTAGTTGATCAGTGTCAAACAAAGCCAAATTAAATCCACTGTGCTTCAATGTTGTAAAACAATAAAACATGAAAACTTCCAAGGGGATGAATACTTTTTATAGGCACTGTAATTTACCATGAAGACCACAAATAGCAGAGGTTCCAATATGTATCCTTGTGGAACAGCACTAGCTATGGACATACAGCCAATACAAGTCCCATCAACCTCAACTATCTTCAAGAGGCAAGCTACTAATGAATTCAAATCTTCCAGATGAAACAATCATGAGGGACTTTATAAAATGCTTAACTAAAGTTCATGTCAACAATATCCACGGGGGCTCTCTTGGTGGAGCTAGATGGAGAACGTCACATTTTGGCTCTGCTCTGGTCATTTTTCAATTTCCTTATCACCCTTTTATTATAAATATCAAAGTGTCTTTAACACCTTTATATATTTGAATTCTGAATTTTAATCAACGAAAATGACTTCCAGAGGAAGAAAGGCTTAGCCGAACGCAAGGAAACCGGTAATGGAAACGGGAAGAAAGAAGGTGTTTTCGAACAACCTAAACAGCCTTAACTCACTTTGCAGGCTATCTTGAATTTATTGGATGAAAAACTCGACAAGAGATTTGCTGCTTTGGAAGTAATGTTAAAGGAGAACAAAGGTAAACTGATAGCACTTGGAAAAGAGAACAAAAAACAGCAAAGGCAAATTTCAGAGCTTACTGAAGCTGGGAAACAGAGAGATTCCAGATTGAATTCTTTGGAAAAGAAATTAAATTTGACTGCTCGTACATTGGAGCAGTATAAAGCCAAGATTATTGATTTGGAGAGTCGTAGTCACAGACAGAATTTGTGAATAATAGGACTCAGTGAAGATGTTGAGAGCGGGGAGCTTACTAAATTTTTTTCTCAATTCTTAATGGAAGTCTTTGGCTAGGAGGTACTCGACCGTGTGCATCGGGCATTAAGACCAAAACGGTTGAAAGAGTTAAAACTGCGCCCTGTGATTCTTCGATTTCACTATGTGAGTACTAAGGAGCACTTAATTCGAATTGCTCGTCAGAAAGGAATTATTGAACCAAAATCTTAAGTTTCGTCTGGTTGAAGATTATTGTCCTGAGGTAATGCAAGAAAGATTGCATTTTAAATCGGTGATGTTGGAATTATATCAAAGGAATTTCTAACCAGCTTTGCTATACCCCGCACGCTCAAGAGCTGTTTTACCCGATAAATTGTTTAGATGGTTTAAATCCACGGATGACGCACAACAATTTCTCGAGGAACATTGTTTGAGCTTGATTGTTTAATAAATTTACCGTTCCTTTATGTTTGTATGCACCTGGTTTATTAGTTAATAACCAGCTTATAGAACAAAGAACAAAGAATGGACATTTTAAGTTCGTAGAACTTTGCCCTTGGGCTGATTCTTCTGGTACTTTGATTTGGCTTAAGGAGGTTTACTATGTTTCTATGTTAAAGTTCCCTTCCTTTTTCTTTATTATTTTACTTTTTTAATTTTTAATTGTTCATTTTAGAAAATTATTAAGACTCCGACTTGGTGATTATTTGTTTTTTCTTGAAATATTATTGAGATTGTATTCTGCTTCATTTTGTAAGACCTTGTCTTTTAAAATGGTCTGCAAAGGGTTGTTTTTTTTCACAACTTGTGTTTGGCATTCCTTTCGCAATGTTTTGACTATGGATGGTTTTTAAGTTTTTTTTTAAATTTGGAGACTTGCCCTCAAGAGAGATGGGGGTAGGGAGGTTCTTAGATAGATCTCTGGCTGCCTGTTGGCCAGGTTTCAGGGCCTTGTGGGGGGGGCTATTTTTAGTTCAGTATTTTTCATTTGGGCTGATTTGAAACTACAAAAATGTCTGCATTGTCGTAACTTCTGGTTCTTCTTTAAACTTTTTTCCCTCTTCTTGATTCATGAGTTTCCTATGCAATATGGTTAACCCTTTACATACCATATGGTTTATTTAAGGAAAATGGATAATATTATTAACTTTATTTCATGAAACACGAATGGTTTGAATCATCTAATTAAATGGAAAAAGATTTTTAAAGTTTTTCATAGATTGAATGCTCAGATTATTTTTGCACAGGAGACTCATGTGATGAAGGAGGATAATCAGCTTTTTTTTAGACAATAGACAATAGGTGCAGAAGTAGACCATTCGGCCCTTCGAGCCTGCACTGCCATTCTGAGATCATGGCTGATCATCTACTATCAATACCCGGTTCCTGCCTTGTCCCCATATCCCTTGATTCCCCTATCCATAAGATACCTATCTAGCTCCTTCTTGAAAGCATCCAGAGAATTGGCCTCCACTGCCTTCCGAGGCAGTGCATTCCAGACCCCCACAACTCTCTGGGAGAGTTTTGGAAAGGGCAACAGTTTCATTCAAGCTCATCGACCAAAGTGAAAGGCGTTCCCCTTTTTATAAACCCGTCGATCTCATTTGTTCATTATGATACAATCTTAGACCCATATGGTAGATTTCTATTAATTACTGGTTTAGTTTATAACCAAAAAGTAGTTTTGGTTGATGTTTATGCACCAAATACTAACTATCCTGAATTCTTGAAGCATTTATTTGTATCTCTTCCCAATTTAAATGAATAATGTTAATAATGGGCAGAGATTTTAAATGTTGTCTGAATCCTATGATAGATAGGTCTGCGCCCAATCAGGTACTTCCAAACTAATCTGCTACTTTTATTAATTCCTTTTTAGTTGATTCGGGAATTTTAGAGATGTGGAAGTTTTTATATCCTAATGATAAAGAGTTCTCTTTCTTTTTTCATGTATATGATAATTACTCTAGAATCGATTAGTTCTTTATTGATTCTCGATTAGTTTCATCTGTCACTGCTTGTGAGTAGGATGCAATTGCCATTTCCAATCATGCGCCTCTGAAATGATCAATTAAATGAAGTGATGTAACTTTTAGTACGAAACAATGGCAGTTCAACTCCATTTTGCTTCAGGATTTAAATTTTGTTAATTTCATTAACTGTGGGCAAATTATTTCATACTCTGCTGGATTGAAAAAAATGAATTAATAGTGAAATACATACATTGGTTGATAAGATTAAAGAGATTGATAAAATATATTTTATTGCTCCCAATTTGGAGCTTTATAAAGAGAGCATTGAACTTCAGATGCAACATAGTTTGTTATTAATATCCCCGATTGAAAATCAATTACTTAAAACTAAGAGTTGATTTTATATATATATGTGATAAATTGGGTAAATTATTGGCTAACCAATTGAAAGCTACGTTGGTGAAACGTCAGATTAATAAAGTTTGGAGACGGGATGGTATTTTGATGGTTGACCATGATGAAATTAATAAATCTTTTTAAGAATTTTTTATCAATTTATATCAATCAGAATTTCCTGATGATCCTACCATAATGCATGAATTTTTAAGGAAACTGAATATTCTGAAATTACCAATTGATGAACATTTAGCATTAGATGCACTCATTACTGGAGAGGAAATAAAGAAAGCAATTTTTTTGATGAACTCTGGTAAAGCACTTGGCCCAGATGGGTATACAGCTGAATTTTTAAAACTCTTTTTCAGATTTACTTTCTCCCTGGTTATGTAGAATTTTTAAAGATGCTGTATTTGTAGGTAAATTACCACAATCCTTTTATGAAGCATCTATTTCTTTAATTCCTAAAAAAGACAAAGATCCCACTGAATGTGCATCATACAGACCTATATCAAATTGTCTCTGAGGATCAGACAGGATTTATTAAAAATCATTATTCACATTTTAATGTTAGGAGATTAATGAACATTGTACACACTACTTCATCTAATAATCCAGAATGTGTTATTTTTTTTGATATTATTGATTCTAAGATTTCTTCATATGTATGACAGAATAGAAATCCCAAGTTAAGTAAGAAATATCTACAGAAATCAAAAAAGGAAGGAGGTTTGGCTTTGCTGAATCTTAGATTTTATTATTGGGCAAATAGTATTCGATATTTAACTTTTTGGACATAAGAGATGCATGAAACTCAATGTCCATGATGGATGAACCTCGAGTGGGAGTCTGTACAGGGGTTTTCACTGGCTTCTGTTTTAGGAGCTGTGCTTCCCTTTGCACTTACTAAATTGAATAAACAAATGATAAATCCAATAATTAAACACACAATATGAATATGGTTTCAATTTCGTAAATTTTTTGGATTGAATAAATTTATCCTGTCAAATTCTATTATATCTATTTTTTTCTTTCAACCATCTAGAATTGATCAAGCTTTTCTTTTATGGAAAACAAAGGGAATAACATGTTTTTGTGATTTATTCGTGGATGATTATTTCATGTCTTTTGAACAGTTGTCTAATAAATATAATTTGCCTAGATCACACTTTCTTAGATATTTACAGATTACAAACTTTCTGAACGCTACTTTCATTACCTTTCCAATTTTGCATCAAATTGAAGTTACAGAAAAAAAATTAAGTTTAAGTCCATATCAGAAGAATTTAATAGCAATTATTTATGATTTAATTATGAAAATACACTGAGGTAATTCTGATAAAATTAAGAATGAGTGGGAAAGAGAACTTCAAATATCCTTATCTACAGAGAAATGGGAGAAAATTCTTCAACTAGTTAATACTTCTCCAATGTGTGCCAGATATGCTTTGATACAATTTAAGGTGGTTCATGGGACTCATATGTCCAAGGATAAGTTAGCTTGTTTTTATTGCCATATACATCCTGTTTGTGATAGATGTAATTCTGAAGTAGCTTCCTTGACACATATGTCCTGGTCTTGCCCTCTCCTTGGAAAATATTGGAAAGACATTTTTGATATTATTTCAGTAGTTTTGTGTGTTGACTACATCCTATTACTGCGATTTTTGGACTACCAGTGATAGACTCCAGTCATTTATCCTCATCAGCTCGTTGTTTAATTGCATTTGTTACATTAATAGCCAGAAGATCCACTTTACTTAAATGGAAAGATTCCAATCCCTCTACCACATTTCAATGGTTTTCCCAAATGATATCATATTTAAACTTGGAAAAGATTAGGAGCAGTACTACGGACCTTTCTGTTAAATCTGAAGGAACTTGGAGGCCATTTATTCAATGTTTTCATATGATATAAGTTGACCCTTTCTGAATCCTTTTTTTAGTATTTTTTTGCTTAGGTATAGAGGAGTGGAGTTAACGACAAATTATAATTTTAATGATGAAATATGGCAGCCCAATCTTTGTTTTTTGTTAGCTTAGTTCTTTTTAGTTTAGGGTTCTTTTCTCTTTATAAAATATCTTTTTCATGGTTAGTTACTAAGAGATTGGGAGGCTAAACTACATTTGTTACTTGGAATCTGTATTTGTATATGTTAATCGTTATTAATGTAATCTCGATCTCTTTGTATCATTATTATGTTTGCGAATTTGAAACTTAATTGAAAAATTAAATTAAATTGAAAGATTGAAAAAGACAATATCCACAGCTCTACCTTCATCCATCATCGTCTCCAAAAAGTATGACCTGTCCCTCACAAAGCCATTCTGATTACCTGCAACTGGGCCAGGTTTTTCCAAATGCTCATAAATCCTATCCTCAAGAATCCCCATTAATACCTTCCCTAACACTCAGAATCAGAATCAGGTTTACTATTATTGATGTATGATATGAAATGTTTTTCAGTAGCAGTACAATTCAAGTTATTATCCATTACAATAATAAATAAGCAAATAAATACCCAGGTGGTGAGTGTCCTTACTGATGGATACTGCCTTCATGAGCCTTTTGAAGATGTCCTCAATGTTAGGGAGACTTCTGCTCATCATGAAGCTGGTTGAGTCTACAACCCTTGTCAGCCTCTTTTGATCCTGTGCATTGGAGCTTCCAGACCAGGCAGTGATGCAGCCAGTCAAAATGCTCTTGATGGTACTTCTGCAGTAGTCTGCTAAAGTTCTTGGTGACATATCAAATCTCCTCAAACTCCTAATGAAATATAGTCACCACCATGCTTTCTTCATAATTGTATCCATATGTTGGGCTCAAGTTAGATCTTCTGAGATCTTGACACCCAGGAACTTGAAGCTGCTCAGCCTTTCCGCTACTCAATGAAGATTGGTGTGCATTCTTCCATCTTTCCCTTCCTAAGGTCCTCCATCAACTCTTTGCCTTGCTTCCATTGAGTGCAAGGAATTTGTTGCAACACCATCAACCAGCTGATCTGTGTTCTCAGTATTATATATTTTTTATTTTGTATTTACATTTTGTCTTTTTCGCATTGGTTGTCAGTGTTTATTTGTGTGTAGTTTTTTCATGGATTCTTTTGACTTCTTTCTCCTACCTTTGATAATAAATACACTTTGAAGTTTGCACTCTGCAATCTGAGATTATGCACACAATAGCATCGTAATTGCTGCATTTATATTGGTGTTTGAGCTCTGACTAGCCAGACAGTCATATGTGCAGAGCAAGTAGAGCCTAGGATTGAAAGCTTTTCAATTAGCTGTGTGTGGATGATGGTGTCAAATGCCAAGCTGTAATTGATAAACTGCAGCCTGATGTATCGATAATCAGGTGGACCAAGGCTGAGTGGAAAGTCAGTGAGATTGTGTCCAATGTAGACTTGTTGTGGTGATAGACAGATTGCAGTGAGTCTATGTCCTTGCTCAGGCATGACCAGCCTCTCAAAGTACTTTATCACAGTAGAAACAAGTGCCACTGGGCGATAGTCATTGAAGCAGTTCACCCTGCACCTTTTGGCACTAGTATGGCTGATGTACTTGAGATGCAAAATCTCTGACTCCAGCAGTGAGAGGTTAAGGACGTCCTTGAGTTTGGCATAAGATGGCATTGGTGAAACACAGCGATCCCATACTGCTAACTACTTTGTTAATCACACTCTTTCTGGAAAACAGTCCCTGTGATCAATAACTGTAACTGCACTTTTGGAGTTTCTGAACCACCTATATAACTGGGCATTTTTGCGGTGTGAACTGAAATCTCGAAGGTGCAGGACAGTTGGTAGGTGGTGTGTTAGGGCCACACTAAGGCAGGCAGGGCCCAAGCACAAGAGCAAGGAATGAGCCAACATTTGGCCATTGCTGGAACAGACTTGGAGCCATTTGAGGTGGCACATTCAAAGTGAATTGAGGCACAGCACAATCGAAGTGACAGGGCCCAGGGCTGAGAGTGAAGAATGAGCTGAATCACAAGGCAAGATTGGAAAGTTTGGGTATGGGCCAAATTGACACATCAGGGCCTGGGTCTGAGAGTATTTAGAACATAGAATAGTACAGCACATTACAGGCCCTTCGGCCCACAATGTTGTGCCGACCCTCAAACCCTGCCTCCCATATAACCCCCCACCTTAAATTCCTCCATATAACTGTCTAGTAGTCTCTTTAACTTCACTAGTGTATCTGCCTCCACCACTGACTCAGGCAGTGCATTCCACGCACCAACCACTCTCTGAGTGAAAAACCTTCCTCTAATATCCCCTTGAACTTCCCTCCCCTTACCTTAAAGCCATGTCCTCTTGTACTGAGCAGTGGTGCCCTGGGGAAGAGGTGCTGGCTGTCCACTCTGTCTATTCCTCTTAATATCTTGTACACCTCTATCATGTCTCCTCTCATCCTCCTCCTCTCCAAAGAGTAAAACCCAAGCTCACTTAATTTACATTTATATCATCTATTATTATTAGGACAGTACCCGAGGAGGAAGGTAAAACTGCGCAGGCGCGGGTGATGTCAGCGGCGAGCGCGGGGTTTAAAAAGAGGCCCACTTTTAGGAGCGGGCAGCGGAGTACGCGGGAGCAGAGTGCTGGGCTTTGGCTCAGCGGGCTTCAGCGCAAGGGGACTTCGGTGAGAGGAAATCAGTGAGCCTGAGTACGTGCTTGCTGAGGTAAAAAGAGGTAAGGTCGGTCGGTAGGTACTTTTTTCATTTATTCTGACTAATCTGGGATCAGGTAATGGGGGAGACAGTTCGAGCAGTGGTGTGCTCTGTATGCAGTATGTGGGAGGTCAGGGTCAACACAGTTGTCCCTGATGACCACACCTGCAAAAGGTGCATCCAGCTGCAGCTCCTATCAGACCGAGTTAGGGAATTGGAGCAGGAGCTGGATGAACTACAGATCATTCGGGAGGCAGAGGCAGAGGCAGATAAGAGTTATCGGGAGGTAGTCACACTGAAAAGACAGGAGGTAGGCAAATAAGTGACAGTCAAGAGAGGCAAAGGGAGCAGACAGAGAGAGCAGAGCACCCCTGTGGCCGTTCCCATCAACAATAAGTATACCGTTTTGGATACTGTTGGTGGGGATGACCTACCAGGAACAAGTTGCAGTGGTCCTGTCTCTGGCACTGAGGTTGGACCCTCGACTAGGAAGGGGAGGAGGGAAGAGAAGAGAGCGGTAGTGAAAGGGGATTCTATAGTCAGGGGGGCGGATAGGAGATTTTGTGGGGAAAATCGGGAGTCTCGGATGGTATGTGCCTCCCTGGTGCCGGGGTCCAGGACATCTCAGATCGGGTGCAGGTTATTCTCGAGAGGGAGGGCAAGAATCCAGATGTTGTGGTCCATGTAGGGACCAATGACGTGGGTAGGATGAGTGAGGGGGTCCTGCGTAGTGAGTTCAGGGAGCTAGGTGCGAAGCTGAAGGGCAGGACCTCCAGGGTAACAATCTCAGGATTGCTACCTGTGCCACGTGCGAGTGAGGCAAGGAACAGAAAGATTATACAGATTAATACGTGGCTGAGAGGATGGTGCAGGAGGGAGGGCTTCAGGTTTGTAGATAATTGGGCTTTGTTCCAGGGAAGGTGGGATCTGTTCCGAAGGGACAGTTTACACCTGAACTGGAGCGGTACTAACATTCTTGTAGGAAAGTTCGCTAGTGCTTCTCGGGGGGTTTAAACTAAATTTGCAGGGGGCAGGGATCCAGAATGTGAGAGAGGATAGCGAGATGAAGAATAAAGGACAGGTGGGGACTACACGGTTCCGGAATATTAAGTGTGTAGTAGAGAAAGGTGAGGCGGAACAAGTGATGAAGAGGACATGTACAGAGGGATGGTCTGACGGAACATGGAGTGACATGTGCAGAAAGAATAAGTAAATTTAGGAAGGACAACAAAATTTAAGGGGCGTATAGCCCGATGGGAGTTCGGGGAGCTGGGTTAAGCACAATAAGCAGCGATTCAAACAGAGAGAGGAGAAATGGGCTAAAAATTCTATATCTGAATGCACGAAGTGTCAGAAATAAGGTGGATGAGCTTGAAGCTCAGGTGCGAATGGGTAACTATGATGTTGTTGGGATAACGGAGACATGGCTGCAGGGAGATCAGACCTGGGAAATTAATGTACAAGGGTATACGTGCTATCATAGGGACAGAAATGTGGGCAGAGGAGGTGGGGTGGCCCTGTTGGTGAGGAATGAGATTCAGTCCTTTGCAAGGGGGGACATAGGATCAGGAGAAGTAGAGTCTGTGTGGATAGAACTGAGGAACAGTAAGGGCAAAAATACCCAAATGGGTGTTGTCTATAGGCCACCAAACAGTAGCATGGATATTGGGTGCAAGTTGAATAGGGAGTTAACATTGGCATGTGGCAAAGGTAATGTCGCAGTAGTTATGGGGGATTTCAACATGCAGGTGAACTGGGAGAATCAGGTTGGTGCTGGACCCCAGGATAGGGAGTTTGTAGAGTGCCTATGGGATGCATTCTTGGAACATCTTGTACGAGAGCCGACCAGGGACAAGGCTATTCTGGATTTAGTCTTGTGTAATGAACAGGATTTGATAAGCGATCTTGAAGTAAAGGAGCCATTAGGAGGTAGTGACCATAATATAAGTTTTTATCTGCAATTTGAGAAGGATAAGGGCAGCTCGGAGGTGTCAGTGTTGCAGTTGAACAGGGGAAACTATGGAGCCATGAGGGAGGAGCTGGCCAAAGTTAACTGGACGGATATCCTAGCAGAAAAGACAGTGGAACAGCAATGGCAAGTATTCTTGGGAATAATGCACAAGGTGCAAAATCAGTTCATCCCCTGGAGAAGGAAGGATTCAAAGGGGGGAAAGGGGCCACTGTGGTTGACAAAGGAAGTCAGAGATTGCATAGCATTTAAAAAAAAGGAAGTATGACAGAGCTAAGGTGAGTGGGAGGGCAGATGATTGGGAAATTTTTAAGGAACAAAAGAACTTAACTAAAAAGGCAATACGGGGAGAAAAAATGAGGTACGAATGCAAGGTAGCCAGGAATATAAAGGAGGATAGCAAAAGCTTTTTTAGGTATGTGAAGAGAAAGAAGATAGTTAAGAACAATGTTGGGCCCTTGAAGAATTAATTGGTGAAATTGTTATGGGAAACAGAGAAATGGCAGAAGAATTTAATAAGTACTTTAGATCTGTCTTCACTAGGGAAGACACAAGCAATCTCCCGGATGTATGGATGGGTCAAGGACATAGGGTAACAGAGGAAATGAAACAGATTGACATTAGGAAGGAAACGGTGATGAGTAGACTGATGGGACTGAAGGCTGACAAATCCCCAGGTCCAGATGGTCTGCATCCTAGGGTACTAAAGGAGGTGGCCTTGGAAATTGTGGATGCATTGGTAATCATTTTCCAATGTTCCTTAGATTCAGGATCAGTTCCTGAGGATTGGAGAATGGCTAATGTTATCCCACTTTTTAAGAAAGGAGGGAGGGAGAAAACAGAGAACTATCATCCTGTCAGCCTAACATCAGTAGTGGGGAAGATGCTAGGGTCCATTATTAAGGATGAAATAGTGGCATATCAGGATAGCAGTGATAGGATTGGGCCGAGCCAGCATGGATTTACCAAGGGTAAATCATGCTTGACTAATCTATTGGAGTTTTTCGAGGATGGAACCAGGAAGTTAGGCAAGGGAGATCCAGTGGATGTAGTGTACCTTGATTTTCAGAAGGCATTTGATAAGGTCCCACATAGGAGATTGGTGGGTAAAATCAGAGCTCATGGCATTGGGGGAAAGATATTGACATGGACAGAAAACTGGTTGGCAGATAGAAAGCAAAGGGTAGCGGTGAATGGGTGTTTCTCGGAATGGCAGGTGGTGACTAGTGGGGTGCCACAGGGCTCGGTATTGGGACCACAGCTGTTTACGATTTACATCAACGATTTAGATGAAGGCATTGAGAATAACATCAGCAAGTTTGCTGATGATACTAAGCTGGGTGGCAGTGTGACATATGATGAGGATGTTAGGAGAATTCAGGGTGACTTGGATAGGCTGAGTGAGTGAGCAGATACTTGGCAGATGACGTTTAATGTGAATAAGTGTGAGGTTATTCACTTTGGGAGTAAGAACAGGAAGGCAGATTATTATCTGAACTGTGTAGAGTTAGGTAAGGGAGAAATACAAAGAGATCTAGGAGTACTTGTTCATCAGTCACTGAAGGTGAATGAGCAAGTGCAGCAGGCAGTGAAGAAGGCTAATGGAATGTTGGCCTTTATTACAAAGGGAATTGAGTACAAGAGCAAGGAAATCCTCTTGCATTTGTACAGAGCCCTGGTGAGACCACACCTGGAGTATTGTGTGCAGTTTTGGTCTCCAGGGTTAAGGAAGGACATCCTGGCTATAGAGGAAGTGCAGCATAGATTCAAGAGGTTAATTCCTGGGATGTCCGGACTGTCTTACGCAGAGAGGTTAGAGAGACTGGGCTTGTACACGCTGGAATTCAGGAGATTGAGAAGGGATCTGATTGCAACATATAAGATTATTAAGGGACTGGACAAGATAGAGGCAGGAAATATGTTCCAGATGCTGGGAGAGTCCAGTACCAGAGGGCATGGTTTGAGAATAAGGGGTAGGTCATTTAGGACAGAGTTAAGGAAAAACTTCTTCTCCCAGAGAGTTGTGGGGGTCTGGAATGCACTGCCTTGAAAGGCAGTGGAGGCCAATTCTCTGGATGCTTTCAAGAAGGAACTAGATAGGTATCTTATGGATGGGGGAATCAAGGGATATGGGGACAAGGCAGGAACCGGGTATTGATAGTAGATGATCAGCCATGATCTCAGAATGGCGGTGCAGGCTCGAAGGGCCGAATGGTCTACTTCTGCACCTATTGTCTATATTGTAATTTGCCCTTTACTGTGCCTATTGTCTTGTTTATTAATTATTGTACTGTCTTGCACTGTTTTGTGCACTTTATGTAGTCCCGTGTAGGTCTGAAGTCTAGTGTAGTTTTGTGTTGTTTTAGGTAGTCTAGTGTAGTTTTGTGTTGTTTCATGTAGCACCATGGTCCTGGAGGAACATTGTTTCATTTTTAAAGTGTACTGTACCAGCAGTTATGGTTGAAATGACAATAAAAGTGACTTGACTTGACTTGATAGCTAAGCAGAAGGGCCTGGATCTGAAATTAAGGTATGAGCTAGGCCAGATTGAAAAGGTTGATGTATCAGGGCCAAAGGTGAGGGATGAGTTGTGTTCAGCTTGCTCCTGGGCGTGGTTTACTTGTCTCTGTGCTGAACTGAGGCTGTGGCCTGGAACTAAGGGGCTCCAGCTGCAGTAATGACTTGTTTCATGGGTGTGAACTCACTTTTGTGAACTTCAGTTCTGAATGTATTTGCTTACTCTTTATTATTTGCAGGGTTTGTTTTTTTTCTGCATGTTAGGTGTTTTACTGTTTTCTTTTTTAATGGGTTTGACTGGGTTTCTCTGCCTTGTGGCTGCCTGTAAGGAGCTGTTTACAATATACATTAATGATTTAGATGAAGGGATTAAAAGTAACATTAACAAATTTGCTGATGACACAAAGCTGGGTGGCAGTGTGAAATGTCAGGAGGATGTTATGAGAATGCAGGGTGACTTGGACAGGCTAAGTGAGTGGGTGAATGTATGGCAGATGCAGTTTAATGTGGATAAATGTGAGGTTATCCACTTTGGTGGCAAGAACAGGAAGGCAGATTGCTATCTAAATGGAGTCAAGTTAGGAAAAGGGGAAGTGCAACGAGATCTAGGTGTTCTTGTACATCAGTCAATGAAAGCAAGCATGCAGGTACAGCAGGCAGTGAAGAAAGCTAATGGCATGCTGGCCTTTATAACAAGAGGAATTGAGTATAGGAGTAAAGAGGTCCTTCTGCAGCTGTACAGGGCCCTGGTGAGACCCCACCTGGAGTATTGTGTGCAGTTTTGGTCTCCAAATTTGAGGAAGGACATTCTTGCTATTGAGGGAGTGCAGCGTAGGTTCACAAGGTTAATTCCCAGAATGGCGGGACTGTCATATGTTGAAAGATTGGAGCGACTGGGCTTGTATACACTGGAATTTAGAAGGATGAGAGGGGATCCGATTGAAACATATAAGATTATTAAGGGATTGGACACACTGGAGGCAGGAAACACGTTCCCGCTGATGGGTGAGTCCAGAACTAGAGGCCACAGTTTAAGAATAAGGGGTAGGCCATTTAGAACAGAGATGCGGAAAAACTTTTTCACCCAGAGTGGTGGATATGTGGAATGCTCTGCCCCAGAAGGCAGTGGAGGCCAAGTCTCTGGACGCATTCAAGAGAGAGTTAGATAGAGCTCTTATAGATAGCGGGGTCAAGGGATATGGGGAGAGGGCAGGAACGGGGTATTGATTGTGTATGATCAGCCATGATCACAGTGAATGGTGGTGCTGGCTAGAAGGGCCAAATGGCCTACTCCTGCACCTACTGTCTATTGTGACAAATCTCCAGGTTGTATACATTCTTCAATAGTAAATGTACTTTGAACTTTGAACACTCTGCCAGTTATTCAGCACCCTGCCAATGAACAGGATTGCAAGAGGGTGCACTGTGTTGTAGACTCAGCCAACTCCAGCACATGCACAATTACCTCCACCAAAAATGGCATCATCAAGAAGCAGTACTTCAAGAAGGCAGCATCCGTCACTAAGAACCCTCACCATCTGAAACATTAGGGAAGAGGTACGAGATTCTGAAGACACTCAGTCAATGATTTAGAAACAGCTTTTATTTCTTCTGCTGTCAGTTTCGTGAATGGTCCATGAACCTTTGAATATTACCTTACTATTCCCTTTCTTTGAACAATCTCATTATTTTGTAATTTATAGTAATTTTGCATCTTTGCACTGTACTGTTGTTGCAAAACAATGAATTTCATATCATATATTACAGTCATAATATATCTGATTCTGATACAAATATGCAGTTTTTCCGCATCTCTATTCTAAATGGCCTACCCCTTATTCTTAAACTGTGGCCTCTAGTTCTGGACTCACCCATCAGCGGGAACATGCTTCCTGCCTCCAGTGTGTCCAATCCCTTAAACCTACATCCAGTGGCTCCACGCATAGAATAACTCATTGGTTACTAGGAGAACTTGTTCTTTCCCTGGCTATCCTCTTGGTCCTTATATTTCATAGACTCTTTTTCTTCTCCTAAATCCTTTCTTCTCTCCTGCACCTTCTTTATTTCTCAAGGGACTCTACAATTCCAGTTCCTGTCATATACTTTGTTCTTTTCCTGAAATAATCTTCAAAAGCCTTTGTCTTTATCTTGCAATGATCCCTAATCCTGCAAATTTTTTTTGGCATTTATCCTTCCCAGAACATGCTGATATGAGTACTTGTTTGTTCTTTTTTAAGAGAGAGTTCTATTTATCAGATGTTGCTTTATTCAGAAGCATTTGCTCTTAATCCTCTTTCACCATGTTCATTGAAACCCTTTGTTATTTATGCTTTTAATAAGGTATTAGTTGATTAATTAATAAGATATAAGACATAGGTGAGGCTGAATTTGGAGTATTGTGTGCAGTTTTGGTCACCGAATTACAAGAAGGATATTAATAAGGTTGAAAGAGTGCAGAGAAGGTTTACAAGGATGTTGCCAGGACTTGAGAAACTGAGTTACAGTGAAAGTTTGAATAGGTTAGGACTTTTTTCCCGGGAGCATAGAAGAATGAGGGGAGATTTGATAGAGGTGTATAAAATTATGATGGGTATAGATAGAGTGAATGCAAGCAGGCTTTTTCCACTGAGGCTAGGGGAGAAAAAAAACCCAGAAGCAATGGGTTAAGGAGGAAAAGGGAAAAGTTTAAAGGGAACATTAGAGGGAGCTTCTTCACACAGAGAGTGGTGGGAGTGTGGAATGAGCTGCCAGATGAAGTGGTGAATGCGGGTTCACTTTTGACGTTTAAGAAAAACTTGGACAGGTACATGGATGAGAGGGCTATGGAGGGATATGGGCCAGGTGCAGGTCAGTGGGACCAGGCAGAAAAATGGTTCGGCACAGCCAAGAAGGGCCAAAAGGCCTGTTTCTGTGCTGTAATGTTCTATGGTTCTAATGCAAGACTAAAATTGCAGTTTTACTAACACACAATTTGTAGTTTTTAACACATAAATATATATACAATATACGGTGTTTGTCTCCACCTACTGGCAGAAAAGTGGTAGGGCAGCTACATACTAGTTTATCACCTCATTTTTTATTGGCTAAATATTAGCACATAACTCACAAGATGTGAATGTGTATCTTTTAATTGGCCCTTTGCTTATCTCAGGGATTTGCCTTTGAAGTGACAGGCTCTGCAAAAATCGCCATCTTGCCTTTTGTTTTCATCTCAGTTCTTCTCTTTAGTTCATGTGCTCTCTATCTGTTCCTTTGTTTAAACTTCAAAATAAATGATTGCGAAGCAACAAGTTTTCACTCATTCTTGGACTCCTAAAAGAACCTGGGGATTGAAAAATCACCAGAAACCACAGACTATCGCAGTTTTCTCCCTGATTCCACATCTTCACAAAAGGACCAACCTTATCTCTTTCCATACCCGCCCTGAAACTTATGGAATTATGGTTTCCGCTTCTAAAGTGTTCCCCACCACCTGTCTGATTTCATTTCCTCAGTACTACTCATACTCTAATAGGACTGTCTAGATATTGTCTTCAAAAGCTCTCTTGGATCAGTCTATCTATGTCCCTTGCACTAAGACAATTCGTGTTAGAACACAGAAGTATAAAGAACAGGTCACCTATCTGTGAAGTTTAACCCCAGCAAATTGATTGTTCATGTCTTACTCTTGAGCTCTACTCATTCATTCTCCCTGTGATATAGCTTCCCTAAGTGCTGCAGTGATATTCTCCCTGATCAGTCAAGTGATTACCCCTCCTCTTTTACATCCTCTATTTGTCACATTTGAAACTTCTAGAGCCCTGAGATGTCTTTGTTTTTGCTGAACTTGTTATTTCTGTTGTATCACATTTGACAGACTTCCACCAGAACATAGAGTATTCAGAGCAGGAATCTGCCCTTCATCCTTCCAATTAATAAAAGGTCAGTCTGCTCTGTAATCCTCTCCAACCTTTCACTTCTCATTTATCGAGAGGCTTCTGCTGCTTGTGATGTATATAAATCAAATGAATGAAAATGTAATTTAGGTGATGATATGAAGATTGATGGTGCTGTGGATAGCGTGGAAGACTGGCAAAGAATACAGTGGGATACAGATCAGTTCAAAATATGGCTGAAGAAATGGCAGATGGAGTTGAACCTAAACAAATGTGAAGTATTGCCCCTTGGAGGGTCAAATGTAAAGAGGGTCAAAACCCTTAACAGTGTTGATGAGCCAAGGGATCTTGGGGTCCAAATTCATCACTCTTTGACAGTGGCTACATAGGTTGATAGGGTGGTCAAGAAGACAAATGGCATGCTCACTTTAATAGCCACGGAATAACATCAAAACTTGGGAAAATATGTTGCAGCTTTACAAAAATCTAATTAGGCTGCATATGGAGTACAGTCGTTCTTCCGTATCTGCTTCCAGGACCCCCTGTGGATACCAAAATCCACGGATGCTCAGGTCCCTTATATAAAATGGCGTAGTATATGCATATAATTTAAACACATCCTCCCATATACTTTAAATCATCTCTAGAGTACTTATAATACCTAATACAATGTAAATGCTGTGTAAATAGTTGTTACACTGTCTTGTTTAGGGAATGAGGACGCTTTGGAGGAGGCTCAACAATACTAATATCAGGATCTGTGGAGGTTGAGGGCTGAGGATCTGCAAGTGGTGAAGGTCAAGGCTTCACAATTGCAGATGCTTTAGTTAGAAACATTGTTATAGGAAGCTGTGTATCATCAAACTATAGTTAGTTTGATGTCACGTGGGTGCCGGGCAAGATGGCTGCATGTTGGTGGAGCTCCGACAACCCACCATAAAATTCTATCAATTAGAGCATATTTATCCGGCCTTATTCGGATACAGCTATTCTACAGTTAAAGAATGTTTGGTTTTTTCACTAAAAAATAACAGCTTTGCGAGATAATTTGGTACGATGCCAAGACCTTCAAAGAGCGCTACAGCGAGTCACGTGGCTACAAGACAGGGCCCGCAATCCGAAGCTCAAGGCACGCTAACAACACTGACGGACCAAGGCTCCAACATGGAGAATTTACTGGCTGAGGTTAGTCGTATAAGTTCCATTCTGCTCGGGGTGGCTACCGATGTATCTGCAATTAAAGAAACGACAACAGAGTTGAAGAACTCCGTCAATGCCATTCAAGAGAGGCTGACGGAAGCCGAGGGTCGCCTCTGCAGTGTGGAGAACACACGGTGAAACTGGTGGGTGCCAGCCAGCAGAATAATAAACGCTTGGACCTGCTGTGGAACCGTGTCGAGGAGCTTGAGAACAGGAGCAGACGGAACAACGTCAGCCTGGTCGGTCTAAAGGAGGGTGCGGAAACGGGTGGTCTGATTAAGTGTGTGCAAAGAATCATGTCCGAGGGATTTGGCATCGAACTGAACGCAGAGTTTGCGATTGAGAGGGCGCACCGGGTCCCGGCTCCAAGGCCCGGCAAGGATAGCCCCCCCACCCCCCAGGCTGGTCCTAATACGATTCTTGCGCTCTTCGGCCAGAGAGAAAGTGCTGCAAGCGGCCAAAGCAAAAAGAGGAGTTGAGTGGGAGGGTTGCAAAGTCTCCTTCTTTCCGGATATGTCCAGAGAATTGACTGAAAAACAGAGGGCATTTACTACGGCTTGGAAAATGCTGCATAGAGTCAATGTGAGGTATACACTCGCTTATCCAGCAGTTCTACACTTCCCGTGGAAAGGAAAGAACACGTTCTTTACTGCTGCAGAAGCAGTGAAATTCTTTCAGGAGAAGTGCAGCGCTGGCATTGACTGAGAGACAGTAATAGGTGGAGATAGCTTTTTAGGTACAACAGGGTGGGTGGGGAGCTGGATAAAGCGGTCTGTTTAGTGCTAGGCTTACTAGCTGGCACGGTACTTCGCGGATCGTATCATGTATAAACCATATAACATATAACAATCACAGCACGGAAACAGGCCATTCCGGCCCTCCTAGTCCGTGCCGAACTCTTAATCTCACCTAGTCTCACCTACCCGCACTCAGCCCATAACCCTCCACTCCTTTCCTGTCCATATACCTATCCAATTTTACCTTAAATGACACAACTGAACTGGCCTCTACTACTTCTACAGGAAGCTCATTCCACACAGATATCACTCTCTGAGTAAAGAAATACCCCCTCATGTTTCCCTTAAACTTTTGCCCCCTAACTCTCAAATCATGTCCTCTTGTTTGAATCTCCCCTACTCTCAATGGAAACAGCCTATTCACATCAACTCTATCTATCCCTCTCAACATTTTAAATACCTCGATCAAATCCCCCCTCAACCTTCTACGCTCCAATGAATAGAGACCTAACTTGTTCAACCTTTCTCTGTAACTTAAGTGCTGAAACCCAGGTAACATCCTAGTAAATCGTCTCTGCACTCTCTCTAATTTATTGATATCTTTCCTATAATTCGGTGACCAGAACTGTACACAGCCTTGTCATTCTTTGGTTTGGCTCTATCTTTTAGAATTTTGTATAAAAACTCTAAGGCTGCAGTTATTACAAATGGTATCATATCCCCATTTTTCAACATTTCACGGGGTACATGCCAAGGCTGCCCCCTCTCCCCACTGTCATTTACGATATTTTTGGAACCGTTGGCAGTCATGATTAGAGCAGATCCAAATATTAGAGAGGTGAAGGGAGGCGGAAAGGAGCATAAGTTGATGCTATATGCTGACGATATTTTATTACTGATTAGTGACCCTCCTAATTCCTTACCACCACTAATGAAAACAATTCAATTATATTCTGAACTGTCTGGTTATAAAATCAATTGCAGTAAATCTGAGGCTATGCCAATGTCAAAATTGTGTTATTCAAATTCAGTATCTCAGTTTAATTTCAGATGGGTGCCCATTGGAATTAAGTATCTAGGGGTCAAACTCAGTCAGAATTTGGATGAAATAATTACGTTAAGGGGTTCCGGTGACATCAACGTCGAGAATGGCAGCTTAAGTCACTAACTCCTCCAGAAAAATGCATATTAAGCACCATTAACCTGTCAAATATAGTATTTTTCAAAAAATATTTGAACTGAAAAGAGGGGCAAGAATGGGAAAAAAGAACAGAAATAAAAAAAGCGACACTGCGGAGCCTGCGTCCGAGAGGAGTGCAACGAGCGGCTCTCCGACCCGACCGCGTGCTAGCGAGGCGACTGCTGGGCCTCGTTCAGGCGAAGCGGCGAATATCTTGGAAATCCTGAAAGAAATAATGGAAGTCCAGAAAGATATAAAGCAGCAGCTCCGTGATATTAAGGCAGAGCTCGACAGCGTCAATCAAAAAATAGCGGTGGCAGAGACTCGAATTGAGAAGGTGGAAGATCGTGTTCAAAACGTGGAACGGATACTGAGTAAGACAATAAAAATATTAAATCACCAAGAAGGTAAACTGCTTGACCTGGAGGGAAGATCACGGCGGAAAAATATCAGAATCTACAACATTCCCGAAGGAGTGGAGGACCCGTCTATGACGGAGTTTGTCGGAAAGTTACTGTGGGAAGCGCTGCATCTTCCCCCGGCTATGAAGCTGGAAGTCAAAAGAGCCCACAGCGCGTTAGTCCCAAAACCTATCCAGGATAGAAAGCCACGCTCAATAATAATTAAATTCCTTCGGCACAGCACCAAGGCGGAGATTCTACAAAGGGTCTGGGGTAAGAAGAGTGATTTTAGAGGATAAATTAGATAGATAGATAGATAAATAGATAGATACTTTATTCATCCCCATGGGGAAATTCAACTTTTTTTCCAATGTCCCATACACTTGTTGTAGCAAAACTAATTACATACAATACTTAACTCAGTAAAAAAATATGATATGCATCTAAATCACCATCTCAAAAAGTATTAATAATAGCTTTTAAAAAGTTCTTAAGTCCTGGCGGTAGAATTGTAAAGCCTAATGGCATTGGGGAGTATTGACCTCTTCATCCTGTCTGAGGAGCATTGCATCGATAGTAACCTGTCACTGAAACTGCTTCTCTGTCTCTGGATGGTGCTATGTAGAGGATGTTCAGAGTTATCCATAATTGACCGTAGCCTACTCAGCGCCCTTCGCTCAGCTACCGATGTTAAACTCTCCAGTACTTTGCCCACGACAGAGCCTGCCTTCCTTACCAGCTTATTAAGACGTGAGGCGTCCCTCTTCTTAATGCTTCCTCCCCAACACGCCACCACAAAGAAGATATAAATTAATATATTTCGACCAAGATTACCCCCCTGCGGTCCTCCAGAAACGCAAAGAATACTCCGAAGTAAAGCGAGTACTAAAGCAAAATAAGATTAGATTTCAAACTCTGTACCCTGCTAAACTTCGAGTGTTTTATGACAACGGGACACGGTTGTATCAGACAGTGGAAGAGGCGACTACAGACATGAAGGCCAGAGGGTTGCCTGTCAGCATGACCAAAACGAGGGAAAGCCTGGCTGAGGAATTATCCCACTCCGCTTGGGAAATAATGTGAGAATCGAGAAGGCAGGAGACGGGAGGAGGCCGAGAGAAACATATCAGGAAGAGACCGGGAGTTTCCCAAAGGCAGTCCTCACCCCCTTCAGAAGAGCCATAAGGTTTGGCTAACTTTACAAATGTTGAGAAGCTAAACAAAAGCAAAAGTACACGGTGATATACCTATATATATATATATATATATAAGGAGTACACAGGGAAATCTTTTCTGTGTAATGGATTTGTTCACTGACTTTTATGAATACTGCAATGGGGGCCCTCAACTCACAAGTAGGAGGGATTATCCCCCACAGCTAGACATTTCCTCTAGCTCAACGCAGGGTCATCTGCTAGAGACCACAGCCTTAGAATCACACATTCGTTGCCATTTTTGTTATTATTTGCATTTCTTGGTTCTTATTTGTTCAGGGAGTAGATCAATTAAATTTTATTCTAATTTCAATGACACACTGACAGATAAATACAGATGGCTAAGGACAAGGTAAAATTCATTTCTTTTAATGAAAATGGGCTATTAAATCCAATCAAACGTAAGAGAATTTTATCCAAAATGAAAAAAGAACAAGCCCATGTAGTATATTTACAGGAAACTCATTTTAAATGTGATAATGAGCATAAAAAACTAAAGAGAATGGGCTTCACTAATCTGTTTTTCTCCTCATATAAATCAGGACATAGGAGAGGAGTTGCTATTCTTATCTCAAGTAAGCTAAATTTTGAAAAAAATATTCGAAATGGGAGATAAGGAGGGCAGATATATTATGGTAAGGGGGAATATAGATGGCAATTCAGTTACTCTATTGAATAGATACGCACCACCGGGAAGTGATATTGGTTTCTTTCAGAAAATTACTGATATTATGGTAACGGAAACAGAAGGTCTCCTGATATGTGGGGGAGACTTAAATTTACAATTACAACCCAACTTAAACTCTTCCAATAGAAAAACCTATGAAACAAAATCTTTACATAAGAAAGTTAATACACTTTTTGAGGATGTTGGTTTAATTGATATATGGAGGGACCTTTTACCTGACAGAAGGGATTACACTCATTATTCTGCTCCCCATTCTGTATATACAAGAATAGACTATTTCATAACATTTGGAAAAGGCAAAGACAAAATAAACACCTGTGGAATTGGGACAATAGATGTAAGTGACCATGCACCTATATATTTAGCTAACAACACACACAAAATGCTGGTAAAACATAGCAGGCTAGGCAGCATCTATAGGGAGAAGCAATGTCGACGTTTCGGGCTGAGACCCTTCGTCAGACTAACCGAAAGGAAAGATAGTAAGAGATTTGAAAGCTGTTGATTTTGACCTACAACCAAAGAATACTATTTGGAAACTAAATTCAAGTCTACTCAATGATCCATACTTTAAGAAACAAATTAAAAAAGAAATTGGTCTCTACTTAGAATTTAATGATAATGGAGAGGTTTCACCTCCCATTTTATGGGATACTCTGAAGGCAGTCTTAAGAGGGAAAATTATAGCGATATCTTCATATAAGAAAAAAATAAGGAATAAAACATTAGAGGAATTAGAAAATAGGCTGAAGGAACTAGAGAAAAAACACAAATTGAATTTGGCACAGGATACATTAGGGGAAATTTTAAAAATTAGCAATGAAATAAATAGTTTGGCTACGCAAGAAATCAGGAAAAACTTTAAGTTTCTGAAACAGAGACATTATGAAAGTGGATCAAAATCTATGAAAATACTGGCGTGGAAACTGAAAAAAAAGATAGCAGAAAATACAATTCTTAGAATTAGGCACCCAAGAACGAAAATTATAAAAAATAAGCTATGTGAAATTCAAGAAGCTTTTGAAGTGTTTTACAAAACTCTATATTCCAAAGTTCCAGGAGGAAGCATAACCCAAAATGACACCTTCTTGAATTCTCTAGAGCTACCCACTTTAAGCGAAGAACAAAATAGAAGGATGACTGCTGACATAACTGAAGTTGAATTAAAAGCTGCAATTAGTCGGCTTAAATTAAGCAAGTCACCAGGATCAGATGGGTATACGGCAGAGTGGTACAAAGAATTTAAAAATGAGTTAATTCCTGTTTTACTCCCCACACTAAACTGGGCTCTAAAAAAGGCATAATGCCACCCAGTTGGAAGGAAGCGATAATCTCAGCTATACCGAAAGAAGGCAAGGATAAAATGGAATGCGGGTCATTTAGACCAATATCCGTTCTTAATGTAGATTATAGGTTTTTTACCTGCATCATGGCCAAACGATTAGAGGAGTTTCCACTCATACTGATACGTAATGATCAGACAGGTTTTATATGACAACGCCAGACACAAGACAATATACGAAGGGCACTTCACATTATGGATCATATACAAAAAAATAAAATCAAAGCAATAGTGATAAGCGTGGACGCTGCAAAAGCATTTGATTCGGTTAATTGGAATTTTCTTTACAGAGTTTTACATAGATTTGGTTTCCAAGACACAATTATTAAAACTATACAGACACTATATGACAATCCTACTGCTAGGATTAAAATCAATGGATATTTATCAAATAGTCTTACCCTAGAAAGGGGCACGAGACAGGGTTGTGCATGGTCACCACTACTCTTCGCGTTATATCTGGAACCATTAGCTCAATACATCAGACAAAATGAAGGTATCAGGGGAATTACTATTAAAGGGACAGAGCATAAATTGGCTTGTTACGCGGATGACATTTTGATCTATCTAGGGCAACCAACATACTCTTTACCTAAATTGATGCAATCCTTTGAACAATATGGTCAATTATCAGGATACAAGATCAACATAGATAAAACCCAATTACTTTCATATTACTATAGCCCACCAAGAGAAATTGAAAGTCGATACTCCTGGGCATGGCACACAGAGTCTTTCAAATATTTGGGCATCATTATGCCAAAAGATTTGGCAAAATTATCAGAACGTAATTATCAGCCTTTATATAAAAAAATTAAGGAAGATGTGGCAAGATGGAACCTGATTCCTTTTTTCAGTCTCAGTTCAAGGATTGAGTCTATTAAAATGAATATACTGCCCAGACTGTTATATCTCTTTCAGACCCTACCAATAGAGATTAATCAAAATCAATTCAATGAATGGAACAAGATGCTATCGAGGTATATTTGGCAGGGTAAAAGGCTGAGAGTTCGTCTCAAAACTTTGCAATTAGCAAAGGAAAAGGGGGGATGGGGCTTGCTTAGAGATTATTATTTTGCAGCACAGTTGAGAGCTGTGATATGTTGGTGTAACCCATCATATGACGCTCAATGGAAAAAGATTGAGGAGTGGGTACTTCCCATCCCCATACAAGCAATTTTGGCTGATAACAACCTGCAAAGGTCCATAAATACTATTGATAACCCATGGGTGAAATTGACTCTTAAAATATGGAAAACTACTATAAAAGAATACAATCTAGAGGGAGATATTGCAATTCTTAAATGGTGTGCATATGACTCTGATTTTACACCAAATAAATTGGATGCCAGATTTAAGGACTGGACAGCTAAAGGATAACAGTTCTTTGCAACATAATGAAAGAAGGAACACTGTTCAGTTTTGAAATGCTTGAAGAGAAACACTTGGTAGAAAAACAAGATTTTTTATCGGTTTTTACAGATGCAACAATATGTTAATAAGATGCTTAAAAATGTAACCAAGGCAAATACATGCTTGATAGAGCTCTTGAGAAAAGCACATAATTCAGATAATGGTAGTAGAATCATTTCAAGCATGTATAAGGGGTTGTCAAATCTTAAAACACATTCGACTTCATACATTAAAACAAAATGGGAGAAGGAGGGATAATTATATCTGAGGAAGAATGGACAACAATATGGAGATATCAATGGAAGTGTACCAATTCACAGAAATGGAGGGAGTTTGGATGGAAAAAACTTGATAAGATATTTTATTACACCCTCTCAGAAATCCCATTATGATCGTAACCTCCCTGTTTGCTGGAGAAATTGTGGAAATCAAAATGCAAATCATTATCATATGTTTTGGGACTGCCCTGTTATCAAAGACTATTGGAGGGGGATACACAATGCCCTACAAGACATCTTTAAATGTGAAATACCCTTGGAGATTGACTATATATTTTGGATATATACCTCAAGAATGGTTGAAAAGAGATAAATATTTAATGTTTATTTACTGTTGGTGGCTGGTAAAAAGACTCTTACTAGCAAATGGTTATCACAGGAGAGCCCAACTTTAAATACATGGATGGAAATTACAATGGACATTTAGAAAATGGAGAAGATAACAGCATCTGTTAATCATAAGCTGGAACAATTTGATTCATACTGGGAAAAATGGTTTAACTACATAATGCCTCATAGGCCTGATTTTATTCTCACAAATCAATGAATCTGTTGTAAAAAAAAAGATCACTCCCTACTTGTACATAGTTCTTTCGTTTTGCTTGTTTTTTCTTTCCACTCTTTTCTATAAGTGTATACCTCAGATAAATACTTTGTGGAGATTTGTGATATATATGATTATATGATATATATGTACAATGTCTGAAATACATCTTATAGAAATGTTTGTTTGATGAATTTCAATTCAAAAAATTACCAAAAAAATAATTATGTTAAATTATGATCCATTATTGAGTAGGATAAGAAATAATCTGAATAAGTGGGGGGCACTGTGACTCACTCTGGGGTAAAGTCAATGTAGTTAAAATGATCATAGCACCTCAGTTTAACTATCTTTCTATGATGCTTCCTTTAAATATTTCAGATTTGATCTACAAGCAATACAACAAAATTATTAGTGACTTTCTATGGGATAAGAAGAAGCCCAGAATTAAAATGAGTAAGATGTGTATGTCCAGGGATACCAGATGTCAGGGCATATAAATTATCCTTTGAAATGACCAAATTAGCTGAACATCGGGACAGGGCTGATGTTGATTTAGATTGGGTAGTTATAGAACAGAGCTTGGCTGCACCACATTCTCCCCTTAACATTCTCTCACAACATGTGGAAAATTAGACTAATCTAAATCCTATACTATTTCACTCCAGGTCTGTGTGGAGTACAATTCATAAAGCTTGTAAAATGCCACATTTAAATCAGTTATACTCCTCGCTCTGGAATAACCCTGTGATACGCATCGGGAAAAGAATGGTGTACTGGAAAGAATGGAAGATTAAAGGTGTAAATACAGTAGGTGATCTCTATAAGAATGGGATTTTTATGTTGTATGTGGATTTGCAGAGGAAATATAACTTAGCAGATAAAGGGAATTTCTGGAAGTATTTACAAATAAGACATTGCATTAATGGCATATTCAAGAATGGTGGGCCACAAAGTAACCTTTTAACTGAATACTTTACACTACCACAGTAGTTCATAAAGCATCAGTGTTTTATAAAATGTTCAAGCACTCTGTGGGTGAACCGTGTAACAGTCTCAAAGCAGTATGGCAGAAGGATCTTGGAAGTCATACTGAAGATAATGAGTGGTCAAATATTTTATCAAATGTGGATAGACATATCAGGGAAGCCAGAGGGAAATTTATTCAGTATAAGATAGTACACATATTATTGGACACCAACTAGATTCCACAAAATGGGGATTGTTGATCATTTATGCTGGAAATATAAAAATGAGGTGGGCACTTATTTTTACATGATTTGGGAGTGTTCCATGGTTCGTCCATTTTGGTGTAAAGTTCTTGATTTGTTGGGGAATTGGTTGGGTCCTACACTGCCCTTGTGCCCACGGCTTTGTCTCCTGGGTGATAGGACAATGATACCTAATGTAGACAATGACAAATTTACTATTTTAAAGGTGGGTCTCATCACAGCTGCAAGAATTATATTGTAAAACTGGAAAGAATCCAGATGTCCCACTGTGAGGGAATGGACTGAGATTAAGATTTCATCATATGAACACATTTTGGGAAGAATTAACAGTGAGGGAAAAGTGCAAGACGTGTGGGAACAATTTTGGTTGTATGTTAATTTAAACTTAAATTAGAAGTATTTTTCTGTTCAAACATGAGGAAATCTGCAGATGCTGGGAATTCAAACAACAACACACACAAAATGCTGGTGGAACGCAGCAGGCCAGGCAGCGTCTGTAGGAAGAAGCACTGTCAACGTTCGAAATATAGAATATAGAAATGTCGACAGCACTTCTCCCTATAGATGCTGCCTGGCCTGCTGCGTTCCACTAGCATTTTGTGAGTATTTTTCTGTTTCTTAGTTTTATATGTTTTGCTGTCACGGGATGGCTGTATAAATATGCTGTACTGAATCTGCTCTATGATATGATGTGCTGCTTTGTAAAAGAAGAATAAATAATAATAAAAATTTGAATTACAAAAAAAACCCTATAGTTAGTATGGTTTCCTCAAGGGAAAATCCTGTCTGACAAATTTGTTGGAATTGTCTGAAGAAGGAACAAGCAGGATAGACAAATGAGAGTCATTTCATATTGTGTACCTGGACTTTCAGGAGGCTTTTGGAAGGTGCCAAACATGAGGCTGCTTATCAAGCTACAAGTCGATCAGACTCTAGCAGTGGCTGATTGGCAGGAGGCAAAGAGTGGGAATAAAGGGTGCCTTTCTGGTTGGCTGCCGGTGACTGGTGGTGTTTCACTTGGAAAGATTCTTTTACATTATATGTTAATGATTTGGATGATGGAATTGATGGCTTTGTGCAAAGTTTGCAGGCAATATGAAGATAAGTGGAAGGGCAGGTAGTTCTGAGGAAGTAGAGAGGCTACAGATAGGGCTGAGACAGATTAGGAGAATGGGCAAAAAAAATCACAGATGGAATACTGTGTGGGAAAGTGCATGGTAGAAGAAATGTAGAGTTGACTATTTTATAAATGGAGAGAAAATACAAAAAACTGAGAGACAAATCGGACTTGGGAGCCCTTGGCAGGATTCCCTAATGATCAATTCGCTGGTTGAATCTGTGGTGAGGAATGCAAGTACAATGTTAGCATTCATTTCAAGAGGACTAGAATATAGATAGAAAGACAGATAGATACTTTATTAATCCTGAAGGAAATTATAGTGTCAGAGTATCATTACAATTGTACAGATATAAATATATACAAATGGAAGAGAAGTAAAAAAGAACAAAAAATAAGATACCTCCAACAGTCTAACAGGAGGTAGGTCATCACCTCCCCGGCTGTAGGTTGACTCATTATAGAACCAAATGGTCGAGGTTAAGAATGACTTCATAGATCATTCAGTGCAGTTGTCTTAGCCTGTTCCTAAAAGTACTGCTCTGTCCAGCCAAAAAGTGGCATGCAGAGGGTGAGGAACATTGTCCATAACTGCCAGGATTTTCTACAGGGTCCTTTGTTCTACTATAGCCTCCAGTGTGTCCAGTTTGACCCCTACAACAAAGCCAGCCTTTCTAATGTTTATTGAGCCCATTGGTATCACCTGTGTTGATGCCATTGCCCCAGCACAACACTGCAAAGAAGATTGTACTGGCAACAACAGATTAGTAGAACATGTGAAGGAGATGCCTGCATGCTCCAAAGGACCTCAGTCTCCTTAAGGCCAATTTATACCTGTAGGTATGGCATAGTCGCGTACCCTAAGCTGTGGCCTGACATGCACCTCCCCAAAAATTTAACTACGTGTCGTGGCGACGCAGACCGCAACAACTGTGATTGGTCTGTTTGGTAGCATCACATTTTCTCCTACGCATTTTGAGTTTTAGCTTCAAGTGGAAGTCAACAGGCTGTAGCAGCTAGCTACAAACTGGCTTCAAGCACAGTGTCCTCCATAATTTCAGAGGTCTGTAAAGCTTTATGGAAAGCATTGCAGCCGGGGTTCCTTCCCTGCCCAATGGGAAGCTATTGCAGCTGCCTTTTGGCAACTATGGAACTGTGTCGGCAGTTTCTGTGCTCAGTTTCAGTCACCATTGTTTGAAGTACACAAAGAAACTCAACACAGTGGCATAGAAACCCCACCGCCAACTAGCGTTTTGGTGGTGAACTGCAGAGCGACGCAGACACAGACACCAACGCACAGGTATAAATGCTCACAACGGCGTAGGCTAGGGCATAGAGCCTATGCAGAAGCATAAATCTGCCTTAGGAAGTAGAGGTGACTCTGGCCATTCGTGTACACAGCCTCTGTGTTGGTGATTCACTCAAGTCTGTCACCCAGGTACTTGTACTCACAACATCCATGTCCTCACCATCAATAGTAACAATGAGCACTGCAGAGTTAGTCTTCCTAAAGTCCATTACCATCTCCTTTGTCTTACTAATGCTGAACTACAGATGATTTAGCTTGCACCATTTGAGAAGTCCTCCACCAGGGCCTTGTGTTCATTCTCCTGTCCTCCCTGTAAACACCCAACAACTGCTGAGTCATAGCGAATTTCTGCAGACGACATGACTCAGTGTTGTATCTAAAGTCCGAGGTATACAGAGTAAATAACAAGGATGTAATATTGAAGCATATTAAGGCCTCACTTGGAATATTGAGAGCAGGTTTGGGCCCCTTATCGTAGAAAGGATGTGCTGAAATTGGAGAGGGTTCAAAGGAGGTTCACAAAAATGATTCCAAGATTGAATGGCTTGTCTGATGGCTCTAGGCCATATTCACTAGAATTCTGAAGAATGGGCGGTGACCTCATTGAAACATATTGAATGGTGAGAGGCCTTGATACAGTGGATGTGGAGAAGATGTTTCCTATGGTGGGAAAGTCTACGACCAGAGAACACAGCCTCAGAATAGAGGGGCATCCTTATGGAACACAGATGAAGAGGAATTTCATGAGCCAGAGGGTGGTGAATCTGTGGAATTCATTGCCACAAACAGCTGTGGAGACTAAATCTTTATGTATGTTTAAGGCAGAGGTTGATAGATTCTTGATAGGTCAGGGCATGAAGGGATACATGGAGAAGGCAGGAAATTGGGGCTGAGAGGAATATTGGATCAGCCATGATGAAATGGCGGAGCAGACTCGATGGGCCAAATTGCCTAATTCTGCTCCTATATCTTATGGTCATAGATAGACAGTAACTTTTCCCAGGGTTGAAGTGTCTAACTCTGGAGGACATACATTTAAGGTGAGAGGGGTAAGTTCAAAGGAGATATGAGGAGCAATCTTTTTTTAAAATTTTTATTTTTTATAAACACAGAGAGTGGTGAGTGCCTAGAATGCACTGCCTGGGGTAGTGATGGAGACACATGGGGCATGAATGTGAGGGGAATGAAAGGATATCAATGTTCAAAGTAAATTTATTATCAAAGTACATATGTATATGTCACCGTATACAACCCTGAAATTGGTTCTGCTGCAGGCACAGTTATTAAATGCAAGAAATAATAGAATCAATGAATGACCACACCCAACAGGACAAACAACCAATATGCAAAAGACAACTGTACAAATACAAATGAAATAATAATAATATATAAATCAGCAATAAATATTGAGAACATGAGATGAAGAGTCTTTAAAAATGAAAGTTGTAGGGAACAGTTCAGTAACGAGGTGAATGAAGTTATCCTCTCTGGTTCAAGAGTCTGATAGCTGAGGGGTAATAACTGTTCCTGAATCTGGTGGTGTGGGTCCTGAGGTTCCTTTATCTTCTTCTTGAAGGCAGCAGTGAGAAGAGAGCATGGCGTGTGTGGTGAGGGTCCTTGCTGATAGATGCTGCTTTCCTGCAACAACGCTCCGTGTACATGTGCTCAAAGGCGGGGAGGGCTATACCCATGATGGACTGGATCATATCTGCTACATTTTGTAGCATTTTATTTATTTATTGAGATACAGCCCTTCTGGCTTTTTGAGCCACACCTCACAAGACAATTTACAATGACTGATTAACCTACCAACAATACATTTTTGGACTGTGGGACAAAACCCACATGGCCACAGGGAGAATGTACAAACTCTTTAAGGATAACAGCAGGAATTGAACCTGGGTCACTGGTTCTGTAAAGTGTTGTGTTAACCACTGTGCTGCCCCATTTTCCATTCAAGGGCAATGGGGTTTCCATACAGGCCATGGTGCAACCAGTCAATATGGTCTCCACCACATATCTATAGGTTTGTCAAAGTTTTAGGTGTAATGCCAAATCTAAGCAAACTTCTAAGGAAGTAGAGGTGCTTCTGTGCTTTCTTCATAACTGCTGGGCCCAGGACAGATCCTCTGAAATGATAACACCAGAATTAAAAGTTGCTGACCCTCTCCACGTCTCATCCCCTGATGAGGACTGGCTCATGGGCCTCCTGCTTTCTCCCCCTGAAGTCAATAGTCAGCTCCTTGGTCTCGCTGACATTGAGTGAAAGGTTGTTGCACTCAACCAGATCTTCAATCTCCTTCCTACATACTGATTCATCATCAACTAGTGACGGTAGTTTCGTTAACAAACTTGAATATGGCGTTGGAACTGTACTTGGCTACACAGTCAGAAGTACAGTCAGCCCTCCTTATCCGCGGGGGATTGGTTCCGAGATCCCCCACGGATACCAAAAAACGCGGATGCTCAAGTCCCTTATTTAACCTGTCTCAATGCGATGGTCTTTAGGACCCAGCGGAACCCTGGACTTTATTTAACCTGTGTCAGTGCAGTGGACATTAGGACCTGGCAGCACAGCTCTGAATCCACAGTGTTTCTGTTCATGAAAATAATCACGAGCACGATTGAAAATAAGGTGGATGCTCAAACAACGAGTGCTGGAGAGAGAACTTCCGGGTTTTCCTGATCCATGGTTGGTTGAATCCGCAGATAAGGAGAGCCGACTGTAGAAAGCAAGTGGAGCAGGGGCTAAGCACACAACCTTGTGGTGCACCTGTGCTGATGGAGATTGTGGGGAGATGTTACCACTCTGAACTGACGGGGGGCTGCAAATGAGGAAATTGACGATATAATTGTACAAGGAAGTATTGAGGCCAAGGTCTTGGAGCTTAGTTGTTAGTTTTTGAGGGGATGCTAGTTTTAAATGCCCCGTAGTCAATAAAGAGCATCCTGACGCTTGCATTTTTGCTGTCCAGATGTTCCAGCTGCTATGGACCTGTTGTGCCAGTAGGCAAATTGGAGCGGATTCAATTCGCTACTCAGGTAGGAGTTGAAATATTTCATCACCAAACTCTCAATGCACTTGATCACAGTAGATGTAAGCGTTCATGATGTTGTGTAGTCATAAGGGATTAGTTTAGTTGGCCATTTGATTATTAATTTAATTAGTTCGGCACAACACTGTGGATCAAAGGGCCTGTTCCTGTGCTGTCTGTTCTATGCTCAATGTTTTATGTATGTCGTTTAAAACTGTCAAAAGACTGCTCCGTTGTATTATGAGAGACAGAGACTCAGTGTCCTCAGGGGAAACATTTTGCAACAGTCCTGTCTTAAATGCGGAAGCATTTGTTTTTTTGAGTTAACCCTTATCTCTCGATTCCCCCCCCCCCCATGAAGACACATCCTCTTCACGTCTACCTTGTCAAGATGGCTCAGTTTTTGTGTTATTAATTGAAACACCACAATTCCTTTTGCATTCTAGCCTGTCTAACAAGACAACCTGTCCATTTCAGTTAACATTTCCCAAACTGCTCACAATGTATTCACATACAGTGCAGAGACCAGTACTACACAGAAAGTCCAGCTGTGCCCCAAAGATGTCCAGAGCACTGATGACATTCCACACTGTTGCTCTCACCCAGTAAGAATGAGGACAGACGAGAGAAAATCTGCAGAGAATGAGGACAGAGTTCCCCAGTCTAACCAGATGAAGCAGCTATTCACTGCCTTTCCCTGGATACCTAAACACAGATTGGATGAACCCCTCTACTCACATTGTCGCATCTGGAATTTCCAGTTGGCGGACAATTTCCCTCCACGCCGCTCTGTCCTGACACTTGTCGTTAACGTCGTTGTTTTGATCCTTTATTGAGACTGACATATTGGGAAATCATGTATTGACAGGTTACCACAGCGGTTTGCCTTTGCCTTCTGCCGGCTGAGTTTAAAGAGATCACCACCTCTCTTCTTCGTAGATCATCTGCTTGCAAAGCAGCCATTGTCTTCGTAGCTCTTCCGCCTTCCCCACCAGTCTCCTGCTGGGTCCACTGTCGGCCATCACTCGCAACCCCAAGCAAGGGACCCTTACCAGGTGCTACTAGCTTGGTCAGCTGGACCTGGGATGTTTCGCGGCCGGCAGCTGTGGCGGGGACACCGGGGATGGAGCAGCAGGGCCTGGGCCTGGGCCTGGGCCTGGGCCTGGGCTCGAAGTGGCTGCTGAGCCTGGGCGTGGTGGCGAAGGGCTGTGAGCAGGCGCCGCAGGTGAAGGCGGGCTCCCGGAAAAAAGTAACAGGAAACACATTTTCGTCCTTAAGATCTTGTCCAACCCTCCTTTGGAAGGGATGCATTCTCTCGGTTCCCACTGTGTTTCTCCCACCTCCACTGCTTCCATCCTCAGATCACATTGATGATATGGAGCTCCAAGTTGCTGGACACCCAGTCCATTCACTTTCTGGTTTAGACCTGTTCACTGTTCCAATGAAATTAGCCGACCCTCACCCTCTGCCCGTACATACTACACCTCTGGAACTCTGTGTTCAATAATTTCAGATAACCAACCATTCCAGTTTGTGTCTGAAATGGCCAATTATGGTGTCAAATCCAGGAATGCGGGATGGGTGTAAGGCAGGTCAGGCAGGGGCTACGGGAAGGAGGGAGAAAGGATTTTAAGGTGATGAACGAGCTCTCTCCACAGACTCTACTGAATGATTTTATTTAAGATCTGTAGATATTTTTGCTTTTCAACCACCCAGGGAATGGCAGTCCACTGAATTAGCACTCTCTCTATCACAGGTGCACCATGCTGCAGTGTACATAACTGATGCAGCAACTGAGCAAGGTTTCTGTGAGGCACTTGCTAAATCTTCAAACTCTATGAATGTAGCAAATGGATGATAACTATCAACAAGTTGTACTCTACAACACACACCTTTCTGATTTACACATCCATTCGTTATCTTTCTGCATTGCTGGGTCAAGACTCCACTGTGGTCATCTGCAGGCCACCACTTCCCATTGCCAAACAGGACTGGGCAGCGAAGGCTGAACTTGTTCGGTCCCCTCTTCTCGTCTAAGCATTACATTACAAGAGGTTTCAGAACAGACTCAAACACATGTTCCCCAAACCCAACTGTATTCTCCACAATTGTGATGCAAATCTCTCTGCTGCATTGCCACCGAGTTGATACATGCTCCTTCACATCAAAGTCCAAATTGGTAGCACACGAACTCCTCCACTAACACTTATCCCTCATGTCAGTTCCAGGGAGCACCACTGGTTTCTCAGCCTTGCTGTCTGCTGATCTGGTCACTAAAATCTTTTGTAGTGTTACAACAACACTCACTCAGAACTAACCAACTGAACCTCTCAAAGTATCCTCCCCCCCCCCCCCCACACTGGTGAACACACGTCCTGATGTTCTATAAAAACACAAAATGCTGGCAGAACTCAGCAGGCCAGACAGCATCTATGGGAGAAGGTAGTGACGACGTTTCGGGCTGAAACCCTTCATCAGGATGAACCCCGAAACGTTGTCACTACCTCCTCCCATAGATGCTGTCTGGCCTGCTGAGTTCCGCCAGCATTTTGTGTTTTTATTTATTTCCAGCATCTGCAGATTCACTCGTGTTGTCCTGATGTTCTAACTGTCCACTGAAGCTCTCTTTTGAATTTCCTTTGGATGAAGCCCATTTCTCAGGCACACTCTCATCCAATCTGTCCACCCTGTCTCCTCCTCATGGCGTTGGTGACAGTACAAAGCAACATAATGCAGCTGCCATGTGTAAGCTGCTTACCTCTTTATTGATGAATCCATCCTTGTTAATGTCATATAGGTTAAATATCCACGTCAGCTTCTCATGAACGGTTCCTCTCAGTAACACTGAAAGGGCCATCACAAAGTCCTGAGGATACAAAAGCAGCAAATGATTCACTCCCCGAGAGTCATCTGTTGTAGCCAAATGTCAGTGACTACCTTTGGATCCTCACCTCTCCTTAACCCCCTGTCAGTGACCACAACCTATAACCAACATCCAGAGACCCGCCCGCAGTATGGTGTAGCTGACAGCTCACATTGCCCTCCAAAGAAAGCCCAAGTAAGTTGGAGGCAGATTCAAGGGTCCAGTGTGTGAAACAGAAGACACAGATTGCAAATAAGCACCGTAACTATTTAAAAATGAATAGTGAAATACTAAACTGGGCATTCAGCTAAACTAGTGCTCATATAAACTATCGTTTAGATTGCATAATTGTACAAAACTACAAAGCTGAACATTCAATCACCCTTTCACTTAACAGATACACCATTGAGACTCCACAAGATACAAAGCTGAAGAACCAAGCATGCTACAAATGACTACTTAACTAAATAGACATAGGGGCTTGTCTATATCTGCAATGCTCTTCCTCAATGGTCCTTCACCCTGAAGCCAGTCTTGGAGACAATGGAAAGTGACCAAGATTCCCATACATGCTATTTTTATACCCCAAAGGTGCCCAGAACCAGAAACCAGTGCTATGGCATCCAAGCCAACCAATGGGAAAGATCGGCCTCATGTTTTAAATAAGTCAATCAACAATCCACATCACAGAAATGATTTTCGATCAGCAAATGTCAACCCTCCCACATGACATCCCACCATATAGGAAAGGAGAAAAGGTAGTGGTTTCAATTCTGCACGGGGCCCTGCAGTGGCAATTCAATGAACTGACAGCAATGGGAATCTGAGATAAAACCAAAGCTGCTGGAAACACTGAGCAGGTCAGGAAGCATTGATGGAGGAAACATGATCAGTGAGTTCTGACCTCAAGACCCAAAAGTCTAGTGTTGGCTGCTGAATGCTTCCAGAGGCTTCTATGTCAACTGTGAGAGAAGCAACGGGTGTAGACACAGACTGAGACAACTGGTGACAAACTACTACACAACTTCACAGTGTGAAAAGTGTGTGAATATCCTCAGTACAAACCTCACTGTGTGAACACAACCACATAGTGTGAATATCCTTATACAAAGAAGCTCACTGTGTGAACACAACCACATAGTGTGAATATCCTTTTACAAACAAGCTCACTGTGTGAACACAACCACATAGTGTGAATATCCTTATAAAAACAAGCTCACTGTGTGAACACAACTACATAGTGTGAATATCCTCAGTACAAACGTCACTGTGTGATCACAACTACATAGTGTGAATATCCTCAGTACAAACCTCACTGTGTGATCACAACTACATAGTGTGAATATCCTTATACAAACAAGCTCACTGTGTGAACACAACCACATAGTGTGAATATCCTTATACAAACAAGCTCACTGTGTGAACACAACCACATAGTGTGAATATCCTTATACAAACAAGCTCACTGTGTGAACACAACCACATAGTGTGAATATCCTTATACAAACAAGCTCACTGTGTGAACACAACTACATAGTGTGAATATCAGTATGAACCTCACTGTGTGATCACAACTACATAGTGTGAATATCCTCAGTACAAACCTCACTGTGTGATCACAACTACATAGTGTGAATATCCTCAGTACAAACCTCACTGTGTGAACACAACTACATAGTGTGAATATCCTTATACAAACAAGCTCACTGTGTGAACACAACCACATAGTGTGAATATCCTTATACAAACAAGCTCACTGTGTGAACACAACCACATAGTGTGAATATCCTTATACAAACAAGCTCACTGTGTGAACACAACCACATAGTGTGAATATCCTTATACAAACAAGCTCACTGTGTGAACACAACTACATAGTGTGAATATCAGTATGAACCTCACTGTGTGATCACAACTACATAGTGTGAATATCCTCAGTACAAACCTCACTGTGTGAACACAACTACATAGTGTGAATATCCTTATACAAACAAGCTCACTGTGTGAACACAACCACATAGTGTGAATATCCTTATACAAACAAGCTCACTGTGTGAACACAACTACATAGTGTGAATATCAGTATGAACCTCACTGTGTGATCACAACTACATAGTGTGAATATCCTCAGTACAAACGTCACTGTGTGATCACAACTACATAGTGTGAATATCCTCAGTACAAACCTCACTGTGTGATCACAACTACATAGTGTGAATATCCTCAGTACAAACCTCACTGTGTGATCACAACCACATAGTGTGAATATCCTTATACAAACAAACTCACTGACACAACTACATAGTGTGAATATCCTCAGTACCAACCTCACTGTGTGATCACAACTACATAGTGTGAATATCCTCAGTACAAACCTCACTGTGTGATCACAACTACATAGTGTGAATATCCTCAGTACAAACCTCACTGTGTGAACACAACTACATAGTGTGAATATCCTTATACAAACAAGCTCACTGTGTGAACACAACCACATAGTGTGAATATCCTTATACAAACAAGCTCACTGTGTGAACACAACCACATAGTGTGAATATCCTTATAAAAACAAGCTCACTGTGTGAACACAACTACATAGTGTGAATATCCTCAGTACAAACGTCACTGTGTGATCACAACTACATAGTGTGAATATCCTCAGTACAAACCTCACTGTGTGATCACAACTACATAGTGTGAATATCCTTATACAAACAAGCTCACTGTGTGAACACAACCACATAGTGTGAATATCCTTATACAAACAAGCTCACTGTGTGAACACAACCACATAGTGTGAATATCCTTATACAAACAAGCTCACTGTGTGAACACAACCACATAGTGTGAATATCCTTATACAAACAAGCTCACTGTGTGAACACAACTACATAGTGTGAATATCAGTATGAACCTCACTGTGTGATCACAACTACATAGTGTGAATATCCTCAGTACAAACCTCACTGTGTGATCACAACTACATAGTGTGAATATCCTCAGTACAAACCTCACTGTGTGAACACAACTACATAGTGTGAATATCCTTATACAAACAAGCTCACTGTGTGAACACAACCACATAGTGTGAATATCCTTATACAAACAAGCTCACTGTGTGAACACAACCACATAGTGTGAATATCCTTATACAAACAAGCTCACTGTGTGAACACAACCACATAGTGTGAATATCCTTATACAAACAAGCTCACTGTGTGAACACAACTACATAGTGTGAATATCAGTATGAACCTCACTGTGTGATCACAACTACATAGTGTGAATATCCTCAGTACAAACCTCACTGTGTGAACACAACTACATAGTGTGAATATCCTTATACAAACAAGCTCACTGTGTGAACACAACCACATAGTGTGAATATCCTTATACAAACAAGCTCACTGTGTGAACACAACCACATAGTGTGAATATCCTTATACAAACAAGCTCACTGTGTGAACACAACTACATAGTGTGAATATCAGTATGAACCTCACTGTGTGATCACAACTACATAGTGTGAATATCCTCAGTACAAACGTCACTGTGTGATCACAACTACATAGTGTGAATATCCTCAGTACAAACCTCACTGTGTGATCACAACTACATAGTGTGAATATCCTCAGTACAAACCTCACTGTGTGATCACAACCACATAGTGTGAATATCCTTATACAAACAAACTCACTGACACAACTACATAGTGTGAATATCCTCAGTACCAACCTCACTGTGTGATCACAACTACATAGTGTGAATATCCTCAGTACAAACCTCACTGTGTGAACACAACTACATAGTGTGAATATCCTTATACAAACAAGCTCACTGTGTGAACACAACCACATAGTGTGAATATCCTTATACAAACAAGCTCACTGTGTGAACACAACCACATAGTGTGAATATCCTTATACAAACAAGCTCACTGTGTGAACACAACCACATAGTGTGAATATCCTTATACAAACAAGCTCACTGTGTGAACACAACCACATTGTGTGAATATCAGTATGAACCTCACTGTGTGAACACAACCACATTGTGTGAATATCAGTATGAACCTCACTGTGTGAACACAACTACATAGTGTGAATATCCTCAGTACAAACCTCACTGTGTGATCACAACTACATAGTGTGAATATCCTCAGTACAAACCTCACTGTGTGATCACAACTACATAGTGTGAATATCCTCAGTACAAACCTCACTGTGTGAACACAACTACATAGTGAATATCCTTATACAAACAAGCTCACTGTGTGAACACAACCACATAGTGTGAATATCCTTATACAAACACTGACACAACCACAGTGTGAATATCCTTATACAAACTCACTGACACAACCACATAGTGTGAATATCCTTATACAAACAAGCTCACTGTGTGAACACAACCACATAGCGTGAATATCCTTATACAAACAAGCTCACTGTGTGAACACAACCACTGTGTGAATATCCTCAGTACGAACCTCACTGTGTGAACACAACTACATAGTGTGAATATCCTCAGTACAAACCTCACTGTGTGAACACAACCAAATTGCCAACCCTTCCACAGAGTGACCTCCTTCACAGTTTGAGCATCCTCATGTTCTGAACACCAGCAGGGTGTTAAAAGCACCACTGAGTGAACAATACCACAATGTGAATACACTCACTGTACTAAGAACTACATGTGGTAAACATCTGTGTGACTAGACATAGCTCAAAAGCTATCTATAAATTTGCAGATGACACCATTCTTGTTGGTAGAATCTCAAAGGCTGATGAGGAGGCATTCACAAGCAACCGATCAGCTGGTCGAGTGGTCTATCTTAAACCAAGTGTCAGCAAGACCAAGGAATTGATAATTTACTTCAGGAAAGGGAAGTCAGGAGAACAGACACTAATCTTTCCTCTGGGTGGGTGACCAGATCCACACAATATTCTCCAAATTAGGACATAACATCCCAACATAAACTTCAACATAACATCCCATCTCCTGTACTCAGTACTTTGATTTAAGAAGGCCAATGTGCCAAAAGTGAACCTATGTACCTGTGACACCACTTTCAAAGAATTATGGATATGGATTCCCCAATCCATCTGTTCTACTGCATTGACTCAATTTCCTCAAATTCTACCCTACCTAGACCCTTAACAGTCCGTGTGGCCCAGTTAATACCAGGGAAATTAGAATCTCCCACTACTACAAACCTACTATTCACACAACTATGAACAATTTCTCTAGACACCAGCTCTTCAATTTCCTGTTGACTAAGGAGTTCTTAGTTCATGTTGCAGAAGTTGAATTCCGTTGTTTTGTGTTCCTTTCCATGACTTGCCTGATGATGCTCCATGTACCAATAGCTATTTGAAGTCGGCAGAACAAACTTATCACAGAACAACAGTACTTCCTTATTTTTGGTCAATCAACTATGCAGTACCTGTAATTGCAGCTTTAACTTCATAAGGCACTTATGGAAGAACTGGAGCTCGGCATACTTTCCACTGATGTAGTCCTCAGACACTGGAGTCTCTGTGATCTCCTATCCACTGCACTCATTCTAAGAGTAATGTTGAAATATAAAACATACCAGATCTTACAGTCTCTTCACAGCCTCCTCTTGCTGAAACCTCTGAAGTCAAAGCCTCAACTCCCCACTCTTAGACTAGTTCATTCCTCTCAAGCTAAACCCTCAGTTCTTACACTGGCACACGATCACAATATCTGCTCCACTTAACCTTACCTTCCTTTTATTGATTAAAGTACTCTGCAATTAGACATCAATGAGATTTGACTTTTTAAAGTTTCACATGCTCACCTTCGCTCCCGACTCCCATAAAATTAAACTAATAATGTCATAATGGGGGTGTAGGGAGAGGACCCAAAAGCAAGACACGGACACTGAACTACCAGGAACAGGACGAGGCGTGAGAAGGAAGCAAGGAAAGTGAGGAAAAAAGGACGCAGGACATGACACGGGCCCCGGACGAGACAAGGATTCCGGGCCTGGGCTAGCACTTGACAAGGATAGTGCAACCAGAACATGGAACTGGGGACTCGGAACCTGGGCTTTGACTCCAAGCCAGAGATTGGACAAGGACCTAGAACCTGGGTCTTGACTCGGGCTCGGACTCCAGAACCTGGCGAGGACAAGACATGGCTACAGGACGAGGAGAGGCACAGGACTGGACGAGAGACTCCTGGACAAGGGAACCCCAGCATAGGATGGGGGAATACCAGCACCAGGCTGGGCAAGGTACTCCTGGGCTGGGCGAGGCACATGGACAAGATGAAAACACAGAGCCTTGGTCAAGGGAGAGACAACAGGACTGGACAAGAGACTCCTGGACAAGGGAACCCCAGCATAGGAAGAGGGAATCCCAGCACCAGGCTGGGCAAGGTACTACGGTGCCGGGCGAGGCACATGGACATGACGAGAACCCAGAGCCTAGGTCGAGGGAGAAACAGGAACGTGGAACACCGAACCAGGACCCCTCCTTGGGTACAGAACGTAGGGCCGGGACCCATTAGTCAGAATGCTGAACATGACAAGACAGCTCCCAACGCTAGGAAGCGGCAAATGGCCGAACCTTCCCAGTGAAGGCGTGGACACAGACAGTTCCCAACGCTAGGAAGCGGCAAATGGCCGAACCTTCCCAGTGAAGGCGTGGACACAGACAGTTCCCAACACTAGGAAGCGGCAAATGGCCGGACCTTCCCAGCGAAGGCGTGGACACAGACAGTTCCCAACGCTAGGAAGCGGCAAATGGCCGGACCTTCCCAGCGAAGGCGTGGACACAGACAGTTCCCAACGCTAGGAAGCGGCAAATGGCCGGACCTTCCCAGCGAAGGCGTGGACACAGACAGTTCCCAACGCTAGGAAGCGGCAGATGGCCGGACCTTCCCAGCGAAGGCGTGGACACAGACAGTTCCCAACGCTAGGAAGCGGCAGATGGCCGGACCTTCCCAGCGAAGGCGTGGACACAGACATTTCCCAACGCTAGGAAGCGGCAGATGGCCGGACCTTCCCAGCGAAGGCGTGGACACAGACATTTCCCAACGCTAGGAAGCGGCAGATGGCCGGACCTTCCCAGCGAAGGCGTGGACCCAGACAGTTCCAAACGCTAGGAAGCGGCAAATGGCCGGACCTTCCCAGCGAAGGCGTGGACCCAGACAGTTCCCAACGCTAGGAAGCGGCAAATGGCCGGACCTTCCCAGCGAAGGCGTGGACACAGACAGTTCCCAACGCTAGGAAGCGGCAAATGGCCGGACCTTCCCAGCGAAGGCGTGGACACAGACAGTTCCCAACGCTAGGAAGCGGCAAATGGCCGGACCTTCCCAGCGAAGGCGTGGACACAGACAGTTCCCAACGCTAGGAAGCGGCAAATGGCCGGACCTTCCCAGCGAAGGCGTGGACACAGACAGTTCCCAACGCTAGGAAGCGGCAAATGGCCGGACCTTCCCAGCGAAGGCGTGGACACAGACATTTCCCAACGCTAGGAAGCGGCAAATGGCCGGACCTTCCCAGCGAAGGCGTGGACACAGACAGTTCCCAACGCTAGGAAGCGGCAAATGGCCGGACCTTCCCAGCGAAGGCGTGGACACAGACAGTTCCCAACGCTAGGAAACGGCAAATGGCCGGACCTTCCCAGCGAAGGCGTGGACACAGACATTTCCCAACGCTAGGAAGCAGCAAATGGCCGAACCTTCCCAGCGAAGGCGTGGACACAGACAGTTCCCAATGCTAGAAAGCGGCAAATGGCCGAAGCTTCCCAGTAAAGGTGTGGACACAGACAAACAGTTCCAAACAGGGTGAGGCTCCAGGGCAAGGCAGGACTAGGGAAGAGATACAGTCAGGGGATTTGGACAGAAACAATCCAGCAGCCTAAGGCTGAACCCGGAAGATATTTATGAAGCCAGCCCAAACAAGAATCAGGTGCCTCAACAGAAGCTGGGGAAACCCGGAAAACCTGGAATAAGGATATGGACCGGACTGTGAACCGGAATGCGGATTTCACGGACTGGACCAAGACAAATAATCAACAAGACATGCCGTGAGGTTTGCTTGCTCTAAGAATGCTCAGACTGTGAAGGTGATCAGAGCGAGAATGCTCAGACCGTGAAGGTGTTCAGAGTGAGAGTGCCCAGACTGTGAAGGTGTTCAGAGTGAGAATGCTCAGACTGTGAACGTGTTCAGAGTGAGAATGCTCAGACTGTGAAGGTGTTCAGAGTGAGAGTGCTCGGACTGTGAAGGTGTTCAGAGTGAGAGTGCTCACACTGTGAAGGTGCTCAGAGTGAGAGTGCTCAGACTGTGAAGGTGTTCAGAGTGAGAATGCTCACACTGTGAAGGTGTTCAGAGTGAGAGTGCTCACACTGTGAAGGTGTTCAGAGTGAGAGTGCTCAGACTGTGAAGGTGTTCAGAGTGAGAGTGTTCACACTATGAAGGTGCTCAGAGTGAGAGTGCTCAGACTGTGAAGGTGTTCAGAGTGAGAATGCTCAGACTGTGAAGGTGTTCAGAGTGAGAGTGCTCACACTGTGAAGGTGTTCAGAGTGAGAGTGCTCAGACTGTGAAGGTGTTCAGAGTGAGAGTGCTCACACTGTGAAGAATGCTCAGACTGTGAAGGTGTTCAGAGTGAGAGTGCTCAGACTGTGAAGGTGTTCAGAGTGAGAATGCTCAGACTGTGAAGGAGTTCAGAGTGAGAGTGCTCAGACTGTGAAGGTGTTCAGAGTGAGAGTGCTCACACTGTGAAGGTGTTCAGAGTGAGAGTGCTCAGACTGTGAAGGTGTTCAGAGTGAGAGTGCTCACACTGTGAAGGTGTTCAGAATGAGAGTGCTCACACTGTGAAGGTGTTCAGAGTGAGAGTGCTCAGACTGTGAAGGTGTTCAGAGTGAGAATGCTCAGACTGTGAAGGTGTTCAGAGTGAGAGTGCTCAGACTGTGAAGGTGTTCAGAGTGAGAGTGCTCAGACTGTGAAGGTGTTCAGAGTGAGAATGCTCACACTGTGAAGGTGTTCAGAGTGAGAGTGCTCAGACTGTGAAGGTGTTCAGAGTGAGAGTGCTCACACTGTGAAGGTGTTCAGAGTGAGAATGCTCAGACTGTGAAGAATGCTCACACTGTGAAGGTGTTCAGAGTGAGAGTGCTCAGACTGTGAAGGTGTTCAGAGTGAGAGTGCTCAGACTGTGAAGGTGTTCAGAGTGAGACTGCTCAGACTGTGAAGGTGTTCAGAGTGAGAATGCTCAGACTGTGAAGGTGTTCAGAGTGAGACTGCTCAGAATGTGAAGGTGTTCAGAGTGAGAGTGCTCAGACTGTGAAGGTGTTCAGAGTGAGAATGCTCAGACTGTGAGGGTGTTCAGAGTGAGAGTGCTCAGACTGTGAAGGTGTTCAGAGTGAGAGTGCTCAGACTGTGAAGGTGTGCAGAGTGAGAATGCTCACACTGTGAAGGTGTTCAGAGTGAGAGTGCTCAGACTGTGAAGGTGTTCAGAGTGAGAGTGCTCACACTGTGAAGGTGTTCAGAGTGAGAGTGCTCACACTGTGAAGGTGTTCAGAGTGAGAATGCTCAGACTGTGAAGAATGCTCACACTGTGAAGGTGTTCAGAGTGAGAGTGCTCAGACTGTGAAGGTGTTCAGAGTGAGAGTGCTCAGACTGTGAAGGTGTTCAGAGTGAGACTGCTCAGACTGTGAAGGTGTTCAGAGTGAGAATGCTCAGACTGTGAAGGTGTTCAGAGTGAGACTGCTCAGAATGTGAAGGTGTTCAGAGTGAGAGTGCTCAGACCGTGAAGGTGTTCAGAGTGAGACTGCTCACTCCGTGAAGGTGTTCAGAGTGAGAGTGCTCACACCGTGAAGGTGTTCAGAGTGAGAGTGCTCAGACTGTGAAGGTGTTCAGAGTGAGAGTGCTCAGACTGTGAAGGTGTTCAGAGTGAGACTGCTCACTCCGTGAAGGTGTTCAGAGTGAGAGTGCTCACACCGTGAAGGTGTTCAGAGTGAGAGTGCTCAGACTGTGAAGGTGTTCAGAGTGAGACTGCTCACTCCGTGAAGGTGTTCAGAGTGAGAGTGCTCACACCGTGAAGGTGTTCAGAGTGAGAGTGCTCAGACTGTGAAGGTGTTCAGAGTGAGAGTGCTCAGACTGTGAAGGTGTTCAGAGTGAGAATGCTCACACTGTGAAGGTGTTCAGAGTGAGAGTGCTCAGACTGTGAAGGTGTTCAGAGTGAGACTGCTCACTCCGTGAAGGTGTTCAGAGTGAGAGTGCTCACACCGTGAAGGTGTTCAGAGTGAGAGTGCTCACACTGTGAAGGTGTTCAGAGTGAGAGTGCTCACACTGTGAAGGTGTTCAGAGTGAGAATGCTCACACTGTGAAGGTGTTCAGAGTGAGAGTGCTCAGACTGTGAAGGTGTTCAGAGTGAGAGTGCTCAGACTGTGAAGGTGTTCAATGTGAGAATGCTCACACTGTGAAGGTGTTCAGAGTGAGAGTGCTCAGACCGTGAAGGTGTTCAGAGTGAGAGTGCTCACACTGTGAAGGTGTTCAGAGTGAGAGTGCTCAGACTGTGAAGGTGTTTCAGAGTGAGAGTGCTCACACTGTGAAGGTGTTCAGAGTGAGAATGCTCAGACTGTGAAGGTGTTCAGAGAGAGAGTGCTCAGACTGTGAAGGTGTTCAGAGTGAGAATGCTCAGACTGTGAAGAATGCTCAGACTGTGAAGGTGTTCAGAGTGAGAGTGCTCAGACTGTGAAGGTGTTCAGAGTGAGAGTGCTCAGACTGTGAAGGTGTTCAGAGTGAGAATGCTCACACTGTGAAGGTGTTCAGAGTGAGAATGCTCACACTGTGAAGGTGTTCAGAGTGAGACTGCTCAGACTGTGAAGGTGTTCAGAGTGTGTTCAGAGTGAGAGTGCTCACACTGTGAAGGTGTTCAGAGTGAGAGTGCTCAGATTGTGAAGGTGTTCAGAGTGTGTTCAGAGTGAGTGTGCTCACACAGTGAAGGTGTTCAGAGTGAGAGTGCTCAGATTGTGAAGGTGTTCAGAGTGAGAGTGCTCAGACAGTGAAGGTGTTCAGAGTGAGAGTGCTCAGACTGTGAAGGTGTTCAGAGTGAGAGTGCTCAGACTGTGAAGGTGTTCAGAGTGAGAGTGCTCAGACAGTGAAGGTGTTCAGAGTGAGAGTGCTCAGACTGTGAAGGTGTTCAGAGTGAGAATGCTCAGACTGTGAAGTTGTTCAGAGTGAGACTGCTCACTCCGTGAAGGTGTTCAGAGTGAGAGTGCTCACACCGTGAAGGTGTTCAGAGTGAGAGTGCTCAGACTGTGAAGGTGTTCAGAGTGAGAGTGCTCAGACTGTGAAGGTGTTCAGAGTGAGAGTGCTCAGACAGTGAAGGTGTTCAGAGTGAGAGTGCTCAGACTGTGAAGGTGTTCAGAGTGAGAATGCTCAGACTGTGAAGGTGTTCAGAGTGAGACTGCTCACTCCGTGAAGGTGTTCAGAGTGAGAGTGCTCACACCGTGAAGGTGTTCAGAGTGAGAGTGCTCAGACTGTGAAGGTGTTCAGAGTGAGAATGCTCACACTGTGAAGGTGTTCAGAGTGAGAGTGCTCACACTGTGAAGGTGTTCAGAGTGAGAGTGCTCAGACTGTGAAGGTGTTCAGAGTGAGAATGCTCACACTGTGAAGGTGTTCAGAGTGAGAGTGCTCAGACTGTGAAGGTGTTCAGAGTGAGAGTGCTCACACTGTGAAGGTGTTCAGAGTGAGAGTGCTCAGACTGTGAAGGTGTTCAGAGTGAGAGTGCTCAGACTGTGAAGGTGTTCAGAGTGAGAATGCTCAGACTGTGAAGGTGTTCAGAGTGAGAGTGCTCAGACTGTGAAGGTGTTCAGAGTGAGAGTGCTCAGACTGTGAAGGTGTTCAGAGTGAGAATGCTCAGACTGTGAAGGTGTTCAGAGTGAGAGTGCTCAGACTGTGAAGGTGTTCAGAGTGAGAGTGCTCACACTGTGAAGGTGTTCAGAGTGAGAGTGCTCAGACTGTGAAGGTGTTCAGAGTGAGAGTGCTCACACTGTGAAGGTGTTCAGAATGAGAGTGCTCACACTGTGAAGGTGTTCAGAGTGAGAGTGCTCACACTGTGAAGGTGTTCAGAGTGAGAGTGCTCAGACTGTGAAGGTGTTCAGAGTGAGAGTGCTCACACTGTGAAGGTGTTCAGAGTGAGAGTGCTCAGACTGTGAAGGTGTTCAGAGTGAGAGTGCTCACACTGTGAAGGTGTTCAGAGTGAGAGTGCTCAGATTGTGAAGGTGTTCAGAATGAGAGTGCTCACACTGTGAAGGTGTTCAGAGTGAGAGTGCTCAGACTGTGAAGGTGTTCAGAGTGAGAGTGCTCAGATTGTGAAGGAGTTCAGAGTGTGTTCAGAGTGAGAGTGCTCACACTGTGAAGGTGTTCAGAATGAGAGTGCTCACACTGTGAAGGTGTTCAGAGTGAGAGTGCTCAGACTGTGAAGGTGTTCAGAGTGAGAGTGCTCAGATTGTGAAGGTGTTCAGAATGAGAGTGCTCACACTGTGAAGGTGTTCAGAGTGAGAGTGCTCAGACTGTGAAGGTGTTCAGAGTGAGAGTGCTCAGATTCTGAAGGTGTTCAGAGTGAGAGTGCTCACACTGTGAAGGTGTTCAGAGTGAGAATGCTCAGACTGTGAAGGTGTTCAGAATGAGAGTGCTCAGACTGTGAAGGTGTTCAGAGTGAGAGTGCTCAGACTGTGAAGGTGTTCAGAGTGAGAGTGCTCAGACTGTGAAGGTGTTCAGAGTGAGAGTGCTCACACTGTGAAGGTGTTCAGAGTGAGACTGCTCAGACTGTGAAGCTGTTCAGAGTGAGAGTGCTCAGATTGTGAAGGTGTTCAGAGTGTGTTCAGAGTGAGAGTGCTCACACAGTGAAGGTGTTCAGAGTGAGAGTGCTCAGATTGTGAAGGTGTTCAGAGTGTGTTCAGATTGAGAGTGCTCAGACTGTGAAGGTGTTCAGAGTGAGAGTGCTCAGACAGGGAAGGTGTTCAGAGTGAGAGTGCTCAGACTGTGAAGGTGTTCAGAGTGAGAGTGCTCAGACTGTGAAGGTGTTCAGAGTGAGAATGCTCACACTGTGAAGGTGTTCAGAGTGAGAATGCTCACACTGTGAAGGTGTTCAGAGTGAGACTGCTCAGACTGTGAAGGTGTTCAGAGTGTGTTCAGAGTGAGAGTGCTCACACTGTGAAGGTGTTCAGAGTGAGAGTGCTCAGATTGTGAAGGTGTTCAGAGTGTGTTCAGAGTGAGTGTGCTCACACAGTGAAGGTGTTCAGAGTGAGAGTGCTCAGATTGTGAAGGTGTTCAGAGTGAGAGTGCTCAGACAGTGAAGGTGTTCAGAGTGAGAGTGCTCAGACTGTGAAGGTGTTCAGAGTGAGAGTGCTCAGACTGTGAAGGTGTTCAGAGTGAGAGTGCTCAGACAGTGAAGGTGTTCAGAGTGAGAGTGCTCAGACTGTGAAGGTGTTCAGAGTGAGAATGCTCAGACTGTGAAGTTGTTCAGAGTGAGACTGCTCACTCCGTGAAGGTGTTCAGAGTGAGAGTGCTCACACCGTGAAGGTGTTCAGAGTGAGAGTGCTCAGACTGTGAAGGTGTTCAGAGTGAGAGTGCTCAGACTGTGAAGGTGTTCAGAGTGAGAGTGCTCAGACAGTGAAGGTGTTCAGAGTGAGAGTGCTCAGACTGTGAAGGTGTTCAGAGTGAGAATGCTCAGACTGTGAAGGTGTTCAGAGTGAGACTGCTCACTCCGTGAAGGTGTTCAGAGTGAGAGTGCTCACACCGTGAAGGTGTTCAGAGTGAGAGTGCTCAGACTGTGAAGGTGTTCAGAGTGAGAATGCTCACACTGTGAAGGTGTTCAGAGTGAGAGTGCTCACACTGTGAAGGTGTTCAGAGTGAGAGTGCTCAGACTGTGAAGGTGTTCAGAGTGAGAATGCTCACACTGTGAAGGTGTTCAGAGTGAGAGTGCTCAGACTGTGAAGGTGTTCAGAGTGAGAGTGCTCACACTGTGAAGGTGTTCAGAGTGAGAGTGCTCAGACTGTGAAGGTGTTCAGAGTGAGAGTGCTCAGACTGTGAAGGTGTTCAGAGTGAGAATGCTCAGACTGTGAAGGTGTTCAGAGTGAGAGTGCTCAGACTGTGAAGGTGTTCAGAGCGAGAGTGCTCAGACTGTGAAGGTGTTCAGAGTGAGAATGCTCAGACTGTGAAGGTGTTCAGAGTGAGAGTGCTCAGACTGTGAAGGTGTTCAGAGTGAGAGTGCTCACACTGTGAAGGTGTTCAGAGTGAGAGTGCTCAGACTGTGAAGGTGTTCAGAGTGAGAGTGCTCACACTGTGAAGGTGTTCAGAATGAGAGTGCTCACACTGTGAAGGTGTTCAGAGTGAGAGTGCTCACACTGTGAAGGTGTTCAGAGTGAGAGTGCTCAGACTGTGAAGGTGTTCAGAGTGAGAGTGCTCACACTGTGAAGGTGTTCAGAGTGAGAGTGCTCAGACTGTGAAGGTGTTCAGAGTGAGAGTGCTCACACTGTGAAGGTGTTCAGAGTGAGAGTGCTCAGATTGTGAAGGTGTTCAGAATGAGAGTGCTCACACTGTGAAGGTGTTCAGAGTGAGAGTGCTCAGACTGTGAAGGTGTTCAGAGTGAGAGTGCTCAGATTGTGAAGGAGTTCAGAGTGTGTTCAGAGTGAGAGTGCTCACACTGTGAAGGTGTTCAGAATGAGAGTGCTCACACTGTGAAGGTGTTCAGAGTGAGAGTGCTCAGACTGTGAAGGTGTTCAGAGTGAGAGTGCTCAGATTGTGAAGGTGTTCAGAATGAGAGTGCTCACACTGTGAAGGTGTTCAGAGTGAGAGTGCTCAGACTGTGAAGGTGTTCAGAGTGAGAGTGCTCAGATTCTGAAGGTGTTCAGAGTGAGAGTGCTCACACTGTGAAGGTGTTCAGAGTGAGAATGCTCAGACTGTGAAGGTGTTCAGAATGAGAGTGCTCAGACTGTGAAGGTGTTCAGAGTGAGAGTGCTCAGACTGTGAAGGTGTTCAGAGTGAGAGTGCTCAGACTGTGAAGGTGTTCAGAGTGAGAGTGCTCACACTGTGAAGGTGTTCAGAGTGAGACTGCTCAGACTGTGAAGCTGTTCAGAGTGAGAGTGCTCAGATTGTGAAGGTGTTCAGAGTGTGTTCAGAGTGAGAGTGCTCACACAGTGAAGGTGTTCAGAGTGAGAGTGCTCAGATTGTGAAGGTGTTCAGAGTGTGTTCAGATTGAGAGTGCTCAGACTGTGAAGGTGTTCAGAGTGAGAGTGCTCAGACAGGGAAGGTGTTCAGAGTGAGAGTGCTCAGACTGTGAAGGTGTTCAGAGTGAGAATGCTCAGACTGTGAAGGTGTTCAGAGTGAGAATGCTAACACTGTGAAGGGGTTCAGAGTGAGAATGCTTAGACTGTGAAGGTGTTCAGTGTGAGAGTGCTCAGACTGTGAAGGTGTTCAGAGTGAGAGTGCTCACACTGTGAAGGTGTTCAGAATGAGAGTGCTCACACTGTGAAGGTGTTCAGAGTGAGAGTGCTCACACTGTGAAGGTGTTCAGAGTGAGAGTGCTCAGACTGTGAAGGTGTTCAGAGTGAGAATGCTCAGACTGTGAAGAATGCTCACACTGTGAAGGTGTTCAGAGTGAGAGTGCTCAGACTGTGAAGGTGTTCAGAGTGAGAGTGCTCACACTGTGAAGAATGCTCAGACTGTGAAGGTGTTCAGAGTGAGAGTGCTCAGACTGTGAAGGTGTTCAGAGTGAGAATGCTCAGACTGTGAAGGAGTTCAGAGTGAGAGTGCTCAGACTGTGAAGGTGTTCAGAGTGAGAATGCTCAGACTGTGAAGGTGTTCAGAGTGAGAGTGCTCACACTGTGAAGGTGTTCAGAGTGAGAGTGCTCAGACTGTGAAGGTGTTCAGAGTGAGAGTGCTCACACTGTGAAGGTGTTCAGAGTGAGAGTGCTCAGACTGTGAAGGTGTTCAGAGTGAGAGTGCTCACACTGTGAAGGTGTTCAGAATGAGAGTGCTCACACTGTGAAGGTGTTCAGAGTGAGACTGCTCAGACTGTGAAGGTGTTCAGAGTGAGAATGCTCAGACTGTGAAGGTGTTCAGAGTGAGACTGCTCAGAATGTGAAGGTGTTCAGAGTGAGAGTGCTCAGACTGTGAAGGTGTTCAGAGTGAGAATGCTCAGACTGTGAGGGTGTTCAGAGTGAGAGTTCTCAGACTGTGAAGGTGTTCAGAGTGAGAGTGCTCAGACTGTGAAGGTGTTCAGAGTGAGAATGCTCACACTGTGAAGGTGTTCAGAGTGAGAGTGCTCAGACTGTGAAGAATGCTCACACTGTGAAGGTGTTCAGAGTGAGAGTGCTCAGACTGTGAAGGTGTTCAGAGTGAGAGTGCTCAGACTGTGAAGGTGTTCAGAGTGAGACTGCTCAGACTGTGAAGGTGTTCAGAGTGAGAATGCTCAGACTGTGAAGGTGTTCAGAGTGAGACTGCTCAGAATGTGAAGGTGTTCAGAGTGAGAGTGCTCAGACTGTGAAGGTGTTCAGAGTGAGAATGCTCAGACTGTGAGGGTGTTCAGAGTGAGAGTTCTCAGACTGTGAAGGTGTTCAGAGTGAGAGTGCTCAGACTGTGAAGGTGTTCAGAGTGAGAGTGCTCACACTGTGAAGGTGTTCAGAGTGAGAGTGCTCACACTGTGAAGGTGTTCAGAGTGAGAATGCTCAGACTGTGAAGAATGCTCACACTGTGAAGGTGTTCAGAGTGAGAGTGCTCAGACTGTGAAGGTGTTCAGAGTGAGAGTGCTCAGACTGTGAAGGTGTTCAGAGTGAGACTGCTCAGACTGTGAAGGTGTTCAGAGTGAGAATGCTCAGACTGTGAAGGTGTTCAGAGTGAGACTGCTCAGAATGTGAAGGTGTTCAGAGTGAGAGTGCTCAGACCGTGAAGGTGTTCAGAGTGAGACTGCTCACTCCGTGAAGGTGTTCAGAGTGAGAGTGCTCACACCGTGAAGGTGTTCAGAGTGAGAGTGCTCAGACTGTGAAGGTGTTCAGAGTGAGAGTGCTCAGACTGTGAAGGTGTTCAGAGTGAGACTGCTCACTCCGTGAAGGTGTTCAGAGTGAGAGTGCTCACACCGTGAAGGTGTTCAGAGTGAGAGTGCTCAGACTGTGAAGGTGTTCAGAGTGAGACTGCTCACTCCGTGAAGGTGTTCAGAGTGAGAGTGCTCACACCGTGAAGGTGTTCAGAGTGAGAGTGCTCAGACTGTGAAGGTGTTCAGAGTGAGAGTGCTCAGACTGTGAAGGTGTTCAGAGTGAGAATGCTCACACTGTGAAGGTGTTCAGAGTGAGAGTGCTCAGACTGTGAAGGTGTTCAGAGTGAGACTGCTCACTCCGTGAAGGTGTTCAGAGTGAGAGTGCTCACACCGTGAAGGTGTTCAGAGTGAGAGTGCTCACACTGTGAAGGTGTTCAGAGTGAGAGTGCTCACACTGTGAAGGTGTTCAGAGTGAGAATGCTCACACTGTGAAGGTGTTCAGAGTGAGAGTGCTCAGACTGTGAAGGTGTTCAGAGTGAGAGTGCTCAGACTGTGAAGGTGTTCAATGTGAGAATGCTCACACTGTGAAGGTGTTCAGAGTGAGAGTGCTCAGACCGTGAAGGTGTTCAGAGTGAGACTGCTCACACTGTGAAGGTGTTCAGAGTGAGAGTGCTCAGACTGTGAAGGTGTTCAGAGTGAGAGTGCTCACACTGTGAAGGTGTTCAGAGTGAGAGTGCTCAGACTGTGAAGGTGTTCAGAGTGAGAGTGCTCACACTGTGAAGGTGTTCAGAGTGAGAATGCTCAGACTGTGAAGGTGTTCAGAGAGAGAGTGCTCAGACTGTGAAGGTGTTCAGAGTGAGAATGCTCAGACTGTGAAGAATGCTCAGACTGTGAAGGTGTTCAGAGTGAGAGTGCTCAGACTGTGAAGGTGTTCAGAGTGAGAGTGCTCAGACTGTGAAGGTGTTCAGAGTGAGAATGCTCACACTGTGAAGGTGTTCAGAGTGAGAATGCTCACACTGTGAAGGTGTTCAGAGTGAGACTGCTCAGACTGTGAAGGTGTTCAGAGTGTGTTCAGAGTGAGAGTGCTCACACTGTGAAGGTGTTCAGAGTGAGAGTGCTCAGATTGTGAAGGTGTTCAGAGTGTGTTCAGAGTGAGTGTGCTCACACAGTGAAGGTGTTCAGAGTGAGAGTGCTCAGATTGTGAAGGTGTTCAGAGTGAGAGTGCTCAGACTGTGAAGGTGTTCAGAGTGAGAGTGCTCAGACAGTGAAGGTGTTCAGAGTGAGAGTGCTCAGACTGTGAAGGTGTTCAGAGTGAGAGTGCTCAGACTGTGAAGCTGTTCAGAGTGAGAGTGCTCAGACAGTGAAGGTGTTCAGAGTGAGAGTGCTCAGACTGTGAAGGTGTTCAGAGTGAGAATGCTCAGACTGTGAAGTTGTTCAGAGTGAGACTGCTCACTCCGTGAAGGTGTTCAGAGTGAGAGTGCTCACACCGTGAAGGTGTTCAGAGTGAGAGTGCTCAGACTGTGAAGGTGTTCAGAGTGAGAGTGCTCAGACTGTGAAGGTGTTCAGAGTGAGAGTGCTCAGACAGTGAAGGTGTTCAGAGTGAGAGTGCTCAGACTGTGAAGGTGTTCAGAGTGAGAATGCTCACTCCGTGAAGGTGTTCAGAGTGAGAGTGCTCACACCGTGAAGGTGTTCAGAGTGAGAGTGCTCACACCGTGAAGGTGTTCAGAGTGAGAGTGCTCAGACTGTGAAGGTGTTCAGAGTGAGAATGCTCACACTGTGAAGGTGTTCAGAGTGAGAGTGCTCACACTGTGAAGGTGTTCAGAGTGAGAGTGCTCAGACTGTGAAGGTGTTCAGAGTGAGAATGCTCACACTGTGAAGGTGTTCAGAGTGAGAGTGCTCAGACTGTGAAGGTGTTCAGAGTGAGAGTGCTCACACTGTGAAGGTGTTCAGAGTGAGAGTGCTCAGACTGTGAAGGTGTTCAGAGTGAGAGTGCTCAGACTGTGAAGGTGTTCAGAGTGAGAGTGCTCAGACTGTGAAGGTGTTCAGAGTGAGAATGCTCAGACTGTGAAGGTGTTCAGAGTGAGAGTGCTCAGACTGTGAAGGTGTTCAGAGTGAGAGTGCTCAGACTGTGAAGGTGTTCAGAGTGAGAATGCTCAGACTGTGAAGGTGTTCAGAGTGAGAGTGCTCAGACTGTGAAGGTGTTCAGAGTGAGAGTGCTCAGACTGTGAAGGTGTTCAGAGTGAGAGTGCTCACACTGTGAAGGTGTTCAGAGTGAGAGTGCACAGACTGTGAAGGTGTTCAGAGTGAGAGTGCTCACACTGTGAAGGTGTTCAGAATGAGAGTGCTCACACTGTGAAGGTGTTCAGAGTGAGAGTGCTCACACTGTGAAGGTGTTCAGAGTGAGAGTGCTCAGACTGTGAAGGTGTTCAGAGTGAGAGTGCTCACACTGTGAAGGTGTTCAGAGTGAGAGTGCTCAGACTGTGAAGGTGTTCAGAGTGAGAGTGCTCACACTGTGAAGGTGTTCAGAGTGAGAGTGCTCAGATTGTGAAGGTGTTCAGAATGAGAGTGCTCACACTGTGAAGGTGTTCAGAGTGAGAGTGCTCAGACTGTGAAGGTGTTCAGAGTGAGAGTGCTCAGATTGTGAAGGTGTTCAGAGTGTGTTCAGAGTGAGAGTGCTCACACTGTGAAGGTGTTCAGAATGAGAGTGCTCACACTGTGAAGGTGTTCAGAGTGAGAGTGCTCAGACTGTGAAGGTGTTCAGAGTGAGAGTGCTCAGATTGTGAAGGTGTTCAGAATGAGAGTGCTCACACTGTGAAGGTGTTCAGAGTGAGAGTGCTCAGACTGTGAAGGTGTTCAGAGTGAGAGTGCTCAGATTGTGAAGGTGTTCAGAGTGAGAGTGCTCACACTGTGAAAGTGTTCAGAGTGAGAATGCTCAGACTGTGAAGGTGTTCAGAATGAGAGTGCTCAGACTGTGAAGGTGTTCAGAGTGAGAGTGCTCAGACTGTGAAGGTGTTCAGAGTGAGAGTGCTCACACTGTGAAGGTGTTCAGAGTGAGACTGCTCAGACTGTGAAGCTGTTCAGAGTGAGAGTGCTCAGATTGTGAAGGTGTTCAGAGTGTGTTCAGAGTGAGAGTGCTCACACAGTGAAGGTGTTCAGAGTGAGAGTGCTCAGATTGTGAAGGTGTTCAGAGTGTGTTCAGAGTGAGAGTGCTCAGACTGTGAAGGTGTTCAGAGTGAGAATGCTCACACTGTGAAGGTGTTCAGAGTGAGAGTGCTCAGACTGTGAAGGTGTTCAGAGTGAGAGTGCTCACACTGTGAAGGTGTTCAGAGTGAGAATGCTCAGACTGTGAAGAATGCTCACACTGTGAAGGTGTTCAGAGTGAGAGTGCTCAGACTGTGATGGTGTTCAGAGTGAGAGTGCTCAGACTGTGAAGGTGTTCAGAGTGAGACTGCTCAGACTGTGAAGGTGTTCAGAGTGAGAATGCTCAGACTGTGAAGGTGTTCAGAGTGAGACTGCTCAGAATGTGAAGGTGTTCAGAGTGAGAGTGCTCAGACTGTGAAGGTGTTCAGAGTGAGAGTGCTCAGACAGTGAAGGTGTTCAGAGTGAGAGTGCTCAGACTGTGAAGGTGTTCAGAGTGAGAATGCTCAGACTGTGAAGTTGTTCAGAGTGAGACTGCTCACTCCGTGAAGGTGTTCAGAGTGAGAGTGCTCACACCGTGAAGGTGTTCAGAGTGAGAGTGCTCAGACTGTGAAGGTGTTCAGAGTGAGAGTGCTCAGACTGTGAAGGTGTTCAGAGTGAGAGTGCTCAGACAGTGAAGGTGTTCAGAGTGAGAGTGCTCAGACTGTGAAGGTGTTCAGAGTGAGAATGCTCAGACTGTGAAGGTGTTCAGAGTGAGACTGCTCACTCCGTGAAGGTGTTCAGAGTGAGAGTGCTCACACCGTGAAGGTGTTCAGAGTGAGAGTGCTCAGACTGTGAAGGTGTTCAGAGTGAGAATGCTCACACTGTGAAGGTGTTCAGAGTGAGAGTGCTCACACTGTGAAGGTGTTCAGAGTGAGAATGCTCACACTGTGAAGGTGTTCAGAGTGAGAGTGCTCAGACTGTGAAGGTGTTCAGAGTGAGAATGCTCACACTGTGAAGGTGTTCAGAGTGAGAGTGCTCACACTGTGAAGGTGTTCAGAGTGAGAGTGCTCAGACTGTGAAGGTGTTCAGAGTGAGAATGCTCACACTGTGAAGGTGTTCAGAGTGAGAGTGCTCAGACTGTGAAGGTGTTCAGAGTGAGAGTGCTCACACTGTGAAGGTGTTCAGAGTGAGAGTGCTCAGACTGTGAAGGTGTTCAGAGTGAGAGTGCTCAGACTGTGAAGGTGTTCAGAGTGAGAGTGCTCAGACTGTGAAGGTGTTCAGAGTGAGAATGCTCAGACTGTGAAGGTGTTCAGAGTGAGAGTGCTCAGACTGTGAAGGTGTTCAGAGTGAGAGTGCTCAGACTGTGAAGGTGTTCAGAGTGAGAATGCTCAGACTGTGAAGGTGTTCAGAGTGAGAGTGCTCAGACTGTGAAGGTGTTCAGAGTGAGAGTGCTCAGACTGTGAAGGTGTTCAGAGTGAGAGTGCTCACACTGTGAAGGTGTTCAGAGTGAGAGTGCACAGACTGTGAAGGTGTTCAGAGTGAGAGTGCTCACACTGTGAAGGTGTTCAGAATGAGAGTGCTCACACTGTGAAGGTGTTCAGAGTGAGAGTGCTCACACTGTGAAGGTGTTCAGAGTGAGAGTGCTCAGACTGTGAAGGTGTTCAGAGTGAGAGTGCTCACACTGTGAAGGTGTTCAGAGTGAGAGTGCTCAGACTGTGAAGGTGTTCAGAGTGAGAGTGCTCACACTGTGAAGGTGTTCAGAGTGAGAGTGCTCAGATTGTGAAGGTGTTCAGAATGAGAGTGCTCACACTGTGAAGGTGTTCAGAGTGAGAGTGCTCAGACTGTGAAGGTGTTCAGAGTGAGAGTGCTCAGATTGTGAAGGTGTTCAGAGTGTGTTCAGAGTGAGAGTGCTCACACTGTGAAGGTGTTCAGAATGAGAGTGCTCACACTGTGAAGGTGTTCAGAGTGAGAGTGCTCAGACTGTGAAGGTGTTCAGAGTGAGAGTGCTCAGATTGTGAAGGTGTTCAGAATGAGAGTGCTCACACTGTGAAGGTGTTCAGAGTGAGAGTGCTCAGACTGTGAAGGTGTTCAGAGTGAGAGTGCTCAGATTGTGAAGGTGTTCAGAGTGAGAGTGCTCACACTGTGAAAGTGTTCAGAGTGAGAATGCTCAGACTGTGAAGGTGTTCAGAATGAGAGTGCTCAGACTGTGAAGGTGTTCAGAGTGAGAGTGCTCAGACTGTGAAGGTGTTCAGAGTGAGAGTGCTCACACTGTGAAGGTGTTCAGAGTGAGACTGCTCAGACTGTGAAGCTGTTCAGAGTGAGAGTGCTCAGATTGTGAAGGTGTTCAGAGTGTGTTCAGAGTGAGAGTGCTCACACAGTGAAGGTGTTCAGAGTGAGAGTGCTCAGATTGTGAAGGTGTTCAGAGTGTGTTCAGAGTGAGAGTGCTCAGACTGTGAAGGTGTTCAGAGTGAGAATGCTCACACTGTGAAGGTGTTCAGAGTGAGAGTGCTCAGACTGTGAAGGTGTTCAGAGTGAGAGTGCTCACACTGTGAAGGTGTTCAGAGTGAGAATGCTCAGACTGTGAAGAATGCTCACACTGTGAAGGTGTTCAGAGTGAGAGTGCTCAGACTGTGATGGTGTTCAGAGTGAGAGTGCTCAGACTGTGAAGGTGTTCAGAGTGAGACTGCTCAGACTGTGAAGGTGTTCAGAGTGAGAATGCTCAGACTGTGAAGGTGTTCAGAGTGAGACTGCTCAGAATGTGAAGGTGTTCAGAGTGAGAGTGCTCAGACTGTGAAGGTGTTCAGAGTGAGAGTGCTCAGACAGTGAAGGTGTTCAGAGTGAGAGTGCTCAGACTGTGAAGGTGTTCAGAGTGAGAATGCTCAGACTGTGAAGTTGTTCAGAGTGAGACTGCTCACTCCGTGAAGGTGTTCAGAGTGAGAGTGCTCACACCGTGAAGGTGTTCAGAGTGAGAGTGCTCAGACTGTGAAGGTGTTCAGAGTGAGAGTGCTCAGACTGTGAAGGTGTTCAGAGTGAGAGTGCTCAGACAGTGAAGGTGTTCAGAGTGAGAGTGCTCAGACTGTGAAGGTGTTCAGAGTGAGAATGCTCAGACTGTGAAGGTGTTCAGAGTGAGACTGCTCACTCCGTGAAGGTGTTCAGAGTGAGAGTGCTCACACCGTGAAGGTGTTCAGAGTGAGAGTGCTCAGACTGTGAAGGTGTTCAGAGTGAGAATGCTCACACTGTGAAGGTGTTCAGAGTGAGAGTGCTCACACTGTGAAGGTGTTCAGAGTGAGAATGCTCACACTGTGAAGGTGTTCAGAGTGAGAGTGCTCACACTGTGAAGGTGTTCAGAGTGAGAGTGCTCAGATTGTGAAGGTGTTCAGAATGAGAGTGCTCACACTGTGAAGGTGTTCAGAGTGAGAGTGCTCAGACTGTGAAGGTGTTCAGAGTGAGAGTGCTCAGATTGTGAAGGTGTTCAGAGTGTGTTCAGAGTGAGAGTGCTCACACTGTGAAGGTGTTCAGAATGAGAGTGCTCACACTGTGAAGGTGTTCAGAGTGAGAGTGCTCAGACTGTGAAGGTGTTCAGAGTGAGAGTGCTCAGATTGTGAAGGTGTTCAGAATGAGAGTGCTCACACTGTGAAGGTGTTCAGAGTGAGAGTGCTCAGACTGTGAAGGTGTTCAGAGTGAGAGTGCTCAGACTGTGAAGGTGTTCAGAGTGAGAGTGCTCACACTGTGAAGGTGTTCAGAGTGAGACTGCTCAGACTGTGAAGCTGTTCAGAGTGAGAGTGCTCAGATTGTGAAGGTGTTCAGAGTGTGTTCAGAGTGAGAGTGCTCACACAGTGAAGGTGTTCAGAGTGAGAGTGCTCAGATTGTGAAGGTGTTCAGAGTGTGTTCAGAGTGAGAGTGCTCAGACTGTGAAGGTGTTCAGAGTGAGAATGCTCACACTGTGAAGGTGTTCAGAGTGAGAGTGCTCAGACTGTGAAGGTGTTCAGAGTGAGAGTGCTCACACTGTGAAGGTGTTCAGAGTGAGAATGCTCAGACTGTGAAGAATGCTCACACTGTGAAGGTGTTCAGAGTGAGAGTGCTCAGACTGTGAAGGTGTTCAGAGTGAGACTGCTCAGACTGTGAAGGTGTTCAGAGTGAGAATGCTCAGACTGTGAAGGTGTTCAGAGTGAGACTGCTCAGAATGTGAAGGTGTTCAGAGTGAGAGTGCTCAGACTCTGAAGGTGTTCAGAGTGAGAATGCTCAGACTGTGAGGGTGTTCAGAGTGAGAGTGCTCAGACTGTGAAGGTGTTCAGAGTGAGAGTGCTCAGACTGTGAAGGTGTTCAGAGTGAGAGTGCTCAGACCGTGAAGGTGTTCAGAGTGAGACTGCTCACTCCGTGAAGGTGTTCAGAGTGAGAGTGCTCAGACTGTGAAGGTGTTCAGAGTGAGAGTGCTCAGACTGTGAAGGTGTTCAGAGTGAGAATGCTCACACTGTGAAGGTGTTCAGAGTGAGAATGCTCACACTGTGAAGGTGTTCAGAGTGAGAGTGCTCAGACTGTGAAGGTGTTCAGAGTGAGAGTCCTCACACTGTGAAGGTGTTCAGAATGAGAGTGCTCACACTGTGAAGGTGTTCAGAATGAGAGTGCTCAGACTGTGAAGGTGTTCAGAGTGAGAGTGCTCAGACTGTGAAGGTGTTCAGAGTGAGAGTGCTCACACTGTGAAGGTGTTCAGAGTGAGAGTGCTCAGACTGTGAAGGTGTTCAGAGTCAGAGTGCTCAGACTGTGAAGGTGTTCAGAGTGAGAGTGCTCACACTGTGAAGAATGCTCAGACTGTGAAGGTGTTCAGAGTGAGAGTGCTCAGACTGTGAAGGTGGTCAGAGTGAGAATGCTCAGACTGTGAACGTGTTCAGAGTGAGAAAGCTCGAATTGTGAAGGTGTTCAGAGTGAGAGTGCTCAGACTGTGAAGGTGTTCAGAATGAGAAAGCTCAGACTGTGAAGGTGTTCAGAGTGAGAATGCTCAGACTGTGAAGCTGTTCAGAGTGAGAATGCTCAGACTGTGAAGGTGTTCAGAGTGAGAGTGCTCAGACTGTGAAGATGTTCAGAGTGAGAGTGCTCAGACTGTGAAGGTGTTCAGAGTGAGAATGCTCAGACTGTGAAGGTGTTCAGAGTGAGAATGCTCAGACTGTGAAGCTGTTCAGAGTGAGAGTGCTCAGACTGTGAAGGTGTTCAGAGTGAGAGTGCTCAGACTGTGAAGGTGTTCAGAGTGAGAGTGCTCAGACCGTGAAGGTGTTCAGAGTGAGAATGCTCACACCGTGAAGGTGTTCAGAGTGAGAGTGCTCAGACTGTGAAGGTGTTCAGAGTGAGAATGCTCAGACTGTGAAGGTGTTCAGAGTGAGAATGCTCAGACTGTGAAGGTGTTCAGCGTGAGAATGCTCAGACTGTGAAGTTGTTCAGAGTGAGAGTGCTCAGACTGTGAAGGTGTTCAGAGTGAGAGTGCTCACACTGTGAAGGTGTTCAGAGTGAGACTGCTCACACTGTGAAGGTTTTCAGAGTGAGAGTGCTCAGACTGTGAAGGTGTTCAGAGTGAGAATGCTCAGACTGTGAAGGTGTTCAGAGTGAGAGTGCTCAGACTGTGAAGGTGTTCAGAGTGAGAGTGTTCACACTGTGAAGGTGTTCAGAGTGAGAATGCTCACACTGTGAAGGTGTTCAGAGTGAGAGTGCTCAGACCGTGAAGGTGTTCAGAGTGAGAGTGCTCAGACTGTGAAGGTGTTCAGAGTGAGAATGCTCAGACTGTGAAGGTGTTCAGAGTGAGAATGCTCAGACTGTGAAGGTGTTCAGAGTGAGAGTGCTCTGACTGTGAAGGTGTTCAGAGTGAGAATGCTCAGACTGTGAAGGTGTTCAGAGTGAGAGTGCTCAGACTGTGAAGGTGTTCAGAGTGAGAGTGCTCAGACCGTGTAGGTGTTCAGAGTGAGAGTGCTCAGACTGTGAAGGTGTTCAGAGTGAGAATGCTCAGACTGTGAAGGTGTTCAGAGTGAGAATGCTCAGACTGTGAAAGTGTTCAGAGTGAGAGTGCTCAGACTGTGAAGGTGTTCAGAGTGAGAGTGCTCACACTGTGAAGGTGTTCAGAGTGAGAGTGCTCAGACTGTGAAGGTGTTCAGAGTGAGAATGCTCAGACTGTGAAGTTGTTCAGAGTGAGACTGCTCACTCCGTGAAGGTGTTCAGAGTGAGAGTGCTCACACCGTGAAGGTGTTCAGAGTGAGAGTGCTCAGACTGTGAAGGTGTTCAGAGTGAGAGTGCTCAGACTGTGAAGGTGTTCAGAGTGAGAGTGCTCAGACAGTGAAGGTGTTCAGAGTGAGAGTGCTCAGACTGTGAAGGTGTTCAGAGTGAGAATGCTCAGACTGTGAAGGTGTTCAGAGTGAGACTGCTCACTCCGTGAAGGTGTTCAGAGTGAGAGTGCTCACACCGTGAAGGTGTTCAGAGTGAGAGTGCTCAGACTGTGAAGGTGTTCAGAGTGAGAATGCTCACACTGTGAAGGTGTTCAGAGTGAGAGTGCTCACACTGTGAAGGTGTTCAGAGTGAGAGTGCTCAGACTGTGAAGGTGTTCAGAGTGAGAATGCTCACACTGTGAAGGTGTTCAGAGTGAGAGTGCTCAGACTGTGAAGGTGTTCAGAGTGAGAGTGCTCACACTGTGAAGGTGTTCAGAGTGAGAGTGCTCAGACTGTGAAGGTGTTCAGAGTGAGAGTGCTCAGACTGTGAAGGTGTTCAGAGTGAGAGTGCTCAGACTGTGAAGGTGTTCAGAGTGAGAATGCTCAGACTGTGAAGGTGTTCAGAGTGAGAGTGCTCAGACTGTGAAGGTGTTCAGAGTGAGAGTGCTCAGACTGTGAAGGTGTTCAGAGTGAGAATGCTCAGACTGTGAAGGTGTTCAGAGTGAGAGTGCTCAGACTGTGAAGGTGTTCAGAGTGAGAGTGCTCAGACTGTGAAGGTGGTCAGAGTGAGAGTGCTCACACTGTGAAGGTGTTCAGAGTGAGAGTGCTCAGACTGTGAAGGTGTTCAGAGTGAGAGTGCTCACACTGTGAAGGTGTTCAGAATGAGAGTGCTCACACTGTGAAGGTGTTCAGAGTGAGAGTGCTCACACTGTGAAGGTGTTCAGAGTGAGAGTGCTCAGACTGTGAAGGTGTTCAGAGTGAGAGTGCTCACACTGTGAAGGTGTTCAGAGTGAGAGTGCTCAGACTGTGAAGGTGTTCAGAGTGAGAGTGCTCACACTGTGAAGGTGTTCAGAGTGAGAGTGCTCAGATTGTGTAGGTGTTCAGAATGAGAGTGCTCACACTGTGAAGGTGTTCAGAGTGAGAGTGCTCAGACTGTGAAGGTGTTCAGAGTGAGAGTGCTCAGATTGTGAAGGTGTTCAGAGTGTGTTCAGAGTGAGAGTGCTCACACTGTGAAGGTGTTCAGAATGAGAGTGCTCACACTGTGAAGGTGTTCAGAGTGAGAGTGCTCAGACTGTGAAGGTGTTCAGAGTGAGAGTGCTCAGATTGTGAAGGTGTTCAGAATGAGAGTGCTCACACTGTGAAGGTGTTCAGAGTGAGAGTGCTCAGACTGTGAAGGTGTTCAGAGTGAGAGTGCTCAGATTGTGAAGGTGTTCAGAGTGAGAGTGCTCACACTGTGAAGGTGTTCAGAGTGAGAATGCTCAGACTGTGAAGGTGTTCAGAATGAGAGTGCTCAGACTGTGAAGGTGTTCAGAGTGAGAGTGCTCAGACTGTGAAGGTGTTCAGAGTGAGAGTGCTCAGACTGTGAAGGTGTTCAGAGTGAGAGTGCTCACATTGTGAAGGTGTTCAGAGTGAGACTGCTCAGACTGTGAAGCTGTTCAGAGTGAGAGTGCTCAGATTGTGAAGGTGTTCAGAGTGTGTTCAGAGTGAGAGTGCTCACACAGTGAAGGTGTTCAGAGTGAGAGTGCTCAGATTGTGAAGGTGTTCAGAGTGTGTTCAGAGTGAGAGTGCTCAGACTGTGAAGGTGTTCAGAGTGAGAGTGCTCAGACTGTGAAGGTGTTCAGAGTGAGAATGCTCAGACTGTGAAGGTGTTCAGAGTGAGAATGCTAACACTGTGAAGGGGTTCAGAGTGAGAATGCTTAGACTGTGAAGGTGTTCAGTGTGAGAGTGCTCAGACTGTGAAGGTGTTCAGAGTGAGAGTGCTCACACTGTGAAGGTGTTCAGAATGAGAGTGCTCACACTGTGAAGGTGTTCAGAGTGAGAGTGCTCACACTGTGAAGGTGTTCAGAGTGAGAGTGCTCAGACTGTGAAGGTGTTCAGAGTGAGAATGCTCAGACTGTGAAGAATGCTCACACTGTGAAGGTGTTCAGAGTGAGAGTGCTCAGACTGTGAAGGTGTTCAGAGTGAGAATGCTCAGAATATGAAGGTGTTCAGAGTGAGACTGCTCAGAATGTGAAGGTGTTCAGAGTGAGAGTGCTCAGACCGTGAAGGTGTTCAGAGTGAGACTGCTCACTCCGTGAAGGTGTTCAGAGTGAGAGTGCTCAGACTGTGAAGGTGTTCAGAGTGAGAGTGCTCAGACTGTGAAGGTGTTCAGAGTGAGAATGCTCACACTGTGAAGGTGTTCAGAGTGAGAATGCTCACACTGTGAAGGTGTTCAGAGTGAGAGTGCTCAGACTGTGAAGGTGTTCAGAGTGAGAGTCCTCACACTGTGAAGGTGTTCAGAATGAGAGTGCTCACACTGTGAAGGTGTTCAGAATGAGAGTGCTCAGACTGTGAAGGTGTTCAGAGTGAGAGTGCTCACACTGTGAAGGTGTTCAGAGTGAGAGTGCTCAGACTGTGAAGGTGTTCAGAGTGAGAGTGCTCAGACTGTGAAGGTGTTCAGAGTCAGAGTGCTCAGACTGTGAAGGTGTTCAGAGTGAGAGTGCTCACACTGTGAAGAATGCTCAGACTGTGAAGGTGTTCAGAGTGAGAGTGCTCAGACTGTGAAGGTGGTCAGAGTGAGAATGCTCAGACTGTGAACGTGTTCAGAGTGAGAATGCTCGAATTGTGAAGGTGTTCAGAGTGAGAGTGCTCAGACTGTGAAGGTGTTCAGAATGAGAATGCTCAGACTGTGAAGGTGTTCAGAGTGAGAGTGCTCAGACTGTGAAGATGTTCAGAGTGAGAGTGCTCAGACTGTGAAGGTGTTCAGAGTGAGTATGCTCAGACTGTGAAGCTGTTCAGAGTGAGAATGCTCAGACTGTGAAGGTGTTCAGAGTGAGAGTGCTCAGACTGTGAAGATGTTCAGAGTGAGAGTGCTCAGACTGTGAAGGTGTTCAGAGTGAGAATGCTCAGACTGTGAAGGTGTTCAGAGTGAGAATGCTCAGACTGTGAAGCTGTTCAGAGTGAGAGTGCTCAGACTGTGAAGGTGTTCAGAGTGAGAGTGCTCAGACTGTGAAGGTGTTCAGAGTGAGAGTGCTCAGACCGTGAAGGTGTTCAGAGTGAGAATGCTCACACCGTGAAGGTGTTCAGAGTGAGAGTGCTCAGACTGTGAAGGTGTTCAGAGTGAGAATGCTCAGACTGTGAAGGTGTTCAGAGTGAGATTGCTCAGACTGTGAAGGTGTTCAGCGTGAGAATGCTCAGACTGTGAAGGTGTTCAGAGTGAGAGTGCTCAGACTGTGAAGGTGTTCAGAGTGAGAGTGCTCACACTGTGAAGGTGTTCAGAGTGAGACTGCTCACACTGTGAAGGTGTTCAGAGTGAGAGTGCTCAGACTGTGAAGGTGTTCAGAGTGAGAATGCTCAGACTGTGAAGGTGTTCAGAGTGAGAGTGCTCAGACTGTGAAGGTGTTCAGAGTGAGAGTGTTCACACTGTGAAGGTGTTCAGAGTGAGAATGCTCACACTGTGAAGGTGTTCAGAGTGAGAGTGCTCAGACCGTGAAGGTGTTCAGAGTGAGAGTGCTCAGACTGTGAAGGTGTTCAGAGTGAGAATGCTCAGACTGTGAAGGTGTTCAGAGTGAGAATGCTCAGACTGTGAAGGTGTTCAGAGTGAGAGTGCTCAGACTGTGAAGGTGTTCAGAGTGAGAATGCTCAGACTGTGAAGGTGTTCAGAGTGAGAGTGCTCAGACTGTGAAGGTGTTCAGAGTGAGAATGCTCAGACTGTGAAGGTGTTCAGAGTGAGAGTGCTCAGACTGTGAAGGTGTTCAGAGTGAGAATGCTCAGACTGTGAAGGTGTTCAGAGTGAGAGTGCTCAGACTGTGAAGGTGTTCAGAGTGAGAGTGCTCAGACCGTGAAGGTGTTCAGAGTGAGAGTGCTCAGACTGTGAAGGTGTTCAGAGTGAGAATGCTCAGACTGTGAAGGTGTTCAGAGTGAGAATGCTCAGACTGTGAAGGTGTTCAGAGTGAGAGTGCTCACACTGTGAAGGTGTTCAGAGTGAGAGTGCTCACACTGTGAAGGTGTTCAGAGTGAGAATGCTCACACTGTGAATGTGTTCAGAGTGAGAATGCTCAAACTGTGAAGGTGTTCAGAGTGAGAGTGCTCAGACTGTGAAGGTGTTCAGAGTGAGAGTGCTCAGACTGTGAAGGTGTTCAGAGTGAGAGTGCTCAGACTGTGAAGGTGTTCAGAGTGAGAGTGCTCACACTGTGAAGGTGTTCAGAGTGAGAGTGCTCAGACTGTGAAGGTGTTCAGAGTGAGAATGCTCACACTTTGAAGGTGTTCAGAGTGAGAATGCTCACACTGTGAAGGTGTTCAGAATGAGAATGCTCAGACTGTGAAGGTGTTCAGAGTGAGAGTGCTCACACTGTGAAGGTGTTCAGAGTGAGAGTGCTCACACTGTGAAGGTGTTCAGAGTGAGAGTGCTCAGACTGTGAAGGTGTTCAGAGTGTGTTCAGAGTGAGAGTGCTCAGACTGTGAAGGTGTTCAGAGTGAGAGTGCTCACACTGTGAAGGTGTTCAGAGTGAGAATGCTCACACTGTGAAGGTGTTCAGAGTGAGAGTGCTCAGACTGTGAAGGTGTTCAGAGTGAGAGTGCTCACACTGTGAAGGTGTTCAGAGTGAGAGTGCTCACACTGTGAAGGTGTTCAGAGTGAGAATGCTCACACTGTGAAGGTGTTCAGAGTGAGAGTGCTCACACTGTGAAGGTGTTCAGAGTGAGAATGCTCACACTTTGAAGGTGTTCAGAGTGAGAATGCTCACACTGTGAAGGTGTTCAGAGTGAGAGTGCTCAGACTGTGAAGGTGTTCAGAGTGAGAGTGCTCAGACTGTGAAGGTGTTCAGAGTGAGAGTGCTCACACTGTGAAGGTGTTCAGAGTGAGAGTGCTCAGACTGTGAAGGTGTTCAGAGTGAGAGTGCTCAGACTGTGAAGGTGTTCAGAGTGAGAGTGCTCAGACTGTGAAGGTGTTCAGAGTGAGAGTGCTCAGACTGTGAAGGTGTTCAGAGTGAGAGTGCTCAGACTGTGAAGGTGTTCAGAGTGAGAATGCTCAGACTGTGAAGGTGTTCAGAGTGAGAATGCTCAGACTGTGAAGGTGTTCAGAGTGAGAGTGCTCAGACTGTGAAGGTGTTCAGAGTGAGAGTGCTCAGACTGTGAAGGTGTTCAGAGTGAGAGTGCTCAGACTGTGAAGGTGTTCAGAGTGAGAGTGCTCACACTGTGAAGGTGTTCAGAGTGAGAGTGCTCAGACTGTGAAGGTGTTCAGAGTGAGAGTGCTCACACTGTGAAGGTGTTCAGAGTGAGAGTGCTCAGACTGTGAAGGTGTTCAGAGTGAGAGTGCTCAGACTGTGAAGGTGTTCAGAGTGAGAATGCTCAGACTGTGAAGGTGTTCAGAGTGAGAATGCTCAGACTGTGAAGGTGTTCAGAGTGAGAGTGCTCAGACTGTGAAGGTGTTCAGAGTGAGAATGCTCAGACTGTGAAGGTGTTCAGAGTGAGAGTGCTCAGACTGTGAAGGTGTTCAGAGTGAGAATGCTCAGACTGTGAAGGTGTTCAGAGTGAGAGTGCTCAGACTGTGAAGGTGTTCAGAGTGAGAGTGCTCAGACCGTGAAGGTGTTCAGAGTGAGAGTGCTCAGACTGTGAAGGTGTTCAGAGTGAGAATGCTCAGACTGTGAAGGTGTTCAGAGTGAGAATGCTCAGACTGTGAAGGTGTTCAGAGTGAGAGTGCTCACACTGTGAAGGTGTTCAGAGTGAGAGTGCTCACACTGTGAAGGTGTTCAGAGTGAGAATGCTCACACTGTGAATGTGTTCAGAGTGAGAATGCTCAAACTGTGAAGGTGTTCAGAGTGAGAGTGCTCAGACTGTGAAGGTGTTCAGAGTGAGAGTGCTCAGACTGTGAAGGTGTTCAGAGTGAGAGTGCTCAGACTGTGAAGGTGTTCAGAGTGAGAGTGCTCACACTGTGAAGGTGTTCAGAGTGAGAGTGCTCAGACTGTGAAGGTGTTCAGAGTGAGAATGCTCACACTTTGAAGGTGTTCAGAGTGAGAATGCTCACACTGTGAAGGTGTTCAGAATGAGAATGCTCAGACTGTGAAGGTGTTCAGAGTGAGAGTGCTCACACTGTGAAGGTGTTCAGAGTGAGAGTGCTCACACTGTGAAGGTGTTCAGAGTGAGAGTGCTCAGACTGTGAAGGTGTTCAGAGTGTGTTCAGAGTGAGAGTGCTCAGACTGTGAAGGTGTTCAGAGTGAGAGTGCTCACACTGTGAAGGTGTTCAGAGTGAGAATGCTCACACTGTGAAGGTGTTCAGAGTGAGAGTGCTCAGACTGTGAAGGTGTTCAGAGTGAGAGTGCTCACACTGTGAAGGTGTTCAGAGTGAGAGTGCTCACACTGTGAAGGTGTTCAGAGTGAGAATGCTCACACTGTGAAGGTGTTCAGAGTGAGAGTGCTCACACTGTGAAGGTGTTCAGAGTGAGAATGCTCACACTTTGAAGGTGTTCAGAGTGAGAATGCTCACACTGTGAAGGTGTTCAGAGTGAGAGTGCTCAGACTGTGAAGGTGTTCAGAGTGAGAGTGCTCAGACTGTGAAGGTGTTCAGAGTGAGAGTGCTCACACTGTGAAGGTGTTCAGAGTGAGAGTGCTCAGACTGTGAAGGTGTTCAGAGTGAGAGTGCTCAGACTGTGAAGGTGTTCAGAGTGAGAGTGCTCAGACTGTGAAGGTGTTCAGAGTGAGAGTGCTCAGACTGTGAAGGTGTTCAGAGTGAGAGTGCTCAGACTGTGAAGGTGTTCAGAGTGAGAATGCTCAGACTGTGAAGGTGTTCAGAGTGAGAATGCTCAGACTGTGAAGGTGTTCAGAGTGAGAGTGCTCAGACTGTGAAGGTGTTCAGAGTGAGAGTGCTCAGACTGTGAAGGTGTTCAGAGTGAGAGTGCTCACACTGTGAAGGTGTTCAGAGTGAGAGTGCTCAGACTGTGAAGGTGTTCAGAGTGAGAGTGCTCACACTGTGAAGGTGTTCAGAGTGAGAGTGCTCAGACTGTGAAGGTGTTCAGAGTGAGAGTGCTCAGACTGTGAAGGTGTTCAGAGTGAGAATGCTCAGACTGTGAAGGTGTTCAGAGTGAGAATGCTCAGACTGTGAAGGTGTTCAGAGTGAGAATGCTCAGACTGTGAAGGTGTTCAGAGTGAGAGTGCTCAGACTGTGAAGGTGTTCAGAGTGAGAATGCTCAGACTGTGAAGGTGTTCAGAGTGAGAGTGCTCACACTGTGAAGGTGTTCAGAGTGAGAGTGCTCAGACTGTGAAGGTGTTCAGAGTGAGAGTGCTCACACTGTGAAGGTGTTCAGAGTGAGAGTGCTCAGACTGTGAAGGTGTTCAGAGTGAGAGTGCTCAGACTGTGAAGGTGTTCAGAGTGAGAATGCTCAGACTGTGAAGGTGTTCAGAGTGAGAATGCTCAGACTGTGAAGGTGTTCAGAGTGAGAATGCTCAGACTGTGAAGGTGTTCAGAGTGAGAGTGCTCAGACTGTGAAGGTGTTCAGAGTGAGAATGCTCAGACTGTGAAGGTGTTCAGAGTGAGAATGCTCAGACTGTGAAGGTGTTCAGAGTGAAAGTGCTCACACTGTGAAGCAAGGTCACGCTGTGACACCTATACAACTGCTCGTTAATAAAATACCTAATCAGCTAATCTTGTTGAAGCTGACAGAAAGGCGAAAGTAACACTGGAACTATGCCCTTGGCTATCTTGTTGTACATCTCAATCTTGCTCGAAACGTTGACCGTTCACACTTTTCAATAGATGATGCCTGACCTGCTGAGTTACTCCGACAATTTGTTTGTGTTTCCAGCATCTGCAGATTTTCCCTTGCTTGTATATCTCATCTGCACCTGTGGTCTAAAGCTCCTTTACCTCCCTGTCTGGCATACTCTGTCTCTGTCTAGATCATGGTTCATGAAAAACATTAAATTATCTTTTCAGTGATACTGATTGAAAAAGTTTGAGGGGTGCGTGTTCTAGAGACAGCCATAGATGGTATTCGTTCATTGGGTGATACCTCGAATTTGATGGATCCATTGTGTGCTCTGTCGAATGCATTGAACAGGTAGTGGGCATACATACTGGCATCTAGGAGAAGAAACAGACATGAATCAGTGGTTTGTAAACCAGTCAATGGTCCTAATACCTCCAGAAGGGGAACATCCCCTAAGTGTACCTGTGCCAATCCCCTCAAAATCTTCAACATTTCAATGAAATCCCCTCTCATTCCTCTGCATTCTAATGAGTATCAGCCCAACCTGCTCAAGCTTGTTCTTGTCACACCATCATCCAGGAATTGACCCAGTTAACCTGAACTAACTCCTGAATACACCCTGAGTCTGGAGAGCAGAGCTGTACACCGTGCTCAGGTGTGCGCTCACCAGTGCTCTGTAAATTTAGAACATTAGAAAGTTTTTGACAAGAACAGGCCATACCGCCCAACAAAGCTTGCTAAATTCCTATTCACATTGTGTGTTGAAATAACTATCTATAGGGTAGAAAGTCTCTAAGGTACTATTCTCAACTACAGAACTAGGTAGTTTGCTCCATGTGTCCACTGTTTAAAGAAATGCTTCCTGATGTTGGTCTGAAATCTCCCCTTAACCAGTCTCCATCTATGACCACTTGTTCTTGATGATGAATTAATGTTGATGTAGCAGCTGACATCCTCTTCATTTACACCCTTCACGCTTTTGAACACTTTCATCATGTTTCCTCTCATTCTACAACTACTTAGGCTAAAGAGATTTAATTCTTTCAATCTTTCTTCATAGCTCATACCCTGTAGACCCGGACTGAGTCTGAAGTCTCTCCAGTGCCTTTGCATCCCTCACAGAATATGGAGACCAAGATTGTATACAGTATTCAAGGTGTGGCCTCACAAGCACATTATACAGCTGAAGGAGAACATCTGTTGAACTTTATTGAGCGCATTATATAGCCCAACATTCTACTGGCCTTCCTAATTGTTTCTATGCATTGTCTAGCTGTTGATAATGATGTCTACCAAGACACCCAAATCCTTCTCATACAGTGCACTGTCTAACTCAAGACCCCCCATTGTATATTTATATCTAATATTTCTATTCCCTATAGGTAATACTTTACATTTACTTACATTAAATTTCATCTGCCATTTATCTGTCCACATCTGGATTTTGTTTAGATATAACTGTATGGATTCTGCTGCCTGTCCCCCTAATTTTGTGTCATCAGCAAATTTTACTAGTTTATTTGTTATGTGCTTATCCAAAATCATTGGTGTAAATTAAAACCAGCAGCAGCCCCAGAACCAATCTCTGCAGAATCCCACTTCTTACTTCTTCCATGTGTGAAAATGATCCTCCCACATGGATGAATTGTGTTCTGTTTCTGGGCCAACTCTTCACCCATTTGCTCACCTTACCCATTCTGAACGTTAAAAGATTAGATATGGCAAAGTTATTTCCCATGGTAGGGTAGTCTGGGACAAGAGGGCACGACTTCAGGATTGAAGGATGTCCATTTAGAACAGAGATACGGAGTAATTACTTTAGTCAGAGGGTGGTAAATCTGTGGAATTTGCTGCTGGAGGCCAAGTCATTGGATGTATTTAAGGCAGAGATAGATAGGTTTTTGATTAGCCAGGGTATCGAGGGGTATGGGGAGAGGGGAGAAGGCCGGGGAGTGGGGATGACTGGATGAGTTGGATCAGCCCATGCTTGAATGGCGGAGCAGACTCGATGGGCTGGATGGCCTACTGCTACTCCTATACCTTATGGTCTTACCCTGAATTCCTACCTCCTGTAATTTGATTATTAACCTCTCATGGGGTATCTTGTCAAAATCCTACTGAAAGTCCAAGTAAATGATATCAACCACTGTTATCATAAATTTTAGTTGCCTATTCATAGAACTTCAGCATATTAGTAAAACATGATTTCACTTTTCTGAACCTATGCTGGCTTTCAGCTAACATGCCTGTTCTTATCAGCTGTTTTTCCAGCTCATTCTTTATTATTGTTTCCATTATCTTGCCTGTGGTACATATTAAGCTTACAGGTTAGCAGGGTCAGTGCAGTTACCCTTCTTATACACTGGGACAATGTTAGCCCATTTCCAGTCCTTAGGGATTTCACCAGTCTTCAATGACTTTTGAAAAATATATGTTAGAGGTTTGTATATATAATCACAGAGCTCTTTATGTATCCTCGGATACATGTTGTCTGGCCCTGGAGACTTATTAACTTTTAGCTGAAGCAGCACCTCACTCTCTAAGATCTCTAAGTCACTTAAAACAACCTTATTTTTCTCTAAACTTACTGGCATATTGCAAACATCTTCACAGATGAATACTTCAGCAAAATATGAGCTACGATTATCTGCTATGCCCTTCTTTGCATAAGTTATCACCCCACTATTATTCCTAATACACTTAACTTCCTCCTTGATAAAAACACAAAATGCTGGCAGAACTCAGCGGGTCAGACAGCATCTATGGGAGGAGGTAGTGACGACGTTTCGGGCCGAAACCCTTCATCAGGAGGGTTTCTGATGAAGGGTTTCGGCCCGAAACGTTGTCACTACCTCCTCCCATAGATGCTGTCTGGCCTGCTGAGTTCTGCCAGCATTTTGTGTTTTTATTTATTTCCAGCATCTGCAGACTCACTCGTGTGCCTTTAACTTCCTCCTTGACTTTTCTTTTCCTACTAAAGTGAAAAAAAATCTCTTTGGGTCAATCTTAGTATTATCAGCAATATCCTTCTCAACCTGCCTTTTGGCAATCTGAATTTTCATCTTGACCATAGCCCTCATATTTTCATATGCCCTACGGTTAACACTATTACTATTTTTCTGTATTCCTTATATAGCTGCCTTTTCTTCAATAATTTTTATGTATATCTTCATTCATCCATGTAGTTGATCTATTGTTTTTATTGCCTCTCCCAACCTTGGCTTTGAACTTTTTCTGCACTGTGTGTATTACCTCTTTAAACTGACCACATTGTTCCTCAACTGACTGAATGTCAAGTAGTTCCTTCCAGTTTACCTTCTGAAGTCTGTACTACATCTGCACAAATTTTGTCTCTCTGAAATTCAGTTTAATGGCTTTGGTTTTTACTGATATACTCTCCCAAAAAAACTTTGACACTGACAATGTTATGGTCACTTTTCCTAAGGCTCAACATCTTCTGTACTCAAAATTCTATCCAGATTGTTACAGAATATCAAATCTAGACAGGCCTCTCCTCTTGTTGGTGTATTAATATATTGGGTCAAAAAATAGTCATGCAATAACTTCCCAGTAATCCATTAGTCACTAGGTTCTCCCACTCAGTATTTGAGAAATTAAAGTCACCTATAACTGTAACATCAGCCTCAGAACTTGCTTTTTTAATATTCTGATAGAGTTGTTTATTAAAATCACTATCAGCATTAGGGGTTCTATAACATCCACCCAAAGATATTCCTTTATCCTTATAGCTTTCAGTTCTCACCTAGATACTTCACTAATTCCAGATTCATCTCCTATCATAAAGAGACTCATGTTTACATTCTCTCTTACGTATACAGCTACTCCTTCACTTTTACAATCTTGCCTATCTTTCCTAAGTATATAATTTAATACTATATTCATCACCATCCTTTGAGGTCAGTCAGGTTTCAGTTATTGCTGTTATATCATACTTATACACACTTGCATATAATCCCAGCTCAATTACTTTAATCTTAATACTTCTTGCATTTATACAGGCTATCCTTACCCTTTTACAGATGTTTTTCATCTGACTCCAACCTATTTTTTTTATATAGTTTTGAAGCCTATAATTGGCTTCAATGTGTTATTCTCAAATAAGATGCATCAGAGATCTATATACCAGTTAATTCTGGCCAACGTTCCTGCATAATGTCATGTTGGAGTCAGTAAAGAATAAGTGGCCTGTACCAGTGTATCCTGCTGTCTTCACTACTGGACCCATCGACATGATGTGATCATATCCACAGCAGGGACAACACTCCAGAGCTCCATATTTGGGAAGGAACTGACATCCACGGTCAGGAGCCTCAATCTACGGGCTGAGACCTCACCCATATGGACAGAAACTGACCGTTATTCAGGACCCCATGCATCCACAGTAGCAATCGAACCAATAAAGCTCTGTAACAGCAGCATGGACAAACTAACTGTCCATCTTCTACCAGTCTCTACCACCACAGACCAATCACAGGTCAGTTTCTAACACCATTGACCAATCGCTGATCAGTCTCTACCACCACAGACCAATCACAGGTCAGTTTCTAACACCACTGACCAATCGCTGATCAGTCTCTACTACCACAGACCAATCACAGGTCAGTTTCTAACACCATTGACCAATCGCTGATCAGTCTCTACCACCACAGACCAATCACAGGTCAGTTTCTAACACCACTGACCAATTGCTGATCAGTCTCTACCACCACAGACCAATCACAGGTCAGTTTCTAACACCATTGACCAATCGCTGATCAGTCTCTACCACCACAGACCAATCACAGGTCAGTTTCTAACACCACTGACCAATCGCTGATCCGTCTCTACCACCACAGACCAATCACAGGTCAGTTTCTAACACCACTGACCAATCGCTGATCAGTCTCTACCACCACAGATAATTCAAAAGGTTATTCTCTACCACAACAGATCACAAAAACCTTTGCAACCACAGAACAATCAACCACCACAGGTAACTCTCTACCACAACGGACCAATCACAGAACATGAGGACAAGTCACAGGTCAGACTGCCCCTTGAGACAGAGGCAAACCAATCACAGGACACACTCTGCCATCAGAGATCAATCACAGGTCAGTATCCACAACAACAAATCAGTCTCTAGCACTGTGGACCAAGCTCAGGACAGCCTCTGCAGAAGGGTCCAATCTCAGATCTGTCTCTCCTATCACAGACAAACCACAGGGAAGCTTCTACTATCAGAAACTAATCATTTGTCAGCTTTTACTACCACATACTATTCAGAATCAATCTCATCTGCCACTGAGCAATAACAGGTCAGTCTCTGGCACTGAAGACAAATCACATACGTGCCAGTACCTGTCAGATGAGAACAAAAAGAGGAGAGTCTATGTTATCTCATACAAATCATTGACCATAAAATGCAGGAACAGATTTAAAGAATTTGGCCAATCGAGTCTGCTCCGTCATTCAATCATAGTTTCCTGTAAGATGGCAGCATGTTTGATCACAATGTTTGGCTTCAATGAGTTCAACAAAGATGTTATTGTCTTTTTTTTAAATCTATTTTTACAATCACAAGACCCAGCTGCATATTAAGAACTTGTGTTTTTCCCATCAGCGAGTTGCTGATTGGTGGAGAGACTGAAGGAGCTGGATTGGTGCAGATCTCGTTGAGTGAGTGGTCATCTTGGTCACTTTTCTTGTGATCGCAAGACCCTGTTGGACATTGTTAACGTGGAATGCTGTAAATGCGATTCACTGATTTATTAGCTGTGTGGCCTCCGTCATATCAGCCTGTTTACAGCCACCCAAGAGCGAGACGTCTCCACTAGAGGCACAGTGGCGCTGCATCCCAGCTGGAGTCAACGCTGCCTGGCAGAAGACAAGCTGTATTGCGTTTGACTGCAGACTGCTGCAATATTCATGGACTCTGGGTCTGGGACTACATTACTTTTGTGTGACTCTATTTTACTGATATCATACGTGTGCTTGCTATCTGATATGTGTTATGTGCATCTTATGCCGTGTGTGACTGCTAGTACTCTGATTTGAACCTTGGCCCCAGAGTAACGCTGCTTCATTTGGGTGCATGAATGTCAATTAAACTTGAATGTGAACTGATTTATTATCCCCTTCAACCCCATTCTCCTGCCTTCCTCCCATCACCTTTGATGCCCTTACAAATTGGACAAACTGAATGGGAGCAAGAGAAGAAGCAGCAATTTCACTTAGGTCAGCGATTCCTGGCAGTTTTCAGAGTTGGCCTGCGCCCAGTCAGTGAACAGGATTCATTAGAAAGAGCGAATAAAAATATGGTGGGGCAAGCGGAGCGGCCATTTTGGGAATGGGCCACTGTTGGATGGCTTTAGCTAATCAGGCTTTGGCAAGTTTCCTCTTCTTTATTTCTCATCTGTTAGGGCATAGCTGTGCAGTGAGAATGACTCAAGTGACCATGTTTAATTCTTTGTGTGAGATGTGGGAATTCTCAGAGACCTCGAGCCTCCTGGATAACCACCAGCTGCACTGAGCTACAGTTCCTTGGAGAACATGCTAAGGAGCTGGAACTACAGCCTGACGACCTTCGGCTTATATGGGAGACTAAGGAAGTGAAAGATAGGATCTACAGGGAGGTAGTCACCCCTAGGTTGCAGGAGCAGGGTGACTCTCAGGAGAAGGAAAGGAAAAGCACACCCAGTGCAGAATCCCCCCCCCCCCCCCAATAATAAGTATACCTCTTGGGATAATGTTGAGGGGAATGACTGACCAGAGGAACCACAGTGACCGGGAGCCTGGCACTGACTCTGGTGCTGTAGCTCTGGAGAGAAGAGAGGTGAAGAGGACTGTAGTATTCCATAGTTAGCGGAATAAAGATGAGATTCTGTGGATGTGATAGAGACACTCCCAGGTGCAAGGGTCAGGGATGTCTCAGATTGGGTCCACAGCATGCTAAAGGGTGAGCAGCCAGAAGTCTTGGTACATATTTGCACCGATGACATAGGTAGGAAATGTGAGGAGGTCCTGAAGAGAGATCTTAGGGAACTAGGTAGAAAGCTGAAAAGCAGGACCTCCAGAGTACTAATCTTTAGACAGTTGCCTGTGACACACCAGTGAGGGTAAGGATAGGATGATTTGGCAAATGAATGCATAGCTTGGAACTGGTGTAGGAGCAGGGGTTCAGATTTATGGATCACTGGGATCTCTTCTGGGCAAGGTACAACCTGTACAAAAGTGGTGGGTTACACCTGAAACCAAGGGGGAACCAATATCCTTGTGGGCATATTTGCTAGAGCTGTTGGGGAATATTTAAACTGATTTGGCAGAGGGTGGGAACCAGAGTAAAAAGACTGAGAATGGGGTTTACAAACAGGGGCAGTGCATAGTGAGACTGCTAGCAAGGAGAGGCTGGTGAGAGGGCAATGTAAAGGGGGGAAAAATTTAAAAGGGTGATAAATACAGGGCTGAAGGTGTTATATTTGAATCCATGCAGTATACGGAATCAAGTAGGTGAACTTGTAGCACAGTTACAGATTGGCATGTATGATGCATCACTGAATCATGACTGAAAGAAGATTATAGATGGGAGTTTAAGATCCAAGGATACACTTTGTACTGAAAGGACAGGCAGCTAGGCAGACAGAGGGTTTGGGGTGGCTCTGTTAGTAAAATATGAAATCAAATCATTAGAAAGAGGTGACATAGGATAAGAAGATGTAAAATTGTAGATAGAGGTAAGAAACTACAAGCGTAAAAACACACACACACACAAAATGCTAGAGGAACTCAACAAGTCAGGTAGCATCTATGGAAATGAATAAACAGTCGATGTTTTAGGCCAAGACCCTTCTTCAGGATTAAGAACCAAGGATGAAGACACCAGAATAAAGGTGGAAGGAGGTTCAGGAGGATAGCTAGAAGCTAAGTGAAGCCAGGTGTGTAGGAAAGGTAAAGGGTTGGGACTAAGGAATCTGATAGGAGAGTGGACCACAGGAGAAAGGGAAGGGGGTGGGGGGGAGCTGGGAGGAGGTGATAGGCAGGTGAGAATAGTAAAGGCCAGAGAGGAATAGAAGAGAGGAGGGAGAGGAAAAATTTGTTTATGTGAAGGAGAAATCAATATTCATGCCATCAGTATGAAGGCCACCCAGATGGAATATAAGGTGTTGCTCCTCCACCCTGAGGCTGGGCTCATCTTGGCACAAGAGGAGGCCAGGGACCGACTTGTTGAAATGGGAATGCAAATTAAAATCTTCGGCCACCAGGAATTCCATTTTTGGTAGTTGGAGCAAAGGTGCTCAATGAAGCCGTCCCCCAATTAATGATGGTCCCACCAACAGGAGCACCAGACACAATAGACAACCCCAGCAGAGTCAAGGGTGGAAGGATGGCTTAGGGCCCTGAATGGAGGTTAGGGAGGAGATGAATGGGCCGCTTTCTGGGATTAGTGGGGAGGAATGAATGGACTAGGGAATCAAGGAAGGAGCAATCCCTGCTGAAAGTGGAAGGGAGAGGTAAAGATGTGTTCAGTGGTAAGACCCCTTTGGCCATGGCAGGAGTTGCAGGGGATGATGCGTTGGATGTAGAGGCTCATGGGGTGGTAGGTAAGGACAAGAGGAACTCTTTCACTGTTAAGATGGGGTGAGGATGTATGGGAAATGGAGGAAATGCCCATGAGAGCAGCTTCTGTAGTGGAGGGATGGAAACCCTGTTCTTTGAAGGAGGACATCACTGATGTACTGGAAAGGAAAGCTACATCCTGGGAACAGATGTGTCAGAGGTGAAAGAACTGAGAAAAGCGAATACCATTTTTACAGGAGATAGGGTAGGAAGAGGTAGGGAAAGGATGGTATGGAAACCATGGTGAATAAAGGATGTAGAAAGCCTAGTTAAAAAGAAAAGGAAAGCTTACGAAAAATTCAAGAAACTAGGTACTGAAAGAGCTCTAGAAAGTTACTGGGTTACCAGGAAGGAGCTTAAGAATGAAATTAGAAGAGCTAGAAGGGGCCATGAGAAGGCCTTGGCGAGCAGGATTAAGGAAAAACTCAAGGCATTCTGCAAGTATGTGACGAGTAAGAGGATGAGCCACGTGAAGAATAGGACCAAACAAGTGCAAAAGTGGAAATGTATGTGTGGAGTCAGAAGGGTTAGCAGAGGTACTTAATGAATACTTTGCTTCAGTATTCACCAGAGAAAAGGACCTTGGCAATTGTGGGAATGACTTACAGTGGACTGAAACACCTGAACATGATGACATGAAGAAAGCATCTGCTGGAGCTTTTGGAAAGCATTAGGTTAGATAAGTCACTGGGACTTGATGAGATATATTCCAGGCTACTGTGCGAAGTGAGACAGGAGATGGCAGAGCCTCTGGCAATGATCTTTGCATCATCAATAGGGACGGGGGAAGTATCAGAAGATTGGAGAGTTGCAAATGTTGTTCTCTTGTTCAAGAAAGGGAGTAGGGATAACCCAGGAAATTATAGACCAGTGAGTCTGACTTCAGTGGTGGGCAAGTTGTTGGAGAAAATCCTGAGAGGCAGGATTCATGAAGAGTTGGAAAGACATAATCTGATTAGGGAGAGTCAGCTTGGCCTTGCCAAGGGCAGGTCATGCCTTACGAGCTTGATTGAGTTATTTGAGGATGTAACAAAACACTTTGATTAAGGCTGATTCTCCTTTGTCTATCCTGCTTGTTACCTCATCAAAGAATTTCAACAGATTTGTCAGGCAATATTTTCCCTTGAGGAAATCATGTTGATTACAGTCTATTTTATAATATGCCTCCAAGTACCCTGAGATCTCATCCTTAATAATCGAGCCCAACATCTTCCCAACCACTGAGTTCAGACTAACTAACCTATAGTTTCCTTTCTTCTGCCCCCTCTCCCTTCTTGAAGAGCAGAGTGACATTTGCAATTTTCCAGTCTTCTGGAACTATTCCAGAATCTAATGATTCTTGAAAGATCATTACTAATGCTGCCATGATCTCTTCAGCCACCTCTTTCAGAACTCTGGGTGTACACCATCTGGTCCAGGTGACTTATCTACCTTCAGACCTTTCAATTTCCCAAGGATCTTCTCTCTAGTAACTTCACACACTTCATGCCCCCTGACACCTGGAACTTCCACCATACTGCTTGTGTCCTCCACAGTGAAGACCGATGCAAAATACTTATTTAGTTCATCCGCTATTTCATTGTCTTCTTTTACTACCTCTCCAGTAGCATTTTCCAGCGGCCCAATATCAACTCTCGCCTCTCTTTTGCACTTTAGATATATATATGAAGAAACTTTTGGTATCTTCTTTAATATTATTGACTACCTTACTTTTGAATTCCATCTTTACATTCTTAATGACTTTTTTAGCTGCCTTCTGTTGGTTTTTTAAAAGCTTCTCAATCCTCTAACTTCCCACTAATTTTTACACGATTATATGGTCACCCTTTGGCCTTTATGTTGGCTTTGTCATCTCTCGTTAGCTACGGTTGTGTCATCTTGCCTTTAGAATACTTCATCCTTTTTGGGATATATATATCCTGCACCTTCTGAATTGTTTACAGAAATTCCAGCCATTGCTGCTCTGCTGTCATCCTTGCCAGTGTTCTTCTCCAGTAAGTTCTGGCCAACTCCTCTCTCATGCCTCTGGTATTCCCTTTACTCCACCCTAATACTGATACATTTGACTGATACATAATATTGATACATAATAACTGAAATCACGTTAACTGGCCTATAATATCCTGTCTTATGCTTCCCTCTTTTCTTAAAGAATGGATTGACATTTGCAATTTTCCAGTCCTCCAGAACTATTCCAGAAGCTACTGATTCTTGAAAGATCACTACTAATGCCTCCACAATCTCTTAAGCTAGCTCTTTCAAAACCCTATGATAGTGGTCCATTTTGAGTTATGTGACTTATCTATCTTCAAACTTTTCAGTTTCCCAAGCACCTGCTTAATAATAGCGACTACATTTCTGCCTCCTGCATGCTTGAATTTCTGTCATACTGCTGGTGCCTTCCACAGCAAAGCCTGATACAAAATACTTAGTGAATGCAATTTATTTGTCCCCCATTACTACATCTCCAGAGTCACTTCCAGTGGTCCGAGATCCACATTAGTCTCTTTTGCTATTTAAATACTTGAAAAAGCTTTTGGTATCCACTTTTATATTATCGGCTAACTTAGCTCCATACTCATCTTAGAGTCATAGAAAACTACAGCTCAGAGACAAGTCCTTCAGCCATTAGTCAATGCTATATCATTTAAACTGCCTAGTCCCATTGACATGCACTCAGACCATAGCCTTCCCTAGCCCTCTCATCTAGTACCTATCCAAAATTCTCTTAAACATTGATATTTAAATCACAACTACCATTTGTACAAGCAGCTCATTCCACTCTCACCACCCTCTGATTGAAGACATTGCCCCTCATGTTCCCCTTAAACATTTCACTTTTCACCCTCAACCCATGACCTCACCAAATAATCAGTGGAAAAAGCATGCCTGCATTTATCCTATCCATACCCCTGCTAATTTTTTATACCACTATCAAACCTCCCCTCAATCTTCTACATTCTAGAAAATAAAGTTCTAACCTATAGAATATTTCCTTATAACTCAGGTCCTCTAATCCCTGCAACATCCTTATAAAGTTTTTGTTTACTCTTTCAATCTAATTTACATCTTTCCTGTTAGGCAGGTGACTAAAACTGCACAATACCCCATATTAGGCCTCCCCAATACAACTTATACAACTCCAACAGAACATCCTACTTCATGAACTCAGTAACTTTGATGTATGAAAATCAATGTGCCAAAAGCTTTATTTCTATCTGCGGCGCCAATTTCAGTGAATTATGGGCCTGTATTCCCAGATCCACTTGCTTTACTGCGCTCCTCACTGTGTAAGATTTACCCTGGTTGGTCCTCCCAAAAAGCAACACCTCACACTTGTCTGCACTAAATGCCATCTGCCATTTTTGAACCTATTTTTCCAGCTGGTCTGGATCCCATTGCAAGGTTTTATAGTCTTCCTTACTGTAAACTACACCTCCAGTCTTGGGGCCATCCGCAAATTTGCTGATCCAGTTAACCACATTATCACCATGATTGTTGATATAGATGACAAACAACAGACCCAGCACTGATCTATTCGCCACTCCACTAGTCACAAGCCTCCAGTCAGAGAGGCAACCCTCTATTACCATCTTTGGCTTCTCCCACAAAGCCAATTTATAATCCAATTTACTAGCTCATTTTCAATGCCAATTGACTAAACTTTCTTGACTAACCTACCATGGAGACCTTGTCAAAGGCCTTATAGACAGCATCCACTGCTTGCTATCATCAACTTTCCTAGTAACATCCTTTAAAAACTCTATAAGACTGGTTAGACACGACCTACCACACACACAGTCATGCTGATGATCCCTAATCAATACTTGGCTATCCAAATACTTACATATCCGGTCCCTTAGAATACCTTCCAATAACTTTCCCACTACTAATTTCAGACTCACTGACCTATGATCTCTTGATTTATTCTTAGAGCCTTTCCTAAACAGCAGGACAACATTGGCAATCCTCCAATCTTCCAGTACCTCACCTATCTCTAAGGATGATTTAAATATCTCAGACAGGGCCCTTGCAATTTCTGTACTTGCCTCCCACAGGGTCCGAGGGAATACCTTTTCAGGCCCTGGGGATTTATCCACCCTAATTTGCCTCAAGACAGCAAACACCTCCTCCTCTGTGATCTGCATGTAGTCCATAACCTTTTGTCTGCTTTGCCTCACTTCTATAACCTCTGTGTCTGTCTCCTGAGTACAGTGCCCTTAAAAAGTATTCACATCCTCCCCTCCTGCAAGTTTTCATGTTGTTTTACAATAGTGAATCATAATGGATTTAATTTGGCTTTTTTGACACTGATCAACTGAAAAAAAATCTTTCATGTCAAAGTGAAAACAGATCTCTACAAAGTGATCCAAATTAATTACAAATATAAAACTCAAAATAATTGATTGAATAAGTATTCAACACTCTCTCTCCCCCGCCCTTTACTATGACACACCAAATCATCACTGGAGTAGTCACACACACAAAATGCTGGTGGAACACAGCAGGCCAAGTAGCAGCACTGTTGATGTTTTGGGCCCAGACCCTTCGTCAAGACTTGAGTAGTCAATTGGTTTTAAAAGTCACATAATTATTCAATTGGAGATCACCTGTGTGCAGTCAAAGTGTTTCAATTGATTGTAGTAAAAATATGCCTGTATCTGGAAGGTCCAAATGTTGGTGAGTCAGTATCCTGGGAGGAACTACACCATGGAGACAAAAGAACACTCCAAGCAACTCCATGAAAAGGTTATTGAAAAGCAAAAATCAGAAGATGGATACAAGAAAATTTCCAAGTCACTGAATATCCCTTGGAGTACAATTAAGTCAATCAACAAGAAATGTAAAGAATATGGCACAGCTGAAAATCTGCCTAGAGCAGGACATCCTCAAAAACTGAGTGATCGTGCAAGAAGGGGACTAGTGATGGAGGCCACCATGAGACCTATGACAACTCTGGAGGAGTTACAAGCTTCAATGACTGAGATGGAAGAGACTGCATGCAACTGTTGCCCGGGTGCTTCACCAGTCACAGCTTTATGGGAGAGTGGCAAAGAGAAAGCCACTGTTGAAAAAACTCATGAAATCTCAGCTTGAGTTTTCTAGAAGGCATGTGGGAGGCTCTGAAGTCAGCTGGAAGAAGGTTTTATGGTCTGATGAAACCAAAATTGAGCTTTTCTGGCCATCAGACTAAACACTATGTTTGGAGTAAGCTAAACACAGCACATCATCAAAAACACACCATCCCTACCGTGAAGCATGGTGGTGGCTGCATCATGCTGTGGGGGTGCTTCACTGCAGTCGGCCCTGGAAGGCTTGTGAAGGGAGAGGGTAAAATGAATGCAGCAAAATACAGGGAAATCCTGGAGGAAAACCTAATGCAGTCTGCATGAGATCTGCGACTTGGGAGAAGATTTGTTTTCCAGCAAGACAAAGACACCAAGTATAAAGCCAAAGCTACTCAAAAATAGCTTGAAAACAACGAAGTTAATGTCCTGGAGTGGCCAAGTCAGAGTCCAGACTTCAGTCCAATTGAGAATATGTGGTTGGACTTGAAAAGGGCTGTTGACTCACGATCCCTCTGCAATCTGACAGAGCTTGAGCAATTTGGAAAGAAGAATGGGAGAAAAATTGCAGTGTCCAGATGTGCAAAGCTACAGAGGTCTATCCACACAGTCTCAAGGCTGTCTTTGCTGCCAAAGGTGCATCTACTAAATACTATGTATTGACTTGAACAGGGTGAATTAATTACTTTGTGTTTTATATCTGTACTTAATTTAGATCACTTTGTTGAGATTTGTTTTCACCTTGCCATGAAAGAGTCTTTTTTTCTGTTCACCAGTGTCAAAAAAACCAAATTAAATCCACTGTGATTCAATGTTGTAAAACAATAAAACATGCAAACTTCCAAGTGGGGTGAATACTTTTTATAGCACTTTAAACATAGATGCAAAAAATTGGTTAAGATTTCCCCATCTCTTTTGGTGCCACACAAAGATTACCTTTCCGACCTTACAGAGGATCAGCGTTGTCCCTTGCAATCCTTTTGCTCTTAATATATTGGTAGAGCCCCTTAAGATTCTCATTCACATTGTCTGCAGGGTAACCTCGTGTCTTCTTTTAGCTCTCCTGATTTATTTCTTAAGTATTCCTTTGCATTTCTTATACTTGTCAGATACCTCATTTGTTCCTACCTGCCTCTCCTAGTTTTGCACCTCCTTTTCCTTCTTAACGAGGCCTTCAGTATCTATTGAAAAGCAAGGGTTTTGAAAAGGTTCCTTACCTTTTATTCCGACAGATACATACAAGCTTTGTACTCAAAAAATTTCACTTTAGAAGGTCTCCCACTTACCAAGTACACATTTGCCAGAAAGCAACCTGTCCCAATCCACACTTGCCAGATCCTTTCTGATACTATCAAAGTTGGCCTTTCTCCAATTTAGAATCTCAACCCGAGGAACAGACCTATCCCTTTCCATAATTACCTTGAATCTAATGGCATTATGATCACTGGATGCAAAGTGTTCCCCTGCACAAACTTCTGTCACCTGCCCTGTCTCATTCCCTAGGAGGAGATCAAGTATCACACTCTCCCTCCAATTGACACTTCTATATAATGATTATGGAAACCTTCCTGAACACATTTGACAAAATCTATCCCATCTAGTCCTTTTACAGTATGGGAGTCCCAGTCAATATGTGGAATGTTAAAATCGCTTACTGTCACAGCCTTATGTTCCTTGTAACAGTCTGCAACCTCTTCACAAATATGTTCCTGCAGACTATAATATAGCCCCAATTAATGTGGTCATAACTTTAGTATCCTACATTCCCACCCATAAAGTCTCACTGACTGAATTCTCCACTATGCCCTGGTTCAGCACTGCTCTGACATTATTCCTGACTAGTAATGCCCGCCCCACTTTAATCCCTCCCGCTCTACCACGTCTAAATCAACAGAACCCCATAATATTTGGCAAGTCCTGCCCCTCCTGTAACCAAGTCTCACTAATGGCTACAATATCATAATCCCATGCTCTGAGCCCATCTGCTTTTCTGACAATACTTCTTGCATTGGAATATATGTAACTCAGAACATTAGTCCCACTGTGCTCAACATCTGAGGTCTTAATAACATCTGTCTCTACAACCACTCCACTATCTGTTCTGGCACTCTGGTTCCCATTTGTCTGAAACTCTAGTTTAAACCCCCTTCAGTTTAGGTGCTACACACCTTCCCTGGAAGAGAGCCCAATGATTGAAAGTTATGATGCCTTCCCTCCTATACCAACTTCTTAGCCACATGTTAAACTGTATGATCTTCCCATTGTTGGCCTCACTATATGTGGCACAGGTGGCAATTTGGAGATCACAAACTTGGAAGTTCTGTACTTTAATTTAGCACCTAACTCCCTGAACTCATAGTGTAGAACCTTCCCCTCTTCCTTCCTATGTCATTGGTACCTATATAAGACCATAAGCCATAGGAACAGAATTAGGCCATTTGGTCCATTCACTCTGCTCCACCATTTCATCATAGTTGATTCATTTTCCCTCCCGGCCCAATCCTGCCTTCTCCCCATATCTTTTCATGCCCTGACTAACCAGGAATCTATCACCCTCTGTCTTCAATATAGCCAATGACTTAGATGCCACAGCCACCTGTGTCAATGAATTCCCACCATCTGGCTAAAGAAACTCCTCCTAAAAGGATGCCCTTCTATTCTGAGGCTGTGTGCTCTGGTTTAGGCTCTCCCGCCATGGGAAACATCCTCTCTATATCCTTTCAACATTTCATAAGTTTCAATGAGGTCACCCCCTCATTCTTCTGAATTCCAGTTAGTAAAGACCCAGAGCCATCAAATGCTCTTCATATGACAAGTCTTTCAATCCCAGAATCATATTCATGAACCCTTCCCAATGTCAGCGAATCCTTTCTTAGATAAGGGGCCCCAACACTGCTCACAATACTCCAGAGAGGCTTCACCACTTCTTTAAAAAAACTCAACATTACATCTTTGTGTAATGCCCTGGTTCATATTTTTTACTGTCATGCTGTATGTATTTCAGTTTGTGCTGGTCTGTGCCAGCTACTTGTTTTCAGCTTATGTTTGGGTTACTGTTGAAGATAAGAGAGAGGAGAGGTGTGTGCCATCCAGTTAGGATGGTTGGATTAAGGGGAGGTTTCTCTGCAGAGGGACTCAAAGGTTGGGCTTGGGGCTTTTGTTCGAGAGAAGATGAAGAGAGAAGCCGCTGGGGAGAACCAGTCATAGCGTACAATCCGGTGGGAGACCCGTCTGTTCGAGATGGATTGTGAGTGACGTTCGGAAGGTGGTGTGTGCTTTCACGTTGACTGAGGGCCCAGCGCGTGAGTGACAGAGAAGTTTAAGACAAGCTCAAACTTGTGCACATTTAACTGTTTAATTAGATTGGGCCCTTTTCTTTTTGTTTTTCTTTACTAACCCTTTAGTTAAAATTCTTAAACATAATTCATTTAATCGTATGCAGTGGACTGTCTGTTACCTCATGGCATTAATTTGTAACAGGGTAGCAAGGGACACAGCATCCACATAAACTGGGGCTTGGGGTGAGATCGAGAGTGCATCAATTTCATGAGTTTGGTGGGGCCAGAGGTTGTCTTTCCTGGACTTGCAAGGAAACTAGGGTGTTTCATTTGCTTTTATGTTCTAGTCCTCTCAAAATGAATGCTAACATTGCATTTGCCTTCCTCACCACCAACTCAACCTGCAACATAACCTTTAAAGAATCCTGCACGAAGACTGCCAAGTCCCCTTGCATCTCAGATCTAAATGCTTCCTACAAAGTGCAAGACCATATACTTGCCGACACTCTATTGCATCTACCACTTCTTTGACTATTCTCCTAATCTGTCTAAGTCCTTCTGTAGCCTCTCCACTTCCTCAAAACTATCTGACCCTCCACCTATCTTCGTACAATCAGCAAATTTGACCATAAAGCCATCAATTACATCATCCAAGTCATTGGCATATAATATAAAAAGAAGCTGTCCCAACACACTCCACAGTGGAACACCACTCGTCAACAGCAGTCAACTAGAAAAATCACCCTTTATTCCCACTATCTGCCTCCTGCCAATCAGCCAATGCTCTGTCCATGCTTGTATCTTTCCTGTAATACCATGGGCTCTTAACTTGTTAAGCAGCCACACGTGCAGCACCTTGTCAAATGCCTTCTGAAAATCCCAGTACACTACATCCACTGATTCTTCTGCACAGAGACATCTACATGGTGACTAGTGGTGTTCCACAGGGATCTGTGTTCTTTTCACATTATACGTCCATGATTTGGATGATGGAATTGCTGGCTTTGTGACCAAGTTTGTGTATGATACAAAGAAAGGTAGAGGGGCAGGTAGTGATGAGGAAGCTGGGGGTCTGCAGAAGGACTTAGACAGGCTAGGGGAATGAGCAAAGATGTGACAGATGGAACATATTGTCAGAAAATACACATTGGTAGAAGAAATAAAGGCATAGATTATTTTCTAAATGGGAATAAAATTCAAGAATTAGAGGTGTAAATGGTCTTGAGAGTCCTTGTGCAGGATTCCCTAAAGGTTAACTTGTTGATTGAGTCTGTGGTAAGAAAGGCAAATACAATATTAGCGTTCATTTTGAGAGAACTACACTATAAGAGCAAGGATGTAATGCTGAAGCTTTATAGGCATTGCTCAGACCGCATAGAGTATTGTGAATAGTTTTTGGCACCTTATCTAAGAAAAAGCATGCTGGCCTTGGAGAAGACAATAGACAATAGACAGTAGGTGCAGGAGTAGGCCATTCGGCCCTTCTAGCCAGCATCGCTATTCACTGTGATCATGGCTGACCATACACAATCAGTACCCCGTTCCTGCCCTCTCCCCATATCCCTTGACCCCACTATCTATAAGAGCTCTATCTAACTCTCTCTTGAAAGCATCCAGACACTTGGCCTCCACTGCCTTCTGGGGCAGAGCATTCCACATATCCACCACTCTCTGGGTGAAAAAGTTTTTCTGCATCTCTGTTCTAAATGGCCTACCCCTTATTCTTAAACTGTGGCCTCTAGTTCTGGACTCACCCATCAGTGGGAACATGCTTCCTGCCTCCAGTGTGTCCAATCCCTTAATAATCTTATATGATTCAATCAGATCCCCTCTCATCCTTCTAAATTCCAGTGTATACAAGCCCAGTCGCTCCAATCTTTCAACATATGACAGTCCCGCCATTCCGAGAATTAACCTTGTGAACCTACGCTGCACTCCCTCAATAGCAAGAATGTCCTTCCTCAAATTTGGAGACCAAAACTGCACACAATACTCCAGGTGGGGTCTCACCACAGCCCTGTACAGCTACAGAAGGACCTCTTTACTCCTATACTCAATTCCTCTTGTTATAAAGGCCAGCATGCCATTAGCTTTCTTCACTGCCTGCTGTACCTGCATGCTTGCTTTCATTGACTGATGTACAAGAACACCTAGATCTCGTTGTACTTCCCCTTTTCCTAACTTGACTCCATTTAGATAGTAATCTGCCTTCCTGTTTTTGCCACCGAAGTGGATAACCTCACATTTATCCACATTAAACTGCATCTGCCATACATTCACCCACTCACTTAGCCTGTCCAAGTCACCCTGCATTCTCATAACATCCTCCTGACATTTCACACTGCCATCCAGCTTTGTGTCATCGGCAGATTTGCTAATGTTACTTTTAATCCCTTCATCTAAATCATTAATGTATATTGTAAACAGCTGAGGTCCCAGCACCGAACCTTACGGTACCCCACTGGTCACAGCCTGCCATTCCGAAAGGGACCCGTTAATCGCTACACTTTGTTTTCTGTCAGCCAGCCAATTTTCAATCCATGTCAGTACTCTGCCCCCAATACCATGTGCCCTAATTTTGCCCACTAATCTCCTATGTGGGACTTTATCAAAGGCTTTCTGAAAGTCCAGGTACACTACATCCACTGGCTCTCCATTGTCCAGAGGATGCAGAGGAGTTGCACAAGAATGATTCTGGGAATGAAAGGGTTAATGTGTGAGGACTGTTTGATGGCTCTGGACTCTGAAGTTTAGAAGAATGAGGGGGATCTCACTGAAACTTTTCAAATACACTGGACAACAAAGAATTAGCTTTCTGAATTTTTTTTGGTGTATCTTATGGATTTTGAGCTGCTGATCATGAAAATCATCGTGAAATTTCCCTATCATGCACTTTTTTCAAATTGCTTATATTTATTACTTGAATTCATAATTCAATTCAGATTATTTGTTGCCAGAATTAAAGAAGGCATTTTTGTTGGTCCACAAATTTAACAAGTCATCAATGACAAGCAATTCGAAGAACTTCAAGTAGGATCAGAGAAAATCACATGGAAGGCATTAAAGGATTTTGTTGAAAAATTTCTTGGCAACTACAGAGCACCAAAATACATGTAGCTGGTTGACAACATGCTTCAAGGATACAAAACCATGAACACTAGACACTAGAATACTACAGCACAGTACAGGCCCTTCAGCCCTCCATGTTGTGCTGACCCATATACACCTTAAAAAAAGTACTAAACCCCTACTACTCCGTAACCCTCTATTTTTCTTTCATCCATATGCCTGTCCAAGAGGCTCTTAAATACCCCTAATGTTTTAGCCTCCACCACCATCCCTGGCAAGTCATTCCAGGCACCCACAACCCTCTGTGGAAAAAAACTTACCCCTGACGTCTCCCCTAAACTTCCCTCCCTTAACTTTGTACATATCCCCTCTGGTGTTTGCGATTCATGCCCTGGGAAACAGGTACTAGCTATCCACCCTATCTATGCCTCTCATAATGAAGTGCAACATGTCAATAAAAATTCCCATTTAGACTTCTTCCCTGCAAACCTTGTCACTATCAGAGATGAGCATGGTCAAAGGCCTCGTGGGCTTATGGAATCCAAAAATGCTGGCTGATTATTGTTGGACACTTAAGTAAAAAGTCTCAGATACTGAGTACAAATAAAAATTTCCACAAAACATTTTTAGCTTATTTGAACTATTGCAAAGTGTCAGCACCATTATGCAATTACACACATAGCATAAGAAGTAAAATGGACAAACATGAAATTCAGCTACGGATTGGCAAAGATGACGTTGTGGCCATTTCTGAAACATTGGCTAAAAGATGGCTGCCATTGGGAGCTGAACATCCAAGGATATACGGTGTATCAGAAAGACAGGTTGGTAGGCAAGAGGGGGTGGTGTGGCCCAGTATATAAGAAATAATTTTAAATTATTAAAAAGGGATGACATAGGATCGGAAGGTGTAGAGTCTCTATGGGTTGAGTTAAGAAATGGCAAGTGTAAAAGGACCCTCATGGGAATTATATACAGTCCTCCAAACAGCAGCCAGAGGAGGTACAAAAGGCATGTCAGTAGGGCAATGTCATGATAATTGTTGGGGATTTTAACATAAAAGTGGATTGAGAAAACCAGGCCAGTAATGGACCTCAGGAGAGAGAATTTGTAGAAAGTCTAGGGGTTGGCTTTTTAGAACAGCTTGTTGTTGAGCCCACTAGGGGATTGGCTGTGCTGGATTGGGTGTTGTACAATGATCCAGAGGTGATAAGAGAGCTTAAGGTTAAGGGAACCCTTAGGGAACAGTGATCACAATATCATCAAGTTCACTTTAAAATTTGAGGAGAAACTAAATTCCAATGTGTCAGTATTTCAGTGGAATAAAGGAAATTACAGTGGCAAGAGAGAGGAACTGGCCAAAGTTGACCGGAAAGGGACACTAGCAGGAAGGACAGCAGAGCAGCAATGGCTGGAGTTTCTGTGAAAAATGAAGGAAGTGCAAGACAGATATATTCCAAATAAGAAATTGTCAAATAGAAGGAAACTACCATGGCTGACAAGTGAAGTCAGAGCCAAAGTAAAAGCAAAAGAGAGGGCATACAAGGAAGCCAAAATTAGTGGGAAGATAGAGGATTGGGAAGATTTTAAAAACTTGCCATAGGAAACTAAGGTAATTAGGAAGGAAAAGATGAATTATGAAAGGAAGCTTGCGACTAATATCAAAGAAGATACTAAAAGCTTTTTAAAGTATATAAAGGGTAAAAGAGAGTCAAGAGTAGATATAGGACCAATAGAAAATGACTCTGGAGATATTGTAATGAGAGACACAGAAATGGCAGAGGAACTGAATGCATAATTTGCATCAGTCTACACAATGGAAGACATCTGTAGTAGAGTGTTCAGGGAAGTGAAGTTTGTGCAGTGAAAATTACGACTGAGAAGGTGCTCAGGAAGCTTAATGGTCTGAGGATAGATAAATCTCCTGGACCTGATGGAATGCACCCTCGGGTTCTGAAGGAAGTAGCTGGAGAGATTGCGAAGGCATTAACAATGATCTTTCAAGAATCGATAGATTCTGGTATTGTACCGGATGACTGGAAAATTGCAAATGTTACTCCGCTATTTAAGAAGGGTGGGAGGCAGCAGAAAGGAAACTATAGACCTGTTAGCCTGACATCAGTGGTTGGAAAGTTGTTGGAATTGATTGTTAGGGATGAGATTATGGAGTACTTGGAGGCACATGACAAGATAGGCCAAAGCCAGCATGGTTTCCTGAAAGGAAAATCCTACCTGACTAACCTACTGCAATTTTTCAAGGAAATTACTAGCAGGGTAGACAAAAGAGATGCAGTGGATGTGGTGTACTTGGATTTTCAGAAGGCCTTTGACAAGGTGCCGCACATGAGGCTGCTTAGCAAGATAAGAGCCCATGGAATTACAGGGAAGTTACTAGCACGGGTGGAGCATTGGCTGATCGGCAGAAAACAGAGAGTGGGAATAAAGGAATCCTATTCTGGCTGGCTGCCGGTCACTAGTGGAGTTCCACAGGGGTCGATGTTGGGACTGCTGCTTTTTACGATGTATGCCAATGATTTGGACTAGGGAATTAATGGATTTGTGGCTAAATTTGTCAATGACACAAACATAGGTGGAGGAGCGGTTAGTGTTGAGGATACAGAGAGCCTGCAGAGAGACTAAGATAGTTTAGGGGAATGGGCAAAGAAGTGGCAAATGAAATACAATGTTGGAAAGTGTATGGTCATGCACCTTGGTGGAAGAAATAAACGGGCAGACTATTATTTAGATGGGGAGAGAATTCAAAATGCAGAGATGCAAAGGGACTTGGGAATCCTTGTGCAGGATACCCTAAAGGTTAACGTCCAGGTTGAGATGGTGGTGAAGAAGGTGAATGCAATGTTGGCCTTCATTTTAGAAAGGCAATACTGACATTGGAGAGGGATCAAAGATTCATGAGAATAATTCCAGGAATGAAAGGATTACTATATGAGGAACGTCTGGCAGCTATTGTGCTGTATTCCATGGATTTCAGGAGAATGAGGGGGGATCTCATAGAAACATTCCGAATGTTAAAAGGCCTGAACAGATTAGATATGGGAAAGTTATTTCCCATGGTAGGGGAGTCTAAGACAAGAGGGCAGGACTTCAGGATTGAAGGATGTCCATTTAGAACAGAGATGCAGAGAAACTATTCTAGTTAGAGGGTGGTAAATCTGTGGAATCTGCTTCCATGAACAGCTGTGGAGGCCAAGTCATTGGATGTATTTAAGGCAGAGATAGATAGGCTCTTGATTAGCCAGGGCATCAAAGGGTATGGGGTGAAGGCCGGGGAGTGGGGATGACTGGATGAATGGGATCAGCCCATGATCGAATGGCAGAGCAGACTCGATGGGCTGAATGCGTGCGCGTGCGCAGCCTAGTTCTCTTACTTTTCTAACTTTCGTTATTTGTTGTATTTTTTTTTCTCTCATGGTAACACGTCGAAGCTGCACCCTCTCTAACATGCTGGTGGAGAGAGTTTTATTATGGTTTTTAGCACTGGAAGTATTTACATTCGGACACGTCTCATTAGCGGAGCAGCGACACGGTTGCATTGTTTATTCCAGGGACCAGCTGATCGCGCTTAAGCCGGCCGGTTTAGCGGACAGAGCGGCGGACACCCCTGCTGAAATCCGGAGGAAAACACACAGAGGATGCAGAGGGGGATCAAAAAGCCGAGGGAGGAGGACCGTGTCGAGACAACAGAGACTTATGGAGAAGAGGAGTTATAAGCCGTGTCTCCCCTCTCTCATTATGAGCAATGTGAGATCGCTGGGTAATAAAATGGATGAGTTGACAGCGCTAGCCAGGAGTCAGAGGACTTTTCGGGAGAGCAGTGTTACGTGTTTTACTGAAACGTGGCTGCACGAGGACATACCCGACCAAAATGTTTCCATAGAGGCTTCCAGACCGTTCGGGCCAATCAGAATTGCACTGAGAGCGGTAAGCGTAAAGGAGGGGGGCTTGCTGTCCTGGTTAACAACAGATGGTGCAATCCTGGTCATATTACAATCAAGGAACGTGTTTGTAGCCCGGACATTGAACTTTCGGCTGTTGGACTCCAGCCATATTATTTGCCAAGGGAAATCTCACATGCAGTTGTGGTTGTTGTGTACATCCCTCCCTCTGCCAAACCGACGTCGGCGTGTATCATCATTCACACCGTCATAGCCGGTCTACAAACCCAGCACCCCAGTGCCCTCATTACCATCTCGGGTGACTTCAACCATGTTACCGTGGCTAGAACACTGCCCAACTTCACGCAGTATGTGAGCTGTACAACCAGAGGGGAGAGGACCCTGGACTCGATGTATGCTAACGTTAAGGATGCAAACAGCTCCTCTCCCCTCCCCCCACTGGGAAGGTCAGATCACAACCTGGTGCATCTCAAACCCTGCTACGTGCCTCCGGTGAAGAGTAAACCTGCAACCTCGAGGACAGTGAGGAAATGGTCGGGGGAGGCTTATGAGGCACTCCAGGATTGTTTTGAGGTGACAGACTGGCAGGCCCTCTGTGAGCCACATGGAGAGGACATTGATGGGCTCACAGTGCATCACTGGTTACATCAACTTCTGTGTGGACTGCAATGCTCCGGCAAGAACTGTCCTTTGTTATTCAAATAACAAGCCATGGGTAACAAAGGACATTAAGGACATCCTGAATGCTAAAAAGAGGGCGTTGAGAGATGGAAATAAGGAGAAGCTGAGGACAATACAGAGGGACCTGAAAGCCAAGATCAGGGAGGCTAAAGACAGGTATAGGAGTGGAAACTCCAGCAGAACAACTTGAGAGAGATCTGGAGTGGGATGAGGATCATCACTGGGTTCCGGCAAACTAGCAACAGAGGAGCTGAAGGCAGTGTGGACAGGGCCAACGAACTTAACCTGTTCTTCAACAGATTTGACACTGTGGCCCCTGCCCATCCCCCACATGATTCATCTGTTGTTGGCCCCCAACCAACACATACTCCACTCTCCCCTCCTACCCCTCCTCACAGCCCCTCACCCTGCTCTCGTGACTACACCCCTCCCACACCTGAAACCACCACGGTGGGGTTCACAGCTGAACAGGTGAGAAGACAGCTGAAACATCTCCACCCAAGCAAGGCTGCAGGCCCGGGTGGTGTCAGTCCCAGGGTGCTCAAAGCCTGTGCCCCCCAGCTATAAGGAGTACTTTACCATGTCTTCAACCTGAGCCTGAGTCTCCAGAGGGTTCCTGTGCTGTGGAAGACGTCCTGCCTCGTCCCTGTACCGAAGACGCCGTGCCCCAGTGGCTCCAATGACAACAGACCGGTGGCATTGACCTCCCACATCATGAAGACCCTGGAGAGACTTGTTCTAGAGCAGCTCCGGCCTATGGTTAGGCCACACTCAGACCCCCTCCAGTTCGCCTACCAGCCCCGACTAGGAGTTGAGGATGCCATCGTCTACCTGCTGAAACGTGTCTACGCCCACCTGGACAAGCCGGCGAGCACTGTGAGGGTCATGTTTTTTGACTTCTCCAGTGCGTTCAACACCATCCGCCCTGCTCTGCTGGGTGAGAAGCTGACAGTGATGCAGGTGGATGCTTCCCTGGTGTCATGGATTATTGATTACCTGACTGGCAGACCACAGTACGTGCGCTTGCAACACTGTGTGTCAGACAGAGTGGTCAGCAGAACTGGGGCTCCACAGGACACTGTCCTGTCTCCCTTTCTCTTCACCATCTACACCTCGGACTTCAACTACAACACAGAGTCTTGCCATCTTCAGAAGTTTTCTGATGACTCTGCCATAGTTGGATGTATCAGCGAGGGAGATGAGGCTGAGTACAGGGCTACGGTGGGAAACTTTGTCACATGGTGCGAGCAGAATCATCTGCAGCTTAATGTGAAAAAGACTAAGGAGCTGGTGGTGGACCTGAGGAGGGCTAAGGCACTGGTGACCCCTGTTTCCATCCAAGGGGTCAGTGTGGACATGGTGGAGGATTACAAATACCTGGGGATACGAATCGACAATAAACTGGACTGGTCAAAGAACACTGAGGCTGTCTACAAGAAGTGTCAGAGCTGTCTCTGATTCCTGAGGAGACTGAAGTCCTTTAACATCTGCCAGATGATGCTAAGGATGTTCTATGAGTCTGTGGTGGCCAGTGCTATCATGTTTGCTGTTGTGTGCTGGGGCAGCAGGCTGAGGGTAGCAGACACCAACAGAATCAACAAACTCATTCGTAAGGCCAGTGATATTGTGGGGGTGGAACTGGACTCTCTGACGGTGGTGTCTGAAAAGAGGATGCTGTCCAATTTGCATGCCATCTTGGACAATGTCTCCCATCCACTCCATAATGTACTGGTTAGGCACAGGAGTACATTCAGCCAGAGACTCATTCCACCGAGATGCAACACTGAGCGTCATAGGAAGTCATTCCTGCCTGTGGCCATCAAACTTTACAACTCCTCCCTCGGAGTGTCAGACACCCTGAGCCAATAGGCTGGTCCTGGACTTATTTCCACTGGGCATGATTTACTTATTATTATTTAATTATTTATGGTTTTATATTGCTATATTTCTTCACTATTCTTGGTTGGTGCGGCTGTAACGAAACCCAATTTCCCTTGGGATCAATAAAGTATGTCTGTCTGTCTACTTCTAGGTCAATAATAGTTAATTTCTTGTTTCTCCAAATTAATACATGATACAATATTCTGAAATTATATTTATGTTCAGATTCAAGCAGTCTATCATAAATGAAAAAAAATTCTGAGGAAGCAGTGATATTGAAAGGTCTACACAGAGTGGATGTGGACAGGATGTTTCCTATATTAGGTGAGTCTAGGACCAGAAGACACAGTCTCAGACTGGAATGACATCTCTTAAGAACAGAGAAGAGAAGGAATTTCTTCAGCCAGAGAAATTTATTGCCACAGATCACTGTGGAGCCCAAGTCAGAGTATACTTAAACCAGAATTTGTTATGTTCTTGAGGAGTCAGGGCATCAAAGGTTATGGGGAGAAGGTAAGAGAGTAGTGTTGAGAAGAACAATAAATCATCCAAAATAGAAAGGCAGAGCAGAAATCAATGGGCCAAATGGCCTAATTCTGCTCCTATCAACCCTAATGCGTTACAAGATGAGACCATATATACATATGAACATAAGAAATTGAAGCAGCAGAAGGCTATCAACTTGTTGAGTCCTCTCCATGATTCATGCCCTATATGGCTGTGGATTCAGCCTCACCCGCCTGCCCTTCCCCCATCATCCTTCGTTTCCCTACGATGCGAAAATCTACTTCACATTGTCTTAAATCTATAGAATGAGATCGTTGTTTTCCGGTGACGTCATCGTTGAGAATGGCAGCTTAAGTCACTAGCTCCTCTGGAAAAACGCATATTAAGCCCCATTAACCCGTCAAATATAATATTTTCTGAAAAATATTTGAACAGAAAAGAGGGGCAAGAATGGGGAAAAGAAATGGAAATAAAAAAAGCGACACTGCGGAGCCTGCGGCCGAGAGGAGTGCAACGAGCGGCTCTCCGACCCGACCGCGTGCTAGCGAGGCGACTGCTGGGCCTCGTTCAGACGATATGGCGAATATCTTCAAAATCCTGAAAGAAATAAGGGAGTTCCGGAAAGAAATAGAGCAGCAGCTCCGTGATATTAAGGCAGAGCTTCCCAGCATTAATCAAAAAATAGCAGTGGCAGAGACTCGAATTGAAAAGGTGGAAGATCGCGTTCAAAACGTGGAACGGATACTGAGAAAGACAATAAAAACAATACATCACCAAGAAGGTAAACTACTTGACTTGGAGGGAAGATCACTGCAGAAAAATATCAGAATCTACAACGTTCCCGAAGGAGCAGAGGGCTCGTCTATGACGGAGTTTGTCAGAAAGTTACTGTGGGACGCACTGCATCTTCCCTCGGCTATGAAGCTGGAAGTCAAAAGAGCCCACAGCGTGTTAGTCCCAAAACCTATCCAGGATAGAAAGCCACACTCAATAATAATTAAATTCCTTCGGCACAGCACCGAGGCAGAGATTCTACGAAGGGCCTGGGGTAAGAAGAGAGTGTTTTTAGAAGATAAATTAATATATTTCGACCAAGATTACCCCCCCCCACAGTCCTCCAGAAATACAAAGAATACTCTGAAGAGAGTACTAAAGCAAAATAAGATTAGATTTCAAATTCCATACCCTGCTAAACTTCGTGTTTTATGACGACGGGACACGGTTGTACCAGACAGTGGAAGAGGCGACTACAGACATGAAGGCCAGAGGGTTGCCCGTCAGCATGACCAAAACGAGGGAAAGCCTGGCTGAGGAATTATCCCACTCCGCTTGGGAAATAATGTGAGAATCGAGAAGGCAGGAGACGGGAGGAGGCCGAGAGAAACATATCAGGAAGAGACCGGGAGTTTCCCAAAGGCAGTCCTCACCCCCTTCAGAAGAGCCATAAGGTTTGGCTAACTTTAAAACTGTTGAGAAGCTAAACAGAAGCAAAAGTACACGGTGATATACCTATCTCGAGAAATACTTATTATAATGTGGATTTTATATTACTTAGTTGTTATTCTTTATTCGCTCACTTACTCCTTTTTCCCCACCAAAATGGGAATATATATATGTGTATGTGTGTAATGTGTGTGTGTATATATATATATATATATCTGTGTGTGTGTGTGTGTGTGTGTGTGTGTGTGTGTGTGTGTGTGTGTGTGTGTGTGTGTGTGTGTGTGTGTGTAGGTGTATATATGTATGCATGTGTATCGATATATATTTGTGTGTGTGTGTATATATATATATATGTATGTATATATAGGAGTACACGGAAATCTTTTCTGTGAAATGGATTTGTTCACTGACTTTTATGAATACTGCAATGGGGGCCCTCAACTCACAAGTAGGAGGGGTTATCCCCCACAGCTAGACATTTCCTCTAGCTCAACGCAGGGTCATTTACTAGAGACCTCAGCCTTGGAATCACACGTTTGTTGCCATTTTTGTTATTATTTGAGTTTCTTGGTTCTTATTTGTTCAGGGAGTAGATCAATTAAATTTTATTCTAATTTCAATGACACACTGACAGATAAATACAGATGGCTAAGGACAAGGTAAAATTCATTTCTTTTAATGTCAATAGGCTATTAAATCCAATCAAACGTAAGAGAATTTTATCCAAAATGAAAAAAAGAACAAGCCCATGTAGTATATTTACAGGAAACTCATTTTAGTGATAATGAGCATAAAAAACTAAAGAGAATGGGCTTCACTAATCTGTTTTTCTCCTCATATAAATCAGGACATAGGAGAGGAGTTGCTATTCTTATCTCAAGTAAGCTAAATTTTGAAAAAATATGGGAGATAAAGAAGGCAGATATATTCTGGTAAGGGGGAATATAGACGGCAATTCAGTTACTCTATTGAATATATACGCACCCCTGGGAAGTGATATTGGTTTCTTTCAGAAAATTACTGATATTATGGTAACGGAAACAGAACGTCTCCTGATATGTGGGGGAGACTTAAACTTACAATTACAACCAAACTTCAACTCTTCCAATAGAAAAACCTATGAAACAAAATCTTGACATGAGAAAGTTTTTGAGAATGTTGGTTTAATTGATATATGGAGGGACCTTTTCCCTGACAGAAGGGATTACACTCATTATTCTGCTCCCCATTCTGTATATACAAGAATAGACTATTTCATAACATTTGGAAAAGACAAAGACAAAATAAACACCTGTGGAATTGGGACAATAGATGTAAGTGACCATGCACCTATATATTTATCTGTTGATTTTGACCTACAACCAAAATACTATTTGGAAACTAAATTCAAGTCTATTCAATGATCCGTACTTGAAGGAACAAATTAAAAAAGAAATTGGTCTCTACTTAGAATTTAATGATAATGGAGAGGTTTCACCTCCCATTTTATGGGATACTCTGAAGGCGGTCTTAAGAGAGAAAATTATAGCGATATCTTCATATAAGAAAACAATCAGGAATAAAACATTAGAGGAATTACAAAATAGGCTGAAGGAACTAGAGAAAAAACACAAATTGAATTTGGCACAGGATACATTAGGGGAAATTTAAAAAATTAGGAATGAAATAAATAATTTGGCTACGCAAGAAATCAGGAAAAACTTTAAGTTTCTGAAACAGAGACATTATGAAAGTGGATCGAAATCTATGAACATACTGGCGTGGAAACTGAAAAAAAAGATAGCAGAAAATACAATTCATAGAATTAGGGACCCAAGAACAAAAATGATAACAAGTAAGCTAAGTGAAATTCAAGAAGCTTTTGAAGTGTTTTACAAAACTCTATATTCCAAAGTTCCAGGGGGAAGCATAACCCAAAATGACACCTTCTTGAATTCTCTAGAGCTACCCACTTTAAGCGAAGAACAAAATAGAAGGATAACTGCTGACATAACTGAAGTTGAATTAAAAGCTGCAATTAGTCGGCTTAAATTAAGCAAGTCACCAGGATCAGATGGGTATACGGCAGAGTGGTACAAAGAATTTAAAAATGAGTTAATTCCTGTTTTACTCCCCACACTGAACTGAGCTCTAAAAAAGGCATAATGCCACCCAGTTGGAAGGAAGCGATAATCTCAGCTATACCGAAAGAAGGCAAGGATAAAATGGAATGTGGGTCATTTAGACCAATATCCGTTCTTAATGTAGATTATAGGTTTTTTACCTCCATCATGGCCAAACGATTAGAGGAGTTTCTACCCATACTGATACATAAAGATCAGACACGTTTTATACGGCAACTCCAGTCTCAAGACAATATACGAAGGGCACTTCACATTATGGATCATATACAAACAAATAAAATCGAAGCAATAGTGGTAAGCGTGGACGCTGCAAAAGCATTTGATTCGGTTAATTGAAATTTTCTTTACAGAGTTTTACATAGATTTAGTTTCCAAGACACAATTATTAAAACTATACAGACACTATATGACAATCCTACTGCTAGGATTAAAATCAATGGATATTTATCAAATAGTCTTACCCTAGAAAGGGGCATGAGACAGGGTTGTGCATGGTCACCACTACTCTTCGCGTTATATCTGGAACCATTAGCTCAATACATCAGACAAAATGAAGGTATCAAGGGAATTACTATTAAAGGGACAGAGCATAAATTGGCTTGTTATGCGGATGACATTCTGATCTATCTAGGGCAACCAACATACTCTTTACCTAAATTGATGCAATCTTTTGAACAATATGGTCAATTCTCAGGATACAAGATCAACATAGATAAAACCCAATTACTTTCATATTACTATAGCCCACCAAGAGAAATTGAAAGTCGATACCCCTGGGCATGGCACACAGAGTCTTTCAAAGATTTGGCAAAATTATCAGAATGTAATTATCAGCCTTTATATAAAAAAATTAAGGAAGATGTGGCAAGATGGAACCTGATTCCTTTTTTCAGTCTCAGTTCAAGGATTGAGTCTATTAAAATGAATATACTGCCCAGACTGTTATATCTTTCAGACCCTACTAATAGAGATTAATCAAAGTCAATTCAATGAATGGAACAAGATGCTATCAAGGTATATTTGGCAGGGTAAAAGGCCGAGAGTTCATCTCAAAACTTTGCAATTAGCAAAGGAAAAGGGGGGATGGGTCCTACTTTCTCTTAGAGATTATTATTTTGCAGCACAGTTGAGAGCTGTGATATGTTGGTGTAACCCATCATATGACGCTCAATGGAAAAACATTGAGGAGCGGGTACTTCCCATCCCCATACAAGCAATTTTGGCTGATAACAACCTGCAAAGGTAAATAAATACTATTGATAACCTATGGGTGAAATTGACTCTTAAAATATGGAAAACTACTATAAAAGAATATAATCTAGAGGGAGATATTGCAATTCTTAAATTGTGTGCATATGACCCTGATTTTACACCAAATAAATTGGATGCTAGATTTAAGGACTGAACAGCTAAAGGAATAACAGTTCTTTGCAACATAATGAAAGAAGGAACACTGTTCAGTTTTGAAATGCTAAAAGAGAAACACTTATTAGAAAAACAAGATTTTTATCGGTATTTACGGATGCGATAATATGTTAATTAGACTATTAAAAATGTAACCAAGGCAAATACATGCTTGATAGAGCTATTTAGAAAAGCATATAATTCAGATAACAGTAGTAGAATCATTTCAACCATGTATAAGGGTTTGTCAAATCTTAAAACACATTCGACTTCATACATTAAAACAAAATGGGAGAAGGAAGGAGGGATAATTATATCTGAGGAAGAATGGACAACAATATGGAGATATCAATGGAAGTGTATCAGTTCACAGAAATGGAGGGAGTTTGGATGGAAAAACTTGATAAGATATTTTATTACACCCTCTCAGAAATCCCATTATGATAGTAACAACCCTGTTTGCTGGAGAAATTGTGGAAATCAAAATGCAAATCATTATCATATTTTTTGGGACTGCCCTGTTATCAAAATCTATTGGAGGGGGATACACAATGCCCTACAAGACATCTTTAAATATGAAATACCCTTAGAGAGTAAGGCCATATATATTGGATATATACCTCAAGAATGGTTGAAAAGAGATAAATATTTAATGAATATACTGTTGGTGGCTGGTAAAAAGACTCTTGCTAGGAAATGGTTATCACAGGAGAGCCCAACTTTAAATACATGGATGGAAATTACAATGGACATTTACAAAATGGAGAAGATAACAGCATCTGTTAATCATAAACTGGAACAATTTGATTCATACTGGGGGAAATGGTTTAACTACATAATGCCTCATAGGCCTGATTTTATTCTCACAAATCAATGAATCTGTTGTAAAAAAAAAGATCACTCCCTACTTGTACATAGTTCCTTCCTTTTGTTTGTTTTTTCTTTCCACTCTTTTCTATAAGTGTATACCTCAGATAAATACTTTGTGGAGATTTGTGATATATCTGATTATATTGTGGCGACCCACTTCCCAGCGCACTCGAACCGGCTCACAAAGTGGCGCGTGCCGGCATTGAGGCCGGTCCCAAAGAGGGCGTCAAGCCTGCTTCACCAGCAAGGGGAAAAGCCTATGGGACGGGACTGTAAATATGCGCCCACTACAGCATTCCCGCCCGGGGAGGGTGGGAACAGGAAGGCTTTAAAGCGAGGCCGCGAAGTTTGAATAAATCTCTTTTGCAACTGCAACTCACCGACTGCATGTCGTTATTTCAGCGCTGTGTGTAGCACACCGCTACAATTGGTGACCCCGACGGCCCAAACGATATTTGGACCGGAGATGAACGACGCCGCATCTGTTCATGCAGTTTCGTTAAAACTGCCAAGCTTCTGGACGCTGCGACCTCACCTATGGTTCCAACAAACAGAAGCCCAATTCCACATACGGCAGATAACCGCGGATTCCACACGTTACTACTACGTGGTGAGCTCCCTCGACCAGGAGACAGCTGCCCAGGTTGAGGAGTTCACACAGTTGCCCCCGGAGGACGGCAAATACCCAGAATTCAAAGCCCTGCTCATAAGGAAATACACCTGCTGCTGTCCGACGCGGATTTCAGCGACCCCGGAAGGTGGCGTCCCGGGCGGACGTGCAGTGGAAAGCCAAGAAGGAGAGTGGGGCATCCGTCGCACAGATCACCAGGCCACGCTCCCAGCAGCAGACCAGACCAGGCCCGGCTGCAGAGCCCGCTAACCCCAGAGACAGGGGTGAGGAGACCAACGAACAATGGTGCTTCTACCACCAGCGGTGGGGCGCAGAAGCCCGCCGCTGTAGCCCACCCTGCAAGTTCCTGGGAAACGCCAGGGCCAGCCGCCGCTGATGGCTACAGCAGCTGGCCATTGGGATAACCTCCTGTATGTCTGGGACAAGCAGTCGGGACGCCACTTTTTGGTCGACACCAGAGCCGAGATCAGCGTCTTACCTCCGACGAGTTACAACATCCGCAACAGGGCACCGGGTCCCCCCCTGAGGGCCATGAACGGCAGCACAGTAAGGACCTACGGCACCCGTACGGTGACGCTACAGTTTGGCTCCAGCTGGTTCACGTGGGACTTCACATTGGCCGCCGTAGCCCAACCGCTCCTGGGTGCGGATTTTTTGCGGTCTCACAGCCTGCTGGTCGACCTGCCCAGTAAGAGACTGGTCCACGCCGAGACCTTTCAGACGTTCTCCCTGGGTGAAGCCCAGTTGCCGGCCCCACACTTAGACTCCATCACGCTGTCCGACAACGACTTCACCAGAGTCCTGGCGGATTTCCCATCGGTCCTGGCACCGCAGTTCACGGCAGCCATGCCCCAACATGGCGTACAGCACCACATCCCGACCCAGGGACCACCCCTCCACGCCCGTGCTCGAAGGCTTCCCCCGGACAAGCTCCGACTGGTGAAGGAGGAGTTTAAGAGGATAGAGGAATTGGGGATCATACGGCGGTCCAACAGCCCATGGGCCTCCCCCCTGCACATGGTGCCCAAAGCAACAGGGGGCTGGAGACCATGCGGCGACTACCGCAGACTGAACGAGGCTACAACACCAGACCGCTACCCTGTGCCGCACATTCAGGACTTTGCAGCAAACCTGCACGGTGCACGGATCTTCTCCAAGGTAGACCTTGTCCGGGGATACCATCAAATCTCGATGCATCCAGACGACGTCCCCAAAACGGCTCTCATCACCCCGTTCGGCCTTTTCGAGTTCCTCCGCATGCCGTTCGGCCTGAAGAATGCCGCACATACGGTTAATGGACGCGGTGGGCTGCGACCTGGACTTCGCTTTCATCTATTTGGACGACATCCTCATAGCCAGCAGCAGTCGTCAGGAGCATCTGTCCCATCTCCATCAACTCTATGCCCGACTGAGTGAATACGGCCTGACAATCAACCCGGCCAAATGCCAGTTCGGGCTCGACACCATCGACTTCCTGGGCCACAGGATTACTAAAGACGGGGCAACCCCTCTGCCCGCCTAGGTAGACATGGTCTGCCACTTCCCCCGACCCAGCACAATCAAAGGCCTGCAGGAATTCGTGGGTATGGTGATTTTCTACCACCGCTTTCTCCCTTCAGCTGCCCGAATCATGCTGTTTGCCCTGATGTCGAGTAAGGGCAAGGACATTACCTGGGACGATGAGTCCCCAGCTGCTTTCGTTAAAACCAAAGAAGCCTTGGCAAACGCCGTGATGCTAGTGCACCCCAGAATGGACGTCCCTACCAACCTCATAGTGGACGCATCTAACACGGCAGTTGGTGGGGTGCTGGAACAGCTCATCGAGGGTCGCTGGCAACCCCTGGCGTTCTTCAGCAAACACCTGCGACCACCCGAGCTCAAATACAGTGCTTTCGACCGGGAACTGTTGGCGCTATATCTGGCAATCCGGCATTTCAGGTACTTCTTAGAAGGTAGGCCCTTCACCGCGTTCACGGACCACAAACCTCTTACCTTTGCGTTCACGAAAGCATCCGACCCCTGGTCGTCCCGCCAGCAGCGCCATCTGTCCTACATCTCCGAATACACGACGGATGTCTGGTATGTCTCGGGAAAGGACAATGTCGTGGCGGACGCACTATCCAGACCTACCATCCAAGCCCTGTCCCAGGGGGTGGACTATGCAGCGCTGACAGAGGAGCAGCAGGCAGACGAGGAGATCCCTAGTTACAGAACTGCAGTCTCCGGTTTGCAGCTCCAGGACCTCCCCGTAGGCCCAGGTGAGAGTACCCTACTTTGTGACATAACAACCGGCCAACCCCGCCCCATCGTCCCAGCAGCCTGGGGGCGGCGCGTTTTCGAATCCATTCACAACCTAGCGCACCCCTCCATCAGGACAACCGTCTGAATGGTAGCCAACAGGTTCGTTTGGCACGGACTCCGCAAGCAGGTCAGTGAATGGGCCAGAACGTGCATGCAGTGCCAAACAGCCAAGGTGCAGCATGCCGCCAAAGCAGCAGTTCCACCCCACCCACCGGCGTTTCGACCACATTCATGTGGATATCCTGGTCCCTCTGCCAGTGTCGCGAGGAGAGCGGCACCACCTCACTATCGTAGACTGGTTCACAAGATGGCCAGAGGCGGTCCCACTCACCGACACCACCTCCAAATCCTGCGCCCAAGCACTGATTGCCACCTGGGTATCTCGCTTTGGTGTACCGGCCCACATTACCTCCGACAGAGGCGCCCAGTTCACCTCCGGCCTGTGGTCAGCTATGGCCAGCCTTTTGGGAGCGCAGCTGCACCACACAACTGCCTACCACCCACAGTCGAATGGACTGGTGGAGCGTTTCCACTGTCACCTGAAGTCGGCTCTCATGGCCCGCCTCAAAGGGCCTAACTGGGTGGATGAGCTTCCCTGGGTCCTGCTCAGAATCCACACGGCGCCCAAAGAGGATCTGCACACCTCTTCAGCTGAGTTGGTGTACGGCGCACCCCTGGTCGTCCCAGGGAGTTCATACCAGCCCCAAGGGGGCAAGAGGAAGAACCCGTAGTAGTCCTGGACAGACTACGTGAGAGGCTCGGTAACCTGGCCCCCGTATTGACTTCACAGCTTGGGCAGAACCCGACCTGCGTACCCAAAGACCTGCAGAACTGTAAGTTTGTTTTTGTACGACGGGGCGGACACCAGACACCGCTACAGCGGCCCTACAAGGGGCTGTTTACGATGATCAGAAACAACGTCTCCACGTTCGTACTGGACGTTGGGGGGAGAGAGGAGGTTTTCACGGTGGACCGACTCAAACCAGCCCATGTGGACTTGGCGCAGCCGGTCGAGATTCAGGCATCGCGGCGCAGAGGCAGACCTCCCAAACAGGGTCCGACCCAGACTGAGGACATTGGGGGGGTGTATCGCCGGTTCTCGGGGGGCGGAGTTATGTGGCGACCCACTTCCCAGCGCACTCGAACCGGCTCACAAAGTGGCGCGTGCCGGCATTGAGGCCGGTCCCAAAGAGGGCGCCAGGCCTTCTTCACCAGCAAGGGGAAAAGCCTGTGCGCGGGACGGGACTGTGAATATGCGCCCCCTACAGCGTTCCCACCTGGGGAGGGCAGGAACAAGAAGGCTTTAAAGCGAGGCCGCGAAGTTTAAATAAATCTCTTTTGCAACTGCAACTCACCGACTGCGTGTCGTTATTCCAGCGCTGTGTGTAGCACACCGCTACAATATGATATATATGTACAATGTCTGAAATACATCTAATGGAAATGTTTGTTTGATGATGAACTTCAATAAAAAAGTAAATTACAAAAAAAAGAATGAGGTAGTCGATAGAACATAGAACAAAGAAACCTACAGCACATCAGAAACCCTTTGACACAGAATGTTGTGTTAACCATCTAACCTACCCTAGAAACTGCCAAGAATTACCCTACCACATAGCCCTCTATTTTTCTAAGCTTCATGTTCCTATCTAAGACTCTTAAAAGACCCTATCATATCCACCTCCATCACCATCGCTGGCAATGATTTCCATGCACCCACCACTCTCGGCATGAAAATCTCACCCCTGACATCCCCTCCCCTTGCATTAGCCATTTCAGCCCTGGGAAAAAGCCTATGAAGATCAGTGCCTCTCATCATCTTACACACCTCTAATCATCAGTCAGTCCAAAGAGAAAGGGCCAAGTTAACGCAACATATTTGCATAAGGCACGGTCTCCAATCCAGGCAAAGTGCTTGTAAATCTCTTCTGCACTCTTTCTATAATATCCACATCCTTCCTCGAATGAGATGACCAGAACTGAACACAATACTTGTTGTTGACCAGTGGTGTTCTGCAGGGATCTGTTCTGAGACCCCTCTCTTTTGTGAATTTGTAGATGAAGAACTAGAAGGGTGGGTTAGTAAGTTACACACACAAAACGCTGGTGGAACGCAGCAGGCCAGGCAGCATCTATAGGGAGAAGTACAGTTGACATTTCGAGCTGACACCCTTCGTCAGGACTAACTGAAAGAAAAGATAGTAAGAGATTTGAAAGTGGGAGGGGGAAGGGTAAATCCGAAATGACGGGAGAAGACAGGAGGGGGTGGGGTGAAGCTAAGAGCTGGAAGGGTGATTGGCAAAAGGGATACCGAGCTGGAGAAGGGAAAGGATCATGGGATGAGAGGTCTGGGGAGAAAGAAAGGGGGAGGGGAGCACCAGAGGGAGATGGAGAACAGGCAAGGAGTGATTGTGAGAGGGGCAGAGAGAGAGAAAAAAAGGGGGAATAAATAAATAAGGGATGGGGTAAGAAGGGGAGGAGGGGCATTAACGGAAGTTAGAGAAGTCAATGTTCATGCCATCAGGTTGGAGGCTACTCAGACGGAATATAAGGTGTTGTTCCTCCAACCTGAGTGTGGCTTCATCTTGACAGTAGAGGAGGCCATGGATAGACATATCAGAATGGGAATGGGACGTGGAATTAAAATGTGTGGCCACTGGGAGATCCTGCTTTCTCTGGCGGACAGAGCATAGGTGTTCAGTGAAACAGTCTCCCAGTCTGCGTTGGGTCTCATCAATATATAAAAGGCCACACCGGGAGCACCGGACGCAGTATACCACACCAGCCGACTCACAGGTGAAGTGTCGCCTCACCTGGAAGGGCTGCCTTTTAATTTTAATTCACATTTTAATTCACATCCCATTCCCATTCTGATATGTCAATCCACGGACTCCTCTACTGTCAAGATGGAGCATTGAAAGGCCCTGCCCCAATGAAAGCTACAATTTTTACTAAGCAACGCAGTGGTTTAATTATTGAAATACGTATGTTTCTTAAGTGTTTTATACGCATAGAAAGGTAAAATATATACTATGTACTAAGACAAACGTTTTACTAACTGAGGCTACATAATACCGGATGTACCTGTCCCGACATCAAGTCTGACTTAAAGATGGAACTCGTTCATAACCCAGGGACTGCCTGTACTTTCAAATCATCTTTAGATTACATAATACCTAATACAATGTAAATGCTATGTAAATAGTTGTTATACTGCAAACACGAGGAAATCTGCAGATGCTGGAAATTCAAGGAACACACACAAAATGCTGGTGGAACACAGCAGGCCAGGCAGCATCTATAGGGAGACGAAGGACCTGTCGAAGGGTCTTGGCCCGAAACGTCGACAGCGTTTCTCCCTATAGATGCTGCCTGACCTGCTGTGTTCCACCAGCATTTTGTGTGTTGTTGTTGTTATACTGTATTGTTTAGGGGAAAATGACAAGAAAAAATAGTCCGTACATGCTCAAACAACGAGTGCTGGAGAGAGAACTTCCGGGTTTTCCTGATCCGCAGTTGGTTGAATCTGCGGATGCGGAACCCGCGAATAAAGAGGACCAACTGTGTAAGTCACCTGGACCAGAGGAACTGCACCATAGGGTTCTGAAAGAGGTAGCATTAGAGATTTTGAATTATCTTTCAAAAATCATTGGACTCTGGCATGGTGCCAGAGGACTGGAAAATTGCAAATGTTACTCCACTCTTTAAGAAAGCAGGGAGGCAGCAGAAAGGAAATTATAGACCTGTTAGACAGACCTCAGTGGCTGCAAAGGTGTTAAGAGTCAATTGTTAAGGAGGAGGTGATGGAGTACTTGGTGACATGGGACAAGATAGTACAAAGTCAGCATGGTTTCCTTCAGGGAAAATCCTGCTTGACGAACCTGTTGGAATTCTTTGAGGAGATTACAAGTAGGATAGATAAAGGGGATATAGTGGATGTTGTATATTTGGACTTTCAGAAGGCCTTTGACAAGGTGCCACACATGAGTCTGCTTACCAAGTTAAGAGCCCATGGTATTACAGGAAAGTTACTAATATGGTTAGAATATTGTCTGATTGGTAGGAGTGGGAATAAAAGGATCCTTTTCTGGTTGGCTGCCAGTGACTAGTGGTGTTCAGCAGGGGTCAGTGTTGGGACCATTTCTTTTTATGTCGTATATAAATGATTTAGATGATGGAATTTAGATGATTTAGATGGCTTTGTTGCCAAGTTTGTAGATGATACGAAGATTGGTGGAGGGGCAGATGGTGTTGAGGAAACAGGTGGGATGCAGAAGGACTTGGACAGATTAGGAGGATGGGCAAGAAAGTGGCAAATGAAATTCAATGTTTGAAAATGCATGGTCATGCACTTTGGTAGTAGAAATAAATGTGTGGACTATTTTCTAAACGGGGAGAAAATCCAAAAATCTGTGATGCAGAGGGACTTGGGAGCCCCTTGTGCAGAACACCCTGTAGGTTGAGACGGTGGTGAGGAAGGGCAATGCCATGTTAACATTCATTTCAAGCGGTCTAGAATACAAGAGCAGGGATGTGATGCTGAGGCTTTATAAGGCACTGGTGAGGCCTCACCTTGAGTACTGTGAACTGTTTTGCACCCCACATCATAGAAAAGATGTGCTGGCATTGGAGAGGGTCCACAGGAGGTTCACAAGGATGATTCCAGGAATGAAAGGATTATCATACGATGAACGTATGATACAGGCTCTGGGTCTGTACTCGCTGGAATTCAGAAGGTTGGGGGGGGTGGATCTCATTGAAACCTTTCGACAGTTGAAAGGCTTAGCCAGAGTAGATGTAGAAAGTATGTTTCCCATGGTGGGAGAGTCTAGGACAAGAGGGCACAGCGTCAGGTTAGAGGGGCGCCCTTTCAAAACAGATGTGGGAAAATTTCTTTAGCCAAAGGGTGGTGAATTTGTGGATTTTATTGCCACATGCAGATGTGGAGGCCAGGTCGTTGAGTGTATTTAAGGGAGAGATTGATAGGTTCTTGATTGGACATGGCATCAAAGGTAACGGGGAGAAGGCCAAGAACTGGAGTTGAGGAGGATATAGAAAAAAAGGATCAGCCATGATTGAATTGCAGAGCAGACATGATGGGCCAAATGGCCTAATTCAGCTCCTAAGTCTTATGGTCTTGTATGTGGAGCTGCAGGCAATCATAAATAGATTTTTTTTCTATTTGGATTTTCTTGGGAGATAGGCACAGAATCAAGAGAACTGAAGCAAAACAGCAGTGAGGTTGTGGACCAAATGAAGAAAACAAAGCAAATTCGGGTGGATAAAACCCCAAATGCCAAGGTGACCCCTTGGACATGGAGCAGAAGTATCTGGCCAAGGTATTTAAAACTTCTTTAGCCACCACTGAGGGCCAGAAGGCTGCAGGACTGATAATGTTCCATTATTTAAGAAAGGCTCTAAAAATAAAAAGTGAAAATATCGCCCTGTGAGCCTGACATCAGTAGTGGGTAAATTATTGGAAGGTATTGTAAGGGACCGGGTATATAAGTATTTGGATAGACATGGACTAATTAAGGACAGTCAGCATAGCTTTGTGTGTGGTAGGTCATGTCTAACTAATCTTATAGAGTTTTTCAAGAAAGTTACCAGCAAGGTTGATGATGGTAAGACAGCATGGCCTTTTGCAAGGCCTTTGAGAAAGACCCACATGGCAGACTAATCCAAAAAGGTTCAGTTGCTCGGCATTCAACATTAGTTTTGCAAGAGAAGCCAGATAGTAAATTATAGCCTCTTAGACAAGAAGCCTCTGTCTATTGGAATTCTGCCAAGATCAGTGCTGTTGTTTGTCATCTATATCAATGATTTGGATGACTGGATCAACAATTTTGTTGATGATACCAAGCTTGAGGGTCTAGTGGACAGCAAGGCAGGCTATCAAAGCTTGCAGCAGGGTCTGGATCAACTGCTAAAATGGTCTGAAAAGTGGCAGATGGAAGTTAATGTGGACAGGTGTAAAAGCCAGGTTAAGACTTTCATAGTACACAGTAAGGCACTGAGGAGCGTGGCACAACTAAGGAAACCGGGAATACAGACTCATAATTCCTTGAAGTGCTATAACAGGTAGACAGGATCATAAAAGGAGTTTTTGACACATTGGCCTTCATAAATCAAAGTATTGAGCACAGGAGTTAGGATACCATGTTGACATTATATAAGACATCAGTGAGGTCAAATTTGGATATTGTGTGCAGTTCTGGTTACTACTTACAGGAAGAATTACAATAAGATCAAAGAGTACAGAGAAAATGTAACATGATTTTTGTGGCACTTGATGACCCGTTATAGGGAAAGATTGAATAGGTTAGGACTTTAATCCCTGGTGCGTAGCAGCACAAGGGGAGATTTAGACAAGGGGATTTATACGAGGGGAGATTTGATAGAGGTATACAAAATCATGAGGGGATAGAAAACAGGCCTTCCACTGAGGTCAGACTCAAGCAGCACTCAGGCTAGTCTCTACCATGACAGAATTAATTGATGGTCAACATTAATAGCAGTATATATAACAGCATTACAGCGCCATGGCCCAGGTTGAATTCCGCTGCTGTTTGTAAGGAGTTTCTACATTCTCCTTGTGATCGTGTGGGCTTCCTCTAAGTATTCCTATTTCCTCCCCATTCCAAAGCTGTATAGGTTAGCAGATTAATTGGTTACATGGGTGTATTTGGATAGCACAGTTTCCTTGGGCTGGCCTTTTGCCAAGCTGTGTTTCGAACTGAAAATGCAGAGAGATCACATGTCAAATTCTATCACCACAGACGATACACTGGTCAGTTTCTATTGCGACAGGCCATTAATAGACTCTACGACAGGTGGCCAATCACATTTCACTCTCTAACACAATAGACCAATCACAGTTTAATCTCTGCAACAACAGACCAATCACATTTCAGTCTCTACCACAACAGACCATGGATCAGTCTCTACTACTACAAATCAACACAGTTCAGTCTATACCACCAGAGACAAATCACAGTTTAGTCTCTACCCAAATGGACTTATCAGAGTTCATTTTCTACCATAACAGTTCCATCACAGATCAGACTTTTTCACCACAGACTGTCTGTATGACCCTAGAGCAATCACAGGTCAGTCTGCTGTATGAGTGATGGACAATGGGGTGCTGAGTTACCCACCCCCCCTCCCTGAGAACCACGAACTATTACTGTTGCTATGCTGCTCATGATAGAGAGAGACGAAACACAGGCAAGAACATTTGCTACAGATAAGAGGGGGAGAAAGACTGTTGATTAACTGTATTATGACTCTTCCTGGATTATTTACTTTCTACTACAAGGACTGTACTTGGCTCGTTAACATTCCTCAGGAGATAGCAGGAGTGGCCTGATTTGATGGACACGGTCATTCAGAATTGATGGATAGCTGAGACCCCGTGAGTGGGGATAAAAGACAGGTCTGGAGAGACACCCTTCAGACACACCAGTGGACACTGATGGAGTGTTGAGAACCCACAGAAAGGTGGGGGCTTCGAAGACCGAACCAGGAGACCGGTCAACAAAGCTCACAGTGTTACAGCAGGGCCGGTGGGGACTTGTGTGTGTGTCCACTCATGCCAGAGTGATGAGTCCACCACAGAAGAACAGTCTAGCTGAAGACCAGAGGGGTCATAACTGAATGACCACAACAATATGACGGATTAAGAAAGCAAAGGAAGGTTTGGCTGCTGTAGCTGTTACCTCTCGCTCATTCTCTCTCTCTCTCTCTCCAACGATTTCAACACAACAACCATAACTACTTCAGCATTTATGAACTGAACTTTATACTTTTCTATGACAATTCATTTACCCCTAGACATCAACAGAGCTTGTTTATTATTGATTATTATTATTCCTACACTTTTAGGTTTATTACTGCTAACTTGTTTTATATGTAGATTTGTATTTTTGATATTGTATTGTGTAGTTTACTAATAAACACCTTTAGTTTGGTACCACCAGACTCCAACGGATACTTCTATCTTTGCTGGTCTGACACCCAGTTACGGGCTACGTAACACTACCAATCTTCATCAATCAGTGTCTGAATATCCATGACACCCCCTCCTCCCCAGCAGACAGGGATGACCCAACTTCTCCCACTCACCTCCATGTGGGAAGAACTGAGAGTAGATTTGTTTGAAAGTGTCCTCATTAACAACACCACTGGGGCATTCCTGGAAACAGAAGAAAGTTAAAAGTGGAGCTCTGGTGGACCCATTCCCTTGAGGGTGGGAATTCACCCACCTCAATAATAAAAATAGTGCACACAAATAATGAAACCACATCAAAAATACATCAGGAGTGGCAATCTGGAGTTAACAACCAACCAACCAACCCATCTGAGTCTGAGGATTCTTGTCAGCCTGAGCTGACCATGGATATTGCATGCTAACTGTCTATATACACAAGCCTGGGCAGTACAATATGGGGAGCAAGCTGTTGTCCATGTAGCAAGCCCCTCTCCACACATCTGATGAACCCAAAGGAACGTCAGAGACCAACGTAGTTTGGTACCAGAATCATCTCAGGAGTTGCCAGTCAGCATTGGATTTAATGTAGGACTCTACCTTAGGGATTCCAGCTTCAGACGTCCCCCTTGAAGTTTACTCCCAAAGCCTTCCCCATGACTGTAGCCACAAGGCAGCGGAGGTTTGAGATCAGTTTTCCTTCTCCTAGACGAACGTCCAACCACGGCTGACGAGCCCCATCTGCCTGAACAACTGGTTTTAAGGCGCCAGTAACCCGCCTTTGCCCCAATTAACCTACACACGTCTATTTGGGATGCGGGGAGAAACCAGAGCATCTGAGAAAAGCTACACTATTGCAGGAAAACTTGCAAACTCCACAAAGTTAGGACTGAGATCAGGGCTGAACTAGGGTCTCTGAAGTGGGCAGCAACAGTTGCATCTTAGCTCAGGTGCTGTCTGTGTGGAGTTTGCACGGTCTCCTTCAACAATGCAAGCTTCCCTAGTTGTCTGGCTTCCTCCTACATCTAAAAGACATATGAGTGGATTAATATAGTTGCTGTAAATTTCCCTAGAATGGTACAATCTGTGAGGAATTGGTGGGAATTTGGGGGGAGTGAAATGGGATTAGTATAAATGGGCATTCAATGGTCAGCAGAGTCTTGATAGCTTGTTTCTGTGCTGAAGTCTCAGTCTGTGACAATGACTCACGGGCAGGGAAGAAAACGCAGCTGCCAGTGCCTTGATTCAGGACTTGCTGTAAGGTTATATCACTGTCATTCTCTGGTGAATGTTCACACTGAGACAACATGCATTTTCTCTGTGTTTACCTCAGTATGTGCACTAACAGCATCAATGCCATTGGCTTGGGCTGTATGCAGCACTGTGATCTGAGCCCCATCCTCTGAGTGAAACCATCCCCCCGTCACTGAAATCTCCTGTGCAGAACCTCAAGATCTCCTCATGCTCCCCAGGGATGTGCTGCCCGTGTGGCAGATAGTGTTTGGGTTTGGTTTAACTTTACTTTTAATGAACAACCTAATTTTGGTAGAAAGGAGCAGCCCGTCCATCTCCCTAACTACTCAAGTGTCTTTACCAGTGGCACACAGTGGCTGCTGTGCATCGCCCAAACCCAGGTGGTGAGGGTGGATGAGGGTCACTTACATTCTTGAATCCTCTGTACAGCACCTGGATCTCTCTCCTGGTAAAGTTGGTCTGTGCCTGCAGCTGTCCGAGACCTTCAGGCCGATGGCAAACTGTGGCTATTTCCAGTTCATCTTCTACTTTGTCTGTAAGAAGAAGATGAAGAAACTGTGAGAAAAAAAAGTAGACTTGGATATCCAGAGAAAGGTCACACTCTGGGCTGGACCAGTCAAAGACAGATGTAGGTCACAGGTTCACAGATCATGGCCTATCCTAGAGCAGAAATTGATCCAGAGCAGGGGGAATTGGCTGAATGGTAAGTGGGCAACTCCTTCACTTACTGGCTAAGCTAGCATTTATTGCCTGTCCCTAATTCCCATGAGAAGGTGGTGATAAGCCAATAAAGCAGTTCTATTGGGTTACTGGGTTGGAGGATGGAGATTGTTTTGGTGGGGGGGGGGGAAAGAATTTCCAAGATTTAGGCCCAGCAAAACTTAAGGACCAGCGATATAGTTCAAGGTCAGAGTGATGTTTGATGGAGGGGAACCTGCAGGAGTGGTGTTCTCCAGTGAGTGCTACAGTACTAAAGCTCATTGGTTTGGGGAGAGCTGTTAAGAGTACCTGTGAATAACCACAGTGTGTTCTGTACACAGTAGCCACTGTGTACCAGTGAGTGTTTAGGGAAATGAATGGGCTGCTCCCATCTCCTAACAATAGGTTGTTCAATTAATTAACAAATCTCAGGCTGCAAATAAGGCAAATCAGTTCTGGTGAACAATCCTAAGTCGGAAATATTGTTTTTCTTTCCACAGATGCTGCCTGATAACGTTTTATTTCTAGTAACATTAATGGGGAGGAAGGTTATTTGGAACTGCAGTGATCTTTAGAAGCTGCTGTGTAGCTTGTGAGGGCAGGCAGCTTGCTGTTGAAAGATCCACCCAGGTTGTGCTCAGCTGATTGAGCTCGGCTTGAAACCACAGGCTCAACTCAGTCCAAGGTCTCCCATTGGATGGTCAGGGTGAGCCAGCATCATCACCTCTCCTCACCCATGATCCCAGTAGATCCGCAGTCTGATGACTCAGAGACACATATAAGTCTACGGAATCAGTGTACAGGAGAGTTGAGTCATCATAGGGCAGGAACAGTGCATGGGATAAGATGGAGACAAGGCTCTAAGTGCAGACAGGGCCAGAACTTGGGGCTGTGTGTGGACAGGATATGTGGATAGGGCTCTATATGCAGACAAGGTTAGTGTACAGAGCTCTGTGTGCGGTGAAGATCAGTGTACAGAGCTGGGTGCACAAATAAAATCAGTATGCAGGGCTATGAATGTCAGTGTGTGGACTTGTGTTGAAGACAGGGTCTGTGTATGAATGGAACAATGTGAATGCCAAAGGGATTGCCCCTTCCTTCATAACACTGGGATCTAGAACATTGTAACTGGGACTATCTGTGCACCTCAGGTCTACACACAGAGGTGGCCAACAGGACAGGAGTGATGTTGGGTGTATGTCTCCATTCCTCTGGAGGCTTGATAGTCACACTCTGCTTTGCATCTCCAGATGATTTGGAGTGAGCGACACGGACCAGAAATTGGCATGAGCCACACAATATACCTCACTCAACTTCCAAATTTTCGATCTTCATTCTCCTTTGGATATCCAGTCTAGCCAGCTCTTGCCACCTGCTCCAACTTCTCCGAATCAAGTCCCCTGCATTCTTGGGTAATCAAATGTAATGTGAAGAAAGTAGAACATCGGTAGGACCAGTTAACAAAGAATATGGTTTCACTCCTGCTGCAAGTGACTCTATCCCTGAGTCCAGTTTATACTTATTACAGGTCAACCTGTGGACCATCAATAGGTCTAACCAGAAGATGGCGACATTTCCATGCACAGAGAGGGTTTGATCTCAGAGCTCCTCACCAGGTGTTGTCAACCTCGTCCTTCCTGATGGATTTGACAAAGGATTTCACGCAACACACATGCAGTTCACACAGGACAAAGGAGAGCCAGACTCTGAGTTCATTGGGAAGCTTGTTGCTTCCCGCAGATTAATGGACTGTGCTAATGATGTCAGTGTAAAGCAGATGAATCATATTCCCAATTCCTTTCCCGAAGCTCATTTTAGAGAGCATGTTGATCATGTACATGTGTGATAACCTGTCAAAGGTCTTCTCTTGGTCCCAAGCTGAGCATGTAAATCTCCTATCCCTCAACACTACCTCCTCAGTCCATTCTCCTGATCTCTAATCCTACACAAAATTCACATTGATCAATTAACCTACTGATCCTGCATGCTGTTGACGGGGGAGGTTAAATAGAGCACTCAGGGGAAATAATCACAGGAAGAACGTGGAAACTCCAGATAGCTCCTAAGGTCAGGATCAACTACCAGTAAGGCAGGCCATACCACGTACTAACAGTCAGGAGTTTTCAATAAGATTGAAAGAGTACTGAGAAAATTTACAACAATGTTCCATTGCCAGGACTTGAGGACCTGAGTGCCAGGGAAAGGTCGAATGGTATTGGACTTTATTTCATGGAGTGCAGGAGAATAAGAAGAGACTTGATAGAAGTACAATGCTTCAAAATTATTCAGCTCCTTGGAAGCTTTCATGTTTTATTGTTTTACAAATTTAATCACAGTGGATTTAATTTAGCTTTTTTGACACTAATCAACAGAAAGGCTCTTTCATGACAAGGTGAAAACAAATCTCGACAAAGTGATCTAAATTAAGTACAGATATAAAACACAAAGTAATTAATTCACCCTGTTCAAGTCAATACATAGTATTTAGTAGATGCACCTTTGGCAGCAAAGACAGCCTTGAGACTGTGTGGATAGACCTCTGTAGCTTTGCACATCTGGACACTGCAATTTTTCTCCCATTCTTCTTTCCAAATTGCTCAAGCTCTGTCAGATTGCAGAGGGATCGTGAGTGAACAGCACTTTTCAAGTCCAACCACATATTCTCAATTGGACTGAAGTCTGGACTCTGACTTGGCCACTCAGGACATTAGCTTCATTGTTTTCAAGCTATTTTTGAGTAGCTTTGGCTTTATACTTGGTGTCTTTGTCTTGCTGGAAAACAAATCTTCTCCCAAGTCGCAGTTCTCATGCAGACTGCATTAGGTTTTCCTCCAGGATTTCCCTGTATTTTGCTGCATTCATTTTACCCTCTCCCTTCACAAGCCTTCCAGGGCCGACTGCAGTGAAGCACCCCCACAGCATGATGCAGCCACCACCATGCTTCACGGTAGGGATGGTGTGTTTTTGATGATGTGCTGTGTTTAGCTTACTCCAAACATAGTGTTTAGTCTGATGGCCAGAAAAGCTCAATTTTGGTTTCATCAGACCATAAAACCTTCTTCCAGCTGACTTCAGAGCCTCCCACATGCCTTCTAGAAAACTCAAGCTGAGATTTCATGAGTTTTTTCAACAGTGGCTTTCTCTTTGCCACTCTCCCATAAAGCTGTGACTGGTGAAGCACCTGGGCAACAGTTGCATGCAGTCTCTTCCATCTCAGTCATTGAAGCTTGTAACTCCTCCAGAGTTGTCATAAGTTTCTTGGTATCCTCCCTCACTAGTCCACTTCTTGCACGATCACTCATTTTACAGCTGCCTATATTTACAGGTGCCATATTATTTCCATTTCTTGATGATCGATTAACTGTACTCCAAGGGATATTCAGTGACGTGGAAACTTTCTTGTATCCACCTCCTGATTTGTGCTTTTCAATTACTCTTTTGGCAGAGGTTCTTAGAGTGTTCTTTTGCCTTCCTGGTGTAGTTTTTGTCAGGATACTGACTACCCAGCACTCGGTCCTTCCAGATACCAATGTATTTTTACTAACATCAATTGAAACACCTTGACTGCACATGGTGATCTCCATTTAACTAATTATATGACTTCTAACACCAATTGGCTGCACCAGTAATGATTTGATGTGTCATATTAAAGGGCATGAATACTTATTCAATCAATTATTTTGTGTTTTATATTTGTAATTATTTTAGATCACTTTGTAGAGTTCTCTGAGATGAAAGTCTTTTTCTGTTGATCAGTGTCAAAAAGAGGCAAATTAAATCTACTGTGATTCAACGTTGTAAAACAATAAAACATGAAAACTTCCAAAGCAGTGAATACTTTTTATAAGCACCGTATACAAAATTATGAAGGATATAGTTAAGGTTAATGCAAGTAACTTTTTCTGTTGAGGGTGGGTGAGACTGCAATAGGTCATAGATTAAGAATGAAAAGTGAACTATACAAGAGAACCTGAGGGGGACTTAATTAACTCACAGGAGTATGGGATGAGCTGCAGAGAGTGGGAGGACCTCATGTTGGAGAACCATATCTCCTTCATTAACAAAAAGGCTTGGCAGGGGATGTACTTCTTGGAGCAGTTGGTAAAATTTCATCCTCCCCAGAACTTACTGGTGCAATTCTACACTGCCATCATATCTGGTTTGGTGCAGCATTCTCTCACAATATACAAAAACTATAGCAAACTATCAGGTCAGCAGGAAAGTCGTTGCCTGCAGTCTACCATCACTACAGGACTTCTGTGTGTCCAGGACCAAGCAGCAGGCAGGACAAATCATTGCAACAACACACACAAAATGCTGGTGGAACGCAGCAGGCCAGGCAGCATCTATGAGGAGAAGCACTGTCGACATTTCGGGCCGAGACCCTTCGTCAGGGTTCGTCAAAAATCATTGCAAATTCTATTTACCCTGAAAACTGCATTTTTCAAAAAGCTCCCTTTAAGAAAGCTCCATCTTCATGACTGCAAATAAAGTTTAATTCTGTGAAGTATTATGTGGTGTCTTTGGCAAGAGGTATCAGAAGGCAGGTTATCATCTGAATGGAGAGAGAATGCAAGTGAATGGTTTAGAGGGATCAAGATGTTCTAGTGCACAAATAACAAAGTTAGCAAACAGGTCCAAAAAGTAGTTAAGGCAGCAAGTGGTATTTCGGTCTTTAATGGAGTTTAAACATAGGTAGTTGTACGTTGCATTGCTGAGCCCTCAGCTGGAGTATTCAGCACACATTTTGTCCCTTTAAGGTTAATGGCACAATTGTTAGCAAGGTGGAGGGACAGAGGCATCTTGGGGCCCAAACCCATAAATCCCTCAAAGTTGCTGCTCAAGTTCAAATTTCAAAGTAACCATATAACACTCTGAGATTCATTTTCCTGTGGACATACTCAGAATATCTACAGAATAGTAACTATAACAGGATCAAAGAAAGATCAACCAGAGTGCAGAAGACAACAAACTGCAAATGCAAATACAAATAAATAATGAGAACATGAGATAATGAGATAGAATTCTCAAAAGTGAGATCATTGGTGTGGGAACATTTCAATGAAGCAAGTGAAGTTGAGTGTAGTTATCCTTTTTTATTCAAGAGTCTGATGGTTGAGGGGCACCAACTCTTCTTGAACTCTTCCTGAGGTTTCTGTACCTTCTACCTTATGGCAGCAGTGAGAAGAGAGCATGACCAGGGAGGTGGGTATCTCTGATGATGGATGCTGCTTTCCTACGACAGCGTTTCATGATGGTTGAGAGAGCTTTACCCATGATGTAGAGGGCCAAATCCACTATTTTTTTTGTCGGATTTTTCCTTTCAAAGGCATTGGTGTTTCCATACCATGCTGTGATGCAGTCAGTTAATATACACTCCACTGCACACCTATAGAAATTTGTCAAAGTTTTATATGAATATCCACAAGTGACTGAGGAAGCAGACGTGCTTTCTTCACAAAATCGCATTTAAGTGCAAGGTCCTCAGAAATAGTAACATTCATGAATTTAAATTTACTGCCCTTGTCCTCCTCTGATCCTTCACCGAGGACTGGATGATGGTAGTTAAGAAGTCATATGCTATCCTGATATTCATTTATTGGGGGATGAGGTAAATTTGCAGCTCTATAAAACTCTGATTAGACCACACAGAGTACTCTGTTCTCATTATAGGAAGGATATGGAAACTTTAGAGAAGGTGCAGATGAGAATTACTAAGATGTTCCTGGATTATAGATCATGTCTCATACGGACAGACTGAGCAAGCAAAGGCTTTTCTCTTTAGAATGAAGGATGAGAGGCTTGATAGAGGTATATAGATTTTAAGAGGCATAGGTAGAGTGCACAAACTGTGCCTTATTCCCAGTGCACAGGCCGCAGTGGCTAATACCAGAGGATATCCTTTTAATATGAATGGAGATCAGGTTTATTATTACTGATCCATATGTCATGAAATTTAAAAACGCAAACATGAGGAAATCTGCAGATGCTGGAAATTCAAGCAACACACACAAAATGCTGGTGGAACGCAGCAGGCCAGGCAGCATCTATAGGAAGAAGCACAGCTCCTCTCTTACCACCATTCAGGGCCCCAAACAGTCCTTCCAGGTGAGGCAACACTTCACTTGTGAGTCTATTGGGGTCATCTATTGCATCGGGTGCTCCCGGTGTGGCCTCCTCTACATCTACACCTGCTTGCCTGCAGAAGGCAGAGGGTCGTGGTGGAGGGAGTACATGATTGGAGGGTGCCTCATCTTCTAGCTGCCTATCACCTCTCTCATGATTCTGCCTTCTTCTACTACCCATAGTGCTTTCCCCTTACATTCCTTCTTCACCTTTCCTGCCTGTCCCCTCCCTGCTTCCCCTCCCTCACCCCTTGATCTTTCCTCTGATTGGTTTTTCACCTGGCAGCTTCCACCCTCCCCCCACCTTCTTTATAGGGCCCCTGCCCCCTCCTTCTTCAGTTGTGACGAAGGGTCTCGGCCCACAACGTTGACAGCTCATTTCAACGGATGCTGCCCAACCTAAGTTCATCCAGCTTGTTTGTACGTGTTGAGAGAACAGATTGCTGAGCCTCTGGCTAGGATCTTTACATCCTCGTTATCCATGGGAATGGTACTGGAGGATTGGAGGGAGGCGAATGTTGTCCCCTTGTTCAAAAAAGTTAGTAGGGGTAGTCTGGGTAATTATAGACCAGTGAGCCTTACGTCTGTGGTGGGAAAGCTGTTGGAAAAGATTCTTAGAAATAGGATCTCTGGGCATTTAGAGAATCATGGTCTGATCAGGGTCAGTCAGCATGGCTTTGTGAAGGGCAGATCGTGCCTAACAAGCCTGATAGAGTTCTTTGAGGAGGTGACCAGGCATTTAGATGAGGGTAGTGTAGTGGATGTGATTTACATGGATTTTAGTAAGGCATTTGACAAGGTTCCACTCGGTAGGCTTATTCAGAAAGTCAGAAGGCATGGGATCCAGGGAAGTTTGGCCAGGTGGATTCAGAATTGGCTTGCCTGCAGAAGGCAGAGGGTTGTGGTGGAGGGAGTACATTCAGATTGGAGGGTTGTGACTAGTGGTGTCCCACAAGGATCTGTTCTGGGACCTCTACTTTTTGTGATTTTTATTAACAACCTGGATGTGGGGGTAGAAGGGTGGGTTGGCAAGTTTGCAGAAGACACAAAGGTTGGTGGTGTTGTAGATAGTGTAGAGGATTGTCGAAGATTGCAGAGAGACATTGATAGGATGCAAAAGAGGGCTGAGAAATGGCAGATGGTGTTCAACCCAGAGAAGTGTGAGGTGGTACACTTTGGAAGGAAAAACTCCAAGGCAGAGTACAAAGTAAATGGCAGGATACTTGGTAGTGTGGAGGAGCAGAGGGATCTGGGGGTACATGTCCACAGATCCCTGAAAGTTGCCTCACAGGTAGATAGGGTAGTTAAGAAAGCTTATGGAGTATTTGCTTTCATAAGTCGAGGGATAGAGTTTAAGAGACACGGAGTAATGATGCAGATCTATAAAACTCTGGTTAGGCCACACTTGGAGTACTGTGTCCAGTTCTGGTCGCCTCACTATAGGAAGGATGTGGAAACATTGGAAAGGGTACAGAGGAGATTTACCAGGATGCTGCCTGGTTTAGAGAATATGCATTATGATCAGAGATTAAGGGAGCTAGGGCTTTACTCTCTGGAGAGAAGGAGGATGAGAGGAGACATGATAGAAGTATACAAGATATTAAGAGGATGTGGCGGCCCGCACACGTGGGGCTCGAACCAGGAGTCGCGGTCAGACACGCAGTAGCGCGTTTGGAAATACCCACTCGGGACAGACCTTCCGGGGACAGTCTGACATCATGTCCGCCCCGCGGGTCGCCGGGGCCCATGGGAGGGGAGATTTAAGCGTGGGATCTTGAATCAGTAAAGGCATTCTGAGTTCAGCTCTCTCTGCCTCCGTGTGTTTCTTCAGTAGCGTGTTGCGCGCGACTGCATTGGTGACCCTGACATTCCAGACAGCATCTGGAGCTGGTGACTCAGCGACCAGCCATGAGTTCCAGCAACTTGCACAGCGCGGTCTCTCTGAAGCTCCTGACTTTCCGGGCCACACAGCCCCACGTTTGGTTCGAGCAGGCCGAGGCCCAGTTCAATATCAGAGTCATTACAGCCAACACCACGCAGTACTACTACGTGGTCAGTACGCTCGACCAGGAGACGGCAGGCCGGATCATTGACTTCCTACGCCAGCCACCAGCGGAGGACAGGTACACTAAGCTTAAGGCGCTCCTGATCCGTACCTTTGGACTCTCCCGCTGCAAACGGGCCGCGTGACTCCTGCACACGGACGGCCTGGGCGACCGCACGCCATCCGAGCTCATGAATGATATGCTGGTGCTCATGGACGGCCGTAAGCCGTGCCTTTTATTTGAACAGTTGTTCCTCGAGCAAATGCCACAGGACATTCGCCTCCTCCTCGCGAGTGAGGATTTCCACGACCCACGCAGGGTCGCGGCTAAAGCAGACGTCCTTTGGCAGAGCAAGCAACGTGGAGCAGCCTCCATTGGCCTAGCCACGATCGCGTGCCCCAAAGCCCAGGCCCCGCAAGTGAAGCCGTCAAGACCCACGGGGGAAAAAGACGAAAGTTCAGAACAATGGAGTTTCTATCACCAAAGACGGGGCTCAGGCGCATGCCACTGCCGTCCACCATGTGCTTTTCTGGGAAACACCGGGGCCAGCCGTTGCTAATGGCTACGACGGCTGGCCACCGAGACAGCCTCCTGTACCTCTGGGACCAACACTCCTGGCGGCGCTTCCTGGTAGACACCGGGGCCGAAGTCAGCGTACTACCCCCCTTGAACATGGACACTCGTAACGCAGTCCCAGGCCCCGAACTCACAACTGCAAATGGCACCAGTATTCAGACGTTCGGCCCGTGAACTATCTCACTGCATTTCGGGTCCAGCTGTTTCACTTGGACTTTCACGTTGGCAGCGGTGTCACAGCCACTACTAGGGGCAGATTTCCTACGAGCCAACAGCCTCCTGGTCGACCTAAAAGGCCGGCATTTGGTCCACGCCGAGATGTTCCAGACTTTCCAGCTCGGAGAAGCCAAGCTACCGGCCCTCCACCTGGATTCCGTGACCCTCTCGGGTAACGAATTCACCAGGGTGTTGGTGGAATTCCCCTCCATAGTCACCCCGCAGTTCTCCACAGCCAACCCCAAGCACGGTGTGCAGCACCACATCCCCACACAAGGCCCGCCGCTGCACGCCCGAGCTCACAGGCTCCCACCCGACAAGCTCCACCTTGCCAAAGAGGAGTTCCATCAGATGGAAGAGATGGGGATCGTACGCTGCTCAGACAGCCCATGGGTATCTCCGCTGCACATGGCGCCCAACTCCGCAGGAGGATGGAGGCCCTGTGGAGACTACAGAAGGCTTAACGATGCCACAACCGCCAACAGATACCCGGTACCCCACATCCAGGACTTCACGGCGAACCTGCATGGAGCGACCATCTTCTCGAAAATCAGCCTGGTCAGGGGATACCATCAGATCCCAGTGCACCCTGACGACGTGCCCAAGACAGTCCCTCATCACCCCGTTCGGCTTGTTCGAATTCTTGAGGATGCCTTTCGGTCTCAAGAATGCAGCCCAAACTTTCCAAAGGCCCATGGACTCGGTGGGACGCGGCCTGGATTTCACTTTCATTTACTTGGACGATATCCTGGTGGCCAGCAGTTTGCACCAAGAGCACGTGGCACATTTGTGCCAGCTCTGCCAACGCCTGAGCGACCACGTACTGACAATCAATCTGGCGAAGTGCCAGTTCGGGTTGATGGAGATCGACTTGGGCCACAGAGTCACCCGACATGGCGCAGTTCCCCTACTGGACAAGGTCCAGGCCATCCGCCAGTTCCCCAAGCCCAGCACGGTCAAGGGCCTGCAGGAGTTTGTAGGGATGGTCAGCTTTTATCATCAGTTCGTTCCGGCGGTGGCCCGCATCATGAGACCCTTGTTCAGCCTGATGGCCGGCAAGGCCAAAGAAGTGGCATGGGACGCGGAGTCCACGAAGGCGTTCGAGCAGACCAAGGAGGCGCTGGCAAAGGTGGCCCTCCTAGTGCACCCGAGAGTCGATGTACCCACGGCACTCACAGTCGACGCTTCCGACACGGCAGTCAGCGGAGTCCTGGAACAGCTCGTTGAGGACCAGTGGCGACCACTCGCTTTCTCCAGCCGCCACCTACGGCCACCAGAGGTGAAGTACAGCACCTTCGACAGAGAGTTGCTCGCGCTCTACCTGGCTGTCCGGCATTTCCTCGAGGGAAGGGAGTTCACCGTGTATACGGACCACAAGCCCCTCACCTTCGCACTGGCCAAGGTATCGGACCCATGGTCGCCTCGGCAGCAGAGGCACCTGTCCTTTATTTCAGAATTCACCACGGACGTCCACCACGTCGCAGAGAAGAACAACGTCGTTGCCGACACACTGTCTCACCCCTGCCTCCACTCAGAGGCATATCGTCCTCAGGAATAGACTACGCAGCACTGGCGGAAGCACAATGGTCAGACATCGAGATCCCGGCTTACCGCACCGCCGTTTCAGGGCCCCAGTTGGAGGATGTCTCCATCTGCCCGGCAGCGGATCGACTCCTGTGCGACGTGTCGACTGGCAAACCCCGACCGGTGGTACCAGCAGCATGGAGGCACCGGGTGTTCGACACGCTGCACAACCTGGCCCACCCGTCCATCCTGGCGTCCATCAAGCTGGTAGCGGACAGATTCGTCTGGCACGGTTTGCGCAAACAGGTCAGACACTGGGCCAGGACCTGCGTGCACTGCCAGACCGCCAAAGTCCAGCGACACGTGAAGGCTCCCCTCCAGCAGTTCCAGCCAACGCACAGGAGGTTCCAACACATCCACGTGGACATCGACGGCCCCCTGCCAGTCTCCCGGGGTGCCAGGTATATCTTTACCATGGTAGACAGGTTCACCAGATGGCTGGAAGCCGTATCGCTCGCAGACACGTCCACTGAGTCCTGTGCCAGGACGCCCACTGCAAACTGGATCATCAGGTTCGGCCTCCCAACGGACATCATCTCCGACAGAGGGGCGCAGTTCACGTCTGGTTTGTGGACAACACTGGCACAGCTCCTGGGCACTCAGCTGCATCACACCACAGCGTACCATCCCCAGTCCAACGGTTTGGTAGAGAGATTCCACCGGCATCTCAAGTCGGCCTTGATGGCGCGCCTCAGGGGCCCCAACTGGACAGATGAGCTTTCCTGGGTCCTACTGGGAATTTGCACAGCCCCCAAGGTGGACCTGGGCACCTCGGCGGAAATGGTCTACGGCGCCCCCCTGACTGTCCCAGGCGAGTTCGTATCAGAGGCCCGAGGTTCGGAAGAAACTCCAGCAGCGGTGCTAACGAGGCTGCGGGACAAGGTAGGGACCCTGGCACCGGACCCGACCTCCAGGCATGGTCCCATGTCACCCTTCACCCCTAAAGACCTCCGAGACTGTGAGTATGTTTTTATTCGCAGGGGCATGCACAGGTCACCTCTACAGCGATCGTACGAGGGACCCTTCAAGGTGATCCGGCACAACGGAACCACGTACGGCATGGAGGTGGGTGGCCGGGAAGAGACTTTTACAGTGGACTGCCTCAAACCGGCGCACTTGGACATTGAGCGACCGGTGAGGGTACCTGCACCGCACCAGCGATGCCGGTCACCCAGGCAAGCCACACAGACTGGGAGCTCCACTCCCACGATGGACGTTTCTGGGGGGTGGGGGGGGGGCGTGGTGTGGCGGCCCGCACACGTGGGATTTGAACTGCTGTCGGGAGCCACGGGCAGCACGTTTGGAAATACCCGCTCGGGGCGGACCTTCCGGGGATAGTCTGATGTCACGTCTGCCCCGCAGGTCGCAGGGGCCCATGGGAGGGGAGATTTAAAAGTGCGATTTTGAATCAGTAAAGGCATTCTGAGTTCAGCTCTCTCTGCCTCCGTGTGTTTCTTTAGTAGCGCGTTGCACGCAACTACAAGGAATAGATAAGAGTGGACAGCCAGCGCCTCTTCCCCAAGGCACCACTACTCAATACAAGAGGACATGGCTTTAAGGTAAGGGAAGGGAAGTTCAAGGGGGATATTAGAGGAAGGTTTTTTACTCAGAGAGTGGTTGGTGCGTGGAATGCACTGCCTGAGTCAGTGGTGGGGGCAGACACACTAGTGAAGTTTAAGAGGCTACTAGACAGATATATGGAGGAAGTTAAGGTGGAGGGTTATATGGGAGGCAGGGTTTGAGGGTCGGCACAACATTGTGGCTGAAGGGCCTGAAATGTGCTGTATTGTTCTATGTTCTATGTCTGAGGTTGTCTTGCCAGGGAAGAGATATTCTCAATTAATGCTTCTTAGTCCCTGCCCAATGCCCTCATCATGTTCCCTATTCCAATTTAAACCTCTCCCACAAGGACCATACCTATCCTTATCTATAACTGTCCTGAGAGTGAAAGAGTTGTGGTCCTTCATTGTTCCACTAGAAACCGGTCAGACACCTGGCCAGACAAAACCAGGTCCAGTATGGCCCCATCCCAGTTGAACCGTCCACAAATTCACTTAAGAAACATTCCTGGATACACTTAAATTCTGCGCCTTCTAAACCCTTTACGCTAAGAAGGGCCCAATTTATACTTGTGAAGTTTTTCAATCGAAGCAAGAGGCTGAGAGTGGAAGACTGAAGGCATCACGGAGAGAAGGACGTTTTTCTTTTCTTTAACAGCTTGGGGAAAAGAGGCTAGACTGCGCAGACGTGTGACGTAGCACGCCAATGTTTAAAAGAAAGACCGCCATATACAGCGGCCATCGTTGGAGTGGACTGAGTCAGTGTGAGACGGCTTTGGCTCAATCAGGCTTCGGCGAGGGTAGGTTCCGGTAAGTTTCTGTTTTTTCTTCCTTTTTTTTTGTTCAGACTAGAGAATATGCCAGGCAGGATGTTGGAATGCTCCTCTTGCAGGATGTGGGAAGTCAGGGAGACATCCAGTGTCCCTGACAACGACACCTGCAAGAAGTGCATCCAGCTGCAGCTCCTAATAAACCGCGTTAGGGAACTGGAGCAGGAGCTGGATGACCTCCGGATCATTTGGGAGACTGAGCAGTTATAGATAGGAGCTTCCGGGAGGTAGTTACACCTAAGGAACAGGGCACAGGTAATTGGGTTACCGTCAGGCGAGAGAAGGGGAAAGGGCAGGTAGTGCAGGGTTCCCCTGGGGCCATTCCTCTCAACAACAAGTATACCGATTTGGATACTGTTGGTGGGTGGGGGGAGACTTACCTGGGACAAGCTGCGGCAGCCGGATCTCTGGCACTGAGACTGGTTCTGCAGTGCAGAAGGGAGGGAGGAAGAAGAGGCGAGCGGTAGTGATAGGGGACTCCATAGTCAGGGGTACAGACAGGAGATTCTGTGGTCGTGACAGAGACTCCCGGATGGTTTGTTGCCTCCCGGGTGCCAGGCTCAGGGATGTATCTGATGGTGTGCACAGCGCTGAGGTGGGAGGGTGATCAGCCAGATGTTGTGGTACACATCGGTACCCATGACGTAGGTAGAGTCAGGAGGTCCTGAAGAGTGAGTTCAGAGAGCTTGGTAGGAAGTTGAAAAACAGGACCTCGAGGGTAGTAATCTCCAGATTGCTGCCTGTGCCACGTGCCAGTGAGGGTAAGAGTAGGATGCTCTGGAGGATGAACACATGGCTGAGAAACTGGTGTAGGGGGCAGGGTTTCAGATTCCTAGATCATTGGGAGCTCTTCTGGGGCAGGTGGGACCTGTACAAGAGAGACAGGTTACACCTGAACTACAGGGGGACCAATATACTTGCATGGAGGTTTGCTAGTGTTATTGGGGAGGGTTTAAACTAGATATGCAGGGGGATGGGAACCAGAGTGCCAGAGCAGATAGTGGAACGGGGGCAAAAATAAATGATGTTAGTAGTTCATGCAAAGTCACTAATAGTAAGGTTGTGTGTGGTGGTAATAATCTTCTGAGGTGTGTATATTTCAATGCGAGGAGTATTGTGGGAAAGGCAGAAGAGCTGAGGGCCTGGATTGAGACATGGAATTATAACTTCATAGCCATTACTGAAACTTGGCTACAGGAGGGGCAAGACTGGCAGCTCAGCGTTCCAGGGTTCCAATGTTTCAGACGTGATAGAGGCAGAGGGATGAAGGGTGGGGGGGGGGGGTGGCTTTACTAGTCAGGGAAAATATTACAGCAGTGCTTCGGCAGGACAGATTAGAGGGCTTGTCTACTGAGGCCACATGGGTGGAGCTGAGAAACAGGAAAGGTATGACCACATTAATGGGGTTGTATTATAGACCACCCAATAGTCAGCGAGAATTGGAGGAGCAAATCTACAGAGAGATAACAGACAACTGCAGGAGACAGAAAGTTGTGATTGTAGGGGATTTTAATTTTCCACACATTGATTGGGACTCCCATACTGTTAAAGGTCTAGATGGCTGAGTTTGTAAAATGTGTTCAGGAAATTTTTCTAAATCAATATATAGCTGTACCAACTAGGGAGGATGCAATATTAGATCTCCTATTAGGAAATGAGTTAGGGCACGTGATGGAAGTGTGTGTAGGGGAACACAGTGATCATAGTTCATGATTCATCACAGTTCATTCATCATTCATCACATTCATCACAGTTCCAGTGATCATAACATCATTAGTTTCAACTTGATCAAAGATAAAGATAGATCTGGTCCTTGGGTTGAAGTTCTAAACTGGAAAAAGGCCAAATTTGAAGAAATGAGAAAGGATCTAGAGTATAGATTGGGACAGGTTGTTCTCTGGCAAGGATGTGATTGGTAAGTGGGAGGCTTTCAAAGGAGAAATTTTGAGATCGCAGAGTCTGTATGTTCCTATCAGGGTTAAAGGCAAAATGAATAAGAATAAGGAACCTTGATTCTCGACGGATATTGGAACTCTGATAAAGAAGAGAGAGATGTATGACTTGTATAGGCAACGGGGAGGAAATAAGATGCCTGAGGAATATAAAAAGAGGAAGAAAATACTTAAAGAAATCAGGAGGGCTAAAAGAAGACATGAGGTTGCTTTGGCAGTCAGGGTGAAGGATAATCCTAAGAGCTTGTACTGGTATGTTAAGAGCAAAATGATAGTAATGTAACGATGTGCTACACACAGCGCAGAAATAACGACACACAGTCAGTAAGTCGTTTCGAGACTAGTTTATTCAAACTTCGTGGCACTGGCACTTAAATCCTTAGCGCCCGCCCTCTCCAGGCGGAAATGACGTCAGAGGTGCATTACCAAAGTCTCCCCCCCGCGCGCTGGCTACTTGTGAGCCGGTTCGCCTGAGCAGGAAGTGGGTCGCCACAGTAAGAGATAAAATTGGTCCTCTTGAAGATCAGAGTGGTCGGCAATGTATGGAACTAAAAGAAATGGGAAAGATATTAAATGGGTTTTTTGCATCTGTATTTACTAAGGAAACTGGAATGGAGTCTATGGAAACAAGGCAAACAAGTAGGGAGGTCATGGAACTTATACAGATTAAAGAGGAGGAGGTGCTTGCTGTTTTGAGGCAAATCAGAGTAGATAAATCCCCAAGACTTGACAGGGTATTCCCTCGGACCTTGAAGAAGACTAGTGTTGAAATTGCAGGGGCCCTGGCAGAAATATTTAAAATGTCAATATCCATGGGTCAGGTGCCGGAGGATTGGAGGATAGCTCATGTAGTTCCATTGTTTAAAAAAGGCTCAAAAAGTAAGCTGGGAAATTATAGGCTGGTAAGTTTGGCATCGGTAGGAGGTAAATTATTGGAAGGTATACTAAGAGATAGGATCTACAAGTATTTGGATAGACAGGGACTTATTAGAAAAAGTCAGCATGGCTTTGTGCGTGGTAGGTCATGTTTAACCAATCTATTAGAGTTTTTCAAGGAAGTTACCAGGAAAGTGGATGAAGGGAAGGTAGTGGCTGTTGTATACATGGACTTCAGTAAGGCCTTTGACAAAATCCCGCATGGGAGGTTATTTAGGAAGATTCAGTCGCTAGGTATACATGGAGAGGTAGTAAATTGGATGCGACATTGGCTCAATGGAAGAAGTCAGAGAGTGGTAGTGGAGGATTGCTTCTCTGAGTGGAGGCCTGTGACTAGTGGTGTGCCACAGGGATCAGTGCTGGGTCCATTGTTATTTGTCATCTATATCAATGATCTGGATGATAATGTGGCAAATTGGATCAGCAAATCTGCTGATGATGCAAAGATTGGAGGTGTAGTGGACAGTGAGGAAGGTTTTCAAAGCTTGCAGAGGGATCTGGACCACTTGGAGGAATGGGCTGAAAAATGGCAGATGGAGTTTAATGCGGACAAGTGTGAGGTAGCTTCAGAAGGTCAAACCACGGTAGAACATACCAGATAAATGGTAGGACAATGAGTGCAGTAGAACAGAGGGATCTGGGAGTACAGATACATAATTCCCTAAAAGTAGCGTCACAAGTAGATAGGGTCGTAAAGAGAGCTTTTGGTACATTGGCCTTTATAAATAAAAGTATTGAGTATAAGAAGGCAACACGAGTAAATCTGCAGATGCTGGAAATAAATAAAAACACAAAATGCTGGCAGAACTCAGCAGGCCAGACAGCATCTATGGGAGGAGGTAGTGACGACGTTTCGGGCCGAAACCCTTCATCAGGGTTTCAACCCTACCTCCGCCCATTGATGCTGTCTGGCCTGCTAAGTTCTGCCAGCATTTTGTGTTTTTATTGAGTACAAGAGTTGGAATGGTATGGTGAGGTTGTATAAGACACAGGTGAGGCTGAATTTGGAGTATTGTGTGCAGTTTTGGTCACCTAATTACAGGAAGGATATTAATAAGGTTGAAAGAGTGCAGAGAAGGTTTACAAGGATGTTGCCGGGACTTGAGAAACTGAGTTACAGTGAAAGGTTGAATAGGTTAGGACTTTATTCCCTGGAGCGTAGAAGAACGAGGGGTGATTTGATAGAGGTGTATAAAATTATGATGGGTATAGATAGAGTGAATGCAAGCAGGCTTTTTCCACTGAGGCTAGGGGAGAAAAAACCAGAGGTCATGGGTTAGGGGTGAAGGGGGAAAAGTTTAAAGGGAACATTAGGGCGGACTTCTTCATGCAGAGAGTGGTGGGAGTGTGGAATGAGCTGCCAGATGAATGCAGGCTCACTTTTGACATTTCAGAAAAACTTAGACAGGTATGAGACAGATGAAGGCATGGATCAAGAGGTGTATGGAGGGATATGGGCCGGGTGCAGGTCATTGGGACTAGGCAGAAAAATGGTTCAGCACAGCCAAGAAGGGCCAAAAGGCCTGTTTCTGTGCTCTAATGTTCTATGGTTCCAAGTTGAAAACCCAACGACAACCTTCTTATTATTTTTACATACTTCCTTAATCTAATTACATGTCTGTTCCTCAATGTCCCATACGCTATGGGAGGGGGTTCTGTTGTACAATCCCATCAGTGTGATTGCACCTTTCCTATTCCTGAATTCCACCCAAATAAACTCTGTGTCTAACTCCACTGGGTGCAGCTGTGAAATTGCCCCTGATTAGTAGTGCAACTCAGCCCTCTCTTTTATCTCCTCCTCTGTCTTTTCCAAAACTTTGAAAACCTGGTACTTAATCACTTATTTCTGCCCCTCTCTCAAACAAGTCTCTGCAATGGCCACTACAATGTAGTTCCATGTACTGATCATCACCCTTACCCATAATACTCCTAGCACTAAAATATACACTTCAAACTGACTTGCACTAACCCATTTCATAACAAGTAATTTGGAGATTACAACCTTGGAGGTGATTCTCTTCAGTCTCTTTCCTAACTCTATATGCTCACTGCATGCGACCTCTTCCCCTTTTCTGCCAGTGTAATTGGTGCCAATGTACACCACAACTTCTGGCTGTTCCACTTCCCCATTGAGAATATCCTGCAGCAGCAGTGCTACCATGGACTCTAGCACCTGGGAGGCAAGTCTTTTGTGGCTCCAAATCACCTTTTTGTCCCCCTAACTACTGAAACCCCTACTTGACATACAGAAAGCTGTGACTGAACTGCTGATTTTTCGGAGCAAAGTGAGTTTTTACTACTGGGGTTAAAGAGAGGCGAGACTGCGCAGGTACTGTGACGTCAGCCAGTAGAGCAAAGGTTTAAAAAGGCAAGGAATCTTCAATGGTTTTTAATTCGGAGCAAGAAGGCTACGAGTGAACTGCTGATTTTTCGGAGCGAAGGGAGTTTTTTCTTCTACTCGGGTTAAAGAGAGGCAAGACTGTGCAGGCGCGTGACATCAGCCAGTAGAGCGCAAAAGGTTTAAAAAGATGACCGCCATATCCAGTGGGCAATGGCGTGAGGGGCAGCAGAGTGGTAGGGCTTTGGCTCAATAGGCTTAGGCAGTAACGGGTTGAGGCAAGGTAGGAAGTATGTGTGCGAGGCTAGTTTTATGTGCTCGCTGTCAGATGTGGGAGATCCTGGCATCTCCCAGACTCCTGGACGGTCATATCTGCACCAGGTGTGTCAAACTGCAGCTCTTGAGGGACTGAGTTAGGGAACTGGAGATGCAGCTCGATGACCTTCGTCTGGTTAGGGAGAGCGAGGAGGTGCTAGAGAGGAGGAACAGGCAGGTGGTCACACCAGGGTCACAGGAGACGGACAAGTGGGTCACAGTCAGGAGGGGGAAGGGGAAGAATCAGGTACCAGAGAGTACCCCTGTGGCTGTACCCCTTGACAATAGGTACTCCTGTTTGAGTACTGTTGGGTGAAATCAGCAAACCTGAGGGAAGCAGCAGTGGCCAGGCCTCTGGCACAGAGCCTGGCCCTGTGGCTCAGAAGGGTAGGGAAGAGAAAAGACAGTAGTGACAGGGGACTCTATAGTTAAGGGTCAGACAGGCGATTTTGTGGACGCAGGAAAGAAACTCGGATGGTAGTTTGCCTCCCAGGTGCCAGGGTCTGGGATGTTTCAGATCACCTCTAAGATATCCTGCAGTGGGAGGGAGAACAGCCAGAGGTCATGGTACATATTGGTACCAATGACATAGGTAGGAATAGGGAAGAGGTCCTGAAAAAAAGACTACAGGGAGTTAGGAAGGAAGTTGAGAAGCAGGACCGCATAGATAGTAATCTCGAGATTACTGCCTGTGCCATGCGGCAGTGAGAAGAGGAGTAGGATGAGGTGGAGGATAAATGTGTGGCTGAGGGATTGGAGCAGGGGGGAGGGATACAGATTTCTGGATCACTGGGTCCTATTTTGGGGCAGGTGTAACCTGTACAAAAAGGACGTGTTGCACTTGAATCCCGGGGGACCAATATCCTGGTGGGGAGTTTTGCTAAGGCTACTTGGGAGAGTTTAAACTGGAATTGTTGTGAACCAAACTGAAGAGAACCGTGAAGAGGAGATTGGCTCATAAATAGAGAAAGCTTGTAGGCAGTGCTAGAGGGAGGATAGGCAGGTGGCAGAGAAGAGACGCGCTCAGACTGAAGGCTTGAGATGTATCTATTTTAACGCAAGGAGTATTGTGAACAAAGTGGATGAGCTTAGAGTGTGGATCAGTACTTGGAGATGTGATGTGGTGGCCATTACAGAGACTTGGATGGCTCAGGGGCAGGAATGGTTACTTCAAGTGCCGGGTTTTAAGCGTTTCAGAAAGGACAGGGAGGGAGGCAAAAGAGGCGGGACATGGCACTGTCGATCAGAGTTAGTGTCACGGCTGCAGAAAAGGTGGACGCCATGGAGGGATTGTCTATGGAGTCTCTGTGGGTGGAGGGGTAGGAACAGGAAGGGGTCAATAACTTTATTGGGTGTTTTTTATAGGCCGCCCAATAGTAACAGGGATTTTGAGGAGCAGATAGGAAACAGATCCTGGAAAGGTGTAATAATATCAGAATTGTCGTGATGGGAGATTTTAATTTCCCAAATATTGTTTGGCATCTCCCGAGGGCAAGGGGTTCAGATGGGGTGGAGTTTGTTAGGTGTGTTCAGGAAGCTTTCTTGACACAATATGTAGATAAGCCTACAAGAGGAGAGGCTGTACTTGATTGGGTATTGGGAAATTAATCTGGTCAGGTGTCAGATCTCTCACTGGGAGAGCATTTTGGAGATAGTGATCATAATTCTATCTCCTTTACAATAGCATTGGAGAGAAATAGGAACAGACAAGTTAGAAAAGCGTTTAATTGGAGTAAGGGGAATTATGAGGCTATCAGGCAGGAAATTGGAAGCTTAAATTGGAAACAGATGTTCTCAGGGAAAAGTACTGAAGAAATGTGGCAAATGTTCAGGGGATATTTGTGAAGAGTTCTGTGCATTCCAAATGAGACAGGGAAGTTATGGTAGGATACAGGAACCGTGGTGTACAAAGGCTGTAATAAATCTAGTCAAGAAGAAAAGAAAAGCTTACAAAAGGTTCAGAGAGCTAGGTAATGTTAGAGATCTAGAAGATTATAAGGCTAACAGGAAGGAGTTTAAGAAGGAAATTAGGAGAGCCAGAAGGGGCCATGAGAAGGCCTTGGTGGCCAGAATTAAGGAACCCCCAAGGCATTCTACAAGTAAGTGAAGAGCAAGAGGATAAGATGGGAAAGAATAGGGCCTATCAAGTGTAACAATGGGAAAGTCTGTATGGAACTGGAGGAAATAGCAGAGATACTTGATGAATACTTTACTTCAGTATTCACTATGGAAGAAGACCTTAGTGATTGTGGTGATGACATGCAGCAGACTGAAAACCTTGAGCATGTAGCTATTAAGAAAGAGGATGTGCTGGACCTTTTGGAAAGCATCAAGTTGGATAAGTCACCAAGACCGGACAAAATGTACCCCAGGCTACTGTGGGAGGCAAGGGAGGAGATTGCTGAGCCTCTGGCAATGATCTTTGCATCAGCAATGGTGATGGGAGAGGTTCTGGAGGATTGGAGGGTTGCAGATGTTGTTCCTTTATTCAAGAATAGAAGTAGAGATAGCCCAGGAAATTAGAGACCAGTGAGTCATACCTCAGTGGTTGGTAAGTTGATGGAGAAGATCCTAAGAGGCAAGATTTTTGAACATTTGGAGAGGTATAATATGATTAGGAATGGTCAGCATGGCTTAGTCAAAGACAGGTTGTGCCTTACGATCCTGATTGAATTTTTGAGGATGTGACCAAACACATTGATGAAAGAAGAGCAGTAGATGTAGTGTATATGGATTTCAGCAAGGCATTTGATAAGGTTCCCCATGCAAGGCTTATTGAGAAGGTAAGGAGGCATAGGATCCAAGGGGACATTGCTTTGTGGATCCAGAACTGGCTTGCCCACAAAAGGCAAAGACAGGTCATATTCTGTATGGAGGTCAGTCACATGTGGAGTGCCTCAAGGATCTGTTCTGGGACTCTTACTCTTTGTGATTTTTATAAATGACCTGGATGAGGAAGTGGAGGGATGGATTAGTAAGTTTGCTGATGAAACAAAGGTTGAAGGTGTTGTGGATAGTGTGGAGGGCTGTCAGAGGTTACAGTGGGACATTGATAGGATGCAAAACTGGGCTGAGAAGTGGCAGATGGACTTAACCCAGGTAAGTGTGAAGTGGTTCATTTTGGTAGGTCAAACATGATGGCAGAATATAGTATTAATGGTAAGACTCTTGGCAGTGTGGAGGATCAGAGGGACCTTGGGGTCCGAGTCCATGGGATGCTCAAAGCAGCTGCGCAGGTTGACTCTATGGTTAAGAAGGCATATGGTATATTGGCATTCATCAATCGTGGAATTGAATTTAGGAGCCGAGAGGTAATGTTGCAGCTCTATAGGACCCTGGTCAGACCCCATTTGGAGTACTGTGCTCAGTTCTGGTCACCTCACTACAGGAAGGATGTGGAAGCCATAGAAAGGGTGCAGAGGAGATTTACAAGCATGTTGCCTGAATTAGGGAGCATTCCTTATGAGAATAGGTTGAGTGAATTTGGCCTTTTCTCCTTGGAGCAACGGAGGATGAGAGATGACCTGATAGAGCTGTATAAGATGATGAGAGGCATTGATCATTTGGATAGTCAGAGGCTTTTTCCCAGAGCTGAAATGCTTGCCACAGGAGGACACAGGTTTAAGGTGCTGGGGAGTAGGTACAGAGGAGATGTCGAGGTAAGTTTTTTTTAAAAACAGAGAGTAGTGAGTGCGTGGAATGGGCTGCCGGCAATAGTGGTGGAGGCAAATACAATAGGGTCTTTTAAGAGACTTTTGGATAGGTACATGGAGCTTAGTAAAATAGAGGGCTGTGGATAAGTCTAGTAATTTCTAAGGTAGGGACATGTTCGGCACAACTTTGTGGGCCATAGGGCCTGTATTGTGCTGTAGGTTTTGTATGTTTCTGTGCTTCTAAAAACACTGGAGGAAATCAACAAGTCAGGCAGCATCTATGAAAATGAATAAATAGTTGACATTTTGGGTCAAGACCCTTAATTGGGACTGGAAAGGAAGGGGGAAGATGCCAGAATAAAAAAGTGGTGGGAGAGGAAGGAGAACAAGCTAGAAAATGATAGGTAAAGCCAGGTGGGTGGAAAAGGTACAGGGCCAGAGAAGGAATCTGATCGGAGAGGGGGAATGGGATTCTCTGATGGGAGAAAGGGTTCACAGGAAGGAGGGGCACCAGGGGGAGGTATTAGGCAGACGAGCAGAAGTGGTAAAAGGCCAAGTGAGGAATGAAAGGAGAGGGAAAAGGAGGGGGAAAAGAAAAAAAAGAAAAAAATACTGTAAGGGGAAATTGACGTTCATGCCATTAGGTTGGTGGCTACCTAGATGGAATATGAAGTGTTACTCCCCCACCCTGAGAAAGGCAAAATGGAAATGGGGAAATAATTAAAATGGTTGTCCACTGGGAAATACCACTTTTGGCAAATGGAGCCGAGGTGCTTGACAAAGCCATTCCCCAATTTACATCAGCTCTCACTACTGTAGAGGCTGCTGCATCAGGGGCACCAAATACAATAGAAGACCCCTACAGATTTGCAGGTGAAGTGTTGTCTTACCTGGAAAGACTGTTTGGGGTCCTGAAAGGAGGTGAGTGGGCAGGGATATATGCAAAGAGAGAGATTAGTAGGGTGGGAAGAATGGACAAGGGAATCATGTAGGGAGTGATTCTGCTGAAAGCAAAGCGTATGTGGGTGGGTGGAGGGGAAGTAAAACTGTGTTGATGGTAATATCCTGTTGAAGATGGCAGAAGTTGTGGAGAACAATGTGCTGGATGCAGAGGCTCACGGAGTGGTAGGCAAGGACAAGAGCAAGTCTTGTTTAGTTCTTACAGTGCTCCATATCTGCATTTTACGATCACTGCAAACCCTTTTGGGCTGCCACCATTACAATAGGTGGCAAACCTTCCATTGCTGCATGAGGATGCAATGTCATGGCTAGTAGAGTCACTGTCTCCCAGTGCCAGAAAACAGGTCAAATCCTAACCTCTGGTGCTGTCTGTGTAGAGTTTGCAGGTCTCATGACTGTGCGTGTTCCCCCTGGGCGTTTAGTCAACAGTACAGACTATGGACCCAAAGACCTGTTCCTCTTCTTTCTCAGCCTATAACTGGTCAAAACACAGCAGGTTTAGTGATATAGAGACTGGGTCACTCTGCCCTGCCTAGTATGTGGGGTTCAATGCCAGTCAGGGTGGGGAGAGGGGGAGGGGGAGTGGGAGTGAGGCAACTCTTGGCTGACACTGAGGGTGGTGTGGTCGATCACACGTGCTCAGTTTGCCCCCTGGAACAACTGCAACCCCTGAAACACCCACCTTTTTCACCCCCTGAAATAAACAACTCACCCTGAAATTGAACTCCTGAATTACCAGCTGAACACCTCATCTTCCCATTCCTGAAATGCGCCTGATAGAACTCCATCTTATTCCTGTGAGACACCTGCACCTCACTCCCTGAACATCCCCCTACCATGCTGAACAGTACAACAGAATAGAGAATACCCTGTGTCCAGACTCTGTTTCCATAACAACAAGTGTTGCCGGGCTAGCTGTTGCATGGTAACCACAAGTTGCTAGGCTGCTCACTGCATGTAAATGCTGATTCCTATCAAACAAAAAACATCATTGCGCTGATGGCTGACTTCTAATTCAACCATGACCTGGGGTCAGCTTTCCACACTCAAGCCCATTGCCAGTCAGTGACCAGGGGCAGACTAATCCTGGAGTCACAATGGAGATCCAGACTGCCTGATCTACCACTATCAATGAACGAGGCAGACTAATCCTGGAGCCTCAGAAAGTCATTGGCAAGGGGAATTCCTGAGACAGTACAGGTGTCCTAGAACATCAGTCAAATTTTTCAGGAGCCCATGAGCTTCCCAAAAGTAAGCAGCACTTGAAACTTGGTTAATTATAAGATCATAAGATATAAGAGTAGAATTAGGCTATTTGACTCATCGAGTCTGCTCTGCCATTTCATCATGGCATTTTCCTCTCAGCCCCAATCTCCTGCCTTCTCCCCATATCCCTTCATACCCTGATTAATCAAGAATCTATTAACTTCTGCCTTAAATATACAAAAGCATTTGGTCTCCACAGCTGCCTGTGGCCAAGAATTCCACCAATTCACCACCTTCTGGTAAAGAAATTCCTCCTAATCTCTGTTCTAAACGGATGCCCCTCTATCCTGAAGCTGTCTGGTCTTACAGACTCTCCCCCAACAGGAAACATCCTCTCCACATCCACTCTATCAAGGCCTTTCACCATTCAACAGCTTTCAATGAGGTCACCCTTCATTCTTCTGAATCAGAATCAGGACCACGTTTATTATCTGGCATGTGTTGAGAAATTTGTTAACTTAACAGCAGCAGTTCAATACAATACATAAAAAAGAAGAAAAAAATCTTAATAAATAAGTAATCAATTTACAGTATAAGCATACTGAATAGATCAAAATTGTGCAAAAAAAATGTGGGACCTATAGTAAGGTGGAGCATATTAATGGACACTGGATATCCCCCTAATTTTCTTATATGATGATATTATCTTTATTGCTTTAGTTTGTTATTTTGTTTATTAGAATTTGATTAATGTTCAGTTACACTAGCAATGGTAATATTTTAGTAGGTTAATTGACGGTCATGAGGAGCAAAGCTTATACAGGCACTTGGGGGCAGCTGAGAGGTTTTGGGGGACGGCAGTGCGCATGGGATAGAGTATACACAAACCTGATGCATCAGATTGACAGAGGCCTGAGTAGGGGACACAGTGAGGTTGAGGTCATGGAAGCGGTGATCAAGTCAATCAGTCCAGGTTTGAGTGTTCGCGATATGCTCGAGATTAGAAGTGACCTTACCCTTCCTCGACTGAAGACAATATTAAAGGGACATTTCAACGAGGACAGCTCTATAGATTTATATCACAGACTGGTAAACATAACACAAGACAGTCGTGAGTCTCCCCAAAATTTCCTCTTTAGAGCAATTGAGTTCAAAGAGAAGCTGTTACTTGCTTCAAACGAAGTAGGGTCAGACAAGCAGTACAGTCCCGAGCTCATCCAGAAGAGATTCTTGAGGTCAGTTAGTACTGGGCTGTCAAGTGACCATATCAAGTTTCAGCTTAAGCCTTATCCCGACGATCAGAGAGTGACAGATGAAATACTCATCGACAGGATGAACGAAGCAGCCAGTGTTGGATCAGAAAGACAGTCCAAGCAAAGAAAGAACACAAGCAGCAGAGTTCCAAAAGTAAATGAATTACAGACAGAAATGCAGAGCAGTCAGCAGAGTCAGGGTGCAGCCGAAGCCAGAGTGAGGGTTCTAGAGCAGTCAGATGAAGTTGTGAAGTTTAAGAGCCGTAAAGCATCTGTTGTAGCTAGTTCAAGAGACACAGAGCTTGATGAAACAGTCAGGCTGCTGAGAGAAGAAATGGCTGAAATAAGGAAAAGCACAGCTAACTCTCAAGGACCCACTGGCCAAGTAAGAATGAGTGTTAGGAGAGGATGTAAAGCAGGGAACAGGTGACCAGTGTGAACACTGTTTCAAGTGTGGGCAGACTGGGCACCTCTCAAGAGGCTGTAGAGGACAAAGAAGGCTGGCAGGGAAATCTGACAGCAATGTGACAATCCGGCCTGTCACAATCCCAGAATCCTCACTCCGAGCCCGGCTGGACCAGATGACAAGGTGCATGAGCTTCTTTGCGAGGGAATCAGGCAGCTGGAGGCGGAGTTAGAGAAAATTGGGAAGGCTGAACAACAGATGGTGGATGCTACCTACGCCAGTCATCTTTCTTTACGTCACCAAGCCAAGCTGACAGCTCTCATCGGGAAGAAGAGTATGGTGGATTGTTTCCTTGAGGGAGTAGCAACACAAGCACTATGGGATACCGGCTCACAGGTCACCATTATCAATGAAAAGCGGACAGAGCCCTGATTTCCACACATCGGGGTACGGAACACGGGTGAGAACGAGAAACGTGTGGGCAAAGCAGCAAACCAGACACCCATACCCTTTGCGGGATAGGTTGAGCTGAAGTTCAAGTTGGGATCAAATAGGGGCCCAACGCCAGAGCTGCTTGTGCCGGTGCTCGTCTCTAATCAGCCAGGAGTAGCACAGCCACCGACCAGATCATCGGCTACAATGTAACTGAGCGGCTGGTGATGAATGGAATGGAGCAGCATCCAGAAGTTACACCTGCTGCGGTGAGAGACGCTTTTTCCATTGACTGCAAAAAAGCAAATGAGTTGATCAACATAGTGCAGAGCGGTGGCCATCTCCGGCAGGCAGTTGGCAGTTACCTGAGTTTGAAGATGTTGGAAAATTCCAGCGATAGTGAATCATCCTGTGGTTGGACCATAATTAATCAAGAAGTAACTGAAGAAGCAGAAGCAGGAAACATAAATGATGATGGATTGAACTTGGGTTCGCCCTCCAGCAGTCAGTATACCTTTGCCCCTCCTGAAACTGTATCTGCAATTGAAGGAAGCATTGTTGAATCAAATAGTGATGATACCAGTGGCAAAGCCAGCCCTAATCCGAGGAGACGACGTATTCGAAACAATATCTACCAAATCAGGAGAAAAACCAAGGGACAGATGGTGAACAACAGCAGCGGTGACGGCAGCAGCAACACCGGTTCAATACCACTCTGAATAAATGCATTTTACTTGCACTGGTTATTGCTTTCAGCATGGGATTTGGGCACTTTTATGGAACAATTCAAATACAAGAACAGCAAAAGATGGTAAAAAAAATTCATGAAGATGAATTGAATGATGTAAAGGATGATCTCCTTCAGTGTCAAAAGGATCAAGAGGCAAATGTAGACAATAAGACTGGAACTGAGGAGTTTGTGGAAGACGAAAAGGAAGATCCTGATATGCTACTTGCACTGACAGATAGATAATATGAGAAAAGAGAATCAACAACTGAGAGACAAACAAGCAGAGCTTCAGTCACAAGGACAAAACTTGGAAACTTGTTTAAAGCAAACCGTGGATGAGAAACTTTCTGCTGAGTCACAGCAGCAAATGCTTGCCAAGGAAAACCAGCGTATGAAGGAGTCTCTGGAACATGAAGAGAAATCACTATCTCTGCTGCAGAGTGAGCTTCGGAAGCTGAGGGAACAAATCCGGACATTAGAAGGAAAAGGAACAGATGCTGAGATAATCATCACAGAAAACAAGAAACTAAAGGATCATCTTGAGGTGGAAGAGCAACAAGTATACAGTTTTCTTCAACAGAAGGGGATCCTTGTGACTGATGCTCAGCTGCTGAGGAAGGAATTGGATAAAGAAAGAGAAATAACGGATGCATTGTGTAAGGAACTGGATTCTTTGAGCCACTTTCAAACCTCAGCTAATACTGACCAAGATGGTAAAAATACAGAAGGTTTACCAACAAGACTTGCAGAGCTCCAGAAGAAGCTGAATTTTGAGCAGCGGTCAACTCCCATAAGAAAGTATCCTTTCCGACACAGAAACCCACCCAGAATACTCACATCTAACACATTAGGCCAACCATCAGTTGAACACAGGCCACTGATATATAGAAGGACACTGGAACAGGTGTGAGGCTTACAGTAGCACATGTGGGTCTGTGTATTGGGTTATGGGGGTAGACATAGGGTCAAAGCCTTCAGTCTGAGATACATAGCCCGCACAAGTAGCGGAGTAGCACTTGAGACATCATCTGACCAGTGAGGCCGGTTGCTGACACTCGACATAAAGAGGGAGATGCATGTCATGTCGAAGACTGTTGCTGTACAGAGAGCATCGCGAAAGACTGACTCCTTTATAACCTACCACTATAACTCACCAGTTGAAGACGTGAGTACCCTTGGAATTCTATAATGTTGGGACGACATTCATTTTGAAGGGGAGAGTGTGGGACCTATAGTAAGGTGGAGCATATTAATGGACACTGGATACCCCCCTAATTTTCTTATATGGTTATATTATTTTTATTGCTTTAGTTTGTTATTTTGTTTATTAGAATTTGATTAATGTTCAGTTGCACTAGCAATGGTAATATTTTAGTAGGTTAATTGACGGTCACGAAGAGCAAAGCTTATACAGGCACTTGGGGGCAGCTGAGAGGTTTTGGGGGGACGACAGTGCACATGGGATAGAGTATTTGAGAACGGCCCCGCAGCATGTTTGGTAAGCCGATGCGCTTGTGTTCCGGTATTTCCAGAAAGGTAAATAAAGACGTTATTTTAAACTTCTGCACGCCTGGAAGTCCCTTTTGTGTCCAAGTGTGCAACAAACAGAAATTGTATTTTCAAAAATGAGGTAGTGTTCAAGGGTTCAATGTCCATTTAGGAATTGGATGGCAGAGGGGAAGAAGCTGTTCCTGAATTGCTGAGTGTGTGCCTTCAGGCTTCTGTACCTCCTACCTGATGACAACAATGAGAAAAGGGCATGCCCTGGGTGCTCGTCATCGTTAGGTCGCATCTGGAATTTCCAGTTGGGGGACGGTTTTCCTCCACGCCGCTCTGACATATTGGGAAATCATGTTCACGGCAGGTTACAGCAGTGGTTTGGCTTTGCCTTCTGCCGGGTGAGTTTAAAGAGATCACCGGCTCTTGCAGTGGCTGACCAGGACATCTAAATGCATTGTCGTGCTCCACAACGCCTGCTGGCCTGCCTTCTTGACTGTTGGACCATTAATCAGTCTCCTCCGCTCCATCTGCCAGGGCCAGACTTCACACGCTGGGACAGACAGATCCCCTACCTCACCGAGGGTCAAAGACCCATCGGTTACTCTCACCTGGTTTGCCCGTCTGCCGAGACGGTTTACCAGTGTGTGGCCACTGCACGTGTTACAGCTACTTGGAGCCACAGGTGAGAGCTGAGCACCAGGTGGGGACCAAAGGTGGACGAGCTGTCCTGATAAAGGGCATGGTAGGCTCCCACCAGGAGTACTACCCCTCCCTAGACACCCCATATACCTCGCTCTGGATGCTGGACGTCCTCAATAATGGACACTGCCTTTCTGAGATTCTGCTCCTTGAAGATGTCCTGGGTACCTTTTAGGCTAGTACCCAAGATTGAGCTGATTAGATTTACAACCCTCTGCAGCTTCTTTCGGTCCTGTGCAGTTGCCTCCCCGCGCCCCGCCCCCATACCAAACAGTGATGCAGCCTGTCAGAATGCTCTATAGAAGTTTTTTAGTGTATTTTGTTGACATACCAAATCTCTTCAATCTCCTAATGAAGTATAGCTGCTGCCTTATCACTGTCTAGCTGCATTGATATGTTAGAACCAGGTTAGGTCTTCAGAGATCTTGGCACCCAAGAACCTGAAACTGCTCACTCTCTCCACTTCTGATCCCTCCATGAGGATTGGTATGTGTTCCTTCGTTTCCCCCTTTCTGAAGTCAACAATTATCTCTTTCGTCTTACTGACATTGAGTGCCAGGTTGTTGCTGCGACACCACTCCACTAGTTGGCATGTCTCACTCCTGTATGCCCTCTCATCACCATCTGAGATTTTACCAACAATGGTTGTATCATCAACAAATTTATAGATGATATTTGAGTTATGCCAGCCACGTGATCATGGGTGTAGAGAGAGTAGACACCCCTGAGGTGCACCAGTGTTGATCATCAGCATTATTACCAATCTGCACAGATTGGGGTCTTTCCGTTAGGGATTCAATTGCAAAGGAAAGTATAGAGGTCCAGGTTCTGTAACTTCTCAATCAGGATTGAGGGAATGATGGTGTTAAATGCTGAGCTACAGTCGATGAATAGTATCCTGACATAGGTGTTTCTATTGTCCAGGTGGTCTAAGGCTGATGCATTATTCCTCTCAGCCCCAATCTCCTGCATCCCTTCATGCCTTGACCAACCAAGAATATATCAACCATTGCCTTAAGTATTCATAAGGACTTGACCGCCACAGCTGCCTGTGGCAGCGGATTCCACAGATTCACCACTCTCTGGCTAAAGAAATTCCTCCTCCTCTCCATTCTGAAACAACACTCCTCTGTTCTTAGCTGTGTCCTCTGGTCTTACACTCTCCCCCAATAGGAAACATTCTCTCCACATCCACTCTATCAAGACCTTTCACCATTCGATAGTTTTCAATGAGGTCACTCCTCATTCTTCTGAATTCCAGAGAGTACAGGCCCAGAGGCATCAAACGCTCTTCTTATGACAAACCATTCAATCCTGGGATCATTTTTGTGAATATTCTTTGAACCCCCTCCAGTTTCAGCACATCCTTTCCAAGACAAGGGGCCCAAAACTGCTCACAAGACTCCAAGTGAGGCCTCACCTGTGCTTTATAAAGCCTTAACCTCACATCCTTGCTTTTATATTCTAGTCCTCTTGGAATGAATGCTAACATCGCATTTGCTTTTCTCACTATAGACTCAACCTGCAAATTAAACCACGGAATCCCTTTGCAGCTCCGAGTTTTGAATTTTCTCTCAATTTACTGAACAGTCTACCCTTTTACTTCTTCTAACAAAGTGAATGACCATACATTTCCCAACACTGTATTCCATCTGCCACTTCTTTGCCCATTCTCCTATTCTGTCTGTCCTTCTGCAACCTCTCTACTTCCACAAAACTATCTGCTCCTCTACTTATCTTCATAATTTCCACAAACCTGGCCACAAAGCCGTCAGTTCCATCATCCACGTCATTGACATATAATGTAAAAAGAGCTGGTCCCAGCAGAGACCACTGTGAAACACCACTAGTCATTATGAGACAACCTGCTCCCTTTATTTCCATTCTTTGCCTCCTGCCAAACAGCTACTGCTTTTACCATGCTATTATCTTCCCTGTAATTCCATGGTCTCTTAACTTGTTAAGCAGCCTCACGTGTGTAACCTTGTCACAACCAATTCCCCCTTGACTGTCCTGATTGCTACTTTTCCAGAATTCCAACAGATTTGTCGGACAAGATTTTCCCTCGAGGAAACCATGCTCACTACAGCCGATTTTATCAAGTGCCTCCAAGTATCCCAAAGCCACATCCATGACGATCAATTCCAAGATCTTCCCAAACACTAAGATCAGACTACCTGGTCTATAATTTCCTTTCACAAACAAGAGAAAATCTGCAGATGCTGGAAAGATGAGGAGTAGAGTTAAAAGGAAAATATTTAAAGATTGCGTCCACTGCCCCTTGACAAAGAGATTCATGACAAATGCTGTTTCGGTGCTCATGTCACAATGTACAAAAGTAATGTGTGAAAATAAGTCAAAGTGATGATTGTCATTAAACTCTTTGTCAAGAGACAGTGGAAGCAATTTTTAAATACTTTTCTTTTAACTCTACTCATCTTTTTTTCCTCCAGTCCTGAAGAGTCTCGGCCCGAAATGTCGACTGTACTCATTTCCATAGATGCTGCCTGGCCTGCTGAGTTCCTCCCGCATTTTATGTGTATTACTATAATTTCCTTTGTTCTGTCTCTCTTCCTTCTTGAAGAGTGGAGTGACATTTGCAATTTTCCATTCTTCCACAACTATTGAAAGATCATTATTAATGCCTCCGGGATCTCTTCAGCCACCTTGTTTTAGAACTCTGGGTGTACACCATCTGGTTCAGGTGATTTATCTACCTTCAGACTTTTCAGTTTCCCAAAAACTTTTTCCCCTAGTAATGGCAACTTCACACTTCTGACCTCTGACACTCTGGAACTTCCACCATGCTGTTGGTGTTTTCCACAGTGAAGACTGATGCAAAATACTTATTCAGTTCATCTGCCATTTCCTTTTCCCTATTACTACCTCTCCAGCATCGTCTTCCAGTGGTCTGATATCACCTCTTTTATACTTTATGCATCTGAAGTAATTTTTGATACACTTTTGAACATAATTCCCAGTTAATTCCCAAGGTTAATTCTCGGAATGGCGGAACTGTCATATGTTGAAAGATTGGAGCGACTGGGCTTGTATACACTGGAATTTAGAAGGATGAGAGGGGATCTGATTGAAACATATAAGATTATTAAGGGATTGGACACACTGGAGGCAGGAAGCATGTTCCCATTGATGGGTGAGTCCAGAACTAGAGGCCACAGTTTAAGAATAAGGGGTAGGCCATTTAGAACAGTGATGCGGAAAAACTTTTTCACCCAGAGAGTGGTGGATATGTGGAATGCTCTGCCCCAGAAGGCAGTGGAGGCCAAGTCTCTGGATGCTTTCAAGAGATAGAGCTCTTATAGATAGCGGGGTCAAGGGATATGGGGAGAGGGCAGGAACGGGGTACTGATTGTGTATGATCAGCCATGATCATAGTGAATGGCGGTGCTGGCTAGAAGGGCCACTCCTGCACCTATTGTCTATTAGATTGCTTACATTCGTATTCCATCTTCTTCTTCATAATGACTTAGTTTGGTTGTCTTCTGTTAGTTTTTAAAGGTGTCCCAGTCCTCTAACTTCCCACTAATTTTTGCTCTGTTGTATGCCCTCTCTTTGGTATTCTTGGGTTGTGTATACCATGTGCCTTGTGAATTGCTCCCAGGAATTTCAGCCTATGCTGCTCTGCTGTCATCCTCGCCACAGTTCTTCTACCTTAATCTCTCTCATCAATTCCGGTTCATTGCACAACACCCCATCCAGAATAGTTGGTCGCTTAGCAGGCTCAACCATGAGCTGCTCCAAACAGCCATCTTGCAGGCATTCGAGAAATCCCTCCTCTTGGGATCCAGCACCAAGCTGCACGTTAAAATCCCCCAGGACTTTTGTAGCATTGCACGTTTGGCATGCATTTTCTATTTCCCATTGTAATCTGTTTGGGCGTCTGTATACAACTCCTATTGGGATCTTTTTAACCTTCCTTTAGCAATGCCTTTCCTCTATCAACAACGTTTCAACACCTTCTGAACCTATGTCACCTCTTTCTAATGATGTGATTTCATTTTTGACCATCAGAGCCATGCCACCCCATGGTTCAGTGATGCTTACAGCATCATACATGCCAATCTGTAACTGTGCATCTATCTTATTCTGTATACTGCACACATTCAAATATAAGACCTCCAGTCCAGTATTCACCCTTTTCACTTTTGTCTGCTTTTTACTTTGCAACACTTCCTGTTGACTGCAATTTTGCCCTATCATCAGCTTCTCTCTACAAGAAGTCTCACTACACATTCCCATTGTTTGTAAACCAACCACCTCACCTCATCTTCAGCACTATCACTCGGGTTCCCATCCTCCTGCCAAATTAGTTTAAACCCTCCCGAACAACTCTAGCAACCTGCCTGCAATGATACTGGGCCCCTTCAGGTTTACGTGTAACCATCCCTTTTGTACAGGTCATACCTTCCCCAGAAGATATCTCAATGATCCATAAATCTAAATCCCTGCCCCCTCCACTAGTTCCTCAGCCACACATTCACCTGCCAGGTTATCCTATTGTTACCCTCACTAGCACGTGGCACAGGCAGCAATCCAGAGATTACTACCCTGGAGATCCTGTTTTTCAGCTTTCCACCTATCTCTTTAAAATCTCTCTTCAGGACCTCCTCACCTTGTCTAACTACATCATTAATGCCAATTTGTACCAAGAATTCTGGCTGCTCACCCTCACCCTTGTGAATGCCATGGACATGATCCAGGACAACCCTGATCCTGGCACCAGGGAGGCGACATACCATCTGGGTGTCTCTGTCACACCCACAGAACCTTGTCTCTGTTCCTCTAAGGAATCTCTTATCAACACTGTAATCCTCTTCAGCTCTCTGCTCTTCTGAGTCACAGCTCCATACTCAGTGCCAGAGACCCGGTCAGACTGACTCCCCCCAGCAGGTCTTCCCCTCAACAGCATCTAAAGTTGTATACTTGTTATTCAGGGGAACGACCACAGGTACTCTGCATTGGCTGTGCATTTCCCTTCCTTCTCCTGACAGTCACCCAGTTACCCGTCTCCTGCAATCAAGGGGAGACTGCCTCCCTGTAGCTCCTCTCTATCAGCTCCGCATTCTCCCATATGAGTCGAAGGTCAGCTCAGTGCACCTGGTGCAGATGTGTTTATCTGGGAGACTGCAGATCCAGACTTTCCACATCCCAAACACAGTACAAAACACTGTCCCTGGAGCCATTCTCATTACGCTACTATGCCCCATCAGACAAGGAATGAAAAAATAAGAACAAAATGTGTGAGTTGCCAGACACTTTAGTTTGCCCAAGCCTGATGAGCCGAAAGACTGGCACATTCAAAAGAATGGCCACTCAGCTCGTACTTGCATTATTTTTATTCACCCTTCCTAATGAATCCCTCTCTGTTGATTGGTCACCAGTCTACAAAGCTAATAATTTCAAAGTAAATATGGAAAAAACAGGTCTGGATAAATCCCTAAGAGCTAGAAAAATGTAAGCATTAGAGCTCCTTCAAATTTCTCTCCTCTCACCTTAACCCTAGATACCCCTAACATAAGAAAAGATTCTGACTATCTATTCTATTTATTCCCCACATAATTTCATATTTTTCTATAAAGTCAGCCTTCTATATTGCAGTAAAAACAAATCTAGCCTATCTGTTTATTCTCCTGTGATAGTACAGCCCTCCATTCTAGGCAACATCCAGCTGGATCTCTTCTACACTTTGTTACCACATCTCTCCAGTTAATGCATTGGCCAAAGCTGTATGCAATACTTCAAGTATGGTCTAACCTATGAAAAGCTGCAAAATGACATCGCAACTCTTATACTCAAAGCCTCAGCAATGAAGTTAGGCATACAAAGTGCCTTCTTCATTGTCTTGCCTCTTTCAGTGGGTTAAGAATGCAACCCAAGATCCCTCTTAGGTCTCTGCAATTTACTCCATGTTCTGTCAGAATCTGACTTCCTAATATGCATCAACTCACTTCTATCCAGCGTTCTTTCACCTACACACCGCCCAGCTCCCATTACCCTGCTACTTTCCCCTGCCTCTACATACTACATCTGCTCATCACCCACTCATCCACTTCTCTCACTGATTTCTCTCACCCACTATCCTCCCCATCCCCCTTATCTGGATACATGCTCCACATTCATTACCTGCAGCTCTGTTTCTACTCTTCCCTCCTCCATCTGCTTATCATCCTCCTCAACGGGTTCCACTTATTTGCCAGATTTTGCCTTCCCCTCTTTATACTGTTTTCCCTCAATCTTTCAGTCCAGATGAAAGGACTTGACCCAAAATGTCACTGTACATTTCCCTGAATAAATCCTGCTGAGTTTCTCCAATAGTTCATTGTTTACCTCTAATTGTTAGGATTAAATTCCGTCTGTAATTAAATTATCCAACTTTCTATGTATCCTTACAGAAACCTCTTCAATATCCACAGCTCCATTAATTTCTGTATCATTTCAGATTAACTAATCAGACCACCCACGTTTTCAACCATCATTTATATACAGCATATTACAAACAACAAAAGTCATATTGTTGTGGAAAACCACTCCTTATAGATTTCTCATTAGAAGAATGCCCTCCAAACAGTACCTTCTTACCTCATATCACCAAAAATCAATTTTGGATTTAGTTCACAAACATGCTTCTATCTCAACCTCTTGGACCAGCCTGTCATGGAGGACCTGGTCAAAAGCCTTTCTGAAGTCTATGTAAACCATGTCTACCACTCTGTTTTCATCGCTGTTTTGATAGTTACGTCCTCAAAGATCTCAATCATATTTGACAAATGCTGGCATACAGTTCATGCACCAGGAGAAAGGGGAAGAGTATCACCAAATCATGAGGAATCCATTTAGCTCATTGAGCCCACGGCAGCCAGAAAAGGGAAGGACCTTCATTGCACTTATGACAAGTCCCACAGCCCCATTAATATTCAAGTGAGAAAAGCTTCCTTCAACTCCCCTCTAAAACTTATAAAGGAGTTGTGTTCTACATCTGACAAGGGTAGAGGGGAAGAAAATTCAGAGTGATGGGAAGTCTGGAAGTCTTCCTTCTTCCTAGGAACAATTTGCATCATTCTCCTCTGGACTCTCCGCAGAGCCTTCATGTCTTTTCTCTAATGACGTAACTAGAATTGAATTCAATATTCCAGCTGAGGCATGATCACTGTTTTACCATTTTGCTTTTATTCTTTACGCCACTATTGGCAAAGTCCAAAATTCAACCTGCCTTCTTAACCACTTTCCTAGGAAGAAGGACAATTACAGGGAGAGACTGGAAGAGTTTCACCACTTTCCTACCTGCTCTGCCAGTTACAAGCATTTGTGTTCTCACACCCACATCCTGCTTCTGCACCCCCTTTACAACAATTTCTATGCTGCCCCTGCTCAATCTCTCTTCTACATTAAACTTTACTGCCTACACCACTATCTGCTCCTGACCTCATATGAGCTGCACAACTTTCTAGTAATAAAACAACACTGACGTAGTCTTTATCACACCCTTGAGCGCTACTTCTGTAGCCACAAGGTGGGCCAGGACTCAAATAACAATGAGACACAAAGAGAACCTCATGGCGTACAATGACAACACCATTCCCTCAGTAACAGCAAAAGAACTGGTCATTAAACTTCAGAAAGAAGAGTGGTGCACACGGTCCTCTTCACATTGATAGTGCCGAGACTGAGGGGGTTGAGAGCTTCAGTGAACATCTCCAATAGCCTGTCTTGGTCCAACCACGAAGATACCGTGGACAAAAAAAATGCACCAGGGCCTCTACTTCCTCAGGAGGCTGAAGAAATTTGGCATATTCCCTTTGTTTCTTAATAATTTTTATCGATGTACCATAGAAAAATCCTATCCAGATGTATCACAGGTTGGTATGGCTAACAGTTAGCTAGACTACAAGAAACTGCAAAGCTGTGGACATAGCTAGCTCAGCACTGTGCAAACTAGCTTCCTCTTTATGGACTGTTTCTATATTTCTCATTGCTTTGGTAAAGCCCCTAACATAATCAAAAACCCCACCCACACTGGGCACTTTCTCTTTTCCTCCCATCAGTCAGTAGATAAAAAAGACTGAAAGTTCAAGGACAGCTCTATCCTGCTGTTACAAGACTGTTTAATAGTCCTCTAATATGACTAGGCAGACTCTTCTCCTCACAGTCAACTTCATTATGTGTTTGCACCTTCCTGTCTGCCTTCACTGGACTTCCTCTATAGCTAGAAAACATAGAACATAGAAGACATACAACACAAAAGCTCTGCTGAACATGTCCCTACCTTAGAACGACCTAGGCTTTACCCATAACCCTCTATTTTTCCAGCTCCACGTAGCCATCGAGTCGTCTCTTAAAAAACCCTATTATTTCCGCCTCCACCACCACCACCGGTAGCCCATTCCACACCATCACATCTCTCTGCGTAAAAAAAACTTACCCAACATCTCCTCTGTACCTACTTCCAAACACATTAAAACTGTGCCCTCTCGTGCTAGCCATTTCAGCCCTGGGAAAAAGTCTCTGGCTATCCACACGATCAATGCCTCTCATCACTTTATACACCTGTATCGGGTCACCTCTCATTCTCCGTCGCTCCAAGGAGAAAAGGCCAAGTTCACTCAACCTATTCTCATAAGGCATGCTCCCCAATCCAGACAACATCCTTGTAAATCTCCTCTGCACCCTTGCTATGGGTAGCATATTATTCTGCATTCCATTCCAGTCTTCTTGTAGACCAGAAGACCATAAAATGGAATTAGGCTATTCAGCCCTTCAACTCTACTCTGCCATTCCATCATGGCTGATCCCAGATCCCACCCAACCCCATACACCTGCCTTCTCGCCATGTCCTTTGATGCCCTGACCGATCAGGAAACTATTGACTTCTGCCTTAAATATACCCACGGACTTGGCTTCCACCGCTGTCTGTAGTAGAGCATCCCACAGATTCACTACTCTCTGACTAAAAAATTTCCTCCCTACCTCCATTCTAAAAGGTCACCCTTCAATTTTGAGGTTGTGCCCTCTAGTTCTGGATACTCCACCAGAGGAAACATCAACCCTATATCGACCTTTCAACATTCAGTAGGTTTCAAGGAGATTCCCCTGCATTCTTCTAAATTCCAGTGAGTACAGGCCCAAAGCTGCCAAACGTTCCTCATTTGTTAACCCCTTCATTACCTGGAATCATCTTTGTGAACCTCCTTTGGACTCCCAATGACTAAACATCCCTTCTGAGATACAGGGCCCAAAACTGTTGGCAATACTCCAAGTGTGGCCTGACTAGTGTCTTATAAAGCCTCAGCATTATCTCCTTGTTTTTATATTCTATTCCCTTTGAAATAAATGCCAATGTTGTAGTTGCCTACACAAATTCAACCTGTAAATTAACCTTCTGGGAGTCTTGCATGAGGACTCCTAAGTCCCTCTGTACCTCTGATGTTTGAACTTTTCCATTTAGATAATAGTCTGCACTATTGTTCCTTTTACCAAAGTGCATTATCACACATTTCCCAACACTATATTCCATCTTTTTTGCCCATTCTTCCAAATTGCCTACCCCTCCACCTATCTTCGTATCATCCGCAAACTTTGCCACAAAGCCATCAATTCCATTAGGCCGGCTGGTGGCGTAGTAGCGTAACCGCTGGACTTCAGAGCGAAGGCTCCCTCCCTTGCACGCTTTCCATCTGTGCTGGGTTGAGCGTCGAGCTAGCAACTCGGTCTTGTAAAAATAAGCTTGCTTAAAAAAACCCAATGTCATGACGGCATCTCAATGACTGCACTCGGAGTTCAGAGCGTTCTTCATTTAAATTCCATTATCTAAATCACTGACAAACAACGTGAATAGTAGTGTCCCCTAAGGAACAGTGCTAGTCACTGGCAGCCAACCAGAAAAGGCCTCCTTTATACCAAATCATTGCCCCCTGTCAGCCATTCCACTATCCATGCTGGTATCTATCCAGTAATCCCATAAGATTTTATCTTGATAAGCAGCCTCATGTGTGGCACTTTATCAACTGTCTTCCGAAAATCCAAGTAAATGACATCCACTGCCTATAATTTCCTTTCGTTTGCCTTCTTCCCTTTTTAAAGAGTGAAGTAACATTTGCAACCTTCTAGTCCTCTGGGACCATGGGACCATTCGTGAAAGATCATGACAAATGCATCCGTTACCTCTCAGGACTCTGGCCTGTAGCCCATCTGGTCCAAGTTGCATTACGTCGATGCATTGATGTAATGAAGTGACCTGTAGGGATGGCATGCAAAAGAAAGCTTTTTACTGTACCTGAGTACGTGTCAATAAAAAGCAATTCCAATTCCTTCCCCCTTTCTTTCTCAATCTTGGCGAGCATATTTCTCACATCCCTGGGAATTTCAAATTGGGAGCTCTCCATTTTCATGGAATAGAAACATAGAAAATAGGTGCAGGGGTAGGCCATTCGGCCCTTCGAGCCTGCACCGCCATTCAGTATGATCATGGCTGATCATCCAACTCAGAACCCTGTACCTGCTTTCTCTCCATACCCCCTGATCCCTTTAGCCACAAGGGCCATATCTAACTTCCTCTTAAATATAGCCAATGAACCAGCCTCAACAGTTTCCTGTGGCAGAGAATTCCACAGATTCACCACTCTCTGGGTGAAGAAATTTTTCCCTCATCTTGGTCCTAAAAGGCTTCCCCTTTATTCTTAAACTGTGACCCCTCGTTCTGGACTTCCCCAACATCGGAAAAAATCTTCCTGCATCTAGCCTGTCCAATCCCTTTAAAATTTTATATGTTTCAATAAGATCCCCCCTCAATCTTCTAAATTCTAGTGAGTATAAGCCTAGTCGATCCAGTCTTTCTTCATATGAAAGTCCTGCCATCCCAGGAATCAATCTGGTGAACCTTCTTTGTACTCTCTCTATGGCAAGAATGTCTTTCCTCAGATTAGGGGACCAAAACTGCACACAATACTCTAGGTGCGGTCTCACCAAGGCCTTGTACAACTGTAGAACCTCCCTGCTCCTGTACTCAAATCCTTTTGCTATGAATGCCAACATACCATTTGCCTTTTTCACCGCCTGCTGTACCTGCATGCCCACCTTCAATGATTGGTGTACAATGACACCCAGGTCTCGGTGCACCTCCCCTTTTCCTAATCGGCCACCATTCAGATAATAATGTTTTCCTGTTCTTGCCACCAAAGTGGATAACCTCACACTTATCCACATTAAATTGCACCTGCCATGAATTTGCCCACTCACCTAACCTATCCAAGTCAGCCTGCATCCTCTTAGCATCCTCCTCACAGCTAACACTGCCGCCCAGCTTTGTGTCATCCGCAAACTTGGAGATGCTGCATTTAATTCCCTCGTCTAAATCATTAATATATATTGTAAACAACTGGGGTCCCAGCACTGAGCCTTGCGGTACCCCACTAGTCACTGCCTGCCATTCTGAAAAGGCCCCGTTTACTCCCACTCTTTGCTTCCTGTCTGCCAACCAATTCTCTATCTACATCAATACCATACCCCTAATACCGTGTGCTTTAAGTTTGCACACTGATCTCCTGTGTGGGACCTTCTCAAAAGCCTTTAGAAAATCCAAATATACCACATCCACTGGTTCTCCCTTATCCACTCTACTAGTTACATCTTCAAAAAATTCTATAAGATTCGTCAGACATGATTTTCCTTTCACAAATCCATGCTGACTTTGTCCGATGATTTCACCTCTTTCCAAATGTGCTGTTATCACATCTTTGATAACTGACTATAGCATTTTCCCCACCACCGATGGGGGATTGAATATAGGACCCTGGTCAGACTCCACTTGGAGTAGTGCTCAGTTCTGGTCGCCTCACTACAGAAAGGATGTGGAAGCCATAGAAAGGGTGCAGAGGAGATTTACAAGGATGTTGCCTGGATTGGGGAGCATGCCTTATGAGAATAGGTTGAGTGAATTCAGCCTTTTCTCCTTGGAGCGATAGAGGATGACAGGTGACCTGATAGAGGTGTATAAGGTGATGAGAGGCATTGATCGTGTGGATAGTCAGTCTTTTTCCCAGGGATGAAATGGCTAGCATGAGAGGGCACAGGTTTAAGGTGCTTGGGAGTAGGTACAGAGGAGATGTCAAAGGTAAGTTTTTTTTAAGCAGGGAGTGGTGAGTGCGTGGAATGGGCTGCCGGCAACGGTGGTGGAGGCAGATACAATAGGGTCTTTTAAGAGAATTTTGGATAGGTACATGGAGCTTAGAAAAATAGAGGGTTATAGGTAACCCTAGTAATTTCTAAGGTAGGAACATGTTCAGCACAACTTTGTGGGCCGAAGGGCCTGTACTGGGCTGTAGGTTTTCTATGTTTCTATTAGCTCCCTCTTTTGGAGATAGGGCATGAAAAAAGGTATTGAGGTAGAAGGTCAGCCATGATGTATTGAGTACCAGAGCGGACTTGAGAGCCCGTTTCTGCCCCTACCTGTGGAATGCAGCATATCGCCCTAACACTGATTCATGTCTTGTGGGCTGCTCCTTGATCTTTTTTGTTAAAGCACATCCCAGGTTTACCATCTCCTCCAGATCTACCCCACCAGTGGTCATGATGTTCTTGAAGAACAGATGGTTTTCTGCAGGGGAATTCGTCTTACAAATTTTACTTAAGTACTTTCTGGAGATAACTAAAACATTTATGAAGGAGAGCAGTAAGTAGTGGAGTATAAGGGGGCCATTATAGTTGGTGACAAGGTCCCACATGGTAGGCTGCTCAGAAATTTAAAGCACACGGAAGACAGGGCACTTTGGTGAACTGGATCCAAATTTAGCGTGGTGATGGGAAACGGGGGGTAGTAATGGATGGCTGTTTTCTGATTGGAAGTCACTAGGTAGTGTGCCATGTGGGACAGTACTACTATGACTATGAATAACTTGGATAAAAACAGAGGATACATCTTGCAAATGACATGAAAAGTAGCAGAGTAAAAGCAAAAGCGTTTGTCTCTTAGACAAATCTATGGGACATAAATGAGCTGGAAAGTCGGGTGAAGCAGTGGCAGATGAAATTCAGACAAGTATAAAGTGATGTACTTTGGAAGGCCAAATTCTGGGGTGAATGGCACAGAACTTGGGAATATTAATGTACTGAGAGACATCGAGTTGCAAGTACGTGGATAGGTTGACAAAAAATGGCATACAGTATGCTTGCCTTCATTGGGTATAATACTGTTGGGTTGTCATGTAGTACAAAATTGGTTACATCATTGTGTACAGACAGCTGTAATTACAAGGAGAGACTGGACAGGCTGGGTCTCTTCTCATTAAAAAGGAGGCTGAAAAGATAGTAGAGATTTCCAAACTTAGGAAGAGTAAACTTTTCTCAGGATAGCGTAGCCTTGAACTAGAGATCACAGGTTAAAGTGACGGAAAAAATTTAATGGGAAGAGGCAATCCTGATTTTAGGAAGACTGACAACTCCCCAACTGCTCACACTGGAGAGTGGGCACGATGTGGCTCTTGAGCAATCCAGATTCACAACACAGGTCTGTTCCATGCCACTCATCAGGGAATGCTGTTTCCCAGAGCTCACTGCTCACATAAACTCTGGGAACACAAAGTTTGGAGGCTGTTGTTGAATGTGCTTACACAGGTTGGGGGCTTGACTTTGTTACTTGCTGCTTAAAGCCCAGAATAGTCAGGATTTTACAGAGCAATACATCAGGTGAGCAAACAGAATGAAAGTAGGGCACAGAAGCATGAATAGGTTTATTAACTGCATTGTCAAGCTCTTATACAAAGTGAACACACACTAACACACAGCTTCAGACCAAGTAATAAACACAAGTGATTTCAAGAGTTTATGTGTTCATCTTTGTGTAGTGGCTAGGTTATAAGACTGACAATCCAAGACCGAGGTTAGTCATCTGGTTGCTGAATCCCAATCCCTCCCCTCTCCCCAGTACAGATGATGAATTTGAACTCAAGTCAAGTCAAGTCAAGTCAACTTTTATTGTCATTTCAACCATTACTGCTGGTACAGTGCATAGTAAAAATGACACAACGTTTTTCAGGACCGTGGTGTTACATGACACAGTACAAAAAACTAGACTGAACTACGTAATAAAAAAAAGAGAAAACTTCACTAGACTACAGACCTACACTGGACTACATAAAGTGCACAAAAACAGTGCAGGCATTACAATAAATAATAATCAGGACAGTAGGGCAAGGTGTCAGTCCAGGCTTCGGGTATTGAGGAGTCTGATAGCTTGGGGGAAGAAACTGTTACATAGTCTGGTCGTGAGAGCCCGAATGCTTCGGAGCCTTTTCCCAGACGGAAGGAGGGAGAAGAGATTGTATGAGGGGTGCATGGGGTCCTTCATAATGCTGTTTCCTTTGCGGATGCAGCGTGTAGTGAAAATGTCTGTGATGGCAGGAAGAGAGACCCCAATGATCTTCTCAGCTGACCTCACTATCCGCTGCAGGGTCTTGCGATCCGAGATGGTGCAATTTCCGAACCAGGCAGTGATGCAGCTGCTCAGGATGCTCTCAATACAACCCCTGTAGAATGTGATGAGGATGGGAGGGTGGGAGATGGACTTTCCTCAGCCTTCGCAAAAAGTAGAGACGCTGCTGGGCTTTCTTTGCTATGGAGCTGGTGTTGAGGGACCAGGTGAGATTCTCCGTCAGGTGAACACCAAGAAATTTGGTGCTCTTTACGATCTCTACTGAGGAGCCGTCGATGTTCAGCGGGGAGTGGTCGCACCGTGCCCTCCTGAAGTCAACAACCATCTCTTTTGTTTTGTTCACATTAAGAGACAGGTTGTTGGCTCTGCACCAGTCCGTTAGCTGCTGCACCTCCTCTCTGTAAGCTGACTCATCATTCTTGCTGATGAGACCCACCACGGTCGCCAATATAACTGTTACCTATATAAATCTGAATAATAAGCTTGAGTCATTTATGCAAACTGTCAAACCATACGAACAGCTGCCCATTATGTCTGATTATCAGCACTTGGTGAAAATGGGCAAGGAAACAACCCCAGCTGATGTGTCAGTGATCATCCATGTCAGACTACATCCGAGAGTAGCAGTAACAGAGACCTCTGGGTGGAGACATCAACATCTTTCAGCAAGAAGAACTTGGTGGCATCAGCACTGAGGTGACATTGCCTGAATGGGTTGGTAACAGGGTAAAACACAGAACATAGAAGTTTACAGCACATTACAGGTCCTTCAGCCGACAATGTTGTTCCCACCTGAAACCAACTCTAGAAACTACCCAGAATTTCCCTAGCGTACATCTATCTATTTTTCTAAGCTCCATGTACTCTATCTAAGAGGCTCTTAAAAGACCCTATTGTGTCCGTTTCCACCACCGTCACCAGCAGTGCATTTCACATACCCACCACTTTCTGTGTGAAAAACTTACCCCTGACATCCCCTCAGTACCCACTTCCAAGCACCTTAAAACTATGCCCCCTTGGGTAAGTCATTTCAGCCATGGGAAAAAGCCTCTGTCTATCCACTCGATCAATGCCCCTTATTATCTTATACAGGCAGTCCTGGCATTACAAACATCCAACTTACGAACGGCCTGCCATAAAGCCTATTATATTAAAAATTTGTCGCCATCCGCCATTTTAAGTCAGAGCATGTTGCCGTTAACACTGTGGTGTGAGTAACTTTGCATTTGGCTTAAATTTTTCTCAGCAAGATTCACCCTGACCCTCCCCACTTTTCCAGTCAGCACCGCCCCTACTTGTCCCATTTAACCTGTCTCAGTGTGGGTGGACTTTAGGACCCGGGGAGCTCAGGACCTGCAGCCCACGGCTGCTGCTGAATCCACGGTGTTTCTGTTCCATTGACAGAAAACGATCACGATTGAAAATAAAACGAAAATAATAAAGCCATTGGCAAGAGGTGAAACACCATCGGTCACTGGAAAAGCGTTAGGCTACAGTCGGTCAACGGTCGGAACAATTTTAAAGGGTAAAGTGAGAATAATGGAGTATGTGAAAGGCCCTGCCCCGATGAAAGCTACAATTATTACTAAGCAACACAGTGGTTTAATTATTGAAATACATATGTTTCTTAAGTGTTTTATATGCATAAAGGTAAAATATACAGTATACTATATACTAAGACAAACGTTTGACTAACTGACGCAAAATAATACTGGATGTACTCGTTCCAACTTACGTACAAATCCAACTTAAAGATGGATGGACTCAGGAACGGAACTCGTTCATAACCCAGGGACTGCCTGTACACCTCTGTCAGGTCACCTCTCATCCTCTGTCGCTCCAAGGAGAAAAGGCTAAGTACACTCAATCTATTGTCATAAGGTATGCCCTCCAGTCCAGGTAACATCTCCTCTACACTCTATACTAATATAGCTACATCTTTTGGAAATCTATCTGTCCTCAATAGGCCGTGAAAATGTCCACTGCACCATGTTTATGAAGGTGACACCTCATCCACAGTGTGGGCACCTTTCACCTTCCTGGGATGAAGAGAATGGACTTATTGCCTCAGAACTTGGTATCCTTCAGAAGCTGGGGGCCATTAACAGAGCGGTTGTCCACCATTATCCATAAATGGAATGACTGGTTCCTTACAGATTAGCAGCTATGACTATTGGACTACTGGTGGAATCAGCTTGGGCTGCAGTGATTCACCACCTACTCTTGATTTGCTGAGGGATCAGATGTTGCATCTTCAACAGCCTGTAAAAGATTAGGTGGGATTGTTTCGAGGTGAGGATATGACAAGGCTTCATTGGAGTCAGACAAACTGCAGACTATGGCGCAGCTTCATTACGTAAATTTTGTTGTCCAAATTGGTGAATGAAACAAAAACAAATGTTTCCTTTATAGTGGTGAGAGATTAGGCAATGTTGATGTACAAAGGGACCAAGTATACTTGTACATACATCATTGTCCTGGTCCAAGTTTTCGACCCAAAACCATACAACCATATAATAATTACAGCACGGAAACAGGCCATCTCGGCCCTTCTAGTCCGTGCCGAACGCTTACTCTCACCTAGTCCTACTGACCCGCACTCAGCCCATAACCCTCCATTCCTTTCCTGTCCATATACCTATCCAATTTTGCTTTAAATGACAATATCGAACCTGCCTCTACCACTTCTACTGGAAGCTCGTTTCACACAGCTACCACTCTCTGAGTAAAGAAATTCCCCCTCGTGTTACCCTTAAACTTTTGCCCCCTAACTCTCAAATCATGTCCTCTTGTTTGAATCTCCCCTACTCTTAATGGAAAAAGCCTATCCACGTCAACTCTATCTATCCCCCTCATAATGTTAAATACCTCTATCAAGTCCCCCCTCAACCTTCTACGCTCCAAAGAATAAAGACCTAACTTGTTCAACCTTTCTCTGTAACTTAGGTGCTGAAACCCAGGTAACATTCTAGTAAATCTTCTCTGTACTCTCTCTATTTTGTTGATATCTTTCCTATAATTCAGCGACCAGAACTGTACACAATACTCCAAATTCGGCCTTACCAATGCCTTGTACAATTTTAACATTACATCCCAACTCTTAGACTCAGTGCTCTGATTTATAAAGGCCAACATACCAAAAGCTTTCTTCACCACCCTATCCACATGAGATTCCACTTTCAGGGAACTATGCACCATTATTCCTAGATCACTCTGTTCTACTGCATTCTTCAATGCCCTACCATTCACCATGTATGTCCTATTTGGATTATTCCTACCAAAATGTAGTACCTCACACTTATCAGCATTAAACTCCATCTGCCATCGCTCAGCCCACTCTTCTAACTGGCCTAAATCTCTCTGCAAACTTTGAAAACCTACTTCATTATCCACAACGCCACCTATCTTAGTATCATCTGCATACTTACTAATACAATTTACCACCCCATCATCCAGATCATTAATGTATATGACAAACAACATTGGACCCAGTACAAATCCCTGAGGCACACCACTAGTCACCGGCCTCCAACCTGACAAACAGTTATCCACCACTACTCTCTGGTATCTCCCATCCAGCCACTGTTGAATCCATTTTACTACTTCAATATTAATACCTAACGATTGAATCTTCCTAACTAACCTTCCGTGTGGAACCTTGTCAAAGGCCTTACTGAAGTCCATATAGACAACATCCACTGCTTTACCCTCGTCAACTTTCCTCATAACCTCTTCAAAAAATTCTATAAGATTTGTCAAACATGACCTTCCATGCACAAATCCATGTTGACAGTTCTCAATCAGACCCTGTCTATCCAGATAATTATATATACCATCTCTAAGAATACTTCCCATTAATTTACCCACCACTGACGTCAAACTTACAGGCCTATAATTGCTAGGTTTACTCTTAGAACCCTTTTTAAACAATGGAACGACATGAGCAATACACCAATCCTCCAGCACCATCCCCGTTTCTAATGACATTTGAAATATTTCTGTCAGAGCCCCTGCTATTTCTACACTAACCTCCCTCAAGGTCCGAGGGAATATCCTGTCAGGACCAGAGATTTATCCACTTTTATATTCCTTAAAAGCTCCAGGACTTCCTCTTCTTTAATCATCATAGTTTCCATAACTTCCTTACTTGTTTCCCTAACCTTACACAATTCAATATCCTTCTCCTTAGTGAATACCAAAGAAAAGAAATTGTTCAAAATCTCCCCCATCTCTTTCGGCTCCACACATAGCTGTCCACTCTGATTCTCTAAGGGACCAATTTTATCCCTCATTATCCTTTTGCTATTAATATAACTGTAGAAACCCTTTGGATTTATTTACACTTTACTTGCCAAAGCAACCTCGTATCTTCTTTTAGCTTTTCTAATTTCTTTCTTAAGATGCTTTGTACCTTCTTTATATTCCTCGAGCACCTCATTTACTCCATGTTGCCTATATTTATTGTAGATATCTCTCTTTTTCCTAACCAAGTTTCCAATATCCCTTGAAAACCATGGCTCTCTCAAACTTCTAACCTTTCCTTTCAACTTAACAGGAACATAAAAATTCTGTACCCTCAAAATTTCACCTTTAAGTGACTGCCATTTCTCCATTACATCCTTCCCATAAAACAAATTGTCCCAATCCACTCCTTCTAAATCCTTTCGCATCTCCTCAAAGTTAGCCCTTCTCCAATCAAAAATCTCAACCCTGGGTCCAGTCCTATCCTTCTCCATAATTATACTGAAACTAATGGCATTGTGATCACTGGACCTGAAGTGCTCCCCAACACATACCTCTGTCACCTGACCTATTTCATTCTCTAACAGAAGATCCAACACTGCCCCTTCTCTAGTTGGTACCTCTATGTATTGCTGCAAAAAACTATCCTGCACACATTTTACAAACTCCAAACCATCCAGCCCTTTTACAGTATGGGCTTCCCAGTCTATATGTGGAAAATTAAAATCTCCCACAATCACAACCCTGTGCTTACTACAAATATCTGCTATCTCCTTGCAAATTTGCTCCTCCAATTCTCGCTCCCCATTAGGTGGTCTATAATACACCCCTATAAGTGTTACTACACCTTTCCCATTCCTCAATTCCATCCGAATAGTCTCTCTAGATGAGCCCTCTAATCTATCCTGCCAGAGCAGCGCTGTAATATTTTCTCTGACAAGCAACGCAACACCTCCCCTTCTTGTCCCTCCAATTCTATCACACCTGGAGCAACGAAATCCAGGAATATTTAGTTGTCAATCACACCCTTCCTGCAACCATGTTTCACTAATAGCTACAACATCATATTTCCAGGTATCAATCCATGCTCTAAGCTCATCCATCTTTCTTACAATGCTCCTAGCATTAAAATAAATGCATTGAAGAAATTCTCCACCTCTTCCTCTCTGCTTATCTCTAACAGTACAAAGAACTTTACTGTCTTCTTTTTCTTCCTTCTCCCATACATCTGTTCCTACACTTTGGTTCCCCTCCCCCCTCGTATCTAGTTTAAATCCACTGGAGCCTCTCTAGCAAACCTACCTGCAAGAATATTTGTCCCCCTCCAGTTCAGATGTAAACCATCCCGCTGGAACAGGTCCCATCTTCCCTGGAAACTGCCCAATTATCTATAAATCTGAAGCCCTCCCTCCTGCACCATGTCTTCAGCCACGTGTTGATCTGCGCTATCTTACTATTTCTAAACCCACCTGCACGTGGCACTGGTAGCAATCCTGAGATTGCTATCCTGGAGGTCCTGTCCTTTAACTTGGCACCTAGCTCCCTAATCTCATCTTTCAGGACCTCCTCATTCTTCCTACCCACAACATTGGTCCCTACATGAACCACGACATCCGGCTGCTCACCCTCCCTCTTGAGAATACTGAGAACTCGATCTGAGATATCGCGGACCCTGGCACCAGGGAGACAACAGACCATCCGGGATTCTCGATCTCTTCCACAGAAACTCCTTTCTGTCCCCCTAACTATCGAATCCCCATCACTACTGCTCTCCTCTTTTCCCTCCTTCTCTTCTGAGCTGAGGGAGACACAACCACTGCAACTTGTCCCTGGTAGGTCATCCCCACCAACAGTATCCAAAACGGTATACTTATTGTTGATGGGAACGGCCACAGGGGTGCTCTGCTCTTCCTGTCTATTCCCCTTCCCTTTTCCTGACAGTCACCCAACTACCCGTCTCCTGACTCCTAGGGGTGACTATCTCCCTGAAACTCCTGTCTATTTCTGCCTCTGCCTCCCGAATGATCCAAAGTTCATCCAGCTCCAGTTCCCTAACACGGTTTGTCAGGAGCTGCAGCTGGATGCACCTTTTACAGGTGTAGTCATCAGGGACACCAGTGCTCGCCCTGACTTCCCACATACTGCAAACGGAGCACTCAACTACCCTAGCTGCCTCCATTACCTACTCCTAAGGTAATTAAATTAATTAAAGGAGCTTACCCAGCCTTACCTCACCTGGAGTGAACAACAGTGTAATTGCAAGTGTAAATAGATAGTAATAAATAATGAGAGCATGAGATAATGAGATAATCTGACACTGTGGCAGTTGCCCAGGGGTGTAATCCACAACAATCTTTGCATATCCAGATTACAATCCCCAGCACATGGCACATGTCTGCAAATGATAGAAGCCTCCATCGGCAGGACAACTGTCGGAACTGCAAAGCAATCAGCACTTCCTAGAGTTTGCACCCAAGTGAGTGAGGTAACTGCACAATCCCAGCAGTGTCTGGTCACTGTCACAGAAGCCTCCATTTGTTGGAGGCCCTGCTGACTGGCTACATTGAGGCACAGAAAGCAGGTGGAAGAACTGTGCCTCACAGCCTGGCTGTGAGTAGACTATAAGCCATTTTAGCAAGCTCCCTATAATCATTCACGGGCAGAGGAGTTCTGATAGCCGTACAATTGGTCTGTGTGTGGTTGGGTTGCTCTGGGTGCCCAGTCGATTTGGAAGAATCAAGAGCATCTTTGGGTTGGGTGGTGAAATATGGGCCGGGAGCAAGTCACTGCGGGGTAGAGAGGAGGATGCTTCTGCTCTGTATTTAATATTTCAACAATATTTAAGTAACATTGTAGATATATTGTTTGATTAAGCAATCTTTGTTGTTTACATAATTCAGGACGAGTCATACAAGACCATAAGATAGAGGAAAGAATTGGGCCATTTGGCTCATTGAGTCTGCTGCGCCATTTCATCATGGCGGATTCAGTTTTCCTCTCAGCCCCAACCTCCTGCCTTCTCCCCATGTCCCTTCATACCCTGACCAATCAAGAACTTAATATGATGCCGATAAATGCTCTAAATCACTTCTCTTTCCATTTAGACAGTAGGATTTTGAGAATTATAAAAAAGATAAAATGGAAGTTTATCATCTAGTCCAGAAAATTGACGAGACTTTCTTTTATTTATTCCTCAGTTACAAAAATATGTAAAAATAATCAGGCGACTGAAGATGAAATTAGATGAAAAAAATTAAACAAAACCAGGAGCAGAGTAAAGTGAGCATCTGGGGGCAACTCCATCCACCTCACTCTGCAACAGTCTCTAAGGTTGAACAATGGAAAGCAGACCTTTTCAAGCAAGCTCTCAATCGCAAATCACTCTAACCTCTGCATTGTCTGTCACACTCAATATAGATTTCTGATTAAACTCAGGTGAACTTTTACCAGGTACTCCACAGATCAACAAGTTACACTAAATTATCAGGTGATCCTCAATATCATACATGCTATGTCGTTGTCTTTAATTTCTTTAATATTTAGTAGAAAGCCTGTTTATATCATTAGACCACTATAGGCATTTTACAATGTTAAACTCATTATTTGATGGATAAATTTACATATTATTGTGTAACTTCAATTTTATATTAAATAAATGTCAATATATTAGCATGTCTATTTTGATATTTTCTTAGTAAGTTTCTGTATTTAATAATATAAATTCTCTACTTTGAAAGGCGAGTTTTGACTCCATGACATAGCTACAGTGTGCTCCAGATTCCAGCATTGCAATCTCGTGCATCTCCACAGCAGATTACCTGTTGGGTTCTATTTGAGCTTCAGAAACCTGCTGCTGTGGAATTTAAATAATTGGTGTAAAGTTTTGTGGAGAGGAGAGGAAGCTGAAGGTGTTAGGGATCAAGAACTCACTACCTAAGGGTGTAGGCCTGTCCACATTCGAACAGTGGTGTAAACTGTTGGATTACTTGCCCATTGAGGGAGTTGGGTTGGGCTGGGGAATTCTAGGTCAACCATGGTGAAGTCTTGGAACAAATAGACTCCTTCCAGATTATTAATTCATTACAATTTGGTGATACAATCCAAGGCTGACATTTCTGCCTAACGTAGCAGGTACAATTACACTCTAATAGGGGCAGCGGAACATTGGACACTATAGAACAGGTCCTTTAGTACATGGTATTGTGCCAACCTTTTAACCTACTTTAAAATCAATCTAATTCTTCCCTCCTACATAGCACTCCATTTGTCTATCATCCAACTGCCTAAGAGTTTCTTAAATGTCCCTAATATGTCGACCTGTACCACCACTGCTACTAGAGCATTCCACACACTCATCACTCTGTAAAAAAAATTTACCTCTGACAAAACCCCTCTACTTTCCTCCAATCACCTTAAATTATATCCCTAGTATTAGCTATTTCCACCCCGAGGAAAAAGTCTCCGGCTATTCACTTGATCTATGCCTCTTATCATATTGTACACCTCTATAAAATTGCCACACATCTCCCTTTGTTCCAAAGAGAAAAGCTCTGGTTTGCTTAACCTATGCTATTTAATCTGAGCAGCTTGCTGGTACTCTCTTCATCCTCTCTAAAGCTTCTACATCCTTCCAAAATGAGGCAGCTAGAACTGAACACAATATTCCAAATATGGCCAAACCACGGTTATATTACATTACCTCAAGGTTCTTGGACTTAATCTCCCAACTAATGAAGGCCAATTCCCACACTTCTTTACTACTATTAGCAACCCTGAGGGATCTATAGATGTATACCCCAAGATACCTTTATTCCTCCATCCAGCTAAGAATAATGCCATTAATCTTGCATTCCACCTTAAATTTGATCTTCCAATGTGAATCATTTCACACCTCTCTCGGTTGAACTCCATCTGCTACTTCTCAACCCAGCTCTGCATCCTATCATTGTCCTGTTGTAAACTATGACACCTTATGCTTAAGCTTCAACACTATCAGCTTCATGTCAACTGCAAAATTACCCTTCCATTTCCTCATCCAAGTCACTTATAAAACTCACACCAAGAGCAGGTGTTCCAGAACAGATCCCTGCGTAAAACCAATGGTCACCAATCTTCAATCATCTACAACCACACTCTACCAATTCCGAATCTACAGAGACATTACTCTGGATCCTAATTCACCTTACTTTCTGAATGAGCCCACCATGGGGAACCTTATCAAATGCCTTACTGCAATTCATATACGTCATAGCCACTTCTCTACCTTCAACGTGCTTTGTCACATGCTCAAAGAATTCAATGAGGCTGCTGGGGCATGAGCTCCCCCTCACAAAGTCATGCTGACTAACCCTAATCAGACAATGCTTCTCCAAATGCTCTGTAATCCTTTCTCTAAGAATATTCTCCAAAAGCTTGCCCACTACTGACAGGCCACTAGTCTATAATTCCCAGGGTTATGCCAACTCTCTTTCTTTATCAAAGGAATAAACCACTATGGTACCACTCCTGTGGTCAGTGAAGATGCAAAGACCATGCAGCAACCCCTCGCTCACTTCCTGTAATAACCTGGGGTATATCCCATCAGACCTGGAGACTTATCCATCCTAATGTATTTCAAAAGTTCCAGAACATCATCTTTCTTAATGGCAAGATGTTCTAGCATGTTCTAAATAACAGCCTGTTTTATGCAGCCCTTACAAATGTTATGCCCCTCTCACTGGTGAATACTGCATCAAAGTATTCATTACAAATCTCCTGTCTCCACCAACCCCAGGCATGTTTCATCTTCTATCCCTACCCTCACTCTAATCTTCCTCCTGCTCTTCAGAGATCTGTAGAATGCTTTGGGTTTTCCTTAATCCTACTCATGCCCCCTTCTAGCTCTCCTAAGTCCATTTTTCAGCTCCTTTCTGGCTACCTTGTAACTCCAGAGCCCTGTCTGATCCTTGCTTCCTAAACTTTAAGTGAACTTCTTTCTTCCTCTTAACAAGATATTCCACATCTTTTGTCAACCATGGCTCCTTCATCCTACCATCCTTTCCCTGCCACAATGTGACAAACCTATTCAGAGCCCTATGCAAGTGCTCCCTAAACAACATTCACCTTTCTAATGTTCATTTTCTTGATCCATTTCCAATTTATGCTCCAAAGTTCCTACCTAGATACTGCGACACTCGGGACATTTCTAGATACAAGGTCAGTTTTGAGAATCTCTCTTTTAATAGACAATAGGTACAGGAGTAGGCCTTTTGGCCTTCTGAGCCAGCACCGCCATTCACTGTGATCATGGCTGATCATCCACAATCAGTACCCCGTTCCTGCCTTCTCCTCATATCCCTTGACTCCGCTATCTTTAAGAGCTCTATCTAACTTTTTCTTGAAATCCAGAGAATTGGCCTTCTGAGGCAGAGCATTCCACAGATCCACAACTCTCTGGGTGAAAAAGTTTTTCCTCAACTCCGTTCTAAATGGCCTACCCCTTATTCTTAAACTGTGGCCTCTGGTTCTGGACTCCCCCAACATCGGGAACATGTTACCTGCTTCTAGTGTGTCCAATCCCTTAATAATCTTATATATTTCAATCAGATCCCCTCTCATCCTTCTAAATTCCAGTGTATACAAGCCCAGTTGCTCCAATCTTACAACATATGACAGTCCCGCCATGCTGGGAATTAACCTCGTGAACCTACGCTGCACTCCTTCAATAGCAAGAATGTTCTTCCTCAAATTTGGAGACCAAAACTGAACACAAAACTCCAGGTGTGGTCTCACCAGGGCCCTGTACAATTGCAGAAGGACCTCTTTGCTCCTATACTCAACTCCCCTTGTTATGAAGGCCAACATGCCATTAGCTTTCTTCACTGCCTGCTGTACCTACATGCTTACTTTCAGTGACTGATGAACAAGGACACCTAGATCTCGTTGTACTTCCCCTTTTCCTAACTTGACACCATTCAGATAGTAATCCGCCTTCATGTTCTTGCCACCAAAGTGGATAACCTCCCAAGATTCCAAGATGATGGTGCGACGCAGCTTGCAGCAGCCACTCCGGAACTGATTATCTGTTATTTGTAAGTGGGGTGCCGTGCGCAATCATAATCGATTGAAAACGGACGTGGAAGCACCGAGAAACATCGGGAAATTCCAGGAAGACCTTCTTAGTTGCTGCTGCTGCTGTGAGGTCCGGGACTGCTGGGAAGAACAGGCCCCCAGTCCTTGGGGTCGCGTTGCCGATGGCCGTTGGTGGGGCCGTCTTAATACGCTCAGCAGAGGATGGTGCTCGGAGAAGCAGTGCCGGACGGGATGGTCGTCGGCTCAGAGGTTCGACGGACTCGGTGTCCTTCCGACGGACTCAGGTCGCTTTCGGTGTGTGCTGCGTCTGCAAGGATGGTTTCGATGGAGCTTCCATAGTGTGCTGCATCTGCGAGGCTGAGTCGGGCGGCGCCTTGGAAGTCCATAGCGGGGGTATTCCCTTCTGCCACCGGCGTGGGATGGTGAGTCTGTCAGGACCCTGGGGACTTGTGGAAACTGTGGTGATTTATTTTGAACTTACAGTCCTTTAACATCTTGGACTATTTTTACTGTGCCCATTGTCTGTTTTTTTTAAATCAATTATGCTATTGTTTGCACTGTTGTAACTATATGTTGTAATTATGTGGTTTTGTGCAGGTCTTGTAGCTTTAGTTTTTGGTCTTGTTTTTGTCTAGTAGATTTGGAGCTCCTTTCCGGGGAACGCGCTAAGACGGTAGCACGATATTAATATTCAGCAGCCTCTCTGGACTCTGGATTGGGGATTGCCAAATGTTACGTGGATTTTCTGGTGTAGTCTGTTTTGTCATATGCTTTTGTGATATCATTCTGGTGGAACGTTGTCTCATTTTTTAAACTGCATTGCATTTGTGGTTTCTAAATGACAATAAACTGAATCTGAATCTGAATTTATCCACATTAAACTGCATCTGCCATGCATCTGTCCACTCACCCAACCTGTCCAAGTCACCCTGCATTCTCATAATATCCTCCTCACATTTCACATTGCCACCCATCTTTGTGTCATCAGCAAATTTGCTAATGTTACTTTTATTCCCTTCATCTAAATCATTAATGTATATTGTAAATAGCTGCGGTCCCAGCACCGAGCCTTGCGGTACCCCACTAGTCACGGCCTGCCATTCTGAAAAGGACCCTTTAATCCCTACTCTTTGTTTCCTTTCTGCCAACTAATTTTCTATCCATGTCAGTACCCTACCCCAATACCACATGCTCTAATTTTGCCCACTAATCTCCTATGTGGGACATTATCAACGGCTTTCTGAAAGTCCAGGTACACTACATCCACAGGCTCTCCCTTGTCCATTTTCATAGTTACATCCTCAAAAAATTCTAGAATATTAGTCAAGCATGATTACCCCTTCGTAAATCCATGCTGACTCAGACCGATCCTGTTACTGCTATCCAAATGTGCTGCTATTTCATCTTTTATAATTGACTCCAGCATCTTCCCCGCCTCTGATGTCAGGCTAACTGGTCTATAATTCCCTGTTTTCTCTCCCTACTTTCTTAAAAAGTGGGATAATATTAGCTACCCTCCAATCCTCAGGAACTGATCCTGAATCTATAAACCATTGGAAAGTGATTACCAATGTGTCCACGATTTCTAGAGCCACCTCCTTAAGTACCCTGGGATGCAGACCATCAGGCCCTGGGGATTTATCAGCTTTCAGTCCCATCAGTCTACCCAACACCATTTTCTGCCTCGTGAATTTCCTTCAGTTCCTCCATTACCCTAGGTCCTCTGGCCACTATTACATCTGGGAGATTATGTCTTCCCTAGTGAAGACAGATCCAAAGTACCTATTCAACTCATCTGCCATTTCCTTGTTCCCATAATAAGTTCATCCATTTGTTTTTTTATTTGCTTTAGGTTCTCCATCTTCATACCTTTGCTTTCACACCACCTTGCACTTGCCCTAACAAACTCTCGGTGGAAATCACACTTACTTCTTCCACTCTGGGCTTTTTAAAGCTTTCATATGAGTATAAACCATTTCTGCACACCTGTCTTCCTGAGCTGATGTTCGGCCCACACCTGCCATGACATCTCAGAGCTTCTGACAAGGTCCCCCACGAGAAACTCATCCAGGAAGTCATGAGGCATGGGATCAGTGGAACCTTGGCTGTTTGGATTTTTAAAATGGCTTACAAGAAAAAAGCAGACAGTAATAGTGGAAGTATTCTGCTTGGAGGTCGGTGACTAGGGGAGTGCTGCAAGGATCTGCCCTGGGACCCCTGTTCTTCGTGATTTTTATAAATGACCTGGATGAGGAGGCGGAAGGATGGGTAAGTTTGCGGATGACATGAAGATTGGAAGAGTTGTGGATGGAGCTGTAGGTTGTTGAAGGTTACAAGAAGATATAGACAGGATGCAGAGTTGGGCAGAAAAGTGGCAGATGAAGTTCAATCCTGTTAAGTGTGAGGTGATGCATTTTGGAAGGACAAACCAGAAGGCTGAGTACAGGGTTAATGGTCAGTTACTTAAGAGTGTGGCATTGGTAAGACCAAATTTGGAGTATTGTGTACAGTTCTGGTCACTGAATTACAGGAAAGATATCAACAAAATAGAGAGTACAGAGAAGATTCACCAGAATGTTACCTGGGTTTCAGCACCTAAGTTACACGGAAAGGCTGAACAAGTTAGGTCTTTATTCTTTGGAGCGTAGAAAGTTGAGGGGGGACTTGATAGAGGTATTTAAAATTATGAGGGGGATAGATTGAGTTGACATGGATAGGCTTTTTCCATTGAGAGTAGGGGAGATTCAAACAAGAGGACATGAGTTGAGAGTTAGGGGGCAAAAGTTTAAGGGTAGCACAAGGGGGAATTTCTTTAATCAGAGAGTGGTAGCTGTATGGAATGAGCTTCCAGTAGAAGCGGTAGAGGCAGATTCAGTATTGTCATTTATAGTAAAATTGGATAGGTATATGGACAGGAAAGGAATGGAGGGTAATGGGCTGAGTGAGAGCCACTGGGACTAGGTGAATGTAAGCGTTGGAACGGACTAGAAGGGCCAAGATGACCTATTTCCGTGCTGTAATTGTTATATGGTTATATGGATGAACAGAGGGATCTTGAGATTCAAATCCATACATCCCTCAAGGTCGCTACACAGGTTGATAGGATAGTTAAGTAGACCTATGGGATGATGGGCTTCATTAATAGGGGGATTGAATTCAAGAGTAGAGAGGTCATGTTGCAACTCTACAAATCTCCGGTGAGATGACACTTTATTGTGTTCAGTTCTGGTCACCTCATTACAGGAAGGATATGGAAGCTATGGAGAGGGTGCAGAGGAGATTTACCAGGATGTTGCCCGGATGGGAAAACAAGTCTCATGAGGCAAGGTTAGCAGAGCTGGGACTTTTCTCGTTGGAGCACAGAAGGATGAGAGGGGACTTGATAGAGGTCTACAAGGTTATGAGAGACATAGATAGGGTGGATCGCCAGTACCTGTTTCCCAGGGCACGAACAGCAAACACCAGAGGGCATATGTGCAAAGTTAAGGGAGGGAAATTTAGGGGAGACATCAGGGCTAAGTGTTTTTTTTAAAACACAAAGGGTTGTGGGTGCCTGGAATGACTTGCCAGGAATGTTGGTGGAGGCTAAAATATTAGGGGTATTTAAGAGCCTCTTGGACAGTCACATGGATGAAAGAAAAATAGAGGGTTACGGGGTAGTGTGAGCTTAGTATCTTTTTAAAGAAATATATGGGTCAGCAAAACATCGAGGGCCTTAGGGCCTGTACTGTGCTGTCGTTTTCTAGCGTCTAGAAGCTTCAGTGCTTTTGCATTGCCTCCACGTGGCAATATGCTTTCTCTCAACAAATTCAGATCAAATGGCAAAAATCAGACATTTCTGTCTTAACAAACACCTCTCAGCACTCACAATCTTGCCTATGCCTGATCTAATCCACAACATCGCTTTTTGCTTCTCACTTCTCTGCATCAAGCCACCTTTGGTTCCAAAACTCACATGTGGTCCTGAAGCTCCCACAACCAGCTATTATCCTAAAGCTCATATGATCCATGGTGGTGAAAACAGCAGCTGGCAAGTTTGCTATCACCGGACAGGGCACTGAATACAAGTGTTGGGATGTAATAGTGAGACTACACTCGGGAGTATGAAATGCTGCTCTGCTCACCTCACTATTGGAAGGACGTTATTAAACTGGATTGGATGCAGAAAAGAATCATGAGAAAGTTACTGGCCATTGGAAGATTGAGTCATAAAGGAAGACTGGTAACACTGGAGCTTTGTCCCCTGAAGCAGAGGAGGTTGAGGGGTGACCTTATAGAGGTTTATAAAATCATGAAGGACATTGATATGGTGGAAGACTGTTTTTTCAGTCGTTGAGTCTACAACTTAGAAGGCAAAGGTTTAAGGTGAGAGGTGAAAAAATTAAAGGGGAACTGAGGAGCAACTCCTTCAAACTGAAGGTGTTGGGTTTGTGCGATGAGATGCCAAAGTGTTGGAGGCAAGTATAATTACAATGTTTAAAAGATATTTCAGCAGATTCATGATAGGAATGTTTAGAGTTAAAGGCCAAACGGGAAATGGGACAAGCTCGGGTAGCCTGTGCTCTATAACTCATGTGATCCAGCTGTCTCATAACTAAAACTGATTGAAACTAGACAATCTCCCAGAGATGATGTGCAGTCCAGCTAATTACAGGTCGCAGTTCATGTCCAAGCAACACCTCTGCATTGTGCTTCCTTTGATTCTGGACTTGGGCTATCTCCTCAAATCTCATCCTTCTGCTCTTTCCCTTTCACATCTCTCCTTGGTGTTTACCACCTCTCCCAGTGTCTCCCCACCATCACACACACACAACCCTCTAAAATGCAATTCTCCAAATCAAACAGAGATCATATATTATTCTTTAAAAAACGACCTAACTTGACTACTCAACAAAAGTCAACAGAAAAGTTAGAATACAGCTCCAAACGTCTGACACCCTCCATACAAGGCCCAGTGGTTCCAAAGGTTGCACCAGACTCACTGGCCTTGTGAAAGTTCTATGTTTTAAATATTTCACCACATCATTTTCAGGATTTAAAAAAAATGCCGGGCAGCGAGGCTTGGTGGGCTGGAAGGGCCTGTTCAGTGCTGTATCTCTAAAGAACTAAATCGATAAATAAATGCTCTTTCGATCTCAACAAAATGCACCTGACCCCCAAAACCTGGTGCACTCTTAATGTAACATCATTGCACGGTTAAAGACTGCAGGTTTCTGTACTGCCCTGCACCGTTCTACGCGGCGCGTTTCCGTGTTCCGGGGCTAAGGAAGGCGACTTGGGGAAGTTGGGAGTTTTGGCTGGGATCTCGTCATCGGGTGCTGGGACGGAGTGCAGGCGAGCGATCAGGTCCGGTGCTGGTGTCAGGCTGAGCTCACTGGTACGGGTTGTTCTTTATTAATAACAACCACAACTGCTTGATATCATGTCAAATTAGTGTAGAAGGGTCGGGAGGGTGATCAGTGGGCTAAAGGGCCTTATTCTTCGATGTACCACCTGCCGCTTTGCGTGTTTGAGCATAGAACACGATGATCCCCGGGACACAATGGAGACTGCAAGAATGCGTGTTGAACTTGTGACTACACTCAGCCGGCAGAGCTTCCGCTCCGCACGCATATCCAGCGAGCCCACATCGCCTGAGCATATAACAACCTGCGTTTTGCCAAGTTCCGAATGACGTCCTTTTTAAAAACAAATAATTAACTTTGGCCCCGCGACCCGGGTAGTGCAAAGCACTGGGTATTGTAAACACTTGGCAGCCACACAGGAACGGGTTCAGGATTGCAGTCAGTGACCCGTCTCAGCACGTTCCAGCATATCCCGTATTTTGCCTTTAGATAATTTGGAGAGGGCTCTTTGAATTCTAATGAGTACCCTTTGCAATACAACCCAGCGCTGACCGTTCACTCGCTGCTGTTACACCTAGCCCACTGGTTGTAGGCGGACGGCCCATATCATACCACCACCGCTCCCGGGGGCGGACAGCGCACTGGCTCCAGGATGGGGTTGGGGAACTCTTCCACTTACCGAGTCGGGGCATACCTCTCCGAGGGGGGAGGGTACGCGTTCCCCTCCTTCCTCCCACCAAGCTCGGCAGTAAGAACGTGCTCTCCATCCTAATGAGGCTTCGGCACCGAGCTCTTACCTCGGGAACGTCTTCTCTGTCTGGTCGGGAGGGACAATGTCCCCATCACCGCTCCCATCGTCCCGGCTCCCTCGACAGCGGCAGCTGCACACACCACGATCCTACTCCCGGTCCGGTCCGAGTCTTACCACGGTGAATCCCCGCCCACCGCACCTATTCTGCGGCTGCTTTTGCTCCGGCTGGTCCCGGTGAGAACCGTATCCGCTCTCACTCCTGGTCTGAGTCCGACCTAGTGAACTCCCGCCCGCCGCTCCGGTTCCCAAAACGCTCCCACCACTTCCTGGTCCCTAAAGCCCACCGCTCCTGGACTAGGTGCAGTGCCGGTGAACCCTTGCCTGCCGCTCTCGGTGTGGAATCGCTCGGGCGACCGTCAGCGCCGTCCGGTTGACGCAGGGGAGCGAGCGGCGTGTCTGCTCCCCGCCGGCCCCTGGTCTTTGGGCAGGGGTGCACTCACCCCCTCTGCGGTTCCCCACGAAGAAAACGCATGGACCCGGTACTGGGCAGCTCTCAGTATCCACCAGTGAGGGGGCGGAGCGACAGTCGGAGACTCTCTTTCAGACTACAGGTCAGGGGGAGGGTTTCACGCTCCCTGCGGGTATGGTGGGGAGGATTGGGTGGTCACGTGCTCCCAGTCCTCTGTTCAAAGCATATGCCGAAATGCTCAAACGTGGGGTCCCAGTATCACCACTTCAATGCTTGCAGTCGAACACCAGTTACCTGGGTCAGCGGCCTGAGATACATAGTTCAACACCGCCACGCCACCCCACCCCACCCCCATCTTTCATCAACCCCAGCCCTACCTTTGACCATGGTACATTCCTTACCAAAGACTAACAAACAGCCAATGTGCCAAAGAAGAGAAACTGTGGAACTGTGAAACTGTGGAAAAATAAATAAAACAAATAATACTGAGAACATGAGTTGTAAAGTCTTTGAAAGTTAGCTCATAGGATGTGAAATCAGTTCTGAGTTGAGGTGAATGAAGTTACCCACTTTGGTTCAGGAGCATGAAGATTGAATAAACTGTTCCTGAACCTGGTACATGGAGCTTTGAAAAATAGAGGGCTATGTGGTAGGGAAATTCTAGGCAGTTTTTAGAGTAGTTGGCACAACATTGTGGGCCGAAAGGCCTGTAATGTGCTGTAAATTTCTATGTTCTGGTGGTATAGGACCTAAAGCTCATGTACCTCCTTCCCAATGACAGCAATGAGAAGAAAGCATTGCCTGGATGGTGGGCGTCCTTACGATGGATACTGCTTCATAATTTTGTATACGTATCAAATCTCCCCTCAATCTTCTACACTCCAGGGAATAAAGTCCCAACCTGTACAACCTTTGTCTATAACTCAGATCCTCAAGTCCTGGAAGCATCCTTATAAATTTTCTCTGCATTCTTTCAATCTTATTGCTATCTTTCCTGTGTGTGGTTGACCAGAACTTTATACAATATTCCAGCTCAGGCCTCACCAAGATCTTGTACAACTTCAATATACACCCCAACTCCTGTACTCTGATTTATGAAGACCAATGTGCTAAAAGCTCTTTTTAGGGGCCTATCTACCTGTGACTTCCCTTTCAAGAAATTGTTGCTCTGTATTCTCTGATCCCTCTGTTCTACCACACTCCTCACTGCTCTACCACTCACCATGCAAGTCCTGTCCTGGTTTGTACTCCCAAATTGCAAAACCTCATACATGTCTACATTAAATTCCATATGCCATTTCTCAGCCTGTTTTTGCAACTAGTCCAGATCCTGCTGCAAACCGTGATAGTCAACCTTGCTGTCAAGTATACCTCCAATCTGGTGTCATCCGCAAATTTGCTGATCCAGTTTACCACATTGGTTATCCTCAATCCTCGAGCACATCACCAGTGCAAATGATGTTCTAAATAACTCTGCTAGAGCTCCTCCAATTTCGATGTTAAGTAAATTTATTATCAAAGTACATATTTGTCACTATATACAACCCTGAGATACATTTTCTTGGGGGCAAACTCAATAAGACCATAATAGAATAATAATCATAATAGAATCATTGAAATACCACACCAACTTGGGCTTTAAACCAGTGTGCAAAAATAAAAAAGAAAGAAATAATAATGCTGACCTTCTGTGCCTCTGATTCTCCGATGAGGACTGGCTAATAGACCACCATTCTCCTCCTCCTGGTCAATGATCAGCACCTTGGTCTTGCTCACACTGAGAGAGAGGTTGTTGCTGTTACACCACTCAGCCAGATTTTCAATCTCCCCCCTGTACGCTGATTCATCACCACCTTTGATTCAGTGGTGCTGCCAGCAAACTTAAAACCAGCATTGGAGCTGTGCTTAGCCACCCAGTCATAAATGTAAAGTGAGTACAGTAGAGGACTAATCCCCTAACCGTGTGGTGCACCTGTGCTAATGGAGATTGTGGAGGAGAAGTTGTTGTCAATCTGAATTGAATGGGGTCTGCAAGTGAGGAAATTGATGAACCAATTGCATAAGGAGGTATTGAGGCTAAGGTCTTGAAACTTAATGATTAATTTTTAAGGGGATGATGGTACTGAATGCCAAGCTGTAGTTGATGAAGAGCATCCTGATGTATGCATCTTTGCTGACCCAGCGTTGAGCGAAGAGCCAATGAGATGGCATCTGCTGTTGCCCCAATAGGCAAATTGGAGCTCTCAGGCAGGAGTTGATATGTTTCATCACTAATCTCTCGAAACACTTCATCGTTGTGGATATAATCGCTACTGGATGATGGGCATTGAGGCAGGTCACCAGGTTCTTCCTAGGCACCAGTACACTGTAAGTGAAGTCTGCTTGAAGCAGGTGGGTACCTCACACTGCACCATCAACTCTGCTCTCAAACGCATCTCTCCCATTTCCCGCACATCTGCCCTCACCCCATCCACCCGCCACCCCACTCGGGATAGGGTTCCCCTTGTCTTTATCTACCACCCCACCAGCCTCCAGGTCCAACATATAATTCTCCGTAACTTTCGCCACCTCCAACGGGATCCCACTACCAAACACATTTTTCCCTCCCCCCCCTTTCTGCTTTTCGCAGGGATCGCTCCCTACGTGACTCCCTTGTCCACTCGTCCCCCCCCCCCCCCATCCCTTCCCACCGATCTCCCTCCTGGCACTTATCCTTGTAAACGGAACAAGTGCTACACCTGCCCTTACACTTCCTCCCTCATCACCATTCAGGGCCCCAGACAGTCCTTCCAGGTGAGGCGACACTTCACCTGTGGGTCGGCTGGTGTGATATACTGCGTCCGGTGCTCCTGGTGCGGCCTTTTATATATTGGCGAGACCCGACACAGACTGGGAGACCGTTTCGCTGAACACCTGCGCTCCGTCCGCCAGAAAAGCAGGATGTCCCAGTAGCCACACATTTTAATTCCATGTCCCATTCCCATTCTGATATGTCTATCCATGACCTCCTCTATTGTCAAAATGAATCCAAACTCAGGTTGGAGGAACAACACCTTATATACCAGCTGGGTAGCCTCCAACCTGATGGCATGAACATTGACTTCTCTAACTTCCGTTAATGCCCCTCCTCCCCTTCTTACCCCATCCCTGACATATTTAGCTGTTTGCCTGTTCTCCATCTCCCTCTGGTGCTTCCCCCCCCCCCTTTCTTTCTCCCGAGGCCTCCCGTCCCATGATCCTTTCCCTTCTCCAGCTCTGTATCACTTTCGCCAATCACCTTTCCAGCTCTTAGCTTCATCCCACCCCCTCCGATCTTCTCCTATCATTTTGCATTTCCCCGTCCCCCCACTACTTTCAAATCTCTTACTATCTTTCCTTTCAGTTAGTCCTGACGATGGGTCTCGGCCCGAAACGTCGACAGCGCTTCGCCCTATAGATGCTGCCTGGCCTGCTGTGTTCCACCAGCATTTTGTGTGTGTTGTTGTCTGAATTTCCAGCATCTGCAGGTTTCCTCGTGTTAGCCAGTTTATCAACACAGGTCTTAAGTACTTGGCCAGTTACCCTGTCTGGGCTGGATGCTGTTCATGGGTTCATCTTCCTGAAGGCTGCTTGCACGTTGGCTTCGGAGACTGAAATCACAGGCCCATTGGGGGCTGTGGGAGTTCGTGATGCTTCCTCCATGTTTTGATGGTCAAACTGAGCATATAAGGCATTGTACTTATCGGGAAGTGAATCCCTGTTCTTGCCAATGTCATTTGATTTAACTTAATCAGAGGTGATAACATTTAAACCTTGCCACAACTGTTGAGCTTCCTTCATTGATTCAAGTTTAGTCCATAATTGCCACTTCACCCCTGAGATGGTTTTCTGTAGATTGTACGTGGACCTCTTGCAACTTTCTTGGACATCGGTCTTGAATACAGCCTCTTCCTGCATCAGGTAGGAGTACAGCCAAATGATCCAATTTACTGAAATACAGTCTTACCATGGAACAGTAGGCATTCCTTTTCTCAGTAAAACAGTGATAGCATGTTTGGACCTCTGGTATTACAAGTTATAAGCTGATATAATTGGACAAGATTTTCTTCAAACAAGCCTGGATGAAGCCCCCAACAATGATTTGCAATGCGTCAGAATGAACTGTTTCTTGTTTGGAGACGACATCTTGCAGTATCACAAATGCTTGATTATGATCGGCCACTGGTGGTATGTGAACCGCAGTCGGGATTGTGCAGGATAACTCTCCAGGTACATAAATGGCATTTGATTGTTAGGTGTTCAAAGCTGGGGGGAAACGAGTTCAACAAAATTATCACATTGGAGCACCACTGAGAATTTGTCATATAACACACACCTCCACTTTTTGCCTTTTCCAAATCAGCAGTTCAGTCCATCCTGTGAAATGAGAGGCTTTCAAGTCTGATAGCTGTACAAAGTGTGCTAAGAGTAAGCCATGTCTCGATTACACATAGAACACAACAATCTCTCATTTCCCTCCAATGGAGCAATCTTGCCCTCAGTTCCTCAATTACTTCACTCACCTCCCACGACATCCAAAGGAATATCTTGTCAGGTCCTAGGGATTTATCCCCCCCTAATTTGCCTCAGGGCAGCAAGCAGTTCCTCCTCTGTAATCTTTATACAGTCCATGATGTCACAGCTGTTTTGCCTCACTTCTACAGACTGTGTTCATCTTCCAAGTAAATACAGATACAAGAAAAAAACATTTAAAATCTTCCCATCTCTTTCAGCTACATGTCTACTCTGACCTTCCAGAGGACTCTACTCATGGTCTCAGAGTCCTGGGTTCAATCCTGATGTCCTGAGGATTTTGTAAGTTCTTCTTGTGACCACATGGGTTTCCCTTGAGTGGTTCTGGTTTCCTCCCACATGCCAAATATGTGTGGGCCATGGATTAAACATAAATTATCCCTAATATATAGGTAAATTATAGAATCTGTAGGGAAATGGTGGGAATGTGAGGAGAATGAAATGGTGTAAGTTTGGTGAAAATAGTCGGCACTGACGCTGAGCTAAAGGGTCTGTTTCACGTGGTAGCTCTCTGTGACTAAAAAGTTATGCTCTGGACCTGTATCATACCACAGCCAACAGCTGAGAGCTCACACATAAAGACAGTGAGGTCTTTCACCATCACTCTATGAAACTTCAGACAACATGTGGAGTTCATTGACTCCACTCACTGACAATAAAATTGTCATCACCCCAACCCACAACTTCACACTAATCATCAGAACTTTGTTTTATAGCCTCGATTTTCTGGGACAGTTCAGATCTGTGAGGAGAAACATTTGTACCTCCAGTGAGTGAAGGAAGTTTTCAACCTGACTGCAGCTCCAAGCAGATTGACAGATCTTTACCTCAAACGGTGGCCAAACTTGCTCAACAGTCATCCTGGTAAAATGCTTGTTATGTGCACCATGTAGCAGACCTACTTAAAACCTATTGAATTTCCTCCTTATCCGAAGGTCTTTCCAAATGATTCTCTGGCAAAATCCAAGGAAGCTGATGCTGCACACAACCTTCCGGCAAAAACCAGAATCTTCAATGTTTTCAGTCTCATTAGAGCCTCATCCTGTCATGTACCATTCAGCTAGGTCTACTAATATACAACAAATTATGTTATTATTTACTTGAAAGGGAAATCTACCTCTGCACGTCATTGTCTGGAAGATAGATTCAATCTTGCAGCTCAGACAAACACTTTTATACTTTATGGAGAACAGTAATTAGAGTGTTCCATTCGGAGCAAGAAGGCTGCAAGTGGAATGGCTAAGGATTTCCAGAGCGAAGGCATTTTACTACTCAGGGTAAAAGAGAGCCAAGACTGTGCAGGCGTGTGACGTCAGCCAGTACAGCGGGAAAAGTTTAACTTAACCTGTTCTTCAACAGATTTGACACTGTGGCCCCTGCCCATCCCCCACATGATTCATCTGTTGTTGGCCCCCAACCAACACATACTCCACTCTCCCCTCCTACCCCTCCTCACAGCCCCTCACCCTGCTCTCGTGACTACACCCCTCCCACACCTGAAACCACCACGGTGGGGTTCACAGCTGAACAGGTGAGAAGACAGCTGAAACATCTCCACCCAAGCAAGGCTGCAGGCCCGGATAGTGTCAGCCCCAGGGTGCTCAAAGCCTGTGCCCCCCAGCTATGTGGAGTACTTCACCATGTCTTCAAACTGAGCCTGAGTCTCCAGAGGGTTCCTGTGCTGTGGAAGACGTCCTGCCTCGTCCCTGTACCGAAGACGCCGCGCCCCAGTGGCTCCAATGACAACAGACCGGTGGCATTGACCTCCCACATCATGAAGACCCTGGAGAGACTTGTTCTAGAGCAGCTCCGGCCTATGGTTAGGCCACACTCAGACCCCCTCCAGTTCGCCTACCAGCCCCGACTAGGAGTTGAGGATGCCATCGTCTACCTGCTGAACCGCGTCTACGCCCACCTGGACAAGCCGGCGAGCACTGTGAGGGTCATGTTTTTTGACTTCTCCAATGCGTTCAACACCATCCGCCCTGCTCTGCTGGGTGAGAAGCTGACAGTGATGCAGGTGGATGCTTCCCTGGTGTCATGGATTATTGATTACCTGACTGGCAGACCACAGTACGTGTGCTTGCAACACTGTGTGTCAGACAGAGTGGTCAGCAGCACTGGGGCTCCACACGGGACTGTCCTGTCTCCCTTTCTCTTCACCATCTACACGTCGGACTTCAACTACAACACAGAGTCTTGCCATCTTCAGAAGTTTTCTGATGACTCTGCCATAGTTGGATGTATCAGCAAGGGAGATGAGGCTGAGTACAGGGCTACGGTGGGAAACTTTGTCACATGGTGTGAGCAGAATCATCTGCAGCTTAATGTGAAAAGACAAAGGAGCTGGTGGTGGACCTGAGGAGGGCTAAGGCACCGGTGACCCCTGTTTCCATCCAAGGGGTCAGTGTGGACATGGTGGAGGATTACAGATACCTGGGGATACGAATGGACAATAAACTGGACTGGTCAAAGGACACTGAGGCTGTCTACAAGAAGGGTCAGAGCCGTCTCTATTTCCTGAGGAGACTGAGGTCCTTTAACATCTGCTGGATGATGCTGAGGATGTTCTACGAGGCTGTGGTGGCCAGTGCTATCATGTTTGCTGTTGTGTGCTGGGGCAGCAGGCTGAGGGTAGCAGACACCAACAGAATCAACAAACTCATTCGTAAGGCCAGTGATATTGTGGGGGTGGAACTGGACTCTCTGATGGGGGTGTCTGAAAAGAGGATGCTGTCCAAGTTGCATGCCATCTTGGACAATGTCTCCCATCCACTCCATAATGTACTGGTTAGGCACAGGAGTACATTCAGCCAGAGACTCATTCCACCGAGATGCAACACTGAGCGTCATAGGAAGTCATTCCTGCCTGTGGCCATCAAACTTTACAACTCCTCCCTCGGAGTGTCAGACACCCTGAGCCAATAGGCTGGTCCTGGACTTATTTCCACTGGGCATGATTTACTTATTATTATTTAATTATTTATGGTTTTACATTGCTATATTTCTACCTATTCTTGGTTGGTGCGACTGTAACGAAACCCAATTTCCCTTGGGATCAATAAAGTATGTCTGTCTGTCTGCCTGTTTAAAAAGAAGACCGTCATATCCAGCAGGCAGCGGAGTGAGAGGTAGCAGACTGGTAGGACTTTGGCTCAACGGGCATAGGTGGTAACGAGGCACGGTGGGTTTACCTGTGTTAATTGCGGAAAGGAAGTATGTGTGTGAGGCCGGTGTTCTGTGCTCGGTGTCAGATGTGGGAGGTCCTGGAGTCTCCCAGCCTCCCGGACGGCCATATCTGCACCCAGTGTGTCGAGCTGTGGCTCCTAAGGGACTGCATTAGTGAACTGAAGTTGCAGCTCGATGACCTTTGTCTGGTCAGGGAGACTGAGGTGGTGATAGAAAGGTGTTATAGTCAGGTGGTCACACCGGGGCCACGGGAGACAGACAAGTCGGTAACAGTCAGAAGAGGGAAGGGGAAGATTCAGGTACTAGAGAGTACCCCTGTGGCTGTACCCCTTGACAATCAGTACTCCTGTTTGAGCACTGTTGGCGGAGACAGCCTACCTGGGGGAAGCAACAGTGGCCATGCCTCCAGCACAGAGTCCAGCCCTGTGGCTCAGAAGGGTAGGGAAAGGAAGAGGAAGGCAGTAGTGATAGGGGACTCTATAGTCATGGGGTCAGACAGGCGATTCTGTGGACGCAGGATAGAAACTCGAATAGTAGTTTGCCTCCCAGGTGCCAGGGTCTGGGATGTTTCAGATCGCGTCCAAGATATCCTGCGGTGGGAGGGAGAACAGCCAGAGGTTGTGGTACATATTGGTACCAATGACATGGATAGGAAAGGGGAAGGGGTCCTGAAAACAGAGTATAGGGAGTTAGGAAGGAAGTTGAGAAGCAGGACTGCAAAGGTAGTAATCTCGAGATTACTACCTGTCCCACGCGACAGTGAGAATAGGAATAGAATGAGGTGGAGGATAAATGCATGGCTGAGAGATTGGAGCAGGGGGCAGGGACTCCGATTTTTGGATCATTGGGACCTCTTTTGGGGCTGGTGTGACCTGTACAAAAAGGACGGGTTGCACTTGAATCCCAGGGGGACCAATATCCTGGCAGAGAGGTTTGCTAAGGCTACTGGGGAGAGTTTAAACTAGAATTGTTGTGGGGTTGGAACCGAACTGAAGAGACTGGGGAAGAGGAGGTTGGCTCACAAATAGAGAAAGCTTGGAGACAGTGTGTGAGGGAGGATAGGCAGGTGATAGAGAAGGGACGTGCTCAGATGGACGGTTTGAGATGTGTCTTATTTTAACGCAGGGAATATTGTGAACAAAGTGGATGAGCTTAGAGCGTGGATCAGTACTTGGAGCTATGATGTGGTGGCCGTTACAGAGACTTGGATGACTCAGGGACAGGAATGGTTACTTCAAGTGCCGGGTTTTAAGCGTTTCAGAAAGGACAGGGAGGGAGGCAAAAGAGGCGGGACATGGCACTGTCGATCAGAGATAGTGTCACAGTGGATGTCATAGAGAGATTGTCTATGGAGTCTCTGTGGGTGGAGGGTAAGAACAGGAAGGGGTCAATAACTTTAAATGGGTGTTTTTTATAGGCCGCCCAATAGGGACATCAAGGAGCAGATAAGGAAACAGATCCTGGAAAGGTGTAATAATAACTGAGTTGTTGTAATGGGAGATTTTAATTTCCCAAATATCGATTGGCATCTCCCTGGAGCAAAGGGTTTAGATGGGGTGGACTTTGTAGCTGTGTTCAGGAACGTTTCTTGACACAATATGTACATAAGCCTACAAGAGGAGAGACTGTACTTGATTTGGTATTGGGAAATTAACCTGGTCAGGTGTCAGATCCCTCAGTGGGAGAGCATTTTGGAGATAGTGAGCATTGGAGAGAGATAGGAACAGAAAAGTTAGAAAAGTGTTTAATTGAAGTAAGGGGAATTATGAAGCTATCAGGCAGGAAATTAGAAGGTTAAATTGGAAACAGATGTTCTCAGTGAAAGGTACGGAAGCAATGTGCAAATTGATGCTCTATCAATAACTCTAGGAGACTGGAAGTAGAGTAAATAACGATAGGCTTTTATTAACAGCGAAAATGGAGCACGACCATGTTGAATGACTAAGGGAGAAGCAGTGCCCCAGTCACCTTTATACAGGGGTCTGTGGGAGGAGCCACAGGAGCAGTCAGCAGAGGGGTCTGTCCAGACATGGTTTACCACACAAATGTTCAGGGGATATTTGTGTGGAGTTCTGCATAGGTATGTTCCAATGAGACAGGGAATTTATGGTAGGGTACAGGAAACGTGGTGTAAAAAAGCTGTAATAAATCTAGTCAAGAAGAAAAGAAAAGCTTACAAAAGATTCAGAGAGTTAGGCAATGTTAGAGATCTAGAAGATTACAAGGCTATCAGGAAGGAGCTTAAGAAGGAAATTAGGAGAGTCTGAAGGGGCCATGAGAAGGCCTTGGTGGATAGGATTAAGGAAAACCCCAAGGCATTCTTCAAGTATGTGAAGAGCAAGAGGATAAGACGTGAATGAATAGGACATATCGTGTGACAGTGGGAAAGTGTGCATGGAACTGGAGGAAATAGCAGAGGTACTTAATGAATACTTTACTTCAGTATTCACTATGGAAAAGGATCTTGGTGATTGTAGTGATGACTTACAGTAGATTGAAAAGCTTGAGCATGTAGATATTAAGAAAGAGAATGTGCTGGAGCTTTTGGAAAGCATCAAGTTGGATAAGTGGCCGGGACTGGATGAGATACACCCCCGACTACCCTGGGAGGCGAGGAAGGAGATTGCTGAGCCTCTGGCAATGACCTTTGAATCATTAATGGGGACGGGAGAGGTTCCAGAGGATTGGAAGGTAGTGGATGTTGTTCCTTTATTCAAAAAAGGGAGTAGAGATAGCCCAGGAAATTATAGACCAGTGAGTCTTGCTTCAGTGGTTGGTAAGTTGATGGAGAAGATCCTGAGAGGCAGGATTTATGAACATTTGGAGAGGTATAATATGATTAGAAATAGTTAGCATGGCTTTGTCAAGGGCAGGTCGTGCCTTATGAGCCTGATGGAATTTTTTGAGGATGTGACTAAACACATTGATGAAGGAAGAGCAGTAGATGTAGTGTATATGGATATCAGCAAAGCATTTGATAAGGTACTCCATTGAAGGCTTATTGAGAAAGTAAGGAGGCATGGAATCTAAGGAGACATTACTTTGTGGATCCAGAACTGGCTTGCCCACTGAATGGTTGTAGAAGGGTCATATTCTGCATGGAGGTCATTGACCAGTGGTGTGCCTCAGGGATCTGTTCTGGGACCCTTACTCTTCATGATTTTTATACATGACCTGGATGTGGAAGTGGAGTGATGGGTTAGTAGGTTTGCTGATGACACAAAGGTTGGAAGTGTTGTGGATAGTGTGGTGGGCTGTCAAAGGTTACAACGGGACATTGATAGGATGCAAAAGTGGGCTGAGAAGTGGCAGATGGTGTTCAACCCAGATAAGTGTGAAGTGGTTCATTTTGGTAGGTCAAATATGATGCCAGAATATAGTAAGACTCTTGGTAGTGTGAAGGATCAGAGGGATCTTGGGGTCCAAGTCCATAGGACACTCAAAGCATCTGTGCAGGTTGACTCTATGGTTAAGAAGGCATATGGTATATTGGCCTTCATTAAGCGTAGAAATGAAGTTAGGAGCTGAGAGGTAATGTTATAGCTATATAGGACCCTGGTCAGACCCCACTAGGAGTACTGTGCTCAGTTCTGGTCACCTCACTACAGGAAGGATGTGGAAGCCATAGAAAGGGTGCAGAGGAGATTTACAATGATATTTCCTGAATTGGGGAGAATGCCTTATGAAAACAGGTTGAGTGAACTCGGCCTTTTCTCCTTGGAACGATGGAGGATGAGAGATGACCTGATAGAGCTGTATAAGATGATGAGAGGCATTGATCATGTGGATAGTCAGAGGCTTTTTCCCAGAGCTGAAATTGTTGCCACATGAGGACACAGGTTTAAGTTGCTGGGGAGTAGTTACAGAGGAGATGTCACGGGTAAGTTTTTACGCAGAGAGAGGTGAGTGCGTGGATTGGGCTGCCAGCAATGGTGGTGGAGGCAGATACGATAGGGTCTTTTAAGAGACTTTTGTATAGGTACATGGAGCTTAGAAAAATGGAGGGCTGTGGGTAAGTCTAGTAATTTCTAAGGTAGGGACATGTTCGGCACAACTTTGTGGGCCGAAGGGCCTGTATTGTGCTGTAGGTTTTCTATGTTTCTATGTTTCTATAATGACTTTCCTCCATTATATGTAAATGTCACTGGTTCCTGGCATCTATTATTAAGCAGTCCATTTGTCTTAGAGACTTCTCCCAACCATCCCCATAATAGCTGTGTCCTGTTTTTCTCAGTTGTCAAAACATCCCCATTCCATAAAACATACATCTTGATGCAACACACACATACAGATTTCTTGTAAGGTCCCCATCAAAACCAGGAAAGCACTCTGGATCTCACAGGTTCTATCTTGTCACATTATATTTTACAAAAGTTGCAAATGCATAAAAGACTTTAGGGTTACAGATATATTTCCACAATTCCATGTGGTCCTCGACTGTCACTAAATCAGCTGTAGTCTCTGTATATCTCAAATCCTGGAACATAGTACTGGGTCAGTCAAGCATACACTCCCACATGGTACATGATTCTAATCTAAACTCCAGCTTCAGTGACACCACTTCTCTCACACTTTGAACTCATTGCCCTTGAGTGTTGCCCCTAATTTTAGCTGCCTCAACAACCTAACAGTAACACGAGTCACTCTGAGCCCAGCATTGGTTATTGCAACCACAAACAAGTCTTTAGTATTAGTAACCATTGTCAAGGATCAGCACCACTAACTCACCAGTAACACTGACCACTGATCCTAGGCTTATTTCCCACCTTAGGTACACCAACTCAGGTATCAGCAACTTACTTGCAGTATTTACATTAACAAATCACCCAAGTGCCAGTAACTGTAATCCTAACATTGATGACACTAACCCTTTCTGTGGAATCCACTGCAGTGACACTGGGATAATTCTAAGATTAAGACTGGGAAGGGAGAGGTAATGAGTAGCACTGGATAGAGACAAATTAGGGGCATCCACTTAATGGTTAGAGTGACCCCCAACTTTTCTTATTGTTTGTTAATTTACTAGTGGTAATATTACTCTAAGTGTTATGTGTGTATGTGTTAAATGTACTATGTTGTGCACTTTAGTTCAGAGGAACATATTGTTTGGCGGTTTACATGTGTATGGTTGAATGACAATAAACTGAACTTGAACTTGAACTCTATTCACGTCTCCCCTTGTCCCAAAACTTGGAATCATGATATCTCCATACAATCTTGCATCTATACAAGCTGCAAAAGTAGTGTGGCAGGCTATAGAGACACCTCATTCCACTGATGTCTTGTCGATCCTAACAGATTGTGGTCCTTCACTAGAGAGGGAGTACTTCCTCACCCCAAAGCAGGTGTACAGGTCTTGGTGGTCTTGTTATTTTCATCTGTTGCTCTCTCCTCCCTCCATCAACAGGTTTTCTGATTTCTTATTCCCTCTGCTCCAGCTATTTTTGTTCCATCAATCCCATCCCAGCTTCCTTGTGCTTTTCCTTCACCCCCTCCCATTTTTCTCAAATCATTACCTCCCCACTTATCTTATGAATCACTTCACCTTGAGGAGACAGGATTGAGGTATTTAAAATTATAAGATATATAGATTGGGTAGACTGCAGAAATCGTGGCATGTACTGTATTAGAGATTTGATGTGAGGAAGAAGTTTTTGAGGGAATCTGAGAGGGATTTTTTAAACTCAGAGAGCCTGAAAGATGGGATTAATGTTGATGGGGGCCACTGGTCAGAATGCACACAAGCATGACCTATTTCCAATCTGTATGACTTCATAACTCTCCTGTCTAATTGTCATGGCTATCCCTCAAGGTCAAGGATGATGGTCTTTGTTTTGTTGATCTATTTATGAGTCTCAAGTGGCTTATGAGTCCAATCTTGGCTTTGAAAGTTCTTCCGCATTTGGACAGGTAGTTCCAGATGGTAGACTGGGCTTTGGTTGCTGATGCCTCTCTTTCCATTTTCTTGTCTTTTCTTCTAATTCTGCACATCTGTTGGCTTCGAAAGTTGCTGTTCCTTCTCGGATGATGGTTTGCCAGAGCTTCCTGTCTTTGACATTACTTTCCCAATTGTTGATGTCGATGTTACATTTCTTCATGTTGGCTTTTAAGACGTCTTTGAATCTCTTCTGTTGTCCGTCCCTTTTACGATTGCCTTCTTTAAGCTGGGAGTAGAAGATTTGTTTCGGTAGATGTTTGTCTTTCATCCGAACAACATGACCACTCCATCTTAGTTGGTTCTTGATAATATAGTCTTCAATGCTTGTTGTTTTTGCTTCACTCAGCACATTGACATTGGTTCTTCCATCTTCCCAGCTTATATTTAAGATGTTTCGAAGACAGCGTTGATGGAACTTTTCAAGAGCCTTCAGATGTCGTCGGTATGTTGCCCAGGTTTCAGATGCATACAGGAGCATTGGGATTACCACTGCTTTGTACACTAACATTTTGGTGTCTGTTCAGACATCACGATCATGAAAGTCTCATGTACGGAGACGTCCAAAAGCTGTTCCAGCGCATAATGTCTAATATTTACCTTTCTTAACCCTGTTCCTGGTTCCCCACTTGCCCCATGCTTGTTTTACTTCTCCCCTTCCCCACATCCTCTGCCTGTCCATTCTCTCTGACCATCCATTGGCTCTCCCATCTCAGCCTCTCCCTGCCCAGCTTTTCTCCCTGTCTGTTTCTCCTTTGATAGCTCCATTATATATGTACTTCTTTCTCCTCTTTCTCCTCCCTTGCCCCCTCCCCACACAAATTATTACAAATATATCAAAGCCTCTTCTCTGCCTGTTAGTTATTCTCTGTCATATAAAGCTGGCTGGGGACTAGACATGGGATTTAAAACAACCTTATATGGAACTTTTATTTTAACAGTGGAATATGTCATTTCTCCCAAAGGCACTGTGGTTCAACGTCCCATCCACAAGGCAATGTCCAACAACTGTCCACGATCTGTACTGTCAACTGATCTCCAGACCACGAGATCCAAACCTTGCTGGTGGGTTCGGGAGGGGCAATAATCCAGGTTTGTGCTGAGATAGCCCTGGTGAACTGAGACAGAGGGTTCTGCAGTCGGGTTAATCAAGAACACAGCACCACTTGGGAAGGTCAGGGGGCCTCTGTGTGGATCTTCTCCCTGTGAGACCAGGAAGAGCAAGAGAACCAATTGTGGCTCTTACTCATCCCACTTATCACACATCCTCTTATTTACTCCTGCTCTTCTTCTTGTCTGTCTAGGGTAGGGTGAATGTTGCCCTTGGTTCCTGTTACTGTAGCACTGATTGTGCCTCTTATCCCAGGTCCAGTGCCAGAGCTCAGACCTGGCCAATGTGGACATCTGCTGCACTTCATATCCTTACTGACACCCTTGTCAGAGTTACAGCTCAAAACCCTCCTTCCTTCCATCCCAAATGAATGGAGACTCTCTCCATCTCTCCACCCAACTGCTAAGAGACCCTCACTAGCACTGAACCAACCTGCCAGCCTTCTTACTTATTGCATCATTGAGGGAGTTTGGCTATGTCACAGGTACCAAATCTCAGAAAAACATAGAACAGTACAGGCCCTTCAGCCCACAATGTTGTGCTGACCTTTTAACCCATCCTAAAATCAATTAAATCCTCACTCCCACATATCATCAATTTTTCTTTCATTCATGTGCCTATCTAATGCCCTTAACATATCTGCATCTAACACTACCCCGGCAACATGTTCCACACAGCACCCCTCATGGTGTAAAAACCCTACCTGATGTATACCCTGCTTTTTCCTTCAAGTATCTTAAAGTTATGACCCTTCATATTAACCATTTCTGCCATGGGAAAAATCTTCTGGTTGTCCACACTATCAATGACTCTTACGTGTTTTATTCTACATATTTGGAGAGAAATACATGTCTCCAAATATCTAAAATAAAAAAATAAGAGTCATTCAGTGTGGAGTAGATCTTTCCAGCCCTTCAATCTGTAACCCCCAACAACCCCAATTTAACCCTAACCTCATCATGGGACAATTTACAATGATCGATTAATCCACCGGAACATCTTTGGGATGTGGGAGGAAACCCGAGCACTCGATGGAAAAACGCGCATTCCATGGGCAAACCTTACAAATGATGCCAGGACTTAAGTCTGAACACTGATATTCTGAGCTTAATAGCATCATGCTAACCATAATGCCACTGTGGCGCCCATCATCTTATCATCTTATACACGCCTATCAAGTCACCACCTCCTTCGCTCCAAAGAGAAAAGCCCTAGCACACTCAACCTTTCCTCATAAAACATGCTCTTTAATCCACTAACCTGGTAAGTCTCCTCTGCACTCTCTCTCTAAAGTTTCCACATACTTCCTATAATGAGGCAATCAGAACTGAACACAGTACTCCGAGTGTGGTGCAACGTTACCTCACAGCTCTTGAACTCAAACCCTCAACCAACAAAAGCCAACAGACCATACACCTTCTTAACCACCCTATCAACTTGCAAAGCAACTTTGAGAGATCTACATATGGACGTGGACCCCAAAATCCCTCTGATCCTGTACACTGCTATGAATCTTGGCATTTACTCTGTACTCTGCCTTCAAGTCTGATCTTACTACGTGTATCACTTAACACTTTATAGGATTGAACTCCTTCTGTCATTGCTTAGTACAGCACTACAGCCTATCAACATCCCATTGTTGCCTACAACTACAGCACCATCAACCTTCATGCTACCTGCAAACTTACTAACTCAGCCTAGCACTTCCTCATCCAAGACATTTAATAAAATCCCAGAGCATCCCAAAACACCACTGGTCACCAACCTCCAGGCAGAACATTCTCCGTCTACTACAAATATCTGACTTCCGTTGGCAAGACAATTCTGAATCCATTCCTAACTTTCTGAATGGGCACCTTGTCATATACACCACATCCAATTTTCTGTCTTCATTCATTAATATGATTTGACATTTCTTCAAACAGTTCAGTCAGGCTGATAAGGCACGAGCTGCCCTTCACACGAGCCATGCTTACTGTCTCCACTCAGGCTCAGTTTAGATGTTATTGTACAAGAGATATCAGAACTCCACTCAGGCACTCATAAATCAATCTGAAGATCTCTCTCAAAATCTAATTAACATTTACCCCTCAGTCAAGATCCCATTGCATTATCAAAATGCTGTTTATGGGAGCCAGCTCTGCTTTGGTAGGCTGCCATCATCCTGTGTTTTGGGGTACACCCTAGAAATATTTTATTCTCAAAAGGCTATTTGTGATGTCTTAAAAATGCTCTAAGAGTGCCAAATTTTATTTTCTACAAATCCTCTACAGCTTACAAACACCCCATTTATGCACAGCCAGTACACACAATAAAGGGGTTTAGGAGACAATTGAGATGAATTTGTCAGCTGATATGTGGCTAAGACATTTTCTGCCATGTGTAAATTCGGTTTATTGTTTCATTTCTGACTTGTGAACTACAATTCACAGGAACGGAACCCAACTGAGAACTGGGAAGAAGCTACATTTATGACAATGATAACAGCAGGGGGTTACTGTACGTGACTGCACAAGGCATCACCGGGGTGTTACTGTACATGACTGCAGAAAGCATCGTCAGGGTTTTACTGTGCGTGACTGTACAAGGCATCGCCAGGGTGTTACTGTACGTGACTGTACAAGGCAACACCAGGGTGTTACTGTATGTGACTGTACAAGGAATCGCCAGGGTGTTACTGTGTGTGACTGTACAAGGCATCACCAGGGTGTTACTGTAAGTGACTGTACAAGGCAACTCCTGGGTGTTACTGCAATTTGTTACACAGCCAGGGTGTTACTGCACGTGACTGTACAAGGCAACACCAGGGTGTTACTGTACGTGACTGTACAAGGCATCGCAGGGGTGTTACACTTCGTGACTGTATAAGGTATCGCCAGGGTGTTACTGTACGTGAATCTAAAAGGTATCACCAGGGTGTTACTGTACATGACTGTACAAGGCATCGCCAGGGTGTTACTCTACGTGACTGTACAAGGTATCGCCAGGGTTTTACTGTACATGACTGCACAAGGCAACACCAGGGTGTTACTGTATGTGACTGTACAAGGCATCGCCAGGGCGTTACTGTACGTGGCTGTACAAGGCATCACCAGGGTGTTACTGTACGTGACTGTACAAAGCATCACCGGGGTGTTACTGCATGTGACTGTACAAGGCAACACAAGGGTGTTAATGTGCGTGACTGTACAAGGAATCGCCAGGGTGTTACTGTGAGAGACTGTACAAGGCAACACCAGGGTGTTACTGTGCGTGACTGTACAAAGCATCACCAGGGTGTTACAGTACGTGACTGCACAGGGCAACACCAGGGTGATACTGTACGTGACTGCACAAGGCATCTCTTGGGTGTTACTGTATTTTGATACACAGCCAGGGTGTTACTGTACGTGACTGTACAAGGCAACACCGGGGTGTTACTGTACGTGACTACACAAGGCATCGCCAGGGTGTTACTGGATTTTATTATACTCGGAATCGCCAGTGTGTTACTGTATTTTATTATACTCGGCATCGCCAGTGTGTTACTGCATTTTATTAAACTCGGCATCGCCAGAGTGTTACTGTATTTTATTATACTCGGCATCACCACGATGTTACTGTATTTTATTATACTCGGCATCGCCAGTGTGTTACTGCATTTTATTATACTTGGCATCGCCAGGGTGTTACTGTATTTTATTATACTCGGCATCACCAGGGTGTTACTGTATTTTATTATACTCGGCATCGCCAGAGTGTTACTGTATTTTATTATACTCGGCATCACCAGGGTGTTACTGTATTTTATTATAATCGGCATCGCCAGAGTGTTACTGCATTTTATTATACTCGGCATCACCAGGGTGTTACTGTATTTTATTATACTCGGCATCGCCAGTGTGTTACTGTATTTTATTATACTCGGCATCGCCAGTGTGTTACTGCATTTTATTATACTCGGCATCGCCAGAGTGTTACTGTATTTTATTATACTCGGCATCACCAGGGTGTTACTGTATTTTATTATACTCGGCATCGCCAGAGTGTTACTGTATTTTATTATACTCGGCATCGCCAGTGTGTTACTGTATTTTATTATAATCGGCATCGCCAGTGTGTTACTGTATTTTATTATACTTGGCATCGCCAGGGTGTGACTGTATTTTATTATACTCGGCATCGCCAGAGTGTTACTGTATTTTATTATAATCGGCATCGCCAGTGTGTTACTGTATTTTATTATACTCGGCATCGCCAGAGTGTTACTGTATTTTATTACATATGGCATCGCCAGGGTGTTACTGTATTTTATTACAGACAACCGCACCAGTGTGTTACTGCATTTTATTACACACAACAGCACCAGGGTGTTACTGCATTTTATTACACACGGCATCGCCAGGGTGTTACTGAATTTTATTACACACGGCATCGCCAGGGTGTTACTGTATTTTATTACACACAACAGCACCAGGGTGTTACTGCATTTTATTACACACAACAGCACCAGGGTGTTACTGTATTTTATTACAGCAACAGCACCAGAGTGTTACTGTATTTTATTATACTCGGCATCGGCAGTGTGGAACTGCATTTTATTATACTCGGCATCGCCAGGGTGTTACTGTATTTTATTATACTCGGCATCGCCAGAGTGTTACTGTATTTTATTATACTCGGCATCGCCAGGGTGTTACTGTATTTTTTTATACTCGGCATCGCCAGTGTGTTACTGCATTTTATTATACTCGGCATCGCCAGGGTGTTACTGTATTTTATTATACTCGGCATCGCCAGAGTGTTACTGTATTTTATTATACTCGGCATCGCCAGTGTGTTACTGTATTTTATTATACTCGGCATCGCCAGGGTGTTACTGCATTTTATTATACTCGGCATCACCAGGGTGTTACTGTATTTTATTATACTCGGCATCGCCAGAGTGTTACTGTATTTTATTATACTCGGCATCGCCAGAGTGTTACTGCATTTTATTATACTCGGCATCACCAGGGTGTTACTGCATTTTATTATACTCGGCATCGCCAGAGTGTTACTGTATTTTATTATACTCGGCATCGCCAGAGTGTTACTGTATTTTATTATACTCGGCATCGCCAGTGTGTTACTGTATTTTATTATACTCGGCATCGCCAGGGTGTTACTGCATTTTATTATACTCGGCATCACCAGGGTGTTACTGTATTTTATTATACTCGACATCGCCAGTGTGTTACTGCATTTTATTATACTCGGCATCGCCAGGGTGTTACTGTATTTTATTATACTCGGCATCGCCAGTGTGTTACTGCATTTTATTATACTCGGCATTGCCAGAGTGTTACTGTATTTTATTATACTCGGCATCGCCAGGCTGTTACTGTATTTTATTATACTCGGCATCGCCAGGGTGTTACTGTATTTTTTTATACTCGGCATCGCCAGTGTGTTACTGCATTTTATTATACTCGGCATCGCCAGAGTGTTACTGTATTTTATTATACTCGGCATCGCCAGTGTGTTACTGTATTTTATTATACTCGGCATCGCCAGGGTGTTACTGCATTTTATTATACTCGGCATCACCAGGGTGTTACTGTATTTTATTATACTCGACATCGCCAGTGTGTTACTGCATTTTATTATACTCGGCATCGCCAGGGTGTTACTGTATTTTATTATACTCGGCATCGCCAGTGTGTTACTGCATTTTATTATACTCGGCATTGCCAGAGTGTTACTGTATTTTATTATACTCGGCATCGCCAGGCTGTTACTGTATTTTATTATACTCGGCATCGCCAGTGTGTTACTGGATTTTATTATACTCGGCATCGCCAGGGTGTTACTGTATTTTATTATACTCGGCATCACCAGGGTGTTACTGCATTTTATTATACTCGGCATCGCCAGGGTGTTACTGTATTTTATTATACTCGGCATCGCCAGTGTGTTACTGCATTTTATTATACTCGGCATCGCCAGGGTGTTACTGTATTTTATTATACTCGGCATCACCAGGGTGTTACTGCATTTTATTATACTCGGCATCGCCAGGGTGTTACTGTATTTTATTATACTCGGCATCGCCAGAGTGTTACTGCATTTTATTACATATGGCATCGCCAGGGTGCTACTGTATTTTATTATACTCGGCATCGCCAGGGTGTGACTGTATTTTATTATACTCGGCATCACCAGGGTGTTACTGTATTTTATTATACTCGGCATCGCCAGTGTGTTACTGCATTTTATTATACTCGGCATCGCCAGAGTGTTACTGCATTTTATTACATATGGCATCGCCAGTGTGTTACTGTATTTTATTATACTCGGCATCGCCAGTGTGTTACTGTATTTTATTATACTCGGCATCACCAGGGTGTTACTGTATTTTATTATACTCGGCATCGCCAGTGTGTTACTGCATTTTATTATACTCGGCATCGCCAGAGTGTTACTGCATTTTATTATACTCGGCATCGCCAGGGTGTTACCGTATTTTATTATACTCGGCATCGCCAGAGTGTTACTGCATTTTATTATACTCGGCATCGCCAGAGTGTTACTGTATTTTATTATACTCGGCATCGCCAGCGGGTTACTGCATTTTATTATACTCGGCATCGCCAGAGTGTTACTGTATTTTATTATACTCGGCATCACCAGTGTGTTACTGTATTTTATTATAATCGGCATCGCCAGTGTGTTACTGTATTTTATTATACTTGGCATCGCCAGGGTGTGACTGTATTTTATTATACTCGGCATCACCAGGGTGTTACTGTATTTTATTATACTCGGCATCGCCAGGGTGTTACTGCATTTTATTATACTCGGCATCGCCAGAGTGTTACTGCATTTTATTATACTCGGCATCGCCAGGGTGTGACTGTATTTTATTATACTCGGCATCGCCAGTGTGTTACTGTATTTTATTATACTTGGCATCGCCAGGGTGTGACTGTATTTTATTATACTCGGCATCGCCAGAGTGTTACTGTATTTTATTATAATCGGCATCGCCAGTGTGTTACTGTATTTTATTATACTCGGCATCGCCAGAGTGTTACTGTATTTTATTACATATGGCATCGCCAGGGTGTTACTGTATTTTATTACAGACAACAGCACCAGTGTGTTACTGCATTTTATTACACACAACAGCACCAGGGTGTTACTGCATTTTATTACACACGGCATCGCCAGGGTGTTACTGAATTTTATTACACACGGCATCGCCAGGGTGTTACTGTATTTTATTACACACAACAGCACCAGGGTGTTACTGCATTTTATTACACACAACAGCACCAGGGTGTTACTGTATTTTATTACAGACAACAGCACCAGAGTGTTACTGTATTTTTTTATACTCGGCATCGCCAGTGTGTTACTGCATTTTATTATACTCGGCATCGCCAGAGTGTTACTGTATTTTATTATACTCGGCATCGCCAGTGTGTTACTGTATTTTATTATACTCGGCATCGCCAGTGTGTTACTGGATTTTATTATACCCGGCATCGCCAGTGTGTTACTGTATTTTATTATACTCGGCATCGCCAGTGTGTTACTGTATTTTATTATACTCGGCATCGCCAGGGTGTTACTGTATTTTATTATACTCGGCATCGCCAGGGTGTTACTGCATTTTATTATACTCGGCATCGCCAGGGTTTTACTGTATTTTATTATACTCGGCATCGCCAGAGTGTTACTGCATTTTATTATACTCGGCATCGCCAGAGTGTTACTGCATTTTATTACATATGGCATCGCCAGGGTGTGACTGTATTTTATTATACTCGGCATCGCCAGAGTGTTACTGCATTTTATTACATATGGCATCGCCAGTGTGTTACTGTATTTTATTATACTCGGCATCGCCAGAGTGTTACTGTATTTAATTATACTCGGCATCGCCAGGGTGTTACTGTATTTTATTATACTCGGCATCGCCAGAGTGTTACTGTATTTTATTATACTCGGCACCGCCAGAGTGTTACTGCATTTTATTATACTCGGCATCACCAGGGTGTTACTGTATTTTATTATACTCGGCATCGCCAGGGTGTTACTGTATTTTTTTATACTCGGCATCGCCAGTGTGTTACTGCATTTTATTATACTCGGCATCGCCAGAGTGTTACTGTATTTTATTATACTCAGCATCGCCAGTGTGTTACTGTATTTTATTACACACAACAGCACCAGGGTGTTACTGTATTTTATTACAGACAACAGCACCAGAGTGTTACTGTATTTTATTATACTCGGCATCGGCAGTGTGGAACTGCATTTTATTATACTCGGCATCGCCAGGGCGTTACTGTATTTTATTATACTCGGCATCGCCAGGGTGTTACTGTATTTTTTTATACTCGGCATCGGCAGTGTGGAACTGCATTTTATTATACTCGGCATCGCCAGAGTGTTACTGTATTTTATTATACTCGGCATCGCCAGTGTGTTACTGTATTTTATTATACTCGGCATCGCCAGGGTGTTACTGCATTTTATTATACTCGTCATCACCAGGGTGTTACTGTATTTTATTATACTCAACATCGCCAGTGTGTTACTGCATTTTATTATACTCAGCATCGCCAGGGTGTTACTGTATTTTATTATACTCGGCATCGCCAGTGTGTACTGCATTTTATTATACTCGGCATTGCCAGAGTGTTACTGTATTTTATTATACTCGGCATCGCCACGCTGTTACTGTATTTTATTATACTCGGCATCGCCAGTGTGTTACTGGATTTTATTATACTCGGCATCGCCAGTGTGTTACTGCATTTTATTATACTCGGCATCGCCAGAGTGTTACTGCTTTTTATTACACACGGCATCGCCAGGGTGTTACTGTATTTTATTATACTCGGCATCGCCAGTGTGTTACTGCATTTTATTATACTCGGCATCGCCAGAGTGTTACTGCTTTTTATTACACACGGCATCGCCAGGGTGTTACTGTATTTTATTATACTCGGCATCGCCAGTGTGTTACTGCATTTTATTATACTCGGCATCGCCAGAGTGTTACTGTATTTTATTATACTCGGCATCGTCAGGGTGTTACTGCATTTTATTATACACGGCATCGCCAGAGTGTTACTGTATTTTATTATACTTGGCATCGCCAGTGTGTTACTGCATTTTATTATACTCAGCATCGCCAGAGTGTTACTGCATTTTATTATACTCGGCATCGCCATTGTGTTACTGTATTTTATTACATATGGCATCGCCAGGGTGTTACTGCATTTTATTACACACAACAGCACCAGGGTGTTACACTATTGTATTACACACGGCATCACCAGGGTGTTACTGCATTTTATTACACACAACAGCACCAGCGTTTTACTGTATTTTATTACACACAACAGCACCAGGGTGTTACTGTATTTTATTACACACGGCATCACCAGGGTCAAACTGTACATGACTGCATATGGCATTGTCAGGGTGTTACTGTATTTTATTACACATGGCATCGTCAGGGTGTTACTGCATTTTATTACACACGGCATCGCCAGGGTGTTACTGCATTTTATTACACACAACAGCACCAGGGTGTTACTGTATTTTACTACACATGGCATCACCAGGGTGTTACTGTATTTTATTTCACACGGCATCGCCAGGGTGAATCTGTACATGACTGCATATGGCATCGTCAGGGTGTTACTGCATTTTATTACACACGACATCGCCAGGGTTTTACTGCATTTTATTACACACAACAGCACCAGGGTTTTACTGTATATTATTACACACAACAGCACCAGGGTGTTACTGTATTTTATTAAACTCGGCATCGCCAGGGTCAAACTGTACATCACTGCATATGGCATCATCAGGGTGTTACTGCATTTTATTACAGACGGCATCGCCAGTGTGTTACTGCATTTTATTACACACAACAGCACCAGGGTGTTACTGTATTTTATTTCACACGGCATCACCAGAGTTAAACTGTACATGACTGGATACGGCATCGTCAGGGTGTTACTGTATTTTATTACATACGGCATCGCCAGGGTGTGACTGTATTTTATTACACACAACAGCACCAGGGTGTTACAGTATTGTATTACACACGGCATCACCAGGGTGTTACTGCATTTTATTACACATGGCATCGCCAGGGTGTTACTGCTTTTTATTACACACGGCATCGCCAGGGTGTTACTGCATTTTATTACACAAGGCATCGCCAGGGTGTTACTGTATTTTATTACAGACAACAGCACCAGTGTGTTACTGCATTTTATTACACACAACAGCACCAGGGTGTTACTGCATTTTATTACACACGGCATCGCCAGGGTGTTACTGCATTTTATTACACACGGCATCGCCAGGGTGTTACTGTATTTTATTACACACAACAGCACCAGGGTGTTACTGCATTTTATTACACACAACAGCACCAGGGTGTTACTGTATTTTATTACAGACAACAGCACCAGAGTGTTACTGTATTTTATTATGCTCGGCATCGGCAGTGTGGAACTGCATTTTATTATACTCGGCATCGCCAGGGTGTTACTGTATTTTATTATACTCGGCATCGCCAGAGTGTTACTGTATTTTATTATACTCGGCATCGCCAGGGTGTTACTGTATTTTTTTATACTCGGCATCGCCAGTGTGTTACTGCATTTTATTATACTCGGCATCGCCAGAGTGTTACTGTATTTTATTATACTCGGCATCGCCAGTGTGTTACTGTATTTTATTATACTCGGCATCGGCAGAGTGTTACTGTATTTTATTATACTCGGCATCGCCAGGGTGTTACTGTATTTTTTTATACTCGGCATCGCCAGTGTGTTACTGCATTTTATTATACTCGGCATCGCCAGGGTGTTACTGTATTTTATTATACTCGGCATCGCCAGTGTGTTACTGTATTTTATTATACTCGGCATCGCCAGGGTGTTACTGTATTTTATTATACTCGGCATCGCCAGTGTGTTACTGCATTTTATTATACTCGGCATTGCCAGAGTGTTACTGTATTTTATTATACTCGGCATCGCCAGGCTGTTACTGTATTTTATTATACTCGGCATCGCCAGTGTGTTACTGGATTTTATTATACTCGGCATCGCCAGTGTGTTACTGTATTTTATTATACTCGGCATCGCCAGTGTGTTACTGCATTTTATTAAACTCGGCATCGCCAGAGTGTTACTGTATTTTAATATACTCGGCATCACCAGGATGTTACTGTATTTTATTTTACTCGGCATCCCCAGTGTGTTACTGCATTTTATTATACTCGGCATCACCAGGGTGTTACTGTATTTTATTATACTCGGCATCGCCAGGGTGTTACTGTATTTTATTATACTCGGCATCGCCAGTGTGTTACTGCATTTTATTATACTCGGCATCGCCAGAGTGTTACTGTATTTTATTATACTCGGCATCACCAGGGTGTTACTGTATTTTATTATACTCGGCATCGCCAGTGTGTTACTGCATTTTATTATACTCGGCATCGCCAGAGTGTTACTGCATTTTATTACATATGGCATCGCCAGTGTGTTACTGTATTTTATTATACTCGGCATCGCCAGGGTGTTACTATATTTTATTATACTCGGCATCGCCAGGGTGTTACTGTATTTTATTATACTCAGCATCGCCAGAGTGTTACTGCATTTTATTATACTCGGCATCGCCAGGGTGTTACTGTATTTTATTATACTCGGCATCGCCAGAGTGTTACTGCATTTTATTACATATGGCATCGCCAGTGTGTTACTGTATTTTATTATACTCGGCATCGCCAGAGTGTTACTGTATTTAATTATACTCGGCATCGCCAGGGTGTTACTGTATTTTATTATACTCGGCATCGCCAGAGTGTTACTGTATTTTATTATACTCGGCACCGCCAGAGTGTTACTGCATTTTATTATACTCGGCATCACCAGGGTGTTACTGTATTTTATTATACTCGGCATCGCCAGGGTGTTACTGTATTTTTTTATACTCGGCATCGCCAGTGTGTTACTGCATTTTATTATACTCGGCATCGCCAGAGTGTTACTGTATTTTATTATACTCAGCATCGCCAGTGTGTTACTGTATTTTATTGCACACTACAGCACCAGGGTGTTACTGTATTTTATTACAGACAACAGCACCAGAGTGTTACTGTATTTTATTATACTCGGCATCGGCAGTGTGGAACTGCATTTTATTATACTCGGCATCGCCAGGGTGTTACTGTATTTTATTATACTCGGCATCGCCAGAGTGTTACTGTATTTTATTATACTCGGCATCGCCAGGGTGTTACTGTATTTTTTTATACTCGGCATCGCCAGTGTGTTACTGCATTTTATTATACTCGGCATCGCCAGAGTGTTACTGTATTTTATTATACTCGGCATCGCCAGTGTGTTACTGTATTTTATTATACTCGGCATCGCCAGAGTGTTACTGTATTTTATTATACTCGGCATCGACAGGGTGTTACTGTATTTTTTTATACTCGGCATCGCCAGTGTGTTACTGCATTTTATTATACTCGGCATCGCCAGAGTGTTACTGTATTTTATTATACTCGGCATCGCCAGTGTGTTACTGTATTTTATTATACTCGGCATCGCCAGGGTGTTACTGTATTTTATTATACTCGGCATCGCCAGTGTGTTACTGCATTTTATTATACTCGGCATTGCCAGAGTGTGACTGTATTTTATTATACTCGGCATCGCCAGGCTTTTACTGTATTTTATTATACTCGGCATCGCCAGTGTGTTACTGGATTTTATTATACTCGGCATCGCCAGTGTGTTACTGTATTTTATTATACTCGGCATCGCCAGTGTGTTACTGCATTTTATTAAACTCGGCATCGCCAGAGTGTTACTGTATTTTAATATGCTCGGCATCACCAGGATGTTACTGTATTTTATTATACTCGGCATCGCCAGTGTGTTACTGCATTTTATTATACTCGGCATCGCCAGTGTGTTACTGTATTTTATTATACTCGGCATCGCCAGTGTGTTACTGCATTTTATTATACTCGGCATCGCCAGAGTGTTACTGTATTTTATTATACTCAGCATCGCCAGAGTGTTACTGCATTTTATTATACTCGGCATCGCCAGGGTGTTACTGTATTTTATTATACTCGGCATCGCCAGAGTGTTACTGCATTTTATTACATATGGCATCGCCAGGGTGCTGCTGTATTTTATTATACTCGGCATCGCCAGGGTGTGACTGTATTTTATTATACTCGGCATCGCCAGAGTGTTACTGCATTTTATTACATATGGCATCGCCAGTGTGTTACTGTATTTTATTATACTCGGCATCGCCAGAGTGTTACTGTTTTTAATTATACTCGGCATCGCCAGGGTGTTACTGTATTTTATTATACTCGGCATCGCCAGAGTGTTACTGTATTTTATTATACTCGGCACCGCCAGAGTGTTACTGCATTTTATTATACTCGGCATCACCAGGGTGTTACTGTATTTTATTATACTCGGCATCGCCAGGGTGTTACTGTATTTTTTTATACTCGGCATCGCCAGAGTGTTACTGTATTTTATTATACTCAGCATCGCCAGTGTGTTACTGTATTTTATTACACACAACAGCACCAGGGTGTTACTGTATTTTATTACAGACAACAGCACCAGAGTGTTACTGTATTTTATTATACTCGGCATCGGCAGTGTGGAACTGCATTTTATTATACTCGGCATCGCCAGGGTGTTACTGTATTTTATTATACTCGGCATCGCCAGGGTGTTACTGTATTTTTTTATACTCGGCATCGCTAGTGTGTTACTGCATTTTATTATACTCGGCATCGCCAGAGTGTTACTGTATTTTATTATACTCGGCATCGCCAGTGTGTTACTGTATTTTATTATACTCGGCATCGCCAGGGTGTTACTGCATTTTATTATACTCGGCATCACCAGGGTGTTACTGTATTTTATTATACTCGACATCGCCAGTGTGTTACTGCATTTTATTATACTCGGCATCGCCAGGGTGTTACTGTATTTTATTATACTCGGCATCGCCAGTGTGTACTGCATTTTATTATACTCGGCATTGCCAGAGTGTTACTGTATTTTATTATACTCGGCATCGCCAGGCTGTTACTGTATTTTATTATACTCGGCATCGCCAGTGTGTTACTGGATTTTATTATACTCGGAATCGCCAGTGTGTTACTGTATTTTATTATACTCGGCATCGCCAGTGTGTTACTGCATTTTATTAAACTCGGCATCGCCAGAGTGTTACTGTATTTTAATATACTCGGCATCACCACGATGTTACTGTATTTTATTATACTCGGCATCGCCAGTGTGTTACTGCATTTTATTATACTTGGCATCGCCAGGGTGTTACTGTATTTTATTATACTCGGCATCACCAGGGTGTTACTGTATTTTATTATACTCGGCATCGCCAGTGTGTTACTGTATTTTATTATACTCGGCATCGCCAGTGTGTTACTGCATTTTATTATACTCGGCATCGCCAGAGTGTTACTGTATTTTATTATACTCGGCATCACCAGGGTGTTACTGTATTTTATTATACTCGGCATCGCCAGAGTGTTACTGTATTTTATTATACTCGGCATCGCCAGTGTGTTACTGTATTTTATTATAATCGGCATCGCCAGTGTGTTACTGTATTTTATTATACTTGGCATCGCCAGGGTGTGACTGTATTTTATTATACTCGGCATCGCCAGAGTGTTACTGTATTTTATTATAATCGGCATCGCCAGTGTGTTACTGTATTTTATTATACTCGGCATCACCAGAGTGTTACTGTATTTTATTACATATGGCATCGCCAGGGTGTTACTGTATTTTATTACAGACAACAGCACCAGTGTGTTACTGCATTTTATTACACACAACAGCACCAGGGTGTTACTGCATTTTATTACACACGGCATCGCCAGGGTGTTACTGAATTTTATTACACACGGCATCGCCAGGGTGTTACTGTATTTTATTACACACAACAGCACCAGGGTGTTACTGCATTTTATTACACACAACAGCACCAGGGTGTTACTGTATTTTATTACAGACAACAGCACCAGAGTGTTACTGTATTTTATTATACTCGGCATCGGCAGTGTGGAACTGCATTTTATTATACTCGGCATCGCCAGGGTGTTACTGTATTTTATTATACTCGGCATCGCCAGAGTGTTACTGTATTTTATTATACTCGGCATCGCCAGGGTGTTACTGTATTTTTTTATACTCGGCATCGCCAGTGTGTTACTGCATTTTATTATACTCGGCATCGCCAGAGTGTTACTGTATTTTATTATACTCAGCATCGCCAGTGTGTTACTGTATTTTATTATACTCGGCATCGCCAGGGTGTTACTGCATTTTATTATACTCGGCATCACCAGGGTGTTACTGTATTTTATTATACTCGACATCGCCAGTGTGTTACTGCATTTTATTATACTCGGCATCGCCAGGGTGTTACTGTATTTTATTATACTCGGCATCGCCAGTGTGTTACTGCATTTTATTATACTCGGCATTGCCAGAGTGTTACTGTATTTTATTATACTCGGCATCGCCAGGCTGTTACTGTATTTTATTATACTCGGCATCGCCAGTGTGTTACTGGATTTTATTATACTCGGCATCGCCAGTGTGTTACTGTATTTTATTATACTCGGCATCGCCAGTGTGTTACTGCATTTTATTATACTCGGCATCGCCAGGGTGTTACTGTATTTTATTATACTCGGCATCGCCAGGGTGTTACTGTATTTTATTATACTCGGCATCGCCAGAGTGTTACTGCATTTTATTACATATGGCATCGCCAGGGTGCTACTGTATTTTATTATACTCGGCATCGCCAGGGTGTGACTGTATTTTATTATACTCGGCATCACCAGGGTGTTACTGTATTTTATTATACTCGGCATCGCCAGTGTGTTACTGCATTTTATTATACTCGGCATCGCCAGAGTGTTACTGCATTTTATTACATATGGCATCGCCAGTGTGTTACTGTATTTTATTATACTCGGCATCGCCAGTGTGTTACTGTATTTTATTATACTCGGCATCACCAGGGTGTTACTGTATTTTATTATACTCGGCATCGCCAGTGTGTTACTGCATTTTATTATACTCGGCATCGCCAGAGTGTTACTGCATTTTATTACATATGGCATCGCCAGTGTGTTACTGTATTTTATTATACTCGGCATCGCCAGGGTGTTACTATATTTTATTATACTCGGCATCGCCAGGGTGTTACTGTATTTTATTATACTCAGCATCGCCAGAGTGTTACTGCATTTTATTATACTCGGCATCGCCAGGGTGTTACCGTATTTTATTATACTCGGCATCGCCAGAGTGTTACTGCATTTTATTATACTCGGCATCGCCAGAGTGTTACTGTATTTTATTATACTCGGCATCGCCAGCGGGTTACTGCATTTTATTATACTCGGCATCGCCAGAGTGTTACTGTATTTTATTATACTCGGCATCACCAGTGTGTTACTGTATTTTATTATAATCGGCATCGCCAGTGTGTTACTGTATTTTATTATACTTGGCATCGCCAGGGTGTGACTGTATTTTATTATACTCGGCATCACCAGGGTGTTACTGTATTTTATTATACTCGGCATCGCCAGTGTGTTACTGCATTTTATTATACTCGGCATCGCCAGAGTGTTACTGCATTTTATTACATATGGCATCGCCAGTGTGTTACTGTATTTTATTATACTCGGCATCGCCAGGGTGTTACTATATTTTATTATACTCGGCATCGCCAGGGTGTTACTGTATTTTATTATACTCAGCATCGCCAGAGTGTTACTGCATTTTATTATACACGGCATCGCCAGGGTGTTACTGTATTTTATTATACTCGGCATCGCCAGAGTGTTACTGCATTTTATTATACTCGGCATCGCCAGAGTGTTACTGTATTTTATTATACTCGGCATCGCCAGCGGGTTACTGCATTTTATTATACTCGGCATCGCCAGAGAGTTACTGTATTTTATTATACTCGGCATCACCAGTGTGTTACTGTATTTTATTATAATCGGCATCGCCAGTGTGTTACTGTATTTTATTATAATCGGCATCGCCAGTGTGTTACTGTATTTTATTATACTCGGCATCGCCAGAGTGTTACTGTATTTTATTACATATGGCATCGCCAGGGTGTTACTGTATTTTATTACAGACAACAGCACCAGTGTGTTACTGTATTTTATTATAATCGGCATCGCCAGTGTGTTACTGTATTTTATTATACTAGTCATCGCCAGGGTGTGACTGTATTTTATTATACTCGGCATCACCAGGGTGTTACTGTATTTTATTATACTCGGCATCGCCAGTGTGTTACTGCATTTTATTATACTCGGCATCGCCAGAGTGTTACTGCATTTTATTACATATGGCATCGCCAGTGTGTTTCTGTATTTTATTATACTCGGCATCGCCAGGGTGTTACTATATTTTATTATACTCGGCATCGCCAGGGTGTTACTGTATTTTATTATACTCGGCATCGGCAGTGTGGAACTGCATTTTATTATACTCGGCATCGCCAGGGTGTTACTGTATTTTATTATACTCGGCATCGCCAGAGTGTTACTGTATTTTATTATACTCGGCATCGCCAGGGTGTTACTGTATTTTTTTATACTCGGCATCGCCAGTGTGTTACTGCATTTTATTATACTCGGCATCGCCAGAGTGTTACTGTATTTTATTATACTCTGCATCGCCAGTGTGTTACTGTATTTTATTATACTCGGCATCGCCAGGGTGTTACTGTATTTTTTTATATTCGGCATCGCCAGTGTGTTACTGCATTTTATTATACTCGGCATCGCCAGAGTGTTACTGTATTTTATTATACTCGGCATCGCCAGTGTGTTACTGTATTTTATTATACTCGGCATCGCCAGGGTGTTACTGTATTTTATTATACTCGGCATCGCCAGTGTGTTACTGCATTTTATTATACTCGGCATTGCCAGAGTGTTACTGTATTTTATTATACTCGGCATCGCCAGGCTGTTACTGTATTTTATTATACTCGGCATCGCCAGTGTGTTACTGTATTTTATTATACTCGGCATCGCCAGTGTGTTACTGCATTGTATTAAACTCGGCATCGCCAGAGTGTTACTGTATTTTAATATGCTCGGCATCACCAGGATGTTACTGTATTTTATTATACTCGGCATCGCCAGTGTGTTACTGCATTTTATTATACTCGGCATCGCCAGGGTGTTACTGTATTTTATTATACTCGGCATCACCAGGGTGTTACTGTATTTCATTATACTCGGCATCGCCAGGGTGTTACTGTATTTTATTATACTCGGCATCGCCAGAGTGTTACTGTATTTTATTATACTCAGCATCGCCAGAGTGTTACTGCATTTTATTATACTCGGCATCGCCAGGGTGTTACTGTATTTTATTATACTCGGCATCGCCAGAGTGTTACTGCATTTTATTATACTCGGCATCGCCAGAGTGTTAATGCATTTTATTACATATGGCATCGCCAGGGTGCTACTGTATTTTATTATACTCGGCATCGCCAGGGTGTGACTGTATTTTATTATACTCGGCATCGCCAGAGTGTTACTGCATTTTATTACATATGGCATCGCCAGTGTGTTACTGTATTTTATTATACTCGGCATCGCCAGAGTGTTACTGTATTTAATTATACTCGGCATCGCCAGGGTGTTACTGTATTTTATTATACTCGGCATCGCCAGAGTGTTACTGTATTTTATTATACTCGGCACCGCCAGAGTGTTACTGCATTTTATTATACTCGGCATCACCAGGGTGTTACTGTATTTTATTATACTCGGCATCGCCAGGGTGTTACTGTATTTTTTTATACTCGGCATCGCCAGTGTGTTACTGCATTTTATTATACTCGGCATCGCCAGAGTGTTACTGTATTTTATTATACTCAGCATCGCCAGTGTGTTACTGTATTTTATTACACACAACAGCACCAGGGTGTTACTGTATTTTATTACAGACAACAGCACCAGAGTGTTACTGTATTTTATTATACTCGGCATCGGCAGTGTGGAACTGCATTTTATTATACTCGGCATCGCCAGGGTGTTACTGTATTTTATTATACTCGGCATCGCCAGTGTGTTACTGGATTTTATTATACTCGGAATCGCCAGTGTGTTACTGTATTTTATTATACTCGGCATCGCCAGTGTGTTACTGCATTTTATTAAACTCGAAATCGCCAGAGTGTTACTGTATTTTAATATACTCGGCATCAACAGGGTGTTACTGTATTTTATTATACTCGGCATCGCCAGTGTGTTACTGCATTTTATTATACTCGGCATCGCCAGGGTGTTACTGTATTTTATTATACTCGGCATCACCAGGGTGTTACTGTATTTTATTATACTCGGCATCGCCAGTGTGTTACTGTATTTTATTATACTCGGCATCGCCAGTGTGTTACTGCATTTTATTATACTCGGCATCGCCAGAGTGTTACTGTATTTTATTATACTCGGCATCACCAGAGTGTTAAGGTATTTAATTATACTCGGCATCGCCAGGGTGTTACTGTATTTTATTATACTCGGCATCGCCAGGGTGTTACTGCATTTTATTATACTCGGCATCGCCAGGGTGTTACTGTATTTTATTATACTTGGCATCGCCAGGGTGTTACTGCATTTTATTATTCTCGGCATCGCCAGAGTGTTACTGTATTTTATTATACTCGGCATCGCCAGGGTGTTACTGTATTTTATTATACTCGGCATCGCCAGAGTGTTACTGCATTTTATTATACTCGGCATCGCCAGGGTGTTACTGCATTTTATTATACTCGGCATCGCCAGTGTGTTACTGCATTTTATTATACTCGGCATCGCCAGGGTGTTACTGTATTTTATTATACTCGGCATCGCCAGAGTGTTACTGCATTTTATTATACTCGGCATCGCCAGACTGTTACTGTATTTTATTATACTCGGCATCGCCAGTGTGTTACTGTATTTTATTATACTCGGCATCGCCAGAGTGTTACTGTATTTTATTATAATCGGCATCGCCAGTGTGTTACTGTATTTAATTATACTCGGCATCGCCAGGGTGTTACTGTATTTTATTATACTCGGCATCGCCAGAGTGTTACTGTATTTTATTACATATGGCATCGCCAGTGTGTTACTGTATTTTATTATACTCGGCATCGCCAGAGTGTTACTGTATTTTATTATACTCGGCATCGCTAGGGTGTTACTGTATTTTATTATACTCGGCATCGTCAGAGTGTTACTGCATTTTATTATACTCGGCATCGCCAGGGTGTTACTGTATTTTATTATACTCGGCATCGCCAGAGTTTTACTGTATTTTATTATACTCGGCATCGCCAGCGGGTTACTGCATTTTATTATACTCAGCATCGCCAGAGTGTTACTGTATTTTATTATACTCGGCATCGCCAGTGTGTTACTGTATTTTATTATAATCGGCATCGCCAGTGTGTTACTGTATTTTATTATACTTGGCATCGCCAGGGTGTGACTGTATTTTATTATACTCGGCATCGCCAGAGTGTTACTGTATTTTATTATAATCGGCATCGCCAGTGTGTTACTGTATTTTATTATACTCGGCATCGCCAGAGTGTTACTGTATTTTATTACATATGGCATCGCCAGGGTGTTACTGTATTTTATTACAGACAACAGCACCAGTGTGTTACTGCATTTTATTACACACAACAGCACCGGGGTGTTACTGCATTTTATTACACATGGCATCGCCAGGGTGTTACTGAATTTTATTACACACGGCATCGCCAGGGTGTTACTGTATTTTATTACACACAACAGCACCAGGGTGTTACTGCATTTTATTACACACAACAGCACCAGGGTGTTACTGTATTTTATTACAGACAACAGCACCAGAGTGTTACTGTATTTTATTATACTCGGCATCGGCAGTGTGGAACTGCATTTTATTATACTCGGCATCGCCAGGGTGTTACTGTATTTTATTATACTCGGCATCGCCAGAGTGTTACTGTATTTTATTATACTCGGCATCGCCAGGGTGTTACTGTATTTTTTTATACTCGGCATCGCCAGTGTGTTACTGCATTTTATTATACTCGGCATCGCCAGAGTGTTACTGTATTTTATTATACTCGGCATCGCCAGTGTGTTACTGTATTTTATTATACTCGGCATCGCCAGGGTGTTACTGCATTTTATTATACTCGGCATCACCAGGGTGTTACTGTATTTTATTATACTCGACATCGCCAGTGTGTTACTGCATTTTATTATACTCGGCATCGCCAGGGTGTTACTGTATTTTATTATACTCGGCATCGCCAGTGTGTTACTGCATTTTATTATACTCGGCATTGCCAGAGTGTTAGTGTATTTTATTATACTCGGCATCGCCAGGCTGTTACTGTATTTTATTATACTCGGCATCGCCAGTGTGTTACTGGATTTTATTATACTCGGCATCGCCAGTGTGTTACTGTATTTTATTATACTCGGCATCGCCAGTGTGTTACTGCATTTTATTATACTCGGCATCGCCAGGGTGTTACTGTATTTTATTATACTCGGCATCACCAGGGTGTTACTGTATTTTATTATACTCGGCATCGCCAGGGTGTTACTGTATTTTATTATACTCGGAATCGCCAGAGTGTTACTGTATTTTATTATACTCGGCATCGCCAGAGTGTTACTGCATTTTATTATACTCGGCATCGCCAGAGTGTTACTGCATTTTATTACATATGGCATCGCCAGGGTGCTACTGTATTTTATTATACTCGGCATCGCCAGGGTGTGACTGTATTTTATTATACTCGGCATCACCAGGGTGTTACTGTATTTTATTATACTCGGCATCGCCAGTGTGTTACTGCATTTTATTATACTCGGCATCGCCAGAGTGTTACTGCATTTTATTACATATGGCATCGCCAGTGTGTTACTGTATTTTATTATACTCGGCATCGCCTGGGTGTTACTATATTTTATTATACTCGGCATCGCCAGGGTGTTACTGTATTTTATTATACTCAGCATCGCCAGAGTGTTACTGCATTTTATTATACTCGGCATCGCCAGGGTGTTACTGTATTTTATTATACTCGGCATCGCCAGAGTGTTACTGCATTTTATTATACTCGGCATCGCCAGAGTGTTACTGTATTTTATTATACTCGGCATCGCCAGCGGGTTACTGCATTTTATTATACTCGGCATCGCCAGAGTGTTACTGTATTTTATTATACTCGGCATCACCAGTGTGTTACTGTATTTTATTATAATCGGCATCGCCAGTGTGTTACTGTATTTTATTATACTTGGCATCGCCAGGGTGTGACTGTATTTTATTATACTCGGCATCACCAGGGTGTTACTGTATTTTATTATACTCGGCATCGCCAGTGTGTTACTGCATTTTATTATACTCGGCATCGCCAGAGTGTTACTGCATTTTATTACATATGGCATCGCCAGTGTGTTACTGTATTTTATTATACTCGGCATCGCCAGGGTGTTACTATATTTTATTATACTCGGCATCGCCAGGGTGTTACTGTATTTTATTATACTCAGCATCGCCAGAGTGTTACTGCATTTTATTATACTCGGCATCGCCAGGGTGTTACTGTATTTTATTATACTCGGCATCGCCAGAGTGTTACTGCATTTTATTATACTCGGCATCGCCAGAGTGTTACTGTATTTTATTATACTCGGCATCGCCAGCGGGTAACTGCATTTTATTATACTCGGCATCGCCAGAGTGTTACTGTATTTTATTATACTCGGCATCACCAGTGTGTTACTGTATTTTATTATAATCGGCATCGCCAGTGTGTTACTGTATTTTATTATACTTGGCATCGCCAGGGTGTGACTGTATTTTATTATACTCGGCATCGCCAGAGTGTTACTGTATTTTATTATAATCGGCATCGCCAGTGTGTTACTGTATTTTATTATACTCGGCATCGCCAGTGTGTTACTGTATTTTATTATACTTGGCATCGCCAGGGTGTGACTGTATTTTATTATACTCGGCATCGCCAGAGTGTTACTGTATTTTATTACATATGGCATCGCCAGGGTGTTACTGTATTTTATTACAGACAACAGCACCAGTGTGTTACTGCATTTTATTACACACAACAGCACCAGGGTGTTACTGCATTTTATTACACACGGCATCGCCAGGGTGTTACTGAATTTTATTACACACGGCATCGCCAGGGTGTTACTGTATTTTATTACACACAACAGCACCAGGGTGTTACTGCATTTTATTACACACAACAGCACCAGGGTGTTACTGTATTTTATTACAGACAACAGCACCAGAGTGTTACTGTATTTTATTATACTCGGCATCGGCAGTGTGGAACTGCATTTTATTATACTCGGCATCGCCAGGGTGTTACTGTATTTTATTATACTCGGCATCGCCAGAGTGTTACTGTATTTTATTATACTCGGCATCGCCAGGGTGTTACTGTATTTTTTTATACTCGGCATCGCCAGTGTGTTACTGCATTTTATTATACTCGGCATCGCCAGAGTGTTACTGTATTTTATTATACTCGGCATCGCCAGTGTGTTACTGTATTTTATTATACTCGGCATCGCCAGGGTGTTACTGCATTTTATTATACTCGGCATCGCCAGTGTGTTACTGTATTTTATTATACTCGGCATCACCAGGGTGTTACTGTATTTTATTATACTCGGCATCGCCAGGGTGTTACTGCATTTTATTATACTCGGCATCACCAGGGTGTTACTGTATTTTATTATACTCGGCATCACCAGGGTGTTACTGTATTTTATTATACTCGGCATCGCCAGGGTGTTACTGCATTTTATTATACTCGGCATCGCCAGAGTGTTACTGTATTTTATTATACTCGGCATCGCCAGTGTGTTACTGTATTTTATTATACTCGGCATCACCAGGGTGTTACTGTATTTTATTATACTCGGCATCGCCAGTGTGTTACTGCATTTTATTATACTCGGCATCGCCAGAGTGTTACTGCATTTTATTACATATGGCATCGCCAGGGTGCTACTGTATTTTATTATACTCGGCATCGCCAGGGTGTGACTGTATTTTATTATACTCGGCATCACCAGGGTGTTACTGTATTTTATTATACTCGGCATCGCCAGTGTGTTACTGCATTTTATTATACTCGGCATCGCCAGAGTGTTACTGCATTTTATTACATATGGCATCGCCAGTGTGTTACTGTATTTTATTATACTCGGCATCGCCAGGGTGTTACTATATTTTATTATACTCGGCATCGCCAGGGTGTTACTGTATTTTATTATACTCAGCATCGCCAGAGTGTTACTGCATTTTATTATACTCGGCATCGCCAGGGTGTTACTGTATTTTATTATACTCGGCATCGCCAGAGTGTTACTGCATTTTATTATACTCGGCATCGCCAGAGTGTTACTGTATTTTATTATACTCGGCATCGCCAGCGGGTTACTGCATTTTATTATACTCGGCATCGCCAGAGTGTTACTGTATTTTATTATACTCGGCATCACCAGTGTGTTACTGTATTTTATTATAATCGGCATCGCCAGTGTGTTACTGTATTTTATTATACTTGGCATCGCCAGTGTGTGACTGTATTTTATTATACTCGGCATCACCAGGGTGTTACTGTATTTTATTATACTCGGCATCGCCAGTGTGTTACTGCATTTTATTATACTCGGCATCGCCAGAGTGTTACTGCATTTTATTACATATGGCATCGCCAGTGTGTTACTGTATTTTATTATACTCGGCATCGCCAGGGTGTTACTATATTTTATTATACTCGGCATCGCGAGGGTGTTACTGTATTTTATTATACTCAGCATCGCCAGAGTGTTACTGCATTTTAATATACTCGGCATCACCAGGGTGTTACTGTATTTTATTATACTCGGCATCGCCAGAGTGTTACTGCATTTTATTATACTCGGCATCGCCAGAGTGTTACTGTATTTTATTATACTCGGCATCGCCAGCGGGTTACTGCATTTTATTATACTCGGCATCGCCAGTGTGTTACTGCATTTTATTATACTCGGCATCGCCAGAGTGTTACTGTATTTTATTATACTCGGCATCGCCAGAGTGTTACTGCATTTTATTATACTCGGCATCGCCAGAGTGTTACTGCATTTTATTACATATGGCATCACCAGGGTGCTACTGTATTTTATTATACTCGGCATCGCCAGGGTGTGACTGTATTTTATTATACTCGGCATCACCAGGGTGTTACTGTATTTTATTATACTCGGTATCGCCAGTGTGTTACTGCATTTTATTATACTCGGCATCGCCAGAGTGTTACTGCATTTTATTACATATGGCATCGCCAGTGTGTTACTGTATTTTATTATACTCGGCATCGCCAGGGTGTTACTATATTTTATTATACTCGGCATCGCCAGGGTGTTACTGTAGTTTATTATACTCAGCATCGCCAGAGTGTTACTGCATTTTATTATACTCGGCATCGCCAGGGTGTTACTGTATTTTATTATACTCGGCATCGCCAGAGTGTTACTGCATTTTATTATACTCGGCATCGCCAGAGTGTTACTGCATTTTATTACATATGGCATCGCCAGGGTGCTACTGTATTTTATTATACTCGGCATCGCCAGGGTGTGACTGTATTTTATTATACTCGGCATCACCAGGGTGTTACTGTATTTTATTATACTCGGCATCGCCAGTGTGTTACTGCATTTTATTATACTCGGCATCGCCAGAGTGTTACTGCATTTTATTACATATGGCATCGCCAGTGTGTTACTGTATTTTATTATACTCGGCATCGCCAGGGTGTTACTATATTTTATTATACTCGGCATCGCCAGGGTGTTACTGTATTTTATTATACTCAGCATCGCCAGAGTGTTACTGCATTTTATTATACTCGGCATCGCCAGGGTGTTACTGTATTTTATTATACTCGGCATCGCCAGAGTGTTACTGCATTTTATTATACTCGGCATCGCCAGAGTGTTACTGTATTTTATTATACTCGGCATCGCCAGCGGGTTACTGCATTTTATTATACTCGGCATCGCCAGAGTGTTACTGTATTTTATTATACTCGGCATCACCAGTGTGTTACTGTATTTTATTATAATCGGCATCGCCAGTGTGTTACTGTATTTTATTATACTTGGCATCGCCAGGGTGTGACTGTATTTTATTATACTCGGCATCACCAGGGTGTTACTGTATTTTATTATACTCGGCATCGCCAGTGTGTTACTGCATTTTATTATACTCGGCATCGCCAGAGTGTTACTGCATTTTATTACATATGGCATCGCCAGTGTGTTACTGTATTTTATTATACTCGGCATCGCCAGGGTGTTACTATATTTTATTATACTCGGCATCGCCAGGGTGTTACTGTATTTTATTATACTCAGCATCGCCAGAGTGTTACTGCATTTTATTATACTCGGCATCGCCAGGGTGTTACTGTATTTTATTATACTCGGCATCGCCAGAGTGTTACTGTATTTTATTATACTCGGCATCGCCAGAGTGTTACTGCATTTTATTATACTCGGCATCGCCAGCGGGTTACTGCATTTTATTATACTCGGCATCGCCAGAGTGTTACTGTATTTTATTATACTCGGCATCACCAGTGTGTTACTGTATTTTATTATAATCGGCATCGCCAGTGTGTTACTGTATTTTATTATACTTGGCATCGCCAGGGTGTGACTGTATTTTATTATACTCGGCATCGCCAGAGTGTTACTGTATTTTATTATAATCGGCATCGCCAGTGTGTTACTGTATTTTATTATACTCGGCATCGCCAGTGTGTTACTGTATTTTATTATACTTGGCATCGCCAGGGTGTGACTGTATTTTATTATACTCGGCATCGCCAGAGTGTTACTGTATTTTATTACATATGGCATCGCCAGGGTGTTACTGTATTTTATTACAGACAACAGCACCAGTGTGTTACTGCATTTTATTACACACAACAGCACCAGGGTGTTACTGCATTTTATTACACACGGCATCGCCAGGGTGTTACTGAATTTTATTACACACGGCATCGCCAGGGTGTTACTGTATTTTATTACACACAACAGCACCAGGGTGTTACTGCATTTTATTACACACAACAGCACCAGGGTGTTACTGTATTTTATTACAGACAACAGCACCAGAGTGTTACTGTATTTTATTATACTCGGCATCGGCAGTGTGGAACTGCATTTTATTATACTCGGCATCGCCAGGGTGTTACTGTATTTTATTATACTCGGCATCGCCAGAGTGTTACTGTATTTTATTATACTCGGCATCGCCAGGGTGTTACTGTATTTTTTTATACTCGGCATCGCCAGTGTGTTACTGCATTTTATTATACTCGGCATCGCCAGAGTGTTACTGTATTTTATTATACTCGGCATCGCCAGTGTGTTACTGTATTTTATTATACTCGGCATCGCCAGGGTGTTACTGCTTTTTATTATACTCGGCATCACCAGGGTGTTACTGTATTTTATTATACTCGGCATCGCCAGTGTGTTACTGCATTTTATTATACTCGGCATCGCCAGAGTGTTACTGCATTTTATTACATATGGCATCGCCAGGGTGCTACTGTATTTTATTATACTCGGCATCGCCAGGGTGTGACTGTATTTTATTATACTCGGCATCACCAGGGTGTTACTGTATTTTATTATACTCGGCATCGCCAGTGTGTTACTGCATTTTATTATACTCGGCATCGCCAGAGTGTTACTGCATTTTATTACATATGGCATCGCCAGTGTGTTACTGTATTTTATTATACTCGGCATCGCCAGGGTGTTACTATATTTTATTATACTCGGCATCGCCAGGGTGTTACTGTATTTTATTATACTCAGCATCGCCAGAGTGTTACTGTATTTTATTATACTCGGCATCGCCAGGGTGTTACTGTATTTTATTATACTCGGCATCGCCAGAGTGTTACTGCATTTTATTATACTCGGCATCGCCAGAGTGTTACTGTATTTTATTATACTCGGCATCGCCAGCGGGTTACTGCATTTTATTATACTCGGCATCGCCAGAGTGTTACTGTATTTTATTATACTCGGCATCACCAGGGTGTTACTGTATTTTATTATACTCGGCATCGCCAGTGTGTTACTGCATTTTATTATACTCGGCATCGCCAGAGTGTTACTGCATTTTATTACATATGGCATCGCCAGTGTGTTACTGTATTTTATTATACTCGGCATCGCCAGGGTGTTACTATATTTTATTATACTCGGCATCGCCAGGGTGTTACTGTATTTTATTATACTCAGCATCGCCAGAGTGTTACTGCATTTTAATATACTCGGCATCACCAGGGTGTTACTGTATTTTATTATACTCGGCATCGCCAGAGTGTTACTGCATTTTATTATACTCGGCATCGCCAGAGTGTTACTGTATTTTATTATACTCGGCATCGCCAGCGGGTTACTGCATTTTATTATACTCGGCATCGCCAGTGTGTTACTGCATTTTATTATACTCGGCATCGCCAGAGTGTTACTGTATTTTATTATACTCGGCATCGCCAGAGTGTTACTGCATTTAATTATACTCGGCATCGCCAGAGTGTTACTGCATTTTATTACATATGGCATCGCCAGGGTGCTACTGTATTTTATTATACTCGGCATCGCCAGGGTGTGACTGTATTTTATTATACTCGGCATCACCAGGGTGTTACTGTATTTTATTATACTCGGTATCGCCAGTGTGTTACTGCATTTTATTATACTCGGCATCGCCAGAGTGTTACTGCATTTTATTACATATGGCATCGCCAGTGTGTTACTGTATTTTATTATACTCGGCATCGCCAGGGTGTTACTATATTTTATTATACTCGGCATCGCCAGGGTGTTACTGTAGTTTATTATACTCAGCATCGCCAGAGTGTTACTGCATTTTATTACATATGGCATCGCCAGGGTGCTACTGTATTTTATTATACTCGGCATCGCCAGGGTGTGACTGTATTTTATTATACTCGGCATCACCAGGGTGTTACTGTATTTTATTATACTCGGCATCGCCAGTGTGTTACTGCATTTTATTATACTCGGCATCGCCAGAGTGTTACTGCATTTTATTACATATGGCATCGCCAGTGTGTTACTCTATTTTATTATACTCGGCATCGCCAGGGTGTTACTATATTTTATTATACTCGGCATCGCCAGGGTGTTACTGTATTTTATTATACTCAGCATCGCCAGAGTGTTACTGCATTTTATTATACTCGGCATCGCCAGGGTGTTACTGTATTTTATTATACTCGGCATCGCCAGAGTGTTACTGCATTTTATTATACTCGGCATCGCCAGAGTGTTACTGTATTTTATTATACTCGGCATCGCCAGCGGGTTACTGCATTTTATTATACTCGGCATCGCCAGAGTGTTACTGTATTTTATTATACTCGGCATCACCAGTGTGTTACTGTATTTTATTATAATCGGCATCGCCAGTGTGTTACTGTATTTTATTATACTTGGCATCGCCAGGGTGTGACTGTATTTTATTATACTCGGCATTGCCAGAGTGTTACTGTATTTTATTATACTCGGCATCGCCAGGCTGTTACTGTATTTTATTATACTCGGCATCGCCAGTGTGTTACTGGATTTTATTATACTCGGCATCGTCAGAGTGTTACTGTATTTTATTATACTCGGCATCGCCAGAGTGTTACTGCATCTTATTATACTCGGCATCGCCAGGGTCTTACTGTATTTTATTATACTCGGCATCGCCAGTGTGTTACTGTATGTTATTATACTCGGCATTGCCAGTGTGTTACTGCATTTTATTATACTCGGCATCGCCAGAGTGTTACTGTATTTTATTATACTCGGCATCACCAGGGTGTTACTGTATTTTATTATACTCGGCATCGCCAGGGTGTTACTGTATTTAATTATACTCGGCATCGCCAGGGTGTTACTGTATTTTATTATACTCGGCATCGCCAGTGTGTTACTGTATTTTATTATACTCGGCATCGCCAGGGTGTGACTGTATTTTATTATACTCGGCATCGCCAGAGTGTTACTGTATTTTATTACATATGGCATCGCCAGGGTGTTACTGTATTTTATTACAGACAACAGCACCAGTGTGTTACTGCATTTTATTACACACAACAGCACCAGGGTGTTACTGCATTTTATTACACACGGCATCGCCAGGGTGTTACTGAATTTTATGACACACGGCATCGCCAGGGTGTTACTGTATTTTATTACACACAACAGCACCAGGGTGTTACTGCATTTTATTACACACAACAGCACCAGGGTGTAACTGTATTTTATTACAGACAACAGCACCAGAGTGTTACTGTATTTTATTATACTCGGCATCGGCAGTGTGGAACTGCATTTTATTATACTCGGCATCGCCAGAGTGTTACTGTATTTTATTATACTCGGCATCGCCAGTGTGTTACTGTATTTTATTATACTCGGCATCGCCAGGGTGTTACTGTATTTTTTTATACTCGGCATCGCCAGTGTGTTACTGCATTTTATTATACTCGGCATCGCCAGAGTGTTACTGTATTTTATTATACTCGGCATCGCCAGGGTGTTACTGCTTTTTATTATACTCGGCATCACCAGGGTGTTACTGTATTTTATTATACTCGGCATCGCCAGTGTGTTACTGCATTTTATTATACTCGGCATCGCCAGAGTGTTACTGCATTTTATTACATATGGCATCGCCAGGGTGCTACTGTATTTTATTATACTCGGCATCGCCAGGGTGTGACTGTATTTTATTATACTCGGCATCACCAGGGTGTTACTGTATTTTATTATACTCGGCATCGCCAGTGTGTTACTGCATTTTATTATACTCGGCATCGCCAGAGTGTTACTGCATTTTATTACATATGGCATCGCCAGTGTGTTACTGTATTTTATTATACTCGGCATCGCCAGTGTGTTACTGTATTTTATTATACTCGGCATCGCCAGGGTGTTACTGCATTTTATTATACTCGGCATCACCAGGGTGTTACTGTATTTTATTATACTCGGCATCGCCAGTGTGTTACTGCATTTTATTATACTCGGCATCGCCAGAGTGTTACTGCATTTTATTACATATGGCATCGCCAGGGTGCTACTGTATTTTATTATACTCGGCATCGCCAGGGTGTGACTGTATTTTATTATACTCGGCATCACCAGGGTGTTACTGTATTTTATTATACTCGGCATCGCCAGTGTGTTACTGCATTTTATTATACTCGGCATCGCCAGAGTGTTACTGCATTTTATTACATATGGCATCGCCAGTGTGTTACTGTATTTTATTATACTCGGCATCGCCAGGGTGTTACTATATTTTATTATACTCGGCATCGCCAGAGTGTTACTGTATTTTATTATACTCGGCATCACCAGTGTGTTACTGTATTTTATTATAATCGGCATCGCCAGTGTGTTACTGTATTTTATTATACTTGGCATCGCCAGTGTGTGACTGTATTTTATTATACTCGGCATCACCAGGGTGTTACTGTATTTTATTATACTCGGCATCGCCAGTGTGTTACTGCATTTTATTATACTCGGCATCGCCAGAGTGTTACTGCATTTTATTACATATGGCATCGCCAGTGTGTTACTGTATTTTATTATACTCGGCATCGCCAGGGTGTTACTATATTTTATTATACTCGGCATCGCCAGGGTGTTACTGTATTTTATTATACTCAGCATCGCCAGAGTGTTACTGCATTTTAATATACTCGGCATCACCAGGGTGTTACTGTATTTTATTATACTCGGCATCGCCAGAGTGTTACTGCATTTTATTATACTCGGCATCGCCAGAGTGTTACTGTATTTTATTATACTCGGCATCGCCAGTGGGTTACTGCATTTTATTATACTCGGCATCGCCAGTGTGTTACTGCATTTTATTATACTCGGCATCGCCAGAGTGTTACTGTATTTTATTATACTCGGCATCGCCAGAGTGTTACTGCATTTTATTATACTCGGCATCGCCAGAGTGTTACTGCATTTTATTACATATGGCATCGCCAGGGTGCTACTGTATTTTATTATACTCGGCATCGCCAGGGTGTGACTGTATTTTATTATACTCGGCATCACCAGGGTGTTACTGTATTTTATTATACTCGGTATCGCCAGTGTGTTACTGCATTTTATTATACTCGGCATCGCCAGAGTGTTACTGCATTTTATTACATATGGCATCGCCAGTGTGTTACTGTATTTTATTATACTCGGCATCGCCAGGGTGTTACTATATTTTATTATACTCGGCATCGCCAGGGTGTTACTGTATTTTATTATACTCAGCATCGCCAGAGTGTTACTGCATTTTATTATACTCGGCATCGCCAGGGTGTTACTGTATTTTATTATACTCGGCATCGCCAGAGTGTTACTGCATTTTATTATACTCGGCATCGCCAGAGTGTTACTGCATTTTATAACATATGGCATCGCCAGGGTGCTACTGTATTTTATTATACTCGGCATCGCCAGGGTGTGACTGTATTTAATTATACTCGGCATCGCCAGGGTGTTACTGTATTTTATTATACTCGGCATCGCCAGAGTGTTACTGTATTTTATTATACTCGGCACCGCCAGAGTGTTACTGCATTTTATTATACTCGGCATCACCAGGGTGTTACTGCATTTTATTATACTCGGCATCGCCAGTGTGTTACTGTATTTTATTATACTCGGCATCGCCAGGGTGTTACTGCATTTTATTATACTCGGCATCGCCAGAGTGTTACTGTATTTTATTATACTCAGCATCGCCAGTGTGTTACTGTATTTTATTACACACAACAGCACCAGGGTGTTACTGTATTTTATTACAGACAACAGCACCAGAGTGTTACTGTATTTTATTATACTCGGCATCGGCAGTGTGGAACTGCATTTTATTATATTCGGCATCGCAAGTGTGTACTGCATTTTATTATACTCGGCATTGCCAGAGTGTTACTGTATTTTATTATACTCGGCATCGCCAGGCTGTTACTGTATTTTATTATACTCGGCATCGCCAGTGTGTTACTGGATTTTATTATACTCGGCATCGCCAGTGTGTTACTGTATTTTATTATACTCGGCATCGCCAGTGTGTTTTCTGCATTTTATTAAACTCGGCATCGCGATAGTGTTACTGTATTTTAATATACTCGGCATCACCAGGATGTTACTGTATTTTATTATACTCGGCATCGCCAGTGTGTTACTGCATTTTATTATACTCGGCATCGCCAGGGTGTTACTGTATTTTATTATACTCGGCATCACCAGGGTGTTACTGTATTTTATTATACTCGGCATCGCCAGGGTCTTACTGTATTTTATTATACTCGGCATCGCCAGTGTGTTACTGTATTTTATTATACTCGGCATCGCCAGTGTGTTACTGCATTTTATTATACTCGGCATCACCAGGGTGTTACTGTATTTTATTATACTCGGCATCGCCAGAGTGTTACTGTATTTAATTATACTCGGCATCGCCAGAGTGTTACTGTATTTTATTATACTCGGCATCGCCAGAGTGTTACTGTATTTTATTATACTCGGCATCACCAGGGTGTTACTGTATTTTATTATACTCGGCATCACCAGGGTGTTACTGTATTTTATTATACTCGGCATCGCCAGAGTGTTACTGCATTTTATTATACTCGGCATCACCAGGGTGTTACTGTATTTTATTATACTCGGCATCGCCAGAGTGTTACTGTATTTAATTATACTCGGCATCGCCAGAGTGTTACTGTATTTTATTATACTCGGCATCGCCAGTGTGTTACTGTATTTTATTATACTCGGCATCGCCAGTGTGTTACTGCATTTTATTATACTCGGCATCACCAGGGTGTTACTGTATTTAATTATACTCGGCATCGCCAGAGTGTTACTGTATTTAATTATACTCGGCATCGCCAGAGTGTTACTGTATTTTATTATACTCGGCATCACCAGGGTGTTACTGTATTTTATTATACTCGGCATCGCCAGAGTGTTACTGTATTTAATTATACTCGGCATCACCAGGGTGTTACTGTATTTTATTATACTCGGCATCGCCAGTGTGTTACTGCATTTTATTATACTCGGCATCGCCAGAGTGTTACTGCATTTTATTACATATGGCATCGCCAGTGTGTTACTGTATTTTATTATACTCGGCATCGCCAGGGTGTTACTATATTTTATTATACTCGGCATCGCCAGGGTGTTACTGTATTTTATTATACTCAGCATCGCCAGAGTGTTACTGCATTTTATTATACTCGGCATCGCCAGGGTGTTACTGTATTTTATTATACACGGCATCGCCAGAGTGTTACTGCATTTTATTATACTCGGCATCGCCAGAGTGTTACTGTATTTTATTATACTCGGCATCGCCAGCGGGTTACTGCATTTTATTATACTCGGCATCGCCAGAGTGTTACTGTATTTTATTATACTCGGCATCACCAGTGTGTTACTGTATTTTATTATAATCGGCATCGCCAGTGTGTTACTGTATTTTATTATACTTGGCATCGCCAGTGTGTGACTGTATTTTATTATACTCGGCATCACCAGGGTGTTACTGTATTTTATTATACTCGGCATCGCCAGTGTGTTACTGCATTTTATTATACTCGGCATCGCCAGAGTGTTACTGCATTTTATTACATATGGCATCGCCAGTGTGTTACTGTATTTTATTATACTCGGCATCGCCAGGGTGTTACTATATTTTATTATACTCGGCATCGCCAGGGTGTTACTGTATTTTATTATACTCAGCATCGCCAGAGTGTTACTGCATTTTAATATACTCGGCATCACAAGGGTGTTACTGTATTTTATTATACTCGGCATCGCCAGAGTGTTACTGCATTTTATTATACTCGGCATCGCCAGAGTGTTACTGTATTTTATTATACTCGGCATCGCCAGCGGGTTACTGCATTTTATTATACTCGGCATCGCCAGTGTGTTACTGCATTTTATTATACTCGGCATCGCCAGAGTGTTACTGTATTTTATTATACTCGGCATCGCCAGAGTGTTACTGCATTTTATTATACTCGGCATCGCCAGAGTGTTACTGCATTTTATTACATATGGCATCGCCAGGGTGCTACTGTATTTTATTATACTCGGCATCGCCAGGGTGTGACTGTATTTTATTATACTCGGCATCACCAGGGTGTTACTGTATTTTATTATACTCGGCATCGCCAGTGTGTTACTGCATTTTATTATACTCGGCATCGCCAGAGTGTTACTGCATTTTATTACATATGGCATCGCCAGTGTGTTACTGTATTTTATTATACTCGGCATCGCCAGGGTGTAACTATATTTTATTATACTCGGCATCGCCAGGGTGTTACTGTATTTTATTATACTCAGCATCGCCAGAGTGTTACTGCATTTTATTATACTCGGCATCGCCAGGGTGTTACTGTATTTTATTATACTCGGCATCGCCAGAGTGTTACTGCATTTTATTATACTCGGCATCGCCAGAGTGTTACTGCATTTTATTACATATGGCATCGCCAGGGTGCTACTGTATTTTATTATACTTGGCATCGCCAGGGTGTGACTGTATTTAATTATACTCGGCATCGCCAGGGTGTTACTGTATTTTATTATACTCGGCATCGCCAGAGTGTTACTGTATTTTATTATACTCGGCACCGCCAGAGTGTTACTGCATTTTATTATACTCGGCATCGCCAGTGTGTTACTGTATTTTATTATACTCGGCATCGCCAGGGTGTTACTGCATTTTATTATACTCGGCATCGCCAGAGTGTTACTGTATTTTATTATACTCAGCATCGCCAGTGTGTTACTGTATTTTATTACACACAACAGCACCAGGGTGTTACTGTATTTTATTACAGACAACAGCACCAGAGTGTTACTGTATTTTATTATACTCGGCATCGGCAGTGTGGAACTGCATTTTATTATACTCGGCATCGCCAGTGTGTACTGCATTTTATTATACTCGGCATTGCCAGAGTGTTACTGTATTTTATTATACTCGGCATCGCCAGGCTGTTACTGTATTTTATTATACTCGGCATCGCCAGTGTGTTACTGGATTTTATTATACTCGGCATCGTCAGAGTGTTACTGTATTTTATTATACTCGGCATCGCCAGAGTGTTACTGCATCTTATTATACTCGGCATCGCCAGGGTCTTACTGTATTTTATTATACTCGGCATCGCCAGTGTGTTACTGTATGTTATTATACTCGGCATCGCCAGTGTGTTACTGCATTTTATTATACTCGGCATCGCCAGAGTGTTACTGTATTTTATTATACTCGGCATCACCAGGGTGTTACTGTATTTTATTATACTCGGCATCGCCAGGGTGTTACTGTATTTAATTATACTCGGCATCGCCAGGGTGTTACTGTATTTTATTATACTCGGCATCGCCAGAGTGTTACTGTATTTTATTATACTCGGCACCGCCAGAGTGTTACTGCATTTTATTATACTCGGCATCACCAGGGTGTTACTGTATTTTATTATACTCGGCATCGCCATTGTGTTACTGTATTTTTTTATACTCGGCATCGCCAGTGTGTTACTGCATTTTATTATACTCGGCATCGCCAGAGTGTTACTGTATTTTATTATACTCAGCATCGCCAGTGTGTTACTGTATTTTATTATACTCGGCATCGCCAGGGTGTTACTGCATTTTATTATACTCGGCATCGCCAGGGTGTTACTGTATTTTATTATACTCGGCATCGCCAGGGTGTTACTGCATTTTATTATACTCGGCATCGCCAGAGTGTTACTGTATTTTATTATACTCGGCATCGCCAGGGTGTTACTGTATTTTATTATACTCGGCATCGCCAGAGTGTTACTGCATTTTATTATACTCGGCATCGCCAGAGTGTTACTGTATTTTATTATACTCGGCATCGCCAGGGTGTTACTGCATTTTATTATACTCGGCATCGCCAGTGTGTTACTGCATTTTATTATACTCGGCATCGCCAGGGTGTTACTGTATTTTATTATACTCGGCATCGCCAGAGTGTTACTGCATTTTATTATACTCGGCATCGCCAGACTGTTACTGTATTTTATTATACTCGGCATCGCCAGTGTGTTACTGTATTTTATTATACTCGGCATCGCCAGAGTGTTACTGTATTTTATTATAATCGGCATCGCCAGTGTGTTACTGTATTTTATTATACTCGGCATCGCCAGGGTGTTACTGTATTTTATTATACTCGGCATCGCCAGTGTATTACTGTATTTTATTATACTCGGCATCGCCAGAGTGTTACTGTATTTTATTACATATGGCATCGCCAGTGTGTTACTGTATTTTATTATACTCGGCATCGCCAGAGTGTTACTGTATTTTATTATACTCGGCATCGCTAGGGTGTTACTGTATTTTATTATACTCGGCATCGTCAGAGTGTTACTGCATTTTATTATACTCGGCATCGCCAGGGTGTTACTGTATTTTATTATACTCGGCATCGCCAGAGTGTTACTGTATTTTATTATACTCGGCATCGCCAGCGGGTTACTGCATTTTATTATACTCGGCATCGCCAGAGTGTTACTGTATTTTATTATACTCGGCATCACCAGTGTGTTACTGTATTTTATTATAATCGGCATCGCCAGTGTGTTACTGTATTTTATTATACTTGGCATCGCCAGGGTGTGACTGTATTTTATTATACTCGGCATCGCCAGAGTGTTACTGTATTTTATTATAATCGGCATCGCCAGTGTGTTACTGTATTTTATTATACTCGGCATCGCCAGAGTGTTACTGTATTTTATTACATATGGCATCGCCAGGGTGTTACTGTATTTTATTACAGACAACAGCACCAGTGTGTTACTGCATTTTATTACACACAACAGCACCAGGGTGTTACTGCATTTTATTACACACGGCATCGCCAGGGTGTTACTGAATTTTATTACACACGGCATCGCCAGGGTGTTACTGTATTTTATTACACACAACAGCACCAGGGTGTTACTGCATTTTATTACACACAACAGCACCAGGGTGTTACTGTATTTTATTACAGACAACAGCACCAGAGTGTTACTGTATTTTATTATACTCGGCATCGGCAGTGTGGAACTGCATTTTATTATACTCGGCATCGCCAGGGTGTTACTGTATTTTATTATACTCGGCATCGCCAGAGTGTTACTGTATTTTATTATACTCGGCATCGCCAGGGTGTTACTGTATTTTTTTATACTCGGCATCGCCAGTGTGTTACTGCATTTTATTATACTCGGCATCGCCAGAGTGTTACTGTATTTTATTATACTCGGCATCGCCAGTGTGTTACTGTATTTTATTATACTCGGCATCGCCAGGGTGTTACTGCATTTTATTATACTCGGCATCACCAGGGTGTTACTGTATTTTATTATACTCGACATCGCCAGTGTGTTACTGCATTTTATTATACTCGGCATCGCCAGGGTGTTACTGTATTTTATTATACTCGGCATTGCCAGTGTGTTACTGCATTTTATTATACTCGGCATTGCCAGAGTGTTACTGTATTTTATTATACTCGGCATCGCCAGGCTGTTACTGTATTTTATTATACTCGGCATCGCCAGTGTGTTACTGGATTTTATTATACTCGGCATCGCCAGTGTGTTACTGTATTTTATTATACTCGGCATCGCCAGTGTGTTACTGCATTTTATTAAACTCGGCATCGCCAGAGTGTTACTGTATTTTAATATACTCGGCATCACCAGGATGTTACTGTATTTTATTATACTCGGCATCGCCAGTGTGTTACTGCATTTTATTATACTCGGCATCGCCAGAGTGTTACTGTATTTTATTATACTCGGCATCACCAGGGTGTTACTGTATTTTATTATACTCGGCATCGCCAGTGTGTTACTGCATTTTATTATACTCGGCATCGCCAGAGTGTTACTGCATTTTATTACATATGGCATCGCCAGTGTGTTACTGTATTTTATTATACTCGGCATCGCCAGGGTGTTACTATATTTTATTATACTCGGCATCGCCAGGGTGTTACTGTATTTTATTATACTCAGCATCGCCAGAGTGTTACTGCATTTTATTATACTCGGCATCGCCAGGGTGTTACTGTATTTTATTATACTCGGCATCGCCAGAGTGTTACTGCATTTTATTATACTCGGCATCGCCAGAGTGTTACTGCATTTTATTACATATGGCATCGCCAGGGTGCTACTGTATTTTATTATACTCGGCATCGCCAGGGTGTGACTGTATTTTATTATACTCGGAATCGCCAGAGTGTTACTGCATTTTATTACATATGGCATCGCCAGTGTGTTACTGTATTTTATTATACTCGGCATCGCCAGAGTGTTACTGTATTTAATTATACTCGGCATCGCCAGGGTGTTACTGTATTTTATTATACACGGCATCGCCAGAGTGTTACTGTATTTTATTATACTCGGCACCGCCAGAGTGTTACTGCATTTTATTATACTCGGCATCACCAGGGTGTTACTGTATTTTATTATACTCGGCATCGCCAGGGTGTTACTGCATTTTATTATACTCGGCATCGCCAGAGTGTTACTGTATTTTATTATACTCAGCATCGCCAGTGTGTTACTGTATTTTATTATACTCGGCATCGCCAGGGTGTTACTGCATTTTATTATACTCGGCATCGCCAGGGTGGTACTGCATTTTATTATACTCGGCATCGCCAGAGTGTTACTGTATTTTATTATACTCGGCATCGCCAGGGTGTTACTGTATTTTATTATACTCGGCATCACCAGGGTGTTACTGTATTTTATTATACTCGGCATCGCCAGGGTGTTACTGCATTTTATTATACTCGGCATCGCCAGAGTGTTACTGTATTTTATTATACTCAGCATCGCCAGTGTGTTACTGTATTTTATTATACTCGGCATCGCCAGGGTGTTACTGCATTTTATTATACTCGGCATCGCCAGGGTGGTACTGCATTTTATTATACTCGGCATCGCCAGAGTGTTACTGTATTTTATTATACTTGGCATCGCCAGAGTGTTACTGTATTTTATTATACTCGGCATCGCCAGAGTGTTACTGCATTTTATTATACTCGGCATCGCCAGAGTGTTACTGTATTTTATTATACTCGGCATCGCCAGGGTGTTACTGCATTTTATTATACTCGGCATCGCCAGTGTGTTACTGCATTTTATTATACTCGGCATCGCCAGGGTGTTACTGTATTTTATTATACTCGGCATCGCCAGAGAGTTACTGCATTTTATTATACTCGGCATCGCCAGACTGTTACTGTATTTTATTATACTCGGCATCGCCAGTGTGTTACTGTATTTTATTATACTCGGCATCGCCAGAGTGTTACTGTATTTTATTATAATCGGCATCGCCAGTGTGTTACTGTATTTTATTATACTCGGCATCGCCAGGGTGTTACTGTATTTTATTATACTCGGCATCGCCAGTGTATTACTGTATTTTATTATACTCGGCATCGCCAGAGTGTTACTGTATTTTATTACATATGGCATCGCCAGTGTGTTACTGTATTTTATTATACTCGGCATCGCCAGAGTGTTACTGTATTTTATTATACTCGGCATCGCTAGGGTGTTACTGTATTTTATTATACTCGGCATCGCCAGAGTGTTACTGTATTTTATTATACTCGGCATCACCAGTGTGTTACTGTATTTTATTATAATCGGCATCGCCAGTGTGTTACTGTATTTTATTATACTTGGCATCGCCAGGGTGTGACTGTATTTTATTATACTCGGCATCGCCAGAGTGTTACTGTATTTTATTATAATCGGCATCGCCAGTGTGTTACTGTATTTTATTATACTCGGCATCGCCAGAGTGTTACTGTATTTTATTACATATGGCATCGCCAGTGTGTTACTGTATTTTATTATACTCGGCATCGCCAGGGAGTTTCTGTATTTTATTATACTCGGCATCGGCAGTGTGTTACTGCATTTTATTATACTCGGCATCGCCAGGGTGTTACTGTATTTTATTATACTCGGCATCGCCAGAGTGTTACTGTATTTTATTATACTCGGCATCGCCAGGGTGTTTATTTATTTTATTATACTCGGCATCGCCAGAGTGTTACTGTATTTTATTATACTCGGCATCGTCAGAGTGTTACTGTATTTTATTATACTCGGCATCGCCAGAGTGTTACTGCATTTTATTATACTCGGCATCGCCAGGGTGTTACTGTATTTTATTATACTCGGCATCGCCAGAGTGTTACTGCATCTTATTACATATGGCATCGCCAGGGTGTTACTGTATTTTATTATACTCGGCATCGCCAGAGTGTTACTGCATTTTATTATACTCGGCATTGCCAGACTGTTACTGTATTTTATTATACTCGGCATCGCCAGTGTGTTACTGTATTTTATTATACTCGGCATCGCCAGAGTGTTACTGTATTTTATTATAATCGGCATCGCCAGTGTGTTACTGTATTTTATTATACTCGGCATCGCCAGGGTGTTACTGTATTTTATTATACTCGGCATCGCCAGAGTGTTACTGTATTTTATTACATATGGCATCGCCAGTGTGTTACTGTATTTTATTATACTCGGCATCGCCAGAGTGTTACTGTATTTTATTATACTCGGCATCGCTAGGGTGTTACTGTATTTTATTATACTCGGCATCGTCAGAGTGTTACTGCATTTTATTATACTCGGCATCGCCAGGGTGTTACTGTATTTTATTATACTCGGCATCGCCAGGGTGTTACTGTATTTTATTATACTCGGCATCGCCAGAGTGTTACTGCATTTTATTACATATGGCATCGCCAGAGTGTTACTGTATTTTATTATACTCGGCATCGCCAGGGTGTTACTGTATTTTATTATACTCGGCATCGCCAGAGTGTTACTGTATTTTATTATACTCGGCATCGTCAGAGTGTTACTGTATTTTATTATACTCGGCATCGCCAGAGTGTTACTGCATCTTATTATACTCGGCATCGCCAGTGTGTTACTGCATTTTATTATACTCGGCATCGCCAGGGTGTTACTGTTTTTTATTATACTCGGCATCGCCAGAGTGTTACTGCATTTTATTATACTCGGCATCGCCAGTGTGTTACTGCATTTTATTATACTCGGCATCGCCAGGGTGTTACTGTTTTTTATTATACTCGGCATCGCCAGAGTGTTACTGCATTTTATTATACTCGGCATCGCCAGTGTGTTACTGCATTTTATTATACTCGGCATCGCCAGGGTGTTACTGTTTTTTATTATACTCGGCATCGCCAGAGTGTTACTGCATCTTATTACATATGGCATCGCCAGTGTGTTACTGTATTTTATTATACTCGGCATCGCCAGAGTGTTACTGTATTTTATTATACTCGGCATCGCCAGGGTGTTACTGTATTTTATTATACTCGGCATCGCCAGAGTGTTACCGCATTTTATTATACTCGGCATCGCCAGGGTGTTACTGCATTTTATTATACTCGGCATCGCCCGGGTGTTACCGTATTTTATTATACACGGCATCGCCAGAGTGTTACTGCATTTTATTATACTCGGCATCGCCAGTGTGTTACTGCATTTTATTATACTCGGCATCGCCAGGGTGTTACTGTATTTTATTATACTCGGCATCGCCAGTGTGTTACTGTATTTTATTATACTTGGCATCGCCAGGGTGTGACTGTATTTTATTATACTCGGCATCGCCAGAGTGTTACTGTATTTTATTATAATCGGCATCGCCAGTGTGTTACTGTATTTTATTATACTCGGCTTCGCCAGAGTGTTACTGTATTTTATTACATATGGCATCGCCAGTGTGTTACTGTATTTTATTATACTCGGCATCGCCAGAGTGTTACTGTATTTTATTATAATCGGCATCGCCAGTGTGTTACTGTATTTTATTATACTCGGCATCGCCAGGGTGTTACTGTATTTTATTATACTCGGCATCGCCAGAGTGTTACTGTATTTTATTACATATGGCATCGCCAGTGTGTTACTGTATTTTATTATACTCGGCATCGCCAGAGTGTTACTGTATTTTATTATACTCGGCATCGCTAGGGTGTTACTGTATTTTATTATACTCGGCATCGTCAGAGTGTTACTGCATTTTATTATACTCGGCATCGCCAGGGTGTTACTGTATTTTATTATACTCGGCATCGCCAGAGTGTTACTGTATTTTATTATACTCGGCATCGCCAGGGTGTTACTGTATTTTATTATACTCGGCATCGCCAGAGTGTTACTGCATTTTATTACATATGGCATCGCCAGAGTGTTACTGTATTTTATTATACTCGGCATCGCCAGGGTGTTACTGTATTTTATTATACTCGGCATCGCCAGAGTGTTACTGTATTTTATTATACTCGGCATCGTCAGAGTGTTACTGTATTTTATTATACTCGGCATCGCCAGAGTGTTACTGCATCTTATTATACTCGGCATCGCCAGTGTGTTACTGCATATTATTATACTCGGCATCGCCAGGGTGTTACTGCTTTTTATTATACTCGGCATCGCCAGAGTGTTACTGCATTTTATTATACTCGGCATCGCCAGTGTGTTACTGCATTTTATTATACTCGGCATCGCCAGGGTGTTACTGTTTTTTATTATACTCGGCATCGCCAGAGTGTTACTGCATTTTATTATACTCGGCATCGCCAGTGTGTTACTGCATTTTATTATACTCGGCATCGCCAGGGTGTTTCTGATTTTTATTATACTCGGCTTCGCCAGAGTGTTACTGCATCTTATTACATATGGCATCGCCAGTGTGTTACTGTATTTTATTATACTCGGCATCGCCAGAGTGTTACTGTATTTTATTATACTCGGCATCGCCAGAGTGTTACCGCATTTTATTATACTCGGCATCGCCAGGGTGTTACTGCATTTTATTATACTCGGCATCGCCCGGGTGTTACCGTATTTTATTATACACGGCATCGCCAGAGTGTTACTGTATTTTATTATACTCGGCATCGCCAGCGGGTTACTGCATTTTATTATACTCGGCATCGCCAGAGTGTTACTGTATTTTATTATACTCGGCATCACCAGTGTGTTACTGTATTTTATTATAATCGGCATCGCCAGTGTGTTACTGTATTTTATTATACTTGGCATCGCCAGTGTGTGACTGTATTTTATTATACTCGGCATCACCAGGGTGTTACTGTATTTTATTATACTCGGCATCGCCAGTGTGTTACTGCATTTTATTATACTCGGCATCGCCAGAGTGTTACTGCATTTTATTACATATGGCATCGCCAGTGTGTTACTGTATTTTATTATACTCGGCATCGCCAGGGTGTTACTATATTTTATTATACTCGGCATCGCCAGGGTGTTACTGTATTTTATTATACTCAGCATCGCCAGAGTGTTACTGCATTTTAATATACTCGGCATCACCAGGGTGTTACTGTATTTTATTATACTCGGCATCGCCAGAGTGTTACTGCATTTTATTATACTCGGCATCGCCAGAGTGTTACTGTATTTTATTATACTCGGCATCGCCAGCGGGTTACTGCATTTTATTATACTCGGCATCGCCAGTGTGTTACTGCATTTTATTATACTCGGCATCGCCAGAGTGTTACTGTATTTTATTATACTCGGCATCGCCAGAGTGTTACTGCATTTTATTATACTCGGCATCGCCAGAGTGTTACTGCATTTTATTACATATGGCATCGCCAGGGTGCTACTGTATTTTATTATACTCGGCATCGCCAGGGTGTGACTGTATTTTATTATACTCGGCATCACCAGGGTGTTACTGTATTTTATTATACTCGGCATCGCCAGTGTGTTACTGCATTTTATTATACTCGGCATCGCCAGAGTGTTACTGCATTTTATTACATATGGCATCGCCAGTGTGTTACTGTATTTTATTATACTCGGCATCGCCAGGGTGTTACTATATTTTATTATACTCGGCATCGCCAGGGTGTTACTGTATTTTATTATACTCAGCATCGCCAGAGTGTTACTGCATTTTATTATACTCGGCATCGCCAGGGTGTTACTGTATTTTATTATACTCGGCATCGCCAGAGTGTTACTGCATTTTATTATACTCGGCATCGCCAGAGTGTTACTGCATTTTATTACATATGGCATCGCCAGGGTGCTACTGTATTTTATTATACTCGGCATCGCCAGGGTGTGACTGTATTTAATTATACTCGGCATCGCCAGGGTGTTACTGTATTTTATTATACTCGGCATCGCCAGAGTGTTACTGTATTTTATTATACTCGGCACCGCCAGAGTGTTACTGCATTTTATTATACTCGGCATCGCCAGTGTGTTACTGTATTTTATTATACTCGGCATCGCCAGGGTGTTACTGCATTTTATTATACTCGGCATCGCCAGAGTGTTACTGTATTTTATTATACTCAGCATCGCCAGTGTGTTACTGTATTTTATTACACACAACAGCACCAGGGTGTTACTGTATTTTATTACAGACAACAGCACCAGAGTGTTACTGTATTTTATTATACTCGGCATCGGCAGTGTGGAACTGCATTTTATTATACTCGGCATCGCCAGTGTGTACTGCATTTTATTATACTCGGCATTGCCAGAGTGTTACTGTATTTTATTATACTCGGCATCGCCAGGCTGTTACTGTATTTTATTATACTCGGCATCGCCAGTGTGTTACTGGATTTTATTATACTCGGCATCGTCAGAGTGTTACTGTATTTTATTATACTCGGCATCGCCAGAGTGTTACTGCATCTTATTATACTCGGCATCGCCAGGGTCTTACTGTATTTTATTATACTCGGCATCGCCAGTGTGTTACTGTATGTTATTATACTCGGCATCGCCAGTGTGTTACTGTATTTTATTATACTCGGCATCGCCAGGGTGTTACTGCATTTTATTATACTCGGCATCGCCAGTGTGTTACTGCATTTTATTATACTCGGCATCGCCAGGGTGTTACTGTATTTTATTATACTCGGCATCGCCAGAGAGTTACTGCATTTTATTATACTCGGCATCGCCAGACTGTTACTGTATTTTATTATACTCGGCATCGCCAGTGTGTTACTGTATTTTATTATACTCGGCATCGCCAGAGTGTTACTGTATTTTATTATAATCGGCATCGCCAGTGTGTTACTGTATTTTATTATACTCGGCATCGCCAGGGTGTTACTGTATTTTATTATACTCGGCATCGCCAGTGTATTACTGTATTTTATTATACTCGGCATCGCCAGAGTGTTACTGTATTTTATTACATATGGCATCGCCAGTGTGTTACTGTATTTTATTATACTCGGCATCGCCAGAGTGTTACTGTATTTTATTATACTCGGCATCGCTAGGGTTTTACTGTATTTTATTATACTCGGCATCGCCAGAGTGTTACTGTATTTTATTATACTCGGCATCGCCAGAGTGTTACTGTATTTTATTATACTCGGCATCACCAGTGTGTTACTGTATTTTATTATAATCGGCATCGCCAGTGTGTTACTGTATTTTATTATACTTGGCATCGCCAGGGTGTGACTGTATTTTATTATACTCGGCATCGCCAGAGTGTTACTGTATTTTATTATAATCGGCATCGCCAGTGTGTTACTGTATTTTATTATACTCGGCATCGCCAGAGTGTTACTGTATTTTATTACATATGGCATCGCCAGTGTGTTACTGTATTTTATTATACTCGGCATCGCCAGGGAGTTTCTGTATTTTATTATACTCGGCATCGCCAGAGTGTTACTGTATTTTATTATACTCGGCATCGCCAGGGTGTTACTGTATTTTATTATACTCGGCATCGCCAGAGTGTTACTGTATTTTATTATACTCGGCATCGCCAGGGTGTTTATTTATTTTATTATACTCGGCATCGCCAGAGTGTTACTGTATTTTATTATACTCGGCATCGTCAGAGTGTTACTGTATTTTATTATACTCGGCATCGCCAGAGTGTTACTGCATTTTATTATACTCGGCATCGCCAGGGTGTTACTGTATTTTATTATACTCGGCATCGCCAGAGTGTTACTGCATCTTATTACATATGGCATCGCCAGGGTGTTACTGTATTTTATTATACTCGGCATCGCCAGAGTGTTACTGCATTTTATTATACTCGGCATTGCCAGACTGTTACTGTATTTTATTATACTCGGCATCGCCAGTTGTTACTGTATTTTATTATACTCGGCATCGCCAGAGTGTTACTGTATTTTATTATAATCGGCATCGCCAGTGTGTTACTGTATTTTATTATACTCGGCATCGCCAGGGTGTTACTGTATTTTATTATACTCGGCATCGCCAGAGTGTTACTGTATTTTATTACATATGGCATCGCCAGTGTGTTACTGTATTTTATTATACTCGGCATCGCCAGAGTGTTACTGTATTTTATTATACTCGGCATCGCTAGGGTGTTACTGTATTTTATTATACTCGGCATCGTCAGAGTGTTACTGCATTTTATTATACTCGGCATCGCCAGGGTGTTACTGTATTTTATTATACTCGGCATCGCCAGGGTGTTACTGTATTTTATTATACTCGGCATCGCCAGAGTGTTACTGCATTTTATTACATATGGCATCGCCAGAGTGTTACTGTATTTTATTATACTCGGCATCGCCAGGGTGTTACTGTATTTTATTATACTCGGCATCGCCAGAGTGTTACTGTATTTTATTATACTCGGCATCGTCAGAGTGTTACTGTATTTTATTATACTCGGCATCGCCAGAGTGTTACTGCATCTTATTATACTCGGCATCGCCAGTGTGTTACTGCATTTTATTATACTCGGCATCGCCAGGGTGTTACTGTTTTTTATTATACTCGGCATCGCCAGAGTGTTACTGCATTTTATTATACTCGGCATCGCCAGTGTGTTACTGCATTTTATTATACTCGGCATCGCCAGGGTGTTACTGTTTTTTATTATACTCGGCATCGCCAGAGTGTTACTGCATTTTATTATACTCGGCATCGCCAGTGTGTTACTGCATTTTATTATACTCGGCATCGCCAGGGTGTTACTGTTTTTTATTATACTCGGCATCGCCAGAGTGTTACTGCATCTTATTACATATGGCATCGCCAGTGTGTTACTGTATTTTATTATACTCGGCATCGCCAGAGTGTTACTGTATTTTATTATACTCGGCATCGCCAGGGTGTTACTGTATTTTATTATACTCGGCATCGCCAGAGTGTTACCGCATTTTATTATACTCGGCATCGCCAGGGTGTTACTGCATTTTATTATACTCGGCATCGCCCGGGTGTTACCGTATTTTATTATACACGGCATCGCCAGAGTGTTACTGCATTTTATTATACTCGGCATCGCCAGTGTGTTACTGCATTTTATTATACTCGGCATCGCCAGGGTGTTACTGTATTTTATTATACTCGGCATCGCCAGTGTGTTACTGTATTTTATTATACTTGGCATCGCCAGGGTGTGACTGTATTTTATTATACTCGGCATCGCCAGAGTGTTACTGTATTTTATTATAATCGGCATCGCCAGTGTGTTACTGTATTTTATTATACTCGGCTTCGCCAGAGTGTTACTGTATTTTATTACATATGGCATCGCCAGTGTGTTACTGTATTTTATTATACTCGGCATCGCCAGAGTGTTACTGTATTTTATTATAATCGGCATCGCCAGTGTGTTACTGTATTTTATTATACTCGGCATCGCCAGGGTGTTACTGTATTTTATTATACTCGGCATCGCCAGAGTGTTACTGTATTTTATTACATATGGCATCGCCAGTGTGTTACTGTATTTTATTATACTCGGCATCGCCAGAGTGTTACTGTATTTTATTATACTCGGCATCGCTAGGGTGTTACTGTATTTTATTATACTCGGCATCGTCAGAGTGTTACTGCATTTTATTATACTCGGCATCGCCAGGGTGTTACTGTATTTTATTATACTCGGCATCGCCAGAGTGTTACTGTATTTTATTATACTCGGCATCGCCAGGGTGTTACTGTATTTTATTATACTCGGCATCGCCAGAGTGTTACTGCATTTTATTACATATGGCATCGCCAGAGTGTTACTGTATTTTATTATACTCGGCATCGCCAGGGTGTTACTGTATTTTATTATACTCGGCATCGCCAGAGTGTTACTGTATTTTATTATACTCGGCATCGTCAGAGTGTTACTGTATTTTATTATACTCGGCATCGCCAGAGTGTTACTGCATCTTATTATACTCGGCATCGCCAGTGTGTTACTGCATATTATTATACTCGGCATCGCCAGGGTGTTACTGCTTTTTATTATACTCGGCATCGCCAGAGTGTTACTGCATTTTATTATACTCGGCATCGCCAGTGTGTTACTGCATTTTATTATACTCGGCATCGCCAGGGTGTTACTGTTTTTTATTATACTCGGCATCGCCAGAGTGTTACTGCATTTTATTATACTCGGCATCGCCAGTGTGTTACTGCATTTTATTATACTCGGCATCGCCAGGGTGTTTCTGATTTTTATTATACTCGGCTTCGCCAGAGTGTTACTGCATCTTATTACATATGGCATCGCCAGTGTGTTACTGTATTTTATTATACTCGGCATCGCCAGAGTGTTACTGTATTTTATTATACTCGGCATCGCCAGGGTGTTACTGTATTTTATTATACTCGGCATCGCCAGAGTGTTACTGTATTTTATTATACTCGGCATCGCCAGAGTGTTACCGCATTTTATTATACTCGGCATCGCCAGGGTGTTACTGCATTTTATTATACTCGGCATCGCCCGGGTGTTACCGTATTTTATTATACACGGCATCGCCAGAGTGTTACTGTATTTTATTATACTCGGCATCGCCAGCGGGTTACTGCATTTTATTATACTCGGCATCGCCAGAGTGTTACTGTATTTTATTATACTCGGCATCACCAGTGTGTTACTGTATTTTATTATAATCGGCATCGCCAGTGTGTTACTGTATTTTATTATACTTGGCATCGCCAGTGTGTGACTGTATTTTATTATACTCGGCATCACCAGGGTGTTACTGTATTTTATTATACTCGGCATCGCCAGTGTGTTACTGCATTTTATTATACTCGGCATCGCCAGAGTGTTACTGCATTTTATTACATATGGCATCGCCAGTGTGTTACTGTATTTTATTATACTCGGCATCGCCAGGGTGTTACTATATTTTATTATACTCGGCATCGCCAGGGTGTTACTGTATTTTATTATACTCAGCATCGCCAGAGTGTTACTGCATTTTAATATACTCGGCATCACCAGGGTGTTACTGTATTTTATTATACTCGGCATCGCCAGAGTGTTACTGCATTTTATTATACTCGGCATCGCCAGAGTGTTACTGTATTTTATTATACTCGGCATCGCCAGCGGGTTACTGCATTTTATTATACTCGGCATCGCCAGTGTGTTACTGCATTTTATTATACTCGGCATCGCCAGAGTGTTACTGTATTTTATTATACTCGGCATCGCCAGAGTGTTACTGCATTTTATTATACTCGGCATCGCCAGAGTGTTACTGCATTTTATTACATATGGCATCGCCAGGGTGCTACTGTATTTTATTATACTCGGCATCGCCAGGGTGTGACTGTATTTTATTATACTCGGCATCACCAGGGTGTTACTGTATTTTATTATACTCGGCATCGCCAGTGTGTTACTGCATTTTATTATACTCGGCATCGCCAGAGTGTTACTGCATTTTATTACATATGGCATCGCCAGTGTGTTACTGTATTTTATTATACTCGGCATCGCCAGGGTGTTACTATATTTTATTATACTCGGCATCGCCAGGGTGTTACTGTATTTTATTATACTCAGCATCGCCAGAGTGTTACTGCATTTTATTATACTCGGCATCGCCAGGGTGTTACTGTATTTTATTATACTCGGCATCGCCAGAGTGTTACTGCATTTTATTATACTCGGCATCGCCAGAGTGTTACTGCATTTTATTACATATGGCATCGCCAGGGTGCTACTGTATTTTATTATACTCGGCATCGCCAGGGTGTGACTGTATTTAATTATACTCGGCATCGCCAGGGTGTTACTGTATTTTATTATACTCGGCATCGCCAGAGTGTTACTGCATTTTATTACATATGGCATCGCCAGGGTGCTACTGTATTTTATTATACTCGGCATCGCCAGGGTGTGACTGTATTTAATTATACTCGGCATCGCCAGGGTGTTACTGTATTTTATTATACTCGGCATCGCCAGAGTGTTACTGTATTTTATTATACTCGGCACCGCCAGAGTGTTACTGCATTTTATTATACTCGGCATCGCCAGTGTGTTACTGTATTTTATTATACTCGGCATCGCCAGGGTGTGACTGTATTTAATTATACTCGGCATCGCCAGGGTGTTACTGTATTTTATTATACTCGGCATCGCCAGAGTGTTACTGTATTTTATTATACTCGGCACCGCCAGAGTGTTACTGCATTTTATTATACTCGGCATCGCCAGTGTGTTACTGTATTTTATTATACTCGGCATCGGCAGTGTGGAACTGCATTTTATTATACTCGGCATCGCCAGTGTGTACTGCATTTTATTATACTCGGCATTGCCAGAGTGTTACTGTATTTTATTATACTCGGCATCGCCAGGCTGTTACTGTATTTTATTATACTCGGCATCGCCAGTGTGTTACTGGATTTTATTATACTCGGCATCGTCAGAGTGTTACTGTATTTTATTATACTCGGCATCGCCAGAGTGTTACTGCATCTTATTATACTCGGCATCGCCAGGGTCTTACTGTATTTTATTATACTCGGCATCGCCAGTGTGTTACTGTATGTTATTATACTCGGCATCGCCAGTGTGTTACTGCATTTTATTATACTCGGCATCGCCAGAGTGTTACTGTATTTTATTATACTCGGCATCACCAGGGTGTTACTGTATTTTATTATACTCGGCATCGCCAGGGTGTTACTGTATTTAATTATACTCGGCATCGCCAGGGTGTTACTGTATTTTATTATACTCGGCATCGCCAGAGTGTTACTGTATTTTATTATACTCGGCACCGCCAGAGTGTTACTGCATTTTATTATACTCGGCATCACCAGGGTGTTACTGTATTTTATTATACTCGGCATCGCCATTGTGTTACTGTATTTTTTTATACTCGGCATCGCCAGTGTGTTACTGCATTTTATTATACTCGGCATCGCCAGAGTGTTACTGTATTTTATTATACTCAGCATCGCCAGTGTGTTACTGTATTTTATTATACTCGGCATCGCCAGGGTGTTACTGCATTTTATTATACTCGGCATCGCCAGGGTGTTACTGTATTTTATTATACTCGGCATCGCCAGGGTGTTACTGCATTTTATTATACTCGGCATCGCCAGAGTGTTACTGTATTTTATTATACTCGGCATCGCCAGGGTGTTACTGTATTTTATTATACTCGGCATCGCCAGAGTGTTACTGCATTTTATTATACTCGGCATCGCCAGAGTGTTACTGTATTTTATTATACTCGGCATCGCCAGGGTGTTACTGCATTTTATTATACTCGGCATCGCCAGTGTGTTACTGCATTTTATTATACTCGGCATCGCCAGGGTGTTACTGTATTTTATTATACTCGGCATCGCCAGAGTGTTACTGCATTTTATTATACTCGGCATCGCCAGACTGTTACTGTATTTTATTATACTCGGCATCGCCAGTGTGTTACTGTATTTTATTATACTCGGCATCGCCAGAGTGTTACTGTATTTTATTATAATCGGCATCGCCAGTGTGTTACTGTATTTTATTATACTCGGCATCGCCAGGGTGTTACTGTATTTTATTATACTCGGCATCGCCAGTGTATTACTGTATTTTATTATACTCGGCATCGCCAGAGTGTTACTGTATTTTATTACATATGGCATCGCCAGTGTGTTACTGTATTTTATTATACTCGGCATCGCCAGAGTGTTACTGTATTTTATTATACTCGGCATCGCTAGGGTGTTACTGTATTTTATTATACTCGGCATCGTCAGAGTGTTACTGCATTTTATTATACTCGGCATCGCCAGGGTGTTACTGTATTTTATTATACTCGGCATCGCCAGAGTTTTACTGTATTTTATTATACTCGGCATCGCCAGCGGGTTACTGCATTTTATTATACTCGGCATCGCCAGAGTGTTACTGTATTTTATTATACTCGGCATCACCAGTGTGTTACTGTATTTTATTATAATCGGCATCGCCAGTGTGTTACTGTATTTTATTATACTTGGCATCGCCAGGGTGTGACTGTATTTTATTATACTCGGCATCGCCAGAGTGTTACTGTATTTTATTATAATCGGCATCGCCAGTGTGTTACTGTATTTTATTATACTCGGCATCGCCAGAGTGTTACTGTATTTTATTACATATGGCATCGCCAGGGTGTTACTGTATTTTATTACAGACAACAGCACCAGTGTGTTACTGCATTTTATTACACACAACAGCACCAGGGTGTTACTGCATTTTATTACACACGGCATCGCCAGGGTGTTACTGAATTTTATTACACACGGCTTCGCCAGGGTGTTACTGTATTTTATTACACACAACAGCACCAGGGTGTTACTGCATTTTATTACACACAACAGCACCAGGGTGTTACTGTATTTTATTACAGACAACAGCACCAGAGTGTTACTGTATTTTATTATACTCGGCATCGGCAGTGTGGAACTGCATTTTATTATACTCGGCATCGCCAGTGTGTTACTGTATTTTATTATACTCGGCATCGCCAGGGTGTTACTGCATTTTATTATACTCGGCATCACCAGGGTGTTACTGTATTTTATTATACTCGACATCGCCAGTGTGTTACTGCATTTTATTATACTCGGCATCGCCAGGGTGTTACTGTATTTTATTATACTCGGCATCGCCAGTGTGTTACTGCATTTTATTATACTCGGCATTGCCAGAGTGTTACTGTATTTTATTATACTCGGCATCGCCAGGCTGTTACTGTATTTTATTATACTCGGCATCGCCAGTGTGTTACTGGATTTTATTATACTCGGCATCGCCAGTGTGTTACTGGATTTTATTATACTCGGCATCGCCAGTGTGTTACTGCATTTTATTAAACTCGGCATCGCCAGAGTGTTACTGTATTTTAATATACTCGGCATCACCAGGATGTTACTGTATTTTATTATACTCGGCATCGCCAGTGTGTTACTGCATTTTATTATACTCGGCATCGCCAGAGTGTTACTGTATTTTATTATACTCGGCATCACCAGGGTGTTACTGTATTTTATTATACTCGGCATCGCCAGTGTGTTACTGCATTTTATTATACTCGGCATCGCCAGAGTGTTACTGCATTTTATTACATATGGCATCGCCAGTGTGTTACTGTATTTTATTATACTCGGCATCGCCAGGGTGTTACTATATTTTATTATACTCGGCATCGCCAGGGTGTTACTGTATTTTATTATACTCAGCATCGCCAGAGTGTTACTGCATTTTATTATACTCGGCATCGCCAGGGTGTTACTGTATTTTATTATACTCGGCATCGCCAGAGTGTTACTGCATTTTATTATACTCGGCATCGCCAGAGTGTTACTGCATTTTATTACATATGGCATCGCCAGGGTGCTACTGTATTTTATTATACTCGGCATCGCCAGGGTGTGACTGTATTTTATTATACTCGGAATCGCCAGAGTGTTACTGCATTTTATTACATATGGCATCGCCAGTGTGTTACTGTATTTTATTATACTCGGCATCGCCAGAGTGTTACTGTATTTAATTATACTCGGCATCGCCAGGGTGTTACTGTATTTTATTATACACGGCATCGCCAGAGTGTTACTGTATTTTATTATACTCGGCACCGCCAGAGTGTTACTGCATTTTATTATACTCGGCATCACCAGGGTGTTACTGTATTTTATTATACTCGGCATCGCCAGGGTGTTACTGCATTTTATTATACTCGGCATCGCCAGAGTGTTACTGTATTTTATTATACTCAGCATCGCCAGTGTGTTACTGTATTTTATTATACTCGGCATCGCCAGGGTGTTACTGCATTTTATTATACTCGGCATCGCCAGGGTGGTACTGCATTTTATTATAATCGGCATCGCCAGAGTGTTACTGTATTTTATTATACTCGGCATCGCCAGGGTGTTACTGTATTTTATTATACTCGGCATCGCCAGAGTGTTACTGCATTTTATTATACTCGGCATCGCCAGAGTGTTACTGTATTTTATTATACTCGGCATCGCCAGGGTGTTACTGCATTTTATTATACTCGGCATCGCCAGTGTGTTACTGCATTTTATTATACTCGGCATCGCCAGGGTGTTACTGTATTTTATTATACTCGGCATCGCCAGAGAGTTACTGCATTTTATTATACTCGGCATCGCCAGACTGTTACTGTATTTTATTATACTCGGCATCGCCAGTGTGTTACTGTATTTTATTATACTCGGCATCGCCAGAGTGTTACTGTATTTTATTATAATCGGCATCGCCAGTGTGTTACTGTATTTTATTATACTCGGCATCGCCAGGGTGTTACTGTATTTTATTATACTCGGCATCGCCAGTGTATTACTGTATTTTATTATACTCGGCATCGCCAGAGTGTTACTGTATTTTATTACATATGGCATCGCCAGTGTGTTACTGTATTTTATTATACTCGGCATCGCCAGAGTGTTACTGTATTTTATTATACTCGGCATCGCTAGGGTGTTACTGTATTTTATTATACTCGGCATCGCCAGAGTGTTACTGTATTTTATTATACTCGGCATCACCAGTGTGTTACTGTATTTTATTATAATCGGCATCGCCAGTGTGTTACTGTATTTTATTATACTTGGCATCGCCAGGGTGTGACTGTATTTTATTATACTCGGCATCGCCAGAGTGTTACTGTATTTTATTATAATCGGCATCGCCAGTGTGTTACTGTATTTTATTATACTCGGCATCGCCAGAGTGTTACTGTATTTTATTACATATGGCATCGCCAGTGTGTTACTGTATTTTATTATACTCGGCATCGCCAGGGAGTTTCTGTATTTTATTATACTCGGCATCGCCAGAGTGTTACTGTATTTTATTATACTCGGCATCGCCAGGGTGTTACTGTATTTTATTATACTCGGCATCGCCAGAGTGTTACTGTATTTTATTATACTCGGCATCGCCAGGGTGTTTATTTATTTTATTATACTCGGCATCGCCAGAGTGTTACTGTATTTTATTATACTCGGCATCGTCAGAGTGTTACTGTATTTTATTATACTCGGCATCGCCAGAGTGTTACTGCATCTTATTACATATGGCATCGCCAGGGTGTTACTGTATTTTATTATACTCGGCATCGCCAGAGTGTTACTGCATTTTATTATACTCGGCATTGCCAGACTGTTACTGTATTTTATTATACTCGGCATCGCCAGTGTGTTACTGTATTTTATTATACTCGGCATCGCCAGAGTGTTACTGTATTTTATTATAATCGGCATCGCCAGTGTGTTACTGTATTTTATTATACTCGGCATCGCCAGGGTGTTACTGTATTTTATTATACTCGGCATCGCCAGAGTGTTACTGTATTTTATTACATATGGCATCGCCAGTGTGTTACTGTATTTTATTATACTCGGCATCGCCAGAGTGTTACTGTATTTTATTATACTCGGCATCGCTAGGGTGTTACTGTATTTTATTATACTCGGCATCGTCAGAGTGTTACTGCATTTTATTATACTCGGCATCGCCAGGGTGTTACTGTATTTTATTATACTCGGCATCGCCAGGGTGTTACTGTATTTTATTATACTCGGCATCGCCAGAGTGTTACTGCATTTTATTACATATGGCATCGCCAGAGTGTTACTGTATTTTATTATACTCGGCATCGCCAGGGTGCTACTGTATTTTATTATACTCGGCATCGCCAGAGTGTTACTGTATTTTATTATACTCGGCATCGTCAGAGTGTTACTGTATTTTATTATACTCGGCATCGCCAGAGTGTTACTGCATCTTATTATACTCGGCATCGCCAGTGTGTTACTGCATTTTATTATACTCGGCATCGCCAGGGTGTTACTGTTTTTTATTATACTCGGCATCGCCAGAGTGTTACTGCATTTTATTATACTCGGCATCGCCAGTGTGTTACTGCATTTTATTATACTCGGCATCGCCAGGGTGTTACTGTTTTTTATTATACTCGGCATCGCCAGAGTGTTACTGCATTTTATTATACTCGGCATCGCCAGTGTGTTACTGCATTTTATTATACTCGGCATCGCCAGGGTGTTACTGTTTTTTATTATACTCGGCATCGCCTGAGTGTTACTGCATCTTATTACATATGGCATCACCAGTGTGTTACTGTATTTTATTATACTCGGCATCGCCAGAGTGTTACTGTATTTTATTATACTCGGCATCGCCAGGGTGTTACTGTATTTTATTATACTCGGCATCGCCAGAGTGTTACCGCATTTTATTATACTCGGCATCGCCAGGGTGTTACTGCATTTTATTATACTCGGCATCGCCCGGGTGTTACCGTATTTTATTATACACGGCATCGCCAGAGTGTTACTGCATTTTATTATACTCGGCATCGCCAGTGTGTTACTGCATTTTATTATACTCGGCATCGCCAGGGTGTTACTGTATTTTATTATACTCGGCATCGCCAGTGTGTTACTGTATTTTATTATACTTGGCATCGCCAGGGTGTGACTGTATTTTATTATACTCGGCATCGCCAGAGTGTTACTGTATTTTATTATAATCGGCATCGCCAGTGTGTTACTGTATTTTATTATACTCGGCTTCGCCAGAGTGTTACTGTATTTTATTACATATGGCATCGCCAGTGTGTTACTGTATTTTATTATACTCGGCATCGCCAGAGTGTTACTGTATTTTATTATAATCGGCATCGCCAGTGTGTTACTGTATTTTATTTTACTCGGCATCGCCAGGGTGTTACTGTATTTTATTATACTCGGCATCGCCAGAGTGTTACTGTATTTTATTACATATGGCATCGCCAGTGTGTTACTGTATTTTATTATACTCGGCATCGCCAGAGTGTTACTGTATTTTATTATACTCGGCATCGCTAGGGTGTTACTGTATTTTATTATACTCGGCATCGTCAGAGTGTTACTGCATTTTATTATACTCGGCATCGCCAGGGTGTTACTGTATTTTATTATACTCGGCATCGCCAGAGTGTTACTGTATTTTATTATACTCGGCATCGCCAGGGTGTTACTGTATTTTATTATACTCGGCATCGCCAGAGTGTTACTGCATTTTATTACATATGGCATCGCCAGAGTGTTACTGTATTTTATTATACTCGGCATCGCCAGGGTGTTACTGTATTTTATTATACTCGGCATCGCCAGAGTGTTACTGTATTTTATTATACTCGGCATCGTCAGAGTGTTACTGTATTTTATTATACTCGGCATCGCCAGAGTGTTACTGCATCTTATTATACTCGGCATCGCCAGTGTGTTACTGCATATTATTATACTCGGCATCGCCAGGGTGTTACTGCTTTTTATTATACTCGGCATCGCCAGAGTGTTACTGCATTTTATTATACTCGGCATCGCCAGTGTGTTACTGCATTTTATTATACTCGGCATCGCCAGGGTGTTACTGTTTTTTATTATACTCGGCATCGCCAGAGTGTTACTGCATTTTATTATACTCGGCATCGCCAGTGTGTTACTGCATTTTATTATACTCGGCATCGCCAGGGTGTTTCTGATTTTTATTATACTCGGCTTCGCCAGAGTGTTACTGCATCTTATTACATATGGCATCGCCAGTGTGTTACTGTATTTTATTATACTCGGCATCGCCAGAGTGTTACTGTATTTTATTATACTCGGCATCGCCAGGGTGTTACTGTATTTTATTATACTCGGCATCGCCAGAGTGTTACTGTATTTTATTATACTCGGCATCGCCAGAGTGTTACCGCATTTTATTATACTCGGCATCGCCAGGGTGTTACTGCATTTTATTATACTCGGCATCGCCCGGGTGTTACCGTATTTTATTATACACGGCATCGCCAGAGTGTTACTGCATTTTATTATACTCGGCATCGCCAGTGTGTTACTGCATTTTATTATACTCGGCATCGCCAGGGTGTTACTGTATTTTATTATACTCGGCATCGCCAGAGTGTTACTGTATTTTATTATACTCGGCATCGCCAGAGTGTTACTGTATTTTATTATACTCGGCATCACCAGTGTGTTACTGTATTTTATTATAATCGGCATCGCCAGTGTGTTACTGTATTTTATTATACTTGGCATCGCCAGGGTGTTACTGTATTTTATTATACTCGGCATCGCCAGAGTGTTACTGTATTTTATTATACTCGGCATCACCAGTGTGTTACTGTATTTTATTATAATCGGCATCGCCAGTGTGTTACTGTATTTTATTATACTCGGCATCGCCAGAGTGTTACTGTATTTTATTATAATCGGCATCGCCAGTGTGTTACTGTATTTTATTATACTCGGCATCGCCAGAGTGTTACTGTATTTTATTACATATGGCATCGCCAGTGTGTTACTGTATTTTATTATACTCGGCATCGCCAGGGAGTTTCTGTATTTTATTATACTCGGCATCGCCAGAGTGTTACTGTATTTTATTATACTCGGCATCGCCAGGGTGTTACTGTATTTTATTATACTCGGCATCGCCAGAGTGTTACTGCATTTTATTACATATGGCATCGCCAGAGTGTTACTGTATTTTATTATACTCGGCATCGCCAGGGTGTTTATTTATTTTATTATACTCGGCATCGCCAGAGTGTTACTGTATTTTATTATACTCGGCATCGTCAGAGTGTTACTGTATTTTATTATACTCGGCATCGCCAGAGTGTTACTGTATTTTATTATACTCGGCATCGCTAGGGTGTTACTGTATTTTATTATACTCGGCATCGTCAGAGTGTTACTGCATTTTATTATACTCGGCATCGCCAGGGTGTTACTGTATTTTATTATACTCGGCATCGCCAGGGTGTTACTGTATTTTATTATACTCGGCATCGCCAGAGTGTTACTGCATTTTATTACATATGGCATCGCCAGAGTGTTACTGTATTTTATTATACTCGGCATCGCCAGGGTGCTACTGTATTTTATTATACTCGGCATCGCCAGAGTGTTACTGTATTTTATTATACTCGGCATCGTCAGAGTGTTACTGTATTTTATTATACTCGGCATCGCCAGAGTGTTACTGCATCTTATTATACTCGGCATCGCCAGTGTGTTACTGCATTTTATTATACTCGGCATCGCCAGGGTGTTACTGTTTTTTATTATACTCGGCATCGCCAGAGTGTTACTGCATTTTATTATACTCGGCATCGCCAGTGTGTTACTGCATTTTATTATACTCGGCATCGCCAGGGTGTTACTGTTTTTTATTATACTCGGCATCGCCAGAGTGTTACTGCATTTTATTATACTCGGCATCGCCAGTGTGTTACTGCATTTTATTATACTCGGCATCGCCAGGGTGTTACTGTTTTTTATTATACTCGGCATCGCCAGAGTGTTACTGCATCTTATTACATATGGCATCACCAGTGTGTTACTGTATTTTATTATACTCGGCATCGCCAGAGTGTTACTGTATTTTATTATACTCGGCATCGCCAGGGTGTTACTGTATTTTATTATACTCGGCATCGCCAGAGTGTTACCGCATTTTATTATACTCGGCATCGCCAGGGTGTTACTGCATTTTATTATACTCGGCATCGCCCGGGTGTTACCGTATTTTATTATACACGGCATCGCCAGAGTGTTACTGCATTTTATTATACTCGGCATCGCCAGTGTGTTACTGCATTTTATTATACTCGGCATCGCCAGGGTGTTACTGTATTTTATTATACTCGGCATCGCCAGTGTGTTACTGTATTTTATTATACTTGGCATCGCCAGGGTGTGACTGTATTTTATTATACTCGGCATCGCCAGAGTGTTACTGTATTTTATTATAATCGGCATCGCCAGTGTGTTACTGTATTTTATTATACTCGGCTTCGCCAGAGTGTTACTGTATTTTATTACATATGGCATCGCCAGTGTGTTACTGTATTTTATTATACTCGGCATCGCCAGAGTGTTACTGTATTTTATTATAATCGGCATCGCCAGTGTGTTACTGTATTTTATTATACTCGGCATCGCCAGGGTGTTACTGTATTTTATTATACTCGGCATCGCCAGAGTGTTACTGTATTTTATTACATATGGCATCGCCAGTGTGTTACTGTATTTTATTATACTCGGCATCGCCAGAGTGTTACTGTATTTTATTATACTCCGCATCGCTAGGGTGTTACTGTATTTTATTATACTCGGCATCGTCAGAGTGTTACTGCATTTTATTATACTCGGCATCGCCAGGGTGTTACTGTATTTTATTATACTCGGCATCGCCAGAGTGTTACTGTATTTTATTATACTTGGCATCGCCAGGGTGTTACTGTATTTTATTATACTCGGCATCGCCAGAGTGTTACTGCATTTTATTACATATGGCATCGCCAGAGTGTTACTGTATTTTATTATACTCGGCATCGCCAGGGTGTTACTGTATTTTATTATACTCGGCATCGCCAGAGTGTTACTGTATTTTATTATACTCGGCATCGTCAGAGTGTTACTGTATTTTATTATACTCGGCATCGCCAGAGTGTTACTGCATCTTATTATACTCGGCATCGCCAGTGTGTTACTGCATATTATTATACTCGGCATCGCCAGGGTGTTACTGCTTTTTATTATACTCGGCATCGCCAGAGTGTTACTGCATTTTATTATACTCGGCATCGCCAGTGTGTTACTGCATTTTATTATACTCGGCATCGCCAGGGTGTTACTGTTTTTTATTATACTCGGCATCGCCAGTGTGTTACTGCATTTTATTATACTCGGCATCGCCAGGGTGTTTCTGATTTTTATTATACTCGGCTTCGCCAGAGTGTTACTGCATCTTATTACATATGGCATCGCCAGTGTGTTACTGTATTTTATTATACTCGGCATCGCCAGAGTGTTACTGTATTTTATTATACTCGGCATCGCCAGGGTGTTACTGTATTTTATTATACTCGGCATCGCCAGAGTGTTACTGTATTTTATTATACTCGGCATCGCCAGAGTGTTACCGCATTTTATTATACTCGGCATCGCCAGGGTGTTACTGCATTTTATTATACTCGGCATCGCCCGGGTGTTACCGTATTTTATTATACACGGCATCGCCAGAGTGTTACTGCATTTTATTATACTCGGCATCGCCAGTGTGTTACTGCATTTTATTATACTCGGCATCGCCAGTGTGTTACTGCATTTTATTATACTCGGCATCACCAGGGTGTTACTGTATTTTATTATACTCGGCATCGCCAGAGTGTTACTGTATTTAATTATACTCGGCATCGCCAGTGTGTTACTGTATTTTATTATAATCGGCATCGCCAGTGTGTTACTGTATTTTATTATACTTGGCATCGCCAGGGTGTTACTGTATTTTATTATACTCGGCATCGCCAGAGTGTTACTGTATTTTATTATACTCGGCATCACCAGTGTGTTACTGTATTTTATTATAATCGGCATCGCCAGTGTGTTACTGTATTTTATTATACTCGGCATCGCCAGAGTGTTACTGTATTTTATTATAATCGGCATCGCCAGTGTGTTACTGTATTTTATTATACTCGGCATCGCCAGAGTGTTACTGTATTTTATTACATATGGCATCGCCAGTGTGTTACTGTATTTTATTATACTCGGCATCGCCAGGGAGTTTCTGTATTTTATTATACTCGGCATCGCCAGAGTGTTACTGTATTTTATTATACTCGGCATCGCCAGGGTGTTACTGTATTTTATTATACTCGGCATCGCCAGAGTGTTACTGCATTTTATTACATATGGCATCGCCAGAGTGTTACTGTATTTTATTATACTCGGCATCGCCAGGGTGTTTATTTATTTTATTATACTCGGCATCGCCAGAGTGTTACTGTATTTTATTATACTCGGCATCGTCAGAGTGTTACTGTATTTTATTATACTCGGCATCGCCAGAGTGTTACTGCATTTTATTATACTCGGCATTGCCAGACTGTTACTGTATTTTATTATACTCGGCATCGCCAGTGTGTTACTGTATTTTATTATACTCGGCATCGCCAGAGTGTTACTGTATTTTATTATAATCGGCATCGCCAGTGTGTTACTGTATTTTATTATACTCGGCATCGCCAGGGTGTTACTGTATTTTATTATACTCGGCATCGCCAGAGTGTTACTGTATTTTATTACATATGGCATCGCCAGTGTGTTACTGTATTTTATTATACTCGGCATCGCCAGAGTGTTACTGTATTTTATTATACTCGGCATCGCTAGGGTGTTACTGTATTTTATTATACTCGGCATCGTCAGAGTGTTACTGCATTTTATTATACTCGGCATCGCCAGGGTGTTACTGTATTTTATTATACTCGGCATCGCCAGAGTGTTACTGTATTTTATTATACTCGGCATCGCCAGGGTGTTACTGTATTTTATTATACTCGGCATCGCCAGAGTGTTACTGCATTTTATTACATATGGCATCGCCAGAGTGTTACTGTATTTTATTATACTCGGCATCGCCAGGGTGTTACTGTATTGTATTATACTCGGCATCGCCAGAGTGTTACTGTATTTTATTATACTCGGCATCGTCAGAGTGTTACTGTATTTTATTATACTCGGCATCGCCAGAGTGTTACTGCATCTTATTATACTCGGCATCGCCAGTGTGTTACTGCATTTTATTATACTCGGCATCGCCAGGGTGTTACTGTTTTTTATTATACTCGGCATCGCCAGAGTGTTACTGCATTTTATTATACTCGGCATCGCCAGTGTGTTACTGCATTTTATTATACTCGGCATCGCCAGGGTGTTACTGTTTTTTATTATACTCGGCATCGCCAGAGTGTTACTGCATTTTATTATACTCGGCATCGCCAGTGTGTTACTGCATTTTATTATACTCGGCATCGCCAGGGTGTTACTGTTTTTTATTATACTCTGCATCGCCAGAGTGTTACTGCATCTTATTACATATGGCATCGCCAGTGTGTTACTTTATTTTATTATACTCGGCATCGCCAGAGTGTTACTGTATTTTATTATACTCGGCATCGCCAGGGTGTTACTGTATTTTATTATACTCGGCATCGCCAGAGTGTTACTGTATTTTATTATACTCGGCATCGCCAGAGTGTTACCGCATTTTATTATACTCGGCATCGCCAGGGTGTTACCGTATTTTATTATACTCGGCATCGCCAGAGTGTTACTGTATTTTATTATACTCGGCATCGCCAGAGTGTTACTGCATTTTATTATACTCGGCATCGCCCGGGTGTTACCGTATTTTATTATACACGGCATCGCCAGAGTGTTACTGCATTTTATTATACTCGGCATCGCCAGTGTGTTACTGCATTTTATTATACTCGGCATCGTCAGAGTGTTACTGCATTTTATTATACTCGGCATCGCCAGGGTGTTACTGTATTTTATTATACTCGGCATCGCCAGAGTGTTACTGTATTTTATTATACTCGGCATCGCCAGGGTGTTACTGTATTTTATTATACTCGGCATCGCCAGGGTGTTACTGCATTTTATTACATATGGCATCGCCAGAGTGTTACTGTATTTTATTATACTCGGCATCGCCAGGGTGTTACTGTATTTTATTATACTCGGCATCGCCAGAGTGTTACTGTATTTTATTATACTCGGCATCGTCAGAGTGTTACTGTATTTTATTATACTCGGCATCGCCAGAGTGTTACTGCATCTTATTATACTCGGCATCGCCAGTGTGTTACTGCATTTTATTATACTCGGCATCGCCAGGGTGTTACTGTTTTTTATTATACTCGGCATCGCCAGAGTGTTACTGCATTTTATTATACTCGGCATCGCCAGGGTGTTACTGTTTTTTATTATACTCGGCATCGCCAGAGTGTTACTGCATTTTATTATACTCGGCATCGCCAGTGTGTTACTGCATTTTATTATACTCGGCATCGCCAGGGTGTTACTGTTTTTTATTATACTCGGCATCGCCAGAGTGTTACTGCATCTTATTACATATGGCATCGCCAGTGTGTTACTTTATTTTATTATACTCGGCATCGCCAGAGTGTTACTGTATTTTATTATACTCGGCATCGCCAGGGTGTTACTGTATTTTATTATACTCGGCATCGCCAGAGTGTTACCGCATTTTATTATACTCGGCATCGCCAGGGTGTTACCGCATTTTATTATACTCGGCATCGCCCGGGTGTTACCGTATTTTATTATACACGGCATCGCCAGAGTGTTACTGTATTTTATTATACTCGGCATCGCCAGAGTGTTACTGCATTTTATTATACTCGGCATCGCCCGGGTGTTACCGTATTTTATTATACACGGCATCGCCAGAGTGTTACTGCATTTTATTATACTCGGCATCGCCAGAGTGTTACTGTATTTTATTATACTCGGCATCGCCAGAGTGTTACCGCATTTTATTATACTCGGCATCGCCAGGGTGTTACTGCATTTTATTATACTCGGCATCGCCCGGGTGTTACCGTATTTTATTATACACGGCATCGCCAGAGTGTTACTGCATTTTATTATACTCGGCATCGCCAGTGTGTTACTGCATTTTATTATACTCGGCATCGCCAGAGTGTTACTGCATTTTATTATACGCGGCATCGCCAGGGTGTTACTGCATTTTATTATACTCGGCATCGCCAGAGTGTTACTGTATTTTATTATACTCGGCATCGCCAGAGTGTTACCGCATTTTATTATACTCGGCATCGCCAGGGTGTTACTGCATTTTATTATACTCGGCATCGCCCGGGTGTTACTGTATTTTATTATACACGGCATCGCCAGAGTGTTACTGTATTTTATTATACTCGGCATCGCCAGAGTGTTACTGCATTTTATTATACTCGGCATCGCCAGAGTGTTACTGTATTTTATTATACTCGGCATCGCCAGAGTGTTACTGCATTTTATTATACTCGGCATCGCCAGGGTGGTACTGCATTTTATTATACTCGGCATCGCCAGTGTGTTACTGCATTTTATTATACTCGGCATCGCCAGAGTGTTACTGCATTTTATTATACGCGGCATCGCTAGGGTGTTACTGCATTTTATTATACTCGGCATCGCCAGAGTGTTACTGTATTTTATTATACTCGGCATCGCAAGGGTTTTACTGCATTTTATTATACTCGGCATCGCCAGGGTGTTACTGCATTTTATTACACACGGCATCGCCAGTGTGTTACTGTATTTTTTTGTACTCGGCATCACCAGTGTGTTACTGCATTTTATTATACTCGGCATCGCCAGGGTGTTACTATATTTTATTATGCTCGGCATCGCCAGGGTGTTACTGTATTTTATTATACTCGGCATCGCCAGGGTGTTACTGTATTTTATTATACTCGGCATCGCCAGAGTGTTACTGCTTTTTATTACACACGGCATCGCCAGGGTGTTACTGCATTTTATTATACTCGGCATCGCCAGAGTGTTACTGCATTTTATTATACTCGGCATCGCCAGGGTGTTACTGTATTTTATTATACTCGGCATCGCCAGAGTGTTACTGCTTTTTATTACACACGGCATCGCCAGGGTGTTACTGCATTTTATTATACTCGGCATCGCCAGGGTGTTACTGTATTTTATTATACTCGGCATCGGCAGTGTGTTACTGCATTTTATTATACTCGGCATCGCCAGAGTGTTACTGTATTTTATTATAATCGGCATCGCCAGTGTGTTACTGTATTTTATTATACTCGGCATCGCCAGGGTGTTACTGTATTTTATTATACTCGGCATCGCCAGTGTATTACTGTATTTTATTATACTCGGCATCGCCAGAGTGTTACTGTATTTTATTACATATGGCATCGCCAGTGTGTTACTGTATTTTATTATACTCGGCATCGCCAGAGTGTTACTGTATTTTATTATACTCGGCATCGCTAGGGTGTTACTGTATTTTATTATACTCGGCATCGTGAGAGTGTTACTGTATTTTATTATACTCGGCATCGCCAGGGTGTTACTGTATTTTATTATACTCGGCATCGCCAGAGTGTTACTGTATTTTATTATACTCGGCATCGCCAGTGTGTTACTGTATTTTATTATACTTGGCATCGCCAGGGTGTGACTGTATTTTATTATACTCGGCATCGCCAGAGTGTTACTGTATTTTATTATAATCGGCATCGCCAGTGTGTTACTGTATTTTATTATACTCGGCATCGCCAGAGTGTTACTGTATTTTATTACATATGGCATCGCCAGTGTGTTACTGTATTTTATTATACTCGGCATCGCCAGGGAGTTTCTGTATTTTATTATACTCGGCATCGCCAGATTGTTACTGTATTTTATTATACTCGGCATCGCCAGGGTGTTACTGTATTTTATTATACTCGGCATCGCCAGAGTGTTACTGCATTTTATTACATATGGCATCGCCAGAGTGTTACTGTATTTTATTATACTCGGCATCGCCAGGGTGTTTATTTATTTTATTATACTCGGCATCGCCAGAGTGTTACTGTATTTTATTATACTCGGCATCGTCAGAGTGTTACTGTATTTTATTATACTCGGCATCGCCAGAGTGTTACTGCATTTTATTATACTCGGCATCGCCAGGGTGTTACTGTATTTTATTATACTCGGCATCGCCAGAGTGTTACTGCATCTTATTACATATGGCATCGCCAGGGTGTTACTGTATTTTATTATACTCGGCATCGCCAGAGTGTTACTGCATTTTATTATACTCGGCATTGCCAGACTGTTACTGTATTTTATTATACTCGGCATCGCCAGTGTGTTACTGTATTTTATTATACTCGGCATCGCCAGAGTGTTACTGTATTTTATTATACTCGGCATCGCCAGGGTGTTACTGTATTTTATTATACTCGGCATCGCCAGAGTGTTACTGCATTTTATTACATATGGCATCGCCAGAGTGTTACTGTATTTTATTATACTCGGCATCGCCAGGGTGTTACTGTATTTTATTATACTCGGCATCGCCAGAGTGTTACTGTATTTTATTATACTCGGCATCGCCAGGGTGTTTATTTATTTTATTATACTCGGCATCGCCAGAGTGTTACTGTATTTTATTATACTCGGCATCGTCAGAGTGTTACTGTATTTTATTATACTCGGCATCGCCAGAGTGTTACTGTATTTTATTATACTCGGCATCGCCAGAGTGTTACTGCATTTTATTACATATGGCATCGCCAGAGTGTTACTGTATTTTATTATACTCGGCATCGCCAGGGTGTTACTGTATTTTATTATACTCGGCATCGCCAGAGTGTTACTGTATTTTATTATACTCGGCATCGTCAGAGTGTTACTGTATTTTATCATACTCGGCATCGCCAGAGTGTTACTGCATTTTATTATACTCGGCATCGCCAGGGTGTTACTGTTTTTTATTATACTCGGCATCGCCAGAGTGTTACTGCATTTTATTATACTCGGCATCGCCAGGGTGTTACTGTTTTTTATTATACTCGGCATCGCCAGGGTGATACTGTATATTATTATACTCGGCATCGCCAGAGTGTTACTGCATTTTATTATACTCGGCATCGCCAGTGTGTTACTGCATTTTATTATACTCGGCATAGCCAGGGTGTTACTGTTTTTTATTATACTCGGCATCGCCAGAGTGTTACTGCATTTTATTATACTCGGCATCGCCAGTGTGTTACTGCATTTTATTATACTCGGCATCGCCAGGGTGTTACTGTTTTTTATTATACTCGGCATCGCCAGAGTGTTACTGCATCTTATTACATATGGCATCGCCAGTGTGTTACTTTATTTTATTATACTCGGCATCGCCAGAGTGTTACTGTATTTTATTATACTCGGCATCGCCAGGGTGTTACTGTATTTTATTATACTCGGCATCGCCAGAGTGTTACTGTATTTTATTATACTCGGCATCGCCAGAGTGTTACCGCATTTTATTATACTCGGCATCGCCAGGGTGTTACTGCATTTTATTATACTCGGCATCGCCCGGGTGTTACCGTATTTTATTATACACGGCATCGCTAGAGTGTTACTGCATTTTATTATACTCGGCATCGCCAGTGTGTTACTGCATTTTATTATACTCGGCATCGCCAGGGTGTTACTGTATTTTATTATACTCGGCATCGCCAGAGTGTTACTGTATTTTATTATACTCGGCATCGCCAGAGTGTTACTGTATTTTATTATACTCGGCATCACCAGTGTGTTACTGTATTTTATTATAATCGGCATCGCCAGTGTGTTACTGTATTTTATTATACTTGGCATCGCCAGGGTGTGACTGTATTTTATTATACTCCGCATCGCCAGAGTGTTACTGTATTTTATTATAATCGGCATCGCCAGTGTGTTACTGTATTTTATTATACTCGGCATCGCCAGAGTGTTACTGTATTTTATTACATATGGCATCGCCAGTGTGTTACTGTATTTTATTATACTCGGCATCGCCAGGGAGTTTCTGTATTTTATTATACTCGGCATCGCCAGAGTGTTACTGTATTTTATTATACTCGGCATCGCCAGGGTGTTACTGTATTTTATTATACTCGGCATCGCCAGAGTGTTACTGCATTTTATTACATATGGCATCGCCAGAGTGTTACTGTATTTTATTATACTCGGCATCGCCAGGGTGTTTATTTATTTTATTATACTCGGCATCGCCAGAGTGTTACTGTATTTTATTATACTCGGCATCGTCAGAGTGTTACTGTATTTTATTATACTCGGCATCGCCAGAGTGTTACTGCATTTTATTATACTCGGCATTGCCAGACTGTTACTGTATTTTATTATACTCGGCATCGCCAGTGTGTTACTGTATTTTATTATACTCGGCATCGCCAGAGTGTTACTGTATTTTATTATAATCGGCATCGCCAGTGTGTTACTGTATTTTATTATACTCGGCATCGCCAGGGTGTTACTGTATTTTATTATACTCGGCATCGCCAGAGTGTTACTGTATTTTATTACATATGGCATCGCCAGTGTGTTACTGTATTTTATTATACTCGGCATCGCCAGAGTGTTACTGTATTTTATTATACTCGGCATCGCTAGGGTGTTACTGTATTTTATTATACTCGGCATCGTCAGGGTGTTACTATATTTTATTATACTCGGCATCGCCAGGGTGTTACTGTATTTTATTATACTCGGCATCGCCAGGGTGTTACTGTATTTTATTATACTCGGCATCGCCAGGGTGTTACTGTATTTTTTTATACTCGGCATCGCCAGGGTGTTACTGCATTTTATTACACTCGGCATCGCCAGAGTGTTACTGCATTTTATTATACTCGGCATCGCCAGAGTGTTACTGTATTTTATTATACTCGGCATCGCCAGGGTGTTACTGTATTTTATTACACTCGGCATCGCCAGAGTGTTACTGCATTTTATTATACTCGGCATCGCCAGGGTGTTACTGTATTTTATTATACTCGGCATCGCCAGTGTGTTACTGTATTTTATTATACTCGGCATCGCCAGTGTGTTACTGCATTTTATTATACTCGGCATCGCCAGTGTGTTACTGTATTTTATTATACTCGGCATCGCCAGGGTGTTACTGTATTTTATTATACTCGGCATCGCCAGAGTGTTACTGTATTTTATTATACTCGGCATCGCCAGGGTGTTACTGTATTTTATTATTCTCGGCATCGCCAGAGTGTTACTGCATTTTATTACATATGGCATCGCCAGAGTGTTACTGTATTTTATTATACTCGGCATCGCCAGGGTGTTACTGTATTTTATTATACTCGGCATCGCCAGAGTGTTACTGTATTTTATTATACTCGGCATCGTCAGAGTGTTACTGTATTTTATTATACTCGGCATCGCCAGAGTGTTACTGCATCTTATTATACTCGGCATCGCCAGTGTGTTACTGCATTTTATTATACTCGGCATCGCCAGGGTGTTACTGTTTTTTATTATACTCGGCATCGCCAGAGTGTTACTGCATTTTATTATACTCGGCATCGCCAGTGTGTTACTGCATTTTATTATACTCGGCATCGCCAGAGTGTTACTGCATCTTATTACATATGGCATCGCCAGTGTGTTACTTTATTTTATTATACTCGGCATCGCCAGAGTGTTACTGTATTTTATTATACTCGGCATCGCCAGGGTGTTACTGTATTTTATTATACTCGGCATCGCCAGAGTGTTACTGTATTTTATTATACTCGGCATCGCCAGAGTGTTACCGCATTTTATTATACTCGGCATCGCCAGGGTGTTACTGCATTTTATTATACACGGCATCGCCAGAGTGTTACTGCATTTTATTATACTCGGCATCGTCAGAGTGTTACTGCATTTTATTATACTCGGCATCGCCAGGGTGTTACTGTATTTTATTATACTCGGCATCGCCAGAGTGTTACTGTATTTTATTATACTCGGCATCGCCAGGGTGTTACTGTATTTTATTATACTCGGCATCGCCAGAGTGTTACTGCATTTTATTACATATGGCATCGCCAGAGTGTTACTGTATTTTATTATACTCGGCATCGCCAGGGTGTTACTGTATTTTATTATACTCGGCATCGCCAGAGTGTTACTGTATTTTATTATACTCGGCATCGTCAGAGTGTTACTGTATTTTATTATACTCGGCATCGCCAGAGTGTTACTGCATCTTATTATACTCGGCATCGCCAGTGTGTTACTGCATTTTATTATACTCGGCATCGCCAGGGTGTTACTGCATTTTATTATACTCGGCATCGCCAGAGTGTTACTGCATTTTATTATACTCGGCATCGCCAGTGTGTTACTGCATTTTATTATACTCGGCATCGCCAGGGTGTTACTGCTTTTTATTATACTCGGCATCGCCAGAGTGTTACTGTATTTTATTATACTCGGCATCGCCAGGGTGTTACTGTATTTTATTATACTCGGCATCGCCAGTGTGTTACTGTATTTTATTATACTCGGCATCGCCAGGGTGTTACTGTATTTTATTATACTCGGCATCGCCAGTGTGTTACTGTATTTTATTATACTCGGCATCGCCAGAGTGTTACTGTATTTTATTATACTCGGCATCGCCAGGGTGTTACTGTATTTTATTATACTCGGCATCACCAGAGTGTTACTGTATTTTATTATACTCGGCATCGCCAGAGTGTTACTGTATTTTATTATACTCGGCATCGCCAGTGTGTTACTGCATTTTATTATACTCGGCATCGCCAGGGTGTTACTGTATTTTATTATACTCGGCATCGCCAGAGTGTTACTGCATTTTATTATACTCGGCATCGCCAGTGTGTTAATGCATTTTATTATACTCGGCATCGCCAGGGTGTTACTGTTTGTTATTATACTCGGCATCGCCAGAGTGTTACTGTATTTTATTATACTCGGCATCACCAGGGTGTTACTGTATTTTATTATACTCGGCATCACCAGGGTGTTACTGTATTTTATTATACTCGGCATCGCCAGAGTGTTACTGTATTTTATTATACTCGGCATCACCAGGGTGTTACTGCATTTTATTATACTCGGCATCGCCAGTGTGTTACTGCATTTTATTATACTCGGCATCGCCAGGGTGTTACTGTATTTTATTATACTTGGCATCGCCAGTGTGTTACTGTTTTTTATTATACTCGGCATCGCCAGTGTGTTACTGTATTTTATTATAATCGGCATCGCCAGTGTGTTACTGTATTTTATTATACTCGGCATCGCCAGAGTGTTACTGTATTTTATTATACTCGGCATCGCCAGGGTGTTACTGTTTTTTATTATACTCGGCATCGCCAGGGTGTTACTGTATTTTATTATACTCGGCATCGCCAGGGTGTTACTGTTTTTTATTATACTCGGCATCGCCAGGGTGTTACTGTTTTTTATTATACTCGGCATCGCCAGAGTGTTACTGTATTTTATTATACTCGGCATCACCAGGGTGTTACTGTATTTTATTATACTCGGCATCGCCAGTGTGTTACAGTATTTTATTATACTCGGCATCACCAGGGTGTTACTGTATTTTAATATACTCGGCATCGCCAGTGTGTTACTGCATTTTATTATACTCGGCATCCCCAGAGTGTTACTGTATTTTATTATACTCGGCATCGCCCGGGTGTTACTGCATTTTATTATACTCGGCATCGCCAGGGTGTTACTGCATTTTATTATACTCGGCATCTCCAGGGTGTTACTGTATTTTATTATACTCGGCATCGCCAGGGTGTTACTGTATTTTATTATACTCGGCATCGCCAGGGTGTTACTGCATTTTATTATACTCGGCATCGCCAGTGTGTTACTGCATTTTATTATACTCGGCATCGCCAGGGTGTTACTGCATTTTATTATACTCGGCATCGCCAGTGTGTTACTGCATTTTATTATACTCGGCATCGCCAGTGTGTTACTGCATTTTATTATACTCGGCATCGCCAGGGTGTTACTGCATTTTATTATACTCGGCATCGCCAGTGTGTTACTGCATTTTATTATACTCGGCATCGCCAGAGTGTTACTGTATTTTATTATACTCGGCATCGCCAGTGTGTTAATGCATTTTATTATACTCGGCATCGCCAGGGTGTTACTGTATTTTATTATACTCGGCATCGCCAGAGTGTTACTGCATCTTATTATACTCGGCATCGCCAGAGTGTTACTGTATTTTATTATACTCGGCATCGCCAGAGTGTTACTGTTTTTTATTATACTCGGCATCGCCAGAGTGTTACTGTATTTTATTATACTCGGCATCGCCAGGGTGTTACTGTATTTTATTATACTCGGCATCGCCAGGGTGTTACTGTATTTTATTATACTCGGCATCGCCAGGGTGTTACTGCATTTTATTATACTCGGCATCGCCAGTGTGTTACTGCATTTTATTATACTCGGCATCGCCAGTGTGTTACTGCATTTTATTATACTCGGCATCGCCAGGGTGTTACTGCATTTTATTATACTCGGCATCGCCAGTGTGTTACTGTATTTTATTATACTCGACATCGCCAGTGTGTTACTGTATTTTATTATACTCGGCATCGCCAGGGTGTTACTGTATTTTATTATACTCGGCATCGCCAGAGTGTTACTGTATTTTATTATACTCGGCATCGCCAGGGTGTTACTGTATTTTATTATACTCGGCATCGCCAGAGTGTTACTGCATTTTATTACATATGGCATCGCCAGAGTGTTACTGTATTTTATTATACTCGGCATCGCCAGGGTGTTACTGTATTTTATTATACTCGGCATCGCCAGAGTGTTACTGTATTTTATTATACTCGGCATCGTCAGAGTGTTACTGTATTTTATTATACTCGGCATCGCCAGAGTGTTACTGCATCTTATTATACTCGGCATCGCCAGTGTGTTACTGCATTTTATTATACTCGGCATCGCCAGGGTGTTACTGTTTTTTATTATACTCGGCATCGCCAGAGTGTTACTGCATTTTATTGTACTCGGCATCGCCAGTGTGTTACTGCATTTTATTATACTCGGCATCGCCAGAGTGTTACTGCATCTTATTACATATGGCATCGCCAGTGTGTTACTTTATTTTATTATACTCGGCATCGCCAGAGTGTTACTGTATTTTATTATACTCGGCATCGCCAGGGTGTTACTGTATTTTATTATACTCGGCATCGCCAGAGTGTTACTGTATTTTATTATACTCGGCATCGCCAGAGTGTTACCGCATTTTATTATACTCGGCATCGCCAGGGTGTTACTGCATTTTATTATACACGGCATCGCCAGTGTGTTACTGTATTTTATTATACTCGGCATCGTCAGAGTGTTACTGTATTTTATTATACTCGGCATCGCCAGGGTGTTACTGTATTTTATTATACTCGGCATCGTCAGAGTGTTACTGCATTTTATTATACTCGGCATCGTCAGAGTGTTACTGCATTTTATTATACTCGGCATCGCCAGGGTGTTACTGTATTTTATTATACTCGGCATCGCCAGAGTGTTACTGTATTTTATTATACTCGGCATCGCCAGGGTGTTACTGTATTTTATTATACTCGGCATCGCCAGAGTGTTACTGCATTTTATTACATATGGCATCGCCAGAGTGTTACTGTATTTTATTATACTCGGCATCGCCAGGGTGTTACTGTATTTTATTATACTCGGCATCGCCAGAGTGTTACTGTATTTTATTATACTCGGCATCGTCAGAGTGTTACTGTATTTTATTATACTCGGCATCGCCAGAGTGTTACTGCATCTTATTATACTCGGCATCGCCAGTGTGTTACTGCATTTTATTATACTCGGCATCGCCAGTGTGTTAATGCATTTTATTATACTCGGCATCGCCAGGGTGTTACTGCATTTTATTATACTCGGCATCGCCAGTGTGTTACTGTATTTTATTATACTCGGCATCGCCAGTGTGTTAATGCATTTTATTATACTCGGCATCGCCAGGGTGTTACTGCATTTTATTATACTCGGCATCGCCAGAGTGTTACTGCATTTTATTATACTCGGCATCGCCTGTGTGTTACTGCATTTTATTATACTCGGCATCGCCAGGGTGTTACTGTTTTTTATTATACTCGGCATCGCCAGTGTGTTAATGCATTTTATTATACTCGGCATCGCCAGGGTGTTACTGTTTTTTATTATACTCGGCATCGCCAGAGTGTTACTGTATTTTATTATACTCGGCATCGCCAGGGTGTTACTGCATTTTATTATACTCGGCATCGCCAGTGTGTTACTGCATTTTATTATACTCGGCATCGCCAGGGTGTTACTGTATTTTATTATACTCGGCATCGCCAGTGTGTTACTGTTTTTTATTATACTCGGCATCGCCAGTGTGTTACTGTATTTTATTATAATCGGCATCGCCAGTGTGTTACTGTATTTTATTATACTCGGCATCGCCAGAGTGTTACTGTATTTTATTATACTCGGCATCGCCAGAGTGTTACTGTATTTTATTATACTCGGCATCGCCAGGGTGCTACTGTTTTTTATTATACTCGGCATCGCCAGGGTGTTACTGTTTTTTATTATACTCGGCATCGCCAGAGTGTTACTGCATTTTATTATACTCGGCATCACCAGGGTGTTACTGTATTTTATTATACTCGGCATCGCCAGTGTGTTACAGTATTTTATTATACTCGGCATCACCAGGGTGTTACTGCATTTTATTATACTCGGCATCGCCAGTGTGTTACTGTATTTTATTATACTCGACATCGCCAGTGTGTTACTGTATTTTATTATACTCGGCATCGCCAGGGTGTTACTGTATTTTATTATACTCGGCATCGCCAGAGTGTTACTGTATTTTATTATACTCGGCATCGCCAGGGTGTTACTGTATTTTATTATACTCGGCATCGCCAGAGTGTTACTGCATTTTATTACATATGGCATCGCCAGAGTGTTACTGTATTTTATTATACTCGGCATCGCCAGGGTGTTACTGTATTTTATTATACTCGGCATCGCCAGAGTGTTACTGTATTTTATTATACTCGGCATCGTCAGAGTGTTACTGTATTTTATTATACTCGGCATCGCCAGAGTGTTACTGCATCTTATTATACTCGGCATCGCCAGTGTGTTACTGCATTTTATTATACTCGGCATCGCCAGGGTGTTACTGTTTTTTATTATACTCGGCATCGCCAGAGTGTTACTGCATTTTATTATACTCGGCATCGCCAGTGTGTTACTGCATTTTATTATACTCGGCATCGCCAGAGTGTTACTGCATCTTATTACATATGGCATCGCCAGTGTGTTACTTTATTTTATTATACTCGGCATCGCCAGAGTGTTACTGTATTTTATTATACTCGGCATCGCCAGGGTGTTACTGTATTTTATTATACTCGGCATCGCCAGAGTGTTACCGTATTTTATTATACTCGGCATCGCCAGAGTGTTACCGCATTTTATTATACTCGGCATCGCCAGGGTGTTACTGCATTTTATTATACACGGCATCGCCAGTGTGTTACTGTATTTTATTATACTCGGCATCGTCAGAGTGTTACTGTATTTTATTATACTCGGCATCGCCAGGGTGTTACTGTATTTTATTATACTCGGCATCGTCAGAGTGTTACTGTATTTTATTATACTCGGCATCGCCAGAGTGTTACTGCATCTTATTATACTCGGCATCGCCAGGGTGTTACTGCATTTTATTATACTCGGCATCGCCAGGGTGTTACTGCATTTTATTATACTCGGCATCGCCAGAGTGTTACTGCATTTTATTATACTCGGCATCGCCAGTGTGTTACTGCATTTTATTATACTCGGCATCGCCAGGGTGTTACTGTTTTTTATTATACTCGGCATCGCCAGTGTGTTAATGCATTTTATTATACTCGGCATCGCCAGGGTGTTACTGTTTTTTATTATACTCGGCATCGCCAGAGTGTTACTGTATTTTATTATACTCGGCATCGCCAGGGTGTTACTGCATTTTATTATACTCGGCATCGCCAGTGTGTTACTGCATTTTATTATACTCGGCATCGCCAGGGTGTTACTGTATTTTATTATACTCGGCATCGCCAGTGTGTTACTGTTTTTTATTATACTCGGCATCGCCAGTGTGTTACTGTATTTTATTATAATCGGCATCGCCAGTGTGTTACTGTATTTTATTATACTCGGCATCGCCAGAGTGTTACTGTATTTTATTATACTCGGCATCGCCAGAGTGTTACTGTATTTTATTATACTCGGCATCGCCAGGGTGTTACTGTTTTTTATTATACTCGGCATCGCCAGGGTGTTACTGTTTTTTATTATACTCGGCATCGCCAGAGTGTTACTGCATTTTATTATACTCGGCATCACCAGGGTGTTACTGTATTTTATTATACTCGGCATCGCCAGTGTGTTACAGTATTTTATTATACTCGGCATCACCAGGGTGTTACTGCATTTTATTATACTCGGCATCGCCAGTGTGTTACTGCATTTTATTATACTCGGCATCGCCAGGGTGTTACTGTATTTTATTATACTCGGCATCGCCAGAGTGTTACTGCATTTTATTATACTCGGCATCGCCAGAGTGTTACTGCATTTTATTATACTCGGAATCGCCAGTGTGTTACTGCATTTTATTATACTCGGCATCGCCAGGGTGTTACTGTATTTTATTATACTCGGCATCGCCAGACTGTTACCGTATTTTATTATACTCGGCATCGCCAGGGTGTTACTGCATTTTATTATACACGGCATCGCCAGTGTGTTACTGCATTTTATTATACACGGCATCGCCAGAGTGTTACCGCATTTTATTATACTCGGCATCGCCAGGGTGTTACTGCATTTTATTATACACGGCATCGCCAGTGTGTTACTGTATTTTATTATACTCGGCATCGTCAGAGTGTTACTGTATTTTGTTATACTCGGCATCGCCAGGGTGTTACTGTATTTTATTATATTCGGCATCGTCAGAGTGTTACTGTATTTTATTATACTCGGCATCGCCAGAGTGTTACTGCATCTTATTATACTCGGCATCGCCAGGGTGTTACTGCATTTTATTATACTCGGCATCGCCAGGGTGTTACTGCATTTTATTATACTCGGCATCGCCAGAGTGTTACTGCATTTTATTATACTCGGCATCGCCAGTGTGTTACTGTTTTTTATTATACTCGGCATCGCCAGTGTGTTACTGTATTTTATTATACTCGGCATCGCCAGGGTGTTACTGTTTTTTATTATACTCGGCATCGCCAGTGTGTTAATGCATTTTATTATACTCGGCATCGCCAGGGTGTTACTGTTTTTTATTATACTCGGCATCGCCACGGTGTTACTGTATTTTATTATACTCGGCATCGCCAGAGTGTTACTGTATTTTATTATACTCGGCATCGCCAGGGTGTTACTGCATTTTATTATACTCGGCATCGCCAGTGTGTTACTGCATTTTATTATACTCGGCATCGCCAGGGTGTTACTGTATTTTATTATACTCGGCATCGCCAGTGTGTTACTGTTTTTTATTATACTCGGCATCGCCAGTGTGTTACTGTATTTTATTATAATCGGCATCGCCAGTGTGTTACTGTATTTTATTATACTCGGCATCGCCAGAGTGTTACTGTATTTTATTATACTCGGCATCGCCAGAGTGTTACTGTATTTTATTATACTCGGCATCGCCAGGGTGTTACTGTTTTTTATTATACTCGGCATCGCCAGGGTGTTACTGTTTTTTATTATACTCGGCATCGCCAGAGTGTTACTGCATTTTATTATACTCGGCATCACCAGGGTGTTACTGTATTTTATTATACTCGGCATCGCCAGTGTGTTACTGCATTTTATTATACTCGGCATCGCCAGAGTGTTACTGCATTTTATTATACTCGGCATCGCCAGAGTGTTACTGCATTTTATTATACTCGGCATCGCCAGAGTGTTACTGTATTTTATTATACTCGGCATCGCCAGTGTGTTACAGTATTTTATTATACTCGGCATCACCAGGGTGTTACTGCATTTTATTATACTCGGCATCGCCAGTGTGTTACTGCATTTTATTATACTCGGCATCGCCAGGGTGTTACTGTATTTTATTATACTCGGCATCGCCAGAGTGTTACTGCATTTTATTATACTCGGCATCGCCAGAGTGTTACTGCATTTTATTATACTCGGAATCGCCAGTGTGTTACTGCATTTTATTATACTCGGCATCGCCAGAGTGTTACTGCATTTTATTATACTCGGCATCGCCAGAGTGTTACTGCATTTTATTATACTCGGCATCGCCAGTGTGTTACTGCATTTTATTATACTCGGCATCGCCAGGGTGTTACTGTATTTTATTATACTCGGCATCGCCAGAGTGTTACTGCATTTTATTATACTCGGCATCGCCAGAGTGTTACTGCATTTTATTATACTCGGCATCGCCAGAGTGTTACTGCATTTTATTATACTCGGCATCGCCAGAGTGTTACTGCATTTTATTATACTCGGCATCGCCAGAGTGTTACTGTATTTTATTATACTCGGCATCGCCAGGGTGTTACTGCATTTTATTATACTCGGAATCGCCAGTGTGTTACTGCATTTTATTATACTCGGCATCGCCAGAGTGTTACTGCATTTTATTATACTCGGCATCGCCAGAGTGTTACTGCATTTTATTATACTCGGCATCGCCAGTGTGTTACTGCATTTTATTATACTCGGCATCGCCAGGGTGTTACTGTATTTTATTATACTCGGCATCGCCAGAGTGTTACTGCATTTTATTATACTCGGCATCGCCAGAGTGTTACTGCATTTTATTATACTCGGCATCGCCAGAGTGTTACTGCATTTTATTATACTCGGCATCGCCAGAGTGTTACTGCATTTTATTATACTCGGAATCGCCAGTGTGTTACTGCATTTTATTATACTCGGCATCGCCAGGGTGTTACTGCATTTTATTATACTCGGCATCGCCAGAGTGTTACTGCATTTTATTATACTCGGCATCGCCCGGGTGTTACTGCATTTTATTATACTCGGCATCGCCAGAGTGTTACTGTATTTTATTATACTCGGCATCGCCAGGGTGTTACTGTATTTTATTATACTCGGCATCGCCAGGGTGTTACTGCATTTCATTATACTCGGCATCACCAGAGTGTTACTGCATTTTATTATACTCGGCATCGCCAGAGTGTTACTGTATTTTATTATACTCGGCATCGCCAGGGTGTTACTGTATTTTATTATACTCGGCATCGCCAGGGTGTTACTGTATTTTATTATACTCGGCATCGCCAGGGTGTTACTGTATTTTATTATACTCGGCATCGCCAGGGTGTTACTGTATTTTATTATACTCGGCATCGCCAGTGTGTTACTGTATTTTATTATACTCGGCATCACCAGAGTGTTACTGCATTTTATTATACTCGGCATCGCCAGGGTGTTACTGTATTTTATTATACTCGGCATCGCCAGAGTGTTACTGCATTTTATTATACTCGGCATCGCCAGAGTGTTACTGCATTTTATTATACTCGGAATCGCCAGTGTGTTACTGCATTTTATTATACTCGGCATCGCCAGAGTGTTACTGCATTTTATTATACTCGGCATCGCCAGAGTGTTACTGCATTTTATTATACTCGGCATCGCCAGTGTGTTACTGCATTTTATTATACTCGGCATCGCCAGGGTGTTACTGTATTTTATTATACTCGGCATCGCCAGAGTGTTACTGCATTTTATTATACTCGGCATCGCCAGAGTGTTACTGCATTTTATTATACTCGGCATCGCCAGAGTGTTACTGCATTTTATTATACTCGGCATCGCCAGAGTGTTACTGCATTTTATTATACTCGGCATCGCCAGAGTGTTACTGTATTTTATTATACTCGGCATCGCCAGGGTGTTACTGCATTTTATTATACTCGGAATCGCCAGTGTGTTACTGCATTTTATTATACTCGGCATCGCCAGAGTGTTACTGCATTTTATTATACTCGGCATCGCCAGAGTGTTACTGCATTTTATTATACTCGGCATCGCCAGTGTGTTACTGCATTTTATTATACTCGGCATCGCCAGGGTGTTACTGTATTTTATTATACTCGGCATCGCCAGAGTGTTACTGCATTTTATTATACTCGGCATCGCCAGAGTGTTACTGCATTTTATTATACTCGGCATCGCCAGAGTGTTACTGCATTTTATTATACTCGGCATCGCCAGAGTGTTACTGCATTTTATTATACTCGGAATCGCCAGTGTGTTACTGCATTTTATTATACTCGGCATCGCCAGGGTGTTACTGCATTTTATTATACTCGGCATCGCCAGAGTGTTACTGCATTTTATTATACTCGGCATCGCCCGGGTGTTACTGCATTTTATTATACTCGGCATCGCCAGAGTGTTACTGTATTTTATTATACTCGGCATCGCCAGGGTGTTACTGTATTTTATTATACTCGGCATCGCCAGGGTGTTACTGCATTTCATTATACTCGGCATCACCAGAGTGTTACTGCATTTTATTATACTCGGCATCGCCAGAGTGTTACTGTATTTTATTATACTCGGCATCGCCAGGGTGTTACTGTATTTTATTATACTCGGCATCGCCAGGGTGTTACTGTATTTTATTATACTCGGCATCGCCAGGGTGTTACTGTATTTTATTATACTCGGCATCGCCAGGGTGTTACTGTATTTTATTATACTCGGCATCGCCAGTGTGTTACTGTATTTTATTATACTCGGCATCACCAGAGTGTTACTGCATTTTATTATACTCGGCATCACCAGGGTGTTACTGTATTTTATTATACTCGGCATTGCCAGGGTGTTACTGCATTTTATTATACTCGGCATCTCCAGGGTGTTACTGTATTTTATTATACTCGGCATCGCCAGGGTGTTACTGTATTTTATTATACTCGGCATCGCCAGGGTGTTACTGTATTTTATTATACTCGGCATCGCCAGAGTGTTACTGCATTTTATTATACTCGGCATCGCCAGAGTGTTACTGTATTTTATTACATATGGCATCGCCAGAGTGTTACTGTATTTTATTATACTCGGCATCGCCAGGGTGTTACTGCATTTTATTATACTCGGCATCGCCAGTGTGTTACTGCATTTTATTATACTCGGCATCGCCAGGGTGTTACTGCATTTTATTATACTCGGCATCGCCAGTGTGTTACTGCATTTTATTATACTCGGCATCGCCAGAGTGTTACTGTATTTTATTATACTCGGCATCGCCAGTGTGTTAATGCATTTTATTATACTCGGCATCGCCAGGGTGTTACTGTATTTTATTATACTCGGCATCGCCAGAGTGTTACTGTATTTTATTATACTCGGCATCGCCAGAGTGTTACTGTTTTTTATTATACTCGGCATCGCCAGAGTGTTACTGTTTTTTATTATACTCGGCATCGCCAGAGTGTTACTGTATTTTATTATACTCGGCATCACCAGGGTGTTACTGTATTTTATTATACTCGGCATCACCAGGGTGTTACTGCATTTTATTATACTCGGCATCGCCAGTGTGTTACTGCATTTTATTATACTCGGCATCGCCAGGGTGTTACTGTTTTTTATTATACTCGGCATCGCCAGAGTGTTACTGCATCTTATTACATATGGCATCGCCAGTGTGTTACTTTATTTTATTATACTCGGCATCGCCAGTGTGTTACTGTATTTTATTATAATCGGCATCGCCAGTGTGTTACTGTATTTTATTATACTCGGCATCGCCAGAGTGTTACTGTATTTTATTATACTCGGCATCGCCAGAGTGTTACTGTATTTTATTATACTCGGCATCGCCAGGGTATTACTGTTTTTTATTATACTCGGCATCGCCAGGGTGTTACTGTTTTTTATTATACTCGGCATCGCCAGAGTGTTACTGCATTTTATTATACTCGGCATCACCAGGGTGTTACTGTATTTTATTATACTCGGCATCGCCAGTGTGTTACAGTATTTTATTATACTCGGCATCACCAGGGTGTTACTGCATTTTATTATACTCGGCATCGCCAGTGTGTTACTGCATTTTATTATACTCGGCATCGCCAGGGTGTTACTGTATTTTATTATACTCGGCATCGCCAGAGTGTTACTGCATTTTATTATACTCGGCATCGCCAGAGTGTTACTGCATTTTATTATACTCGGAATCGCCAGTGTGTTACTGCATTTTATTATACTCGGCATCGCCAGAGTGTTACTGCATTTTATTATACTCGGCATCGCCAGAGTGTTACTGCATTTTATTATACTCGGCATCGCCAGTGTGTTACTGCATTTTATTATACTCGGCATCGCCAGGGTGTTACTGTATTTTATTATACTCGGCATCGCCAGAGTGTTACTGCATTTTATTATACTCGGCATCGCCAGAGTGTTACTGCATTTTATTATACTCGGCATCGCCAGAGTGTTACTGCATTTTATTATACTCGGCATCGCCAGAGTGTTACTGCATTTTATTATACTCGGCATCGCCAGAGTGTTACTGCATTTTATTATACTCGGAATCGCCAGTGTGTTACTGCATTTTATTATACTCGGCATCGCCAGGGTGTTACTGCATTTTATTATACTCGGAATCGCCAGTGTGTTACTGCATTTTATTATACTCGGCATCGCCAGAGTGTTACTGCATTTTATTATACTCGGCATCGCCAGAGTGTTACTGCATTTTATTATACTCGGCATCGCCAGTGTGTTACTGCATTTTATTATACTCGGCATCGCCAGGGTGTTACTGTTTTTTATTATACTCGGCATCGCCAGAGTGTTACTGCATTTTATTATACTCGGCATCGCCAGTGTGTTACTGCATTTTATTATACTCGGCATCGCCAGAGTGTTACTGCATCTTATTACATATGGCATCGCCAGTGTGTTACTTTATTTTATTATACTCGGCATCGCCAGAGTGTTACTGTATTTAATTATACTCGGCATCGCCAGGGTGTTACTGTATTTTATTATACTCGGCATCGCCAGAGTGTTACCGTATTTTATTATACTCGGCATCGCCAGAGTGTTACCGCATTTTATTATACTCGGCATCGCCAGGGTGTTACTGCATTTTATTATACACGGCATCGCCAGTGTGTTACTGTATTTTATTATACTCGGCATCGTCAGAGTGTTACTGTATTTTGTTATACTCGGCATCGCCAGGGTGTTACTGTATTTTATTATACTCGGCATCGTCAGAGTGTTACTGTATTTTATTATACTCGGCATCGCCAGAGTGTTACTGCATCTTATTATACTCGGCATCGCCAGGGTGTTACTGCATTTTATTATACTCGGCATCGCCAGGGTGTTACTGCATTTTATTATACTCGGCATCGCCAGAGTGTTACTGCATTTTATTATACTCGGCATCGCCAGTGTGTTACTGCATTTTATTATACTCGGCATCGCCAGGGTGTTACTGTTTTTTATTATACTCGGCATCGCCAGTGTGTTAATGCATTTTATTATACTCGGCATCGCCAGGGTGTTACTGTTTTTTATTATACTCGGCATCGCCAGAGTGTTACTGTATTTTATTATACTCGGCATCGCCAGGGTGTTACTGCATTTTATTATACTCGGCATCGCCAGTGTGTTACTGCATTTTATTATACTCGGCATCGCCAGGGTGTTACTGTATTTTATTATACTCGGCATCGCCAGTGTGTTACTGTTTTTTATTATACTCGGCATCGCCAGTGTGTTACTGTATTTTATTATAATCGGCATCGCCAGTGTGTTACTGTATTTTATTATACTCGGCATCGCCAGAGTGTTACTGTATTTTATTATACTCGGCATCGCCAGAGTGTTACTGTATTTTATTATACTCGGCATCGCCAGGGTGTTACTGTTTTTTATTATACTCGGCATCGCCAGGGTGTTACTGTTTTTTATTATACTCGGCATCGCCAGAGTGTTACTGCATTTTATTATACTCGGCATCACCAGGGTGTTACTGTATTTTATTATACTCGGCATCGCCAGTGTGTTACAGTATTTTATTATACTCGGCATCACCAGGGTGTTACTGCATTTTATTATACTCGGCATCGCCAGTGTGTTACTGCATTTTATTATACTCGGCATCGCCAGGGTGTTACTGTATTTTATTATACTCGGCATCGCCAGAGTGTTACTGCATTTTATTATACTCGGCATCGCCAGAGTGTTACTGCATTTTATTATACTCGGAATCGCCAGTGTGTTACTGCATTTTATTATACTCGGCATCGCCAGAGTGTTACTGCATTTTATTATACTCGGCATCGCCAGAGTGTTACTGCATTTTATTATACTCGGCATCGCCAGTGTGTTACTGCATTTTATTATACTCGGCATCGCCAGGGTGTTACTGCATTTTATTATACTCGGCATCGCCAGAGTGTTACTGCATTTTATTATACTCGGCATCGCCAGAGTGTTACTGCATTTTATTATACTCGGCATCGCCAGAGTGTTACTGCATTTTATTATACTCGGCATCGCCAGAGTGTTACTGCATTTTATTATACTCGGCATCGCCAGAGTGTTACTGTATTTTATTATACTCGGCATCGCCAGGGTGTTACTGCATTTTATTATACTCGGAATCGCCAGTGTGTTACTGCATTTTATTATACTCGGCATCGCCAGAGTGTTACTGCATTTTATTATACTCGGCATCGCCAGAGTGTTACTGCATTTTATTATACTCGGCATCGCCAGTGTGTTACTGCATTTTATTATACTCGGCATCGCCAGGGTGTTACTGTATTTTATTATACTCGGCATCGCCAGAGTGTTACTGCATTTTATTATACTCGGCATCGCCAGAGTGTTACTGCATTTTATTATACTCGGCATCGCCAGAGTGTTACTGCATTTTATTATACTCGGCATCGCCAGAGTGTTACTGCATTTTATTATACTCGGAATCGCCAGTGTGTTACTGCATTTTATTATACTCGGCATCGCCAGGGTGTTACTGCATTTTATTATACTCGGCATCGCCAGAGTGTTACTGCATTTTATTATACTCGGCATCGCCCGGGTGTTACTGCATTTTATTATACTCGGCATCGCCAGAGTGTTACTGTATTTTATTATACTCGGCATCGCCAGGGTGTTACTGTATTTTATTATACTCGGCATCGCCAGGGTGTTACTGCATTTCATTATACTCGGCATCACCAGAGTGTTACTGCATTTTATTATACTCGGCATCGCCAGAGTGTTACTGTATTTTATTATACTCGGCATCGCCAGGGTGTTACTGTATTTTATTATACTCGGCATCGCCAGGGTGTTACTGTATTTTATTATACTCGGCATCACCAGGGTGTTACTGTATTTTATTATACTCGGCATCGCCAGGGTGTTACTGTATTTTATTATACTCGGCATCGCCAGTGTGTTACTGTATTTTATTATACTCGGCATCACCAGAGTGTTACTGCATTTTATTATACTCGGCATCACCAGGGTGTTACTGTATTTTATTATACTCGGCATCGCCAGGGTGTTACTGCATTTTATTATACTCGGCATCTCCAGGGTGTTACTGTATTTTATTATACTCGGCATCGCCAGGGTGTTACTGTATTTTATTATACTCGGCATCGCCAGGGTGTTACTGTATTTTATTATACTCGGCATCGCCAGAGTGTTACTGTATTTTATTATACTCGGCATCGCCAGGGTGTTACTGCATTTTATTATACTCGGCATCGCCAGTGTGTTACTGCATTTTATTATACTCGGCATCGCCAGGGTGTTACTGCATTTTATTATACTCGGCATCGCCAGTGTGTTACTGCATTTTATTATACTCGGCATCGCCAGAGTGTTACTGTATTTTATTATACTCGGCATCGCCAGTGTGTTAATGCATTTTATTATACTCGGCATCGCCAGGGTGTTACTGTATTTTATTATACTCGGCATCGCCAGAGTGTTACTGTATTTTATTATACTCGGCATCGCCAGAGTGTTACTGTTTTTTATTATACTCGGCATCGCCAGAGTGTTACTGTTTTTTATTATACTCGGCATCACCAGGGTGTTACTGTATTTTATTATACTCGGCATCACCAGGGTGTTACTGCATTTTATTATACTCGGCATCGCCAGTGTGTTACTGCATTTTATTATACTCGGCATCGCCAGGGTGTTACTGTTTTTTATTATACTCGGCATCGCCAGAGTGTTACTGCATCTTATTACATATGGCATCGCCAGTGTGTTACTTTATTTTATTATACTCGGCATCGCCAGAGTGTTACTGTATTTTATTATACTCGGCATCGCCAGGGTGTTACTGTATTTTATTATACTCGGCATCGCCAGAGTGTTACTGTATTTTATTATACTCGGCATCGCCAGAGTGTTACCGCATTTTATTATACTCGGCATCGCCAGGGTGTTACTGCATTTTATTATACTCGGCATCGCCCGGGTGTTACCGTATTTTATTATACACGGCATCGCCAGAGTGTTACTGTATTTTATTATACTCGGCATTGCCAGAGTGTTACTGCATTTTATTATACGCGGCATCGCCAGGGTGTTACTGCATTTTATTATACTCGGCATCGCCAGTGTGTTACTGCATTTTATTATACTCGGCATTGCCAGAGTGTTACTGCATTTTATTATACGCGGCATCGCCAGGGTGTTACTGCATTTTATTATACTCGGCATCGCCAGAGTGTTACTGTATTTTATTATACTCGGCATCGCCAGGGTGTTACTGCATTTTATTATACGCGGCATCGCCAGGGTGTTACTGTATTTTATTATACTCGGCATCGCCAGAGTGTTACTGTATTTTATTATACTCGGCATCGCCAGGGTGTTACTGCATTTTATTATACTCGGCATCGCCCGGGTGTTACCGTATTTTATTATACACGGCATCGCCAGAGTGTTACTGCATTTTATTATACTCGGCATCGCCAGTGTGTTACTGCATTTTATTATACTCGGCATCGCCAGAGTGTTACTGCATTTTATTATACGCGGCATCGCCAGGGTGTTACTGCATTTTATTATACTCGGCATCGCCAGAGTGTTACTGTATTTTATTATACTCGGCATCACCAGGGTGTTACTGTATTTTATTATACTCGGCATCACCTGAGTGTTACTGTATTTTATTATACTCGGCATCGCCAGAGTGTTACTGTATTTTATTATACTCGGCATCGCCAGGGTGTTACTGCATTTTATTATACTCGGCATCGCCCGGGTGTTACCGTATTTTATTATACACGGCATCGCCAGAGTGTTACTGTATTTTATTATACTCGGCATCGCCAGGGTGTTACTGCATTTTATTATACTCGGCATCGCCCGGGTGTTACCGTATTTTATTATACACGGCATCGCCAGAGTGTTACTGTATTTTATTATACTCGGCATCGCCAGGGTGTTACTGTATTTTATTATACTCGGCATCGCCAGGGTGTTACTGCATTTTATTATACACGGCATCGCCAGTGTGTTACTCTATTTTATTATACTCGGCATCGCCAGGGTGTTACTGCATTTTATTATACTCGGCATCGCCCGGGTGTTACCGTATTTTATTATACACGGCATCGCCAGGGTGTTACTGCATTTTATTATACTCGGCATCGCCAGGGTGTTACTGCATTTTATTATACTCGGCATCGCCAGAGTGTTACTGTATTTTATTATACTCGGCATCGCAAGGGTTTTACTGCATTTTATTATACTCGGCATCGCCAGGGTGTTACTGCATTTTATTACACACGGCATCGCCAGTGTGTTACTGTATTTTATTATACTCGGCATCGCCAGGGTGTTACTATATTTTATTATGCTCGGCATCGCCAGGGTGTTACTGTATTTTATTATACTCGGCATCGCCAGGGTGTTACTGTATTTTATTATACTCGGCATCGCCAGTGTGTTACTGCATTTTATTACACACGGCATCGCCAGAGTGTTACTGCATTTTATTATACTCGGCATCGCCAGGGTGTTACTGCATTTTATTACACACGGCATCGCCAGTGTGTTACTGTATTTTATTATACTCGGCATCGCCAGGGTGTTACTATATTTTATTATACTCGGCATCACCAGGGTGTTACTGTATTTTATTATACTCGGCATCGCCAGGGTGTCACTATATTTTATTATGCTCGGCATCGCCAGGGTGTTACTGTATTTTATTATACTCGGCATCGCCAGGGTGTTACTATATTTTATTATGCTCGGCATCGCCAGGGTGTTACTGCATTTTATTATACTCGGCATCGCCAGGGTGTTACTGTATTTTATTATACTCGGCATCGCCAGTGTGTTACTGTATTTTATTATACTCGGCATCGCCAGTGTGTTACTGCATTTTATTATACTCGGCATCGCCAGTGTGTTACTGTATTTTATTATACTCGGCATCGCCAGAGTGTTACTGCTTTTTATTACACACGGCATCGCCAGGGTGTTACTGCATTTTATTATACTCGGCATCGCCAGAGTGTTACTGCATTTTATTATACTCGGCATCGCCAGGGTGTTACTGTATTTTATTATACTCGGCATCGCCAGAGTGTTACTGCTTTTTATTACACACGGCATCGCCAGGGTGTTACTGTATTTTATTATACTCGGCATCGGCAGTGTGTTACTGCATTTTATTATACTCGGCATCGCCAGAGTGTTACTGCTTTTTATTACAAACGGCATCGCCAGGGTGTTACTGTATTTTATTATACTCGGCATCGCCAGGGTGTTACTGTATTTTATTATACTCGGCATCGCCAGAGTGTTACTGCTTTTTATTACAAACGGCATCGCCAGGGTGTTACTGTATTTTATTATACTCGGCATCGCCAGGGTGTTACTGTATTTTATTATACTCGGCATCGCCAGGGTGTTACTGTATTTTATTATACTCGGCCTGTGAGGAGCACGTCATTAAGGGAGATACCAGCGCACTGAGCACTGGAGTTGAAGACCACCCTGATCTGATTGGGCTTTTGTGGGAGGTAAACCCCAAACGTTGGGAGGTACCAGCACTCCTCACCTTCTGTCAGTGGCGGTGCTACTTCAGCATGTCCATTAGCGAAGATCTTCTCCATTAATGCTACATATTGTTGCTGCATCTCAGGTTTCCTTTTCAGGGTTTTTTGCAAGGACGTGAACCGCTTGACTTCCTGCTCTTTGTTGTTTGGCAAGCGCTGGCATGGTTCTCTGAAAGGTAGTGGGGTGACACAGTTATTTGCTTCGTCTCTGAGGACCTTGGTGTCCATTATTTTTAAGAAGATGGTGTCTTGTTCTGATGGAGCAAGTTTATTATCATGCTCAGTTTGAGTGAAGACTGACTGTCCCAGTGTCTTGTCAGTTACTTTAGTACATTTGTTAAAGCCTTGTCATGCTTCCTTGATACACATAATGCTTGTGCAGGGTTGAAAAATTGAATGGCGGCCACTCTCTAGCACGTTGGTCTTGAGTGTGTTAACTGTCGGTTTGTGTACGTTGCCAAGGCACACCTCTCCTATCACCACCCAGCCCAGATCCAGGCGTTGGGCAAAGGGGGCATCGTGTGGTCCATTGACCTGCTGCCTGACCTTGTGCACCCTGAGAACATCTCTTCCAAGTAGCAGGAGTATTTCTGCTTTTGGATCCAGTTCTGGGATGTGCTTGGCAATGTGGTGGAGATGTGGCTGGTGTAGCACAGCGCTTGGCGTCGGGATCTCGGTGCGGTTATTCAAAATTTCATTGCACTCCAAGAGCGGAGGGAGACAGATGACAACTTTACCATCCAGCGACTCGAGCTGGAAGCCTTCTGCCTTCCTGCCATATGTTTCTACGCTGCCTGAGCAAGTTCTAAGGTAGTATGGGAACTGATTACTCTCTACGTTGAACAAGTCGAAGAACTCTGGACGGGCTAGCGAGCGATTGCTCTGGTCATCCAGAATTACATAGGCTTTGATGGCCTTGTCTTTGGCTCCCTTAGGGTACACCTTAGTGAGGCAGATCTTTGAACAAGAACGGCTTTACTGAGCTTGACCGCAAACTTCTGTACAGCTCGAGCTGACAACAGTTGTCTTGGAGTGAGCCTCTCCCTCCCCGCTGTCCTGTTGTGGGGGTGAAGGAGCTTTGTCGGTTCGTGGTAACGGGCCGGAGTGCATGGCCCCATCGTGATTAGTGCTGTTACATTCCGAGCACTTCACGGGGATCGTACACTCTCTAGCACAGTGAGAGGTAGAGGAACAGCATTTAAAACATTTTTTTCTCCTTGAGAAGGGCCATCCTCTCGTCAAAGGGTTTTTTCCTAAACGTTCTGCATTTTTTGAGGGAGTGAGGTTTGTTGTGCAATGGACAATTCTTGCTAGGGTCATTGTTAGTTGTGGAGACTTCAGTTTTACGCACTGAGACAGGTTTATTGATGTTAAAATTATTCAAAGTGGATTTGGCTGGCTTGGTGTGAATTGTACTGCTACCTTGACTCATGAAGCTAGGGTCGTTTCGATTCTTCGCCTCCTTGCACACAAACCTAGTGAAATACTCAAAGGGAGGAAATCGACCATCGTTCTTTTCCTTGTACTCTGAGCCAACAGACACCCACCTTTCCTGCAGCCCAAATGGAAGTTTGTCCACGATTGGTCTAATTCCGTATGAAGTATCTAAATATGACAGGCCAGTTAAATAGCCGTCTTCTTTAGTGCCTTCGATCTCCATGAGTAGATCTCCAAGCTCTCTTAGCTTAGTGTGGTCATGTTAACATTATGAAATTAGTGTGATGTTATTCTGAGTGTAGTTGTGTGATCAGTAATGTTATTCAGAGTGTAGTTGTGTGATCAGTTATGTTATTCAGAGTGTAGTTGTGTGATCAGTGATGTTATTCAGAGTGTAGGTGTGTGATCCGTGATGTTATTCAGAGTGTAGGTGTGTGATCAGTGATGTTATTCAGAGTGTAGTTGTGTGATCAGTGATGTTATTCTGAGTGTAGGTGTCTGATCAGTGATGTTATTCTGAGTGTAGGTGTGTGATCCGTGATGTTATTCTGAGTGTAGTTGTGTGATCAGTGATGTTATTCTGAGTGTAGGTGAGTGATCCATGATGTTATTCTGAGTGTAGATGTGTGATCAGTGATGTTATTCAGAGTGTAGGTGTGTGATTCATGATGTTATTCTGAGTGAAGGTGTGTGATCAGTGATGATATTCAGAGTGTAGTTGTGTGATCAGTAATGTTATTCAGAGTGTAGTTGTGTGATCAGTTATGTTATTCTGAGTGTAGTTGTGTGATCAGTGATGTTATTCAGGGTGTAGGTGTGTGATCCGTGATGTTATTCAGAGTGTAGGTGTGTGATCAGTGATGTTATTCAGAGTGTAGGTGTGTGATCAGTGATGTTATTCAGAGTGTAGTTGTGTGATGAGTTATGTTATTCTGAGTGTAGTTGTGTGATCAGTGATGTTATTCAGAGTGTAGGTGTGTGATCCGTGATGTTATTCAGAGTGTAGGTGTGTGATCATGATGTTATTCAGAGTGTAGTTGTGTGATCAGTTATGTTATTCTGAGTGTAGTTGTGTGATCAGTGATGTTATTCAGAGTGTAGGTGTGTGATCCGTGATGTTATTCAGAGTGTAGGTGTGTGATCAGTGATGTTATTCAGAGTGTAGTTGTGTGATCAGTGATGTTATTCTGAGTGTAGGTGTCTGATCAGTGATGTTATTCTGAGTGTAGGTGTGTGATCCGTGATGTTATTCTGAGTGTAGTTGTGTGATCAGTGATGTTATTTTGAGTGTAGGTGTGTGATCAGTGATGTTGTTCAGAGTGTAGGTGTGTGATCAGTGATGTTATTCAGAGTGTAGGTGTGTGATCAGTGATGTTATTCTGTGTCTAGGTGTGTGATCCGTGATGTTATTCTGTGTCTAGGTGTGTGATCCGTGATGTTATTCTGTGTCTAGGTGTGTGATCAGTGATGTTATTCTGTGTCTAGGTGTGTGATCCGTGATGTTATTCTGTGTCTAGGTGTGTGATCAGTGATGTTATTCTGTGTCTAGGTGTGTGATCCGTGATGTTATTCTGTGTCTAGGTGTGTGATCAGTGATGTTATTCTGTGTCTAGGTGTGTGATCCGTGATGTTATTCTGTGTCTAGGTGTGTGATCAGTGATGTTATTCTGTGTCTAGGTGTGTGATCAGTGATGTTATTCTGAGTGTAGTTGAGTGATCAGTGATGTTATTCTGAGTGTAGGTGTGTGATCAGTGATGTTATTCTGAGTGTAGGTGAGTTATCAGTGATGTTATTCTGTGTCTAGGTGTGTGATCCGTGATGTTATTTTGAGTGTAGGTGTGTGATCAGTGATGTTGTTCAGAGTGTAGGTGTGTGATCAGTGATGTTATTCTGAGTGTAGGTGTGTGATCAGTGATGTTATTCTGTGTCTAGGTGTGTGATCCGTGATGTTATTCTGTGTCTAGGTGTGTGATCCGTGATGTTATTCTGTGTCTAGGTGTGTGATCAGTGATGTTATTCTGTGTCTAGGTGTGTGATCCGTGATGTTATTCTGTCTCTAGGTGTGTGATCAGTGATGTTATTCTGTGTCTAGGTGTGTGATCCGTGATGTTATTTTGAGTGTAGGTGTGTGATCAGTGATGTTGTTCAGAGTGTAGGTGTGTGATCAGTGATGTTATTCTGAGTGTAGGTGTGTGATCTGTGATGTTATTCAGAGTGTAGGTGTGTGATCAGTGATGTTATTCTGAGTGTAGGTGTGTGATCCGTGATGTTATTCTGAGTGAAGGTGTGTGATCAGTGATGTTATTCTGTGTGTAGGTGTGTGATCCATGATGTCATTCTGAGTTTAGTTGTGTGATCAGTGATGTTATTCAGAGTGTAGTTGTGTGATCACTGATGTTATTCTGAGTGTAGGTGTGTGATCAGTGATGTTATTCTGTGTCTAGGTGTGTGATCAGTCATGTTATTCTGTGTCTAGGTGTGTGATCAGTGATGTTATTCAGGGTGTAGTTGTGTGATCTGTGATGTTATTCTGAGTGTAGGTGAGTGATCAGTGATGTTATTCTGAGTGCAGGTGAGTGATCAGTGATGTTATTCAGAGTGTAGTTGTGTGATCCATGATGTTATTCTGAGTGTAGTTGTGTGATCAGTCATGATATTCTGAGTGTAGTTGTGTGATCAGTGATGTTATTCTGTGTCTAGGTGTGTGATCAGTGATGTTATTCAGGGTGTAGTTGTGTGATCTGTGATGTTATTCTGAGTGTAGGTGAGTGATCAGTGATGTTATTCTGAGTGCAGGTGAGTGATCAGTGATGTTATTCAGAGTGTAGTTGTGTGATCCATGATGTTATTCTGAGTGTAGTTGTGTGATCAGTCATGATATTCTGAGTGTAGTTGTGTGATCAGTGATGTTAATCAGAGTGTAGGTGTGTGATCCGTGATGTTATTCAGAGTGTAGGTGTGTGATCAGTGATGTTATTCAGAGTGTAGGTGTGTGATCAGTCATGTTATTCTGTGTCTAGGTGTGTGATCAGTGATGTTATTCAGGGTGTAGTTGTGTGATCTGTGATGTTATTCTGAGTGTAGGTGTGTGATCTGTGATGTTATTCAGAGTGTAGTAGTGTGATCCGTGATGTTATTCAGAATGTAGGTGTGTGATTAGTGATGTTATTCAGAGTGTAGGTCTCTGATCCGTGATGTTATTCTGTCTGTAGTTGTGTGATCCGTGATGTTATTCAGAGTGCAGGTGTGTGACCAGTGATGTTATTCAGAGTGTAGTTGTGTGATGAGTTATGTTATTCAGAGTGTAGGTGTGTGATCAGTGATGTTATTCTGAGTGAAGGTGTGTGATCAGTGATGTTATTCAGAGTGTAGGTGTGTGATCCGTGATGTTATTCAGAGTGTAGGTGTGTGATCAGTAATGTTATTCAGAGTGTAGTTGTGTGATCAGTGATGTTATTCTGTGTCTAGGTGTGTGATCAGTGATGTTATTCTGAGTGTAGTTGTGTGATCTGTGATGTTATTCTGAGTGTAGTTGTGTGATCAGTGATGTTATTCTGAGTGAAGGTGTGTGATCAGTGATGTTATTCTGAGTGTAGTTGTGTGATCAGTGATGTTATTCTGAGTGTAGGTGTGTGATCAGTGATGTTATTCTGAGTGTAGTTGTGTGATCAGTGATGTTATTCTGAGTGTAGGTGTGTGATCAGTGATGTTATTCTGAGTGTAGTTGTGTGATCAGTGATGTTATTCTGAGTGTAGGTGTGTGATCAGTGATGTTATTCTGAGTGTAGTTGTGTGATCAGTGATGTTATTCTGAGTGTAGGTGTCTGATCAGTGATGTTATTCTGAGTGTAGTTGTGTGATCTGTGATGTTATTCTGAGTGTAGTTGTGTGATCAGTGATGTTATTCTGAGTGTAGGTGTGTGATCAGTGATGTTATTCTGAGTATAGTTGTGTGATCAGTGATGTTATTCTGAGTGTAGGTGTGTGATCAGTGATGTTATTCAGAGTGTAGTTGTGTGATCAGTGATGTTATTCTGAGTGTAGGTGTCTGATCAGTGATGTTATTCTGAGTGTAGTTGTGTGATCTGTGATGTTATTCTGAGTGTAGTTGTGTGATCAGTGATGTTATTCTGAGTGAAGGTGTGTGATCAGTGATGTTATTCTGAGTATAGTTGTGTGATCAGTGATGTTATTCTGAGTGTAGGTGTCTGATCAGTGATGTTATTCAGAGTGTAGGTGTGTGATTCATGATGTTATTCTGAGTGAAGCTGTGTGATCAGTGATGATATTCAGAGTGTAGTTGTGTGATCAGTAATGTTATTCAGAGTGTAGTTGTGTGATCAGTTATGTTATTCAGAGTGTAGTTGTGTGATCAGTGATGTTATTCAGAGTGTAGGTGTGTGATCCGTGATGTTATTCAGAGTGTAGGTGTGTGATCAGTGATGTTATTCAGAGTGTAGTTGTGTGATCAGTGATGTTATTCTGAGTGTAGGTGTCTTATCAGTGATGTTATTCTGAGTGTAGGTGTGTGATCCGTGATGTTATTCTGAGTGTAGTTGTGTGATCAGTGATGTTATTCTGAGTGTAGGTGAGTGATCCATGATGTTATTCTGAGTGTAGATGTGTGATCAGTGATGTTATTCAGAGTGTAGGTGTGTGATTCATGATGTTATTCTGATTGAAGGTGTGTGATCAGTGATGATATTCAGAGTGTAGTTGTGTGATCAGTAATGTTATTCAGAGTGTAGTTGTGTGATCAGTTATGTTATTCTGAGTGTAGTTGTGTGATCAGTGATGTTATTCAGGGTGTAGGTGTGTGATCCGTGATGTTATTCAGAGTGTAGGTGTGTGATCAGTGATGTTATTCTGAGTGAAGGTGTGTGATCAGTGATGTTATTCAGAGTGTAGGTGTGTGATCCGTGATGTTATTCAGAGTGTAGGTGTGTGATCAGTAATGTTATTCAGAGTGTAGTTGTGTGATCAGTGATGTTATTCTGTGTCTAGGTGTGTGATCAGTGATGTTATTCTGAGTGTAGTTGTGTGATCTGTGATGTTATTCTGAGTGTAGTTGTGTGATCAGTGATGTTATTCTGAGTGAAGGTGTGTGATCAGTGATGTTATTCTGAGTGTAGTTGTGTGATCAGTGATGTTACTCTGAGTGTAGGTGTCTGATCAGTGTTGTTATTCTGAGTGTAGGTGAGTGATCCATGATGTTATTCTGAGTGTAGTTGTGTGATCAGTGATGTTATTCTGAGTGTAGGTGTGTGATCAGTGATGTTATTCTGAGTGTAGTTGTGTGATCAGTGATGTTATTCTGAGTGTAGGTGTGTGATCAGTGATGTTATTCTGAGTGTAGTTGTGTGATCAGTGATGTTATTCTGAGTGTAGGTGTGTGATCAGTGATGTTATTCTGAGTGAAGGTGTGTGATCAGTGATGTTATTCTGAGTATAGTTGTGTGATCAGTGATGTTATTCTGAGTGTAGGTGTCTGATCAGTGATGTTATTCAGAGTGTAGTTGTGTGATCCATGATGTTATTCTGAGTGTAGGTGTGTGATCAGTGATGTTATTCAGAGTGTAGGTGTGTGATTCATGATGTTATTCTGAGTGAAGCTGTGTGATCAGTGATGATATTCAGAGTGTAGTTGTGTGATCAGTAATGTTATTCAGAGTGTAGTTGTGTGATCAGTTATGTTATTCAGAGTGTAGTTGTGTGATCAGTGATGTTATTCAGAGTGTAGGTGTGTGATCCGTGATGTTATTCAGAGTGTAGGTGTGTGATCAGTGATGTTATTCTGAGTGTAGGTGTCTGATCAGTGATGTTATTCTGAGTGTAGGTGTGTGATCCGTGATGTTATTCTGAGTGTAGTTGTGTGATCAGTGATGTTATTCTGAGTGTAGGTGAGTGATCCATGATGTTATTCTGAGTGTAGATGTGTGATCAGTGATGTTATTCAGAGTGTAGGTGTGTGATTCATGATGTTATTCTGAGTGAAGGTGTGTGATCAGTGATGATATTCAGAGTGTAGTTGTGTGATCAGTAATGTTATTCAGAGTGTAGTTGTGTGATCAGTTATGTTATTCTGAGTGTAGTTGTGTGATCAGTGATGTTATTCAGGGTGTAGGTGTGTGATCCGTGATGTTATTCAGAGTGTAGGTGTGTGATCAGTGATGTTATTCAGAGTGTAGGTGTGTGATCAGTGATGTTATTCAGAGTGTAGTTGTGTGATGAGTTATGTTATTCTGAGTGTAGTTGTGTGATCAGTGATGTTATTCAGAGTGTAGGTGTGTGATCCGTGATGTTATTCAGAGTGTAGGTGTGTGATCATGATGTTATTCAGAGTGTAGTTGTGTGATCAGTTATGTTATTCTGAGTGTAGTTGTGTGATCAGTGATGTTATTCAGAGTGTAGGTGTGTGATCCGTGATGTTATTCAGAGTGTAGGTGTGTGATCAGTGATGTTATTCAGAGTGTAGTTGTGTGATCAGTGATGTTATTCTGAGTGTAGGTGTCTGATCAGTGATGTTATTCTGAGTGTAGGTGTGTGATCCGTGATGTTATTCTGAGTGTAGTTGTGTGATCAGTGATGTTATTCAGAGTGTAGTTGTGTGATCAGTTATGTTATTCTGAGTGTAGTTGTGTGATCAGTGATGTTATTCAGGGTGTAGGTGTGTGATCCGTGATGTTATTCAGAGTGTAGGTGTGTGATCAGTGATGTTATTCTGAGTGAAGGTGTGTGATCAGTGATGTTATTCAGAGTGTAGGTGTGTGATCCGTGATGTTATTCAGAGTGTAGGTGTGTGATCAGTAATGTTATTCAGAGTGTAGTTGTGTGATCAGTGATGTTATTCTGTGTCTAGGTGTGTGATCAGTGATGTTATTCTGAGTGTAGTTGTGTGATCTGTGATGTTATTCTGAGTGTAGTTGTGTGATCAGTGATGTTATTCTGAGTGAAGGTGTGTGATCAGTGATGTTATTCTGAGTGTAGTTGTGTGATCAGTGATGTTACTCTGAGTGTAGGTGTCTGATCAGTGTTGTTATTCTGAGTGTAGGTGAGTGATCCATGATGTTATTCTGAGTGTAGTTGTGTGATCAGTGATGTTATTCTGAGTGTAGGTGTGTGATCAGTGATGTTATTCTGAGTGTAGTTGTGTGATCAGTGATGTTATTCTGAGTGTAGGTGTGTGATCAGTGATGTTATTCTGAGTGTAGTTGTGTGATCAGTGATGTTATTCTGAGTGTAGGTGTGTGATCAGTGATGTTATTCTGAGTGAAGGTGTGTGATCAGTGATGTTATTCTGAGTATAGTTGTGTGATCAGTGATGTTATTCTGAGTGTAGGTGTCTGATCAGTGATGTTATTCAGAGTGTAGTTGTGTGATCCATGATGTTATTCTGAGTGTAGGTGTGTGATCAGTGATGTTATTCAGAGTGTAGGTGTGTGATTCATGATGTTATTCTGAGTGAAGCTGTGTGATCAGTGATGATATTCAGAGTGTAGTTGTGTGATCAGTAATGTTATTCAGAGTGTAGTTGTGTGATCAGTTATGTTATTCAGAGTGTAGTTGTGTGATCAGTGATGTTATTCAGAGTGTAGGTGTGTGATCCGTGATGTTATTCAGAGTGTAGGTGTGTGATCAGTGATGTTATTCAGAGTGTAGTTGTGTGATCAGTGATGTTATTCTGAGTGTAGGTGTCTGATCAGTGATGTTATTCTGAGTGTAGGTGTGTGATCCGTGATGTTATTCTGAGTGTAGTTGTGTGATCAGTGATGTTATTCTGAGTGTAGGTGAGTGATCCATGATGTTATTCTGAGTGTAGATGTGTGATCAGTGATGTTATTCAGAGTGTAGGTGTGTGATTCATGATGTTATTCTGAGTGAAGGTGTGTGATCAGTGATGATATTCAGAGTGTAGTTGTGTGATCAGTAATGTTATTCAGAGTGTAGTTGTGTGATCAGTTATGTTATTCTGAGTGTAGTTGTGTGATCAGTGATGTTATTCAGGGTGTAGGTGTGTGATCCGTGATGTTATTCAGAGTGTAGGTGTGTGATCAGTGATGTTATTCAGAGTGTAGGTGTGTGATCAGTGATGTTATTCAGAGTGTAGTTGTGTGATGAGTTATGTTATTCTGAGTGTAGTTGTGTGATCAGTGATGTTATTCAGAGTGTAGGTGTGTGATCCGTGATGTTATTCAGAGTGTAGGTGTGTGATCATGATGTTATTCAGAGTGTAGTTGTGTGATCAGTTATGTTATTCTGAGTGTAGTTGTGTGATCAGTGATGTTATTCAGAGTGTAGGTGTGTGATCCGTGATGTTATTCAGAGTGTAGGTGTGTGATCAGTGATGTTATTCAGAGTGTAGTTGTGTGATCAGTGATGTTATTCTGAGTGTAGGTGTCTGATCAGTGATGTTATTCTGAGTGTAGGTGTGTGATCCGTGATGTTATTCTGAGTGTAGTTGTGTGATCAGTGATGTTATTCTGAGTGTAGGTGAGTGATCCATGATGTTATTCTGAGTGTAGATGTGTGATCAGTGATGTTATTCAGAGTGTAGGTGTGTGATTCATGATGTTATTCTGAGTGAAGGTGTGTGATCAGTGATGATATTCTGAGTGTAGGTGTGTGATCAGTTATGTCATTCTGAGTGTAGTTGTGTGATCAGTGATGTTATTCTGAGTGTAGTTGTGTGATCTGTGATGTTATTCTGAGTGTAGGTGTGTGATCCGTGATGTTATTCTGAGTGTAGTTGTGTGATCAGTGATGTTATTCTGAGTGTAGGTGTGTGATCCGTGATGTTATTCTGAGTGTAGTTGTGTGATCAGTGATGTTATTCTGAGTGTAGGTGTGTGATCAGTGATGTTATTCTGAGTGTAGTTGTGTGATCAGTGATGTTATTCTGAGAGTATGTGTCCGATCAGTGATGTTATTCTGAGTGTAGTTGTGTGATCCGTGATGTTACTCTGAGTGTAGGTGTGTGATCAGTGATGTTATTCTGAGTGTAGTTGTGTGATCAGTGATGTTATTCAGAGTGAAGGTGTGTGATCAGTGATGTTATTCAGAGTGTATGTGTCCGATCAGTGATGTTATTCTGAGTGTAGTTGTGTGATCCGTGATGTTACTCTGAGTGTAGGTGTGTGATCAGTGATGTTATTCTGAGTGTAGTTGTGTGATCAGTGATGTTATTCAGAGTGAAGGTGTGTGATCAGTGATGTTATTCAGAGTGTCGATGTGTGATCAGTGATGTTATTCTGAGTGTAGGTGAGTGATCAGTGATGTTATTCTGAGTGTAGGTGTGTGATCAGTGATGTTATTCTGAGTGTAGGTGAGTTATCAGTGATGTTATTCTGTGTCTAGGTGTGTGATCCGTGATGTTATTTTGAGTGTAGGTGTGTGATCAGTGATGTTGTTCAGAGTGTAGGTGTGTGATCAGTGATGTTATTCTGAGTGTAGGTGTGTGATCAGTGATGTTATTCTGTGTCTAGGTGTGTGATCCGTGATGTTATTCTGTGTCTAGGTGTGTGATCAGTGATGTTATTCTGTGTCTAGGTGTGTGATCCGTGATGTTATTCTGTGTCTAGGTGTGTGATCAGTGATGTTATTCTGTGTCTAGGTGTGTGATCCGTGATGTTATTCTGTGTCTAGGTGTGTGATCCGTGATGTTATTCTGTGTCTAGGTGTGTGATCCGTGATGTTATTCTGTGTCTAGGTGTGTGATCCGTGATGTTATTCTGTGTCTAGGTGTGTGATCAGTGATGTTATTCTGTGTCTAGGTGTGTGATCAGTGATGTTATTCTGAGTGTAGGTGAGTGATCAGTGATGTTATTCTGAGTGTAGGTGTGTGATCAGTGATGTTATTCTGAGTGTAGGTGAGTTATCAGTGATGTTATTCTGTGTCTAGGTGTGTGATCCGTGATGTTATTTTGAGTGTAGGTGTGTGATCAGTGATGTTGTTCAGAGTGTAGGTGTGTGATCAGTGATGTTATTCTGAGTGTAGGTGTGTGATCAGTGATGTTATTCTGTGTCTAGGTGTGTGATCCGTGATGTTATTCTGTGTCTAGGTGTGTGATCCATTATGTTATTCTGTGTCTAGGTGTGTGATCAGTGATGTTATTCTATGTCTAGGTGTGTGATCCGTGATGTTATTCTGTGTCTAGGTGTGTGATCAGTGATGTTATTCTGTGTCTAGGTGTGTGATCCGTGATATATTTTGAGTGTAGGTGTGTGATCAGTGATTTTGTTCAGAGTGTAGGTGTGTGATCAGTGATGTTATTCTGAGTGTAGGTGTGTGATCTGTGATGTTATTCAGAGTGTAGGTGTGTGATCTGTGATGTTATTCAGAGTGTAGGTGTGTGATCAGTGATGTTATTCTGAGTGTAGGTGTGTGATCCGTGATGTTATTCTGAGTGAAGGTGTGTAATCAGTGATGTTATTCAGAGTGTAGGTGTGTGATCCATGATGTTATTCTGTGTCTAGGTGTGTGATCAGTGATGTTATTCTGAGTGTAGGTGTGTGATCCATGATGTTATTCTGAGTGTAGTTGTGTGATCAGTGATGTTATTCAGAGTGTAGTTGTGTGATCAGTGATGTTATTCAGGGTGTAGGTGTGTGATCCGTGATGTTATTCAGAGTGTAGGTGTGTGATCAGTGATGTTATTCAGAGTGTAGGTGTGTGATCAGTGATGTTATTCAGAGTGTAGTTGTGTGATGAGTTATGTTATTCTGAGTGTAGTTGTGTGATCAGTGATGTTATTCAGAGTGTAGGTGTGTGATCCGTGATGTTATTCAGAGTGTAGGTGTGTGATCATGATGTTATTCAGAGTGTAGTTGTGTGATCAGTTATGTTATTCTGAGTGTAGTTGTGTGATCAGTGATGTTATTCAGAGTGTAGGTGTGTGATCCGTGATGTTATTCAGAGTGTAGGTGTGTGATCAGTGATGTTATTCAGAGTGTAGTTGTGTGATCAGTGATGTTATTCTGAGTGTAGGTGTCTGATCAGTGATGTTATTCTGAGTGTAGGTGTGTGATCCGTGATGTTATTCTGAGTGTAGTTGTGTGATCAGTGATGTTATTCTGAGTGTAGGTGAGTGATCCATGATGTTATTCTGAGTGTAGATGTGTGATCAGTGATGTTATTCAGAGTGTAGGTGTGTGATTCATGATGTTATTCTGAGTGAAGGTGTGTGATCAGTGATGATATTCTGAGTGTAGGTGTGTGATCAGTTATGTTATTCTGAGTGTAGTTGTGTGATCAGTGATGTTATTCTGAGTGTAGTTGTGTGATCTGTGATGTTATTCTGAGTGTAGGTGTGTGATCCGTGATGTTATTCTGAGTGTAGTTGTGTGATCAGTGATGTTATTCTGAGTGTAGGTGTGTGATCCGTGATGTTATTCTGAGTGTAGTTGTGTGATCAGTGATGTTATTCTGAGTGTAGGTGTGTGATCAGTGATGTTATTCTGAGTGTAGTTGTGTGATCAGTGATGTTATTCTGAGAGTATGTGTCCGATCAGTGATGTTATTCTGAGTGTAGTTGTGTGATCCGTGATGTTACTCTGAGTGTAGGTGTGTGATCAGTGATGTTATTCTGAGTGTAGTTGTGTGATCAGTGATGTTATTCAGAGTGAAGGTGTGTGATCAGTGATGTTATTCAGAGTGTATGTGTCCGATCAGTGATGTTATTCTGAGTGTAGTTGTGTGATCCGTGATGTTACTCTGAGTGTAGGTGTGTGATCAGTGATGTTATTCTGAGTGTAGTTGTGTGATCAGTGATGTTATTCAGAGTGAAGGTGTGTGATCAGTGATGTTATTCAGAGTGTCGATGTGTGATCAGTGATGTTATTCTGAGTGTAGGTGAGTGATCAGTGATGTTATTCTGAGTGTAGGTGTGTGATCAGTGATGTTATTCTGAGTGTAGGTGAGTTATCAGTGATGTTATTCTGTGTCTAGGTGTGTGATCCGTGATGTTATTTTGAGTGTAGGTGTGTGATCAGTGATGTTGTTCAGAGTGTAGGTGTGTGATCAGTGATGTTATTCTGAGTGTAGGTGTGTGATCAGTGATGTTATTCTGTGTCTAGGTGTGTGATCCGTGATGTTATTCTGTGTCTAGGTGTGTGATCAGTGATGTTATTCTGTGTCTAGGTGTGTGATCCGTGATGTTATTCTGTGTCTAGGTGTGTGATCAGTGATGTTATTCTGTGTCTAGGTGTGTGATCCGTGATGTTATTCTGTGTCTAGGTGTGTGATCAGTGATGTTATTCTGTGTCTAGGTGTGTGATCCGTGATGTTATTCTGTGTCTAGGTGTGTGATCCGTGATGTTATTCTGTGTCTAGGTGTGTGATCAGTGATGTTATTCTGTGTCTAGGTGTGTGATCAGTGATGTTATTCTGAGTGTAGGTGAGTGATCAGTGATGTTATTCTGAGTGTAGGTGTGTGATCAGTGATGTTATTCTGAGTGTAGGTGAGTTATCAGTGATGTTATTCTGTGTCTAGGTGTGTGATCCGTGATGTTATTTTGAGTGTAGGTGTGTGATCAGTGATGTTGTTCAGAGTGTAGGTGTGTGATCAGTGATGTTATTCTGAGTGTAGGTGTGTGATCAGTGATGTTATTCTGTGTCTAGGTGTGTGATCCGTGATGTTATTCTGTGTCTAGGTGTGTGATCCATTATGTTATTCTGTGTCTAGGTGTGTGATCAGTGATGTTATTCTATGTCTAGGTGTGTGATCCGTGATGTTATTCTGTGTCTAGGTGTGTGATCAGTGATGTTATTCTGTGTCTAGGTGTGTGATCCGTGATGTTATTTTGAGTGTAGGTGTGTGATCAGTGATTTTGTTCAGAGTGTAGGTGTGTGATCAGTGATGTTATTCTGAGTGTAGGTGTGTGATCTGTGATGTTATTCAGAGTGTAGGTGTGTGATCTGTGATGTTATTCAGAGTGTAGGTGTGTGATCAGTGATGTTATTCTGAGTGTAGGTGTGTGATCCGTGATGTTATTCTGAGTGAAGGTGTGTAATCAGTGATGTTATTCAGAGTGTAGGTGTGTGATCCATGATGTTATTCTGTGTCTAGGTGTGTGATCAGTGATGTTATTCTGAGTGTAGGTGTGTGATCCATGATGTTATTCTGAGTGTAGTTGTGTGATCAGTGATGTTATTCAGAGTGTAGTTGTGTGATCAGTGATGTTATTCTGAGTGTAGGTGTGTGATCAGTGATGTTATTCTGTGTCTAGGTGTGTGATCCGTGATGTTATTCTGAGTGTAGTTGTGTGATCAGTCATGTTATTCTGAGTGTAGTTGTGTGATCAGTGATGTTAATCTGAGTGAAGGTGTGTGATCAGTGATGTTATTCAGAGTGTAGGTGTGTGATCAGTCATGTTATTCTGTGTCTAGGTGTGTGATCAGTGATGTTATTCAGAGTGTAGGTGTGTGATCAGTCATGTTATTCTGTGTCTAGGTGTGTGATCAGTGATGTTATTCAGAGTGTAGGTGTGTGATCAGTCATGTTATTCTGTGTCTAGGTGTGTGATCAGTGATGTTATTCTGAGTGTAGTTGTGTGATCAGTCATGTTATTCTGAGTGTAGTTGTGTGATCAGTGATGTTAATCTGAGTGAAGGTGTGTGATCAGTGATGTTATTCAGAGTGTAGGTGTGTGATCAGTCATGTTATTCTGTGTCTAGGTGTGTGATCAGTGATGTTATTCAGGGTGTAGTTGTGTGATCTGTGATGTTATTCTGAGTGTAGGTGTGTGATCAGTGATGTTATTCAGAGTGTAGTTGTGTGATCCATGATGTTATTCTGAGTGTAGTTGTGTGATCAGTCATGTTATTCTGAGTGTAGTTGTGTGATCAGTGATGTTAATCTGAGTGAAGGTGTGTGATCAGTGATGTTATTCAGAGTGTAGGTGTGTGATCCATGATGTTATTCTGTGTCTAGGTGTGTGATCAGTGATGTTGTTCAGAGTGTAGGTGTGTGATCTGTGATGTTATTCTGAGTGTAGGTGTGTGATCCGTGATGTTATTCTGAGTGTAGTTGTGTGATCAGTGATGTTATTCTGAGTGTAGGTGTGTGATCCGTGATGTTATTCTGAGTGTAGTTGTGTGATCAGTGATGTTATTCTGAGTGTAGGTGTGTGATCAGTGATGTTATTCTGAGTGTAGTTGTGTGATCAGTGATGTTATTCTGAGAGTATGTGTCCGATCAGTGATGTTATTCTGAGTGTAGTTGTGTGATCCGTGATGTTACTCTGAGTGTAGGTGTGTGATCAGTGATGTTATTCTGAGTGTAGTTGTGTGATCAGTGATGTTATTCAGAGTGAAGGTGTGTGATCAGTGATGTTATTCAGAGTGTATGTGTCCGATCAGTGATGTTATTCTGAGTGTAGTTGTGTGATCCGTGATGTTACTCTGAGTGTAGGTGTGTGATCAGTGATGTTATTCTGAGTGTAGTTGTGTGATCAGTGATGTTATTCAGAGTGAAGGTGTGTGATCAGTGATGTTATTCAGAGTGTAGGTGTGTGATCATGATGTTATTCAGAGTGTAGTTGTGTGATCAGTTATGTTATTCTGAGTGTAGTTGTGTGATCAGTGATGTTATTCAGAGTGTAGGTGTGTGATCCGTGATGTTATTCAGAGTGTAGGTGTGTGATCAGTGATGTTATTCAGAGTGTAGTTGTGTGATCAGTGATGTTATTCTGAGTGTAGGTGTCTGATCAGTGATGTTATTCTGAGTGTAGGTGTGTGATCCGTGATGTTATTCTGAGTGTAGTTGTGTGATCAGTGATGTTATTCTGAGTGTAGGTGAGTGATCCATGATGTTATTCTGAGTGTAGATGTGTGATCAGTGATGTTATTCAGAGTGTAGGTGTGTGATTCATGATGTTATTCTGAGTGAAGGTGTGTGATCAGTGATGATATTCTGAGTGTAGGTGTGTGATCAGTTATGTTATTCTGAGTGTAGTTGTGTGATCAGTGATGTTATTCTGAGTGTAGTTGTGTGATCTGTGATGTTATTCTGAGTGTAGGTGTGTGATCCGTGATGTTATTCTGAGTGTAGTTGTGTGATCAGTGATGTTATTCTGAGTGTAGGTGTGTGATCCGTGATGTTATTCTGAGTGTAGTTGTGTGATCAGTGATGTTATTCTGAGTGTAGGTGTGTGATCAGTGATGTTATTCTGAGTGTAGTTGTGTGATCAGTGATGTTATTCTGAGAGTATGTGTCCGATCAGTGATGTTATTCTGAGTGTAGTTGTGTGATCCGTGATGTTACTCTGAGTGTAGGTGTGTGATCAGTGATGTTATTCTGAGTGTAGTTGTGTGATCAGTGATGTTATTCAGAGTGAAGGTGTGTGATCAGTGATGTTATTCAGAGTGTATGTGTCCGATCAGTGATGTTATTCTGAGTGTAGTTGTGTGATCCGTGATGTTACTCTGAGTGTAGGTGTGTGATCAGTGATGTTATTCTGAGTGTAGTTGTGTGATCAGTGATGTTATTCAGAGTGAAGGTGTGTGATCAGTGATGTTATTCAGAGTGTCGATGTGTGATCAGTGATGTTATTCTGAGTGTAGGTGAGTGATCAGTGATGTTATTCTGAGTGTAGGTGTGTGATCAGTGATGTTATTCTGAGTGTAGGTGAGTTATCAGTGATGTTATTCTGTGTCTAGGTGTGTGATCCGTGATGTTATTTTGAGTGTAGGTGTGTGATCAGTGATGTTGTTCAGAGTGTAGGTGTGTGATCAGTGATGTTATTCTGAGTGTAGGTGTGTGATCAGTGATGTTATTCTGTGTCTAGGTGTGTGATCCGTGATGTTATTCTGTGTCTAGGTGTGTGATCAGTGATGTTATTCTGTGTCTAGGTGTGTGATCCGTGATGTTATTCTGTGTCTAGGTGTGTGATCAGTGATGTTATTCTGTGTCTAGGTGTGTGATCCGTGATGTTATTCTGTGTCTAGGTGTGTGATCCGTGATGTTATTCTGTGTCTAGGTGTGTGATCAGTGATGTTATTCTGTGTCTAGGTGTGTGATCCGTGATGTTATTCTGTGTCTAGGTGTGTGATCCGTGATGTTATTCTGTGTCTAGGTGTGTGATCAGTGATGTTATTCTGTGTCTAGGTGTGTGATCAGTGATGTTATTCTGAGTGTAGGTGAGTGATCAGTGATGTTATTCTGAGTGTAGGTGTGTGATCAGTGATGTTATTCTGAGTGTAGGTGAGTTATCAGTGATGTTATTCTGTGTCTAGGTGTGTGATCCGTGATGTTATTTTGAGTGTAGGTGTGTGATCAGTGATGTTGTTCAGAGTGTAGGTGTGTGATCAGTGATGTTATTCTGAGTGTAGGTGTGTGATCAGTGATGTTATTCTGTGTCTAGGTGTGTGATCCGTGATGTTATTCTGTGTCTAGGTGTGTGATCCATTATGTTATTCTGTGTCTAGGTGTGTGATCAGTGATGTTATTCTATGTCTAGGTGTGTGATCCGTGATGTTATTCTGTGTCTAGGTGTGTGATCAGTGATGTTATTCTGTGTCTAGGTGTGTGATCCGTGATGTTATTTTGAGTGTAGGTGTGTGATCAGTGATTTTGTTCAGAGTGTAGGTGTGTGATCAGTGATGTTATTCTGAGTGTAGGTGTGTGATCTGTGATGTTATTCAGAGTGTAGGTGTGTGATCTGTGATGTTATTCAGAGTGTAGGTGTGTGATCAGTGATGTTATTCTGAGTGTAGGTGTGTGATCCGTGATGTTATTCTGAGTGAAGGTGTGTAATCAGTGATGTTATTCAGAGTGTAGGTGTGTGATCCATGATGTTATTCTGTGTCTAGGTGTGTGATCAGTGATGTTATTCTGAGTGTAGGTGTGTGATCCATGATGTTATTCTGAGTGTAGTTGTGTGATCAGTGATGTTATTCAGAGTGTAGTTGTGTGATCAGTGATGTTATTCTGAGTGTAGGTGTGTGATCAGTGATGTTATTCTGTGTCTAGGTGTGTGATCCGTGATGTTATTCTGAGTGTAGTTGTGTGATCAGTCATGTTATTCTGAGTGTAGTTGTGTGATCAGTGATGTTAATCTGAGTGAAGGTGTGTGATCAGTGATGTTATTCAGAGTGTAGGTGTGTGATCAGTCATGTTATTCTGTGTCTAGGTGTGTGATCAGTGATGTTATTCAGAGTGTAGTTGTGTGATCAGTCATGTTATTCTGTGTCTAGGTGTGTGATCAGTGATGTTATTCAGGGTGTAGTTGTGTGATCTGTGATGTTATTCTGAGTGTAGGTGTGTGATCAGTGATGTTATTCAGAGTGTAGTTGTGTGATCCATGATGTTATTCTGAGTGTAGTTGTGTGATCAGTCATGTTATTCTGAGTGTAGTTGTGTGATCAGTGATGTTAATCTGAGTGAAGGTGTGTGATCAGTGATGTTATTCAGAGTGTAGGTGTGTGATCAGTCATGTTATTCTGTGTCTAGGTGTGTGATCAGTGATGTTGTTCAGAGTGTAGGTGTGTGATCTGTGATGTTATTCTGAGTGTAGGTGTGTGATCCGTGATGTTATTCTGAGTGTAGTTGTGTGATCAGTGATGTTATTCTGAGTGTAGGTGTGTGATCCGTGATGTTATTCTGAGTGTAGTTGTGTGATCAGTGATGTTATTCTGAGTGTAGGTGTGTGATCAGTGATGTTATTCTGAGTGTAGTTGTGTGATCAGTGATGTTATTCTGAGAGTATGTGTCCGATCAGTGATGTTATTCTGAGTGTAGTTGTGTGATCCGTGATGTTACTCTGAGTGTAGGTGTGTGATCAGTGATGTTATTCTGAGTGTAGTTGTGTGATCAGTGATGTTATTCAGAGTGAAGGTGTGTGATCAGTGATGTTATTCAGAGTGTCGATGTGTGATCAGTGATGTTATTCTGAGTGTAGGTGAGTGATCAGTGATGTTATTCTGAGTGTAGGTGTGTGATCAGTGATGTTATTCTGAGTGTAGGTGAGTTATCAGTGATGTTATTCTGTGTCTAGGTGTGTGATCCGTGATGTTATTTTGAGTGTAGGTGTGTGATCAGTGATGTTGTTCAGAGTGTAGGTGTGTGATCAGTGATGTTATTCTGAGTGTAGGTGTGTGATCAGTGATGTTATTCTGTGTCTAGGTGTGTGATCCGTGATGTTATTCTGTGTCTAGGTGTGTGATCAGTGATGTTATTCTGTGTCTAGGTGTGTGATCCGTGATGTTATTCTGTGTCAAGGTGTGTGATCAGTGATGTTATTCTGTGTCTAGGTGTGTGATCCGTGATGTTATTCTGTGTCTAGGTGTGTGATCCGTGATGTTATTCTGTGTCTAGGTGTGTGATCCGTGATGTTATTCTGTGTCTAGGTGTGTGATCCGTGATGTTATTCTGTGTCTAGGTGTGTGATCAGTGATGTTATTCTGTGTCTAGGTGTGTGATCAGTGATGTTATTCTGAGTGTAGGTGAGTGATCAGTGATGTTATTCTGAGTGTAGGTGTGTGATCAGTGATGTTATTCTGAGTGTAGGTGAGTTATCAGTGATGTTATTCTGTGTCTAGGTGTGTGATCCGTGATGTTATTTTGAGTGTAGGTGTGTGATCAGTGATGTTGTTCAGAGTGTAGGTGTGTGATCAGTGATGTTATTCTGAGTGTAGGTGTGTGATCAGTGATGTTATTCTGTGTCTAGGTGTGTGATCCGTGATGTTATTCTGTGTCTAGGTGTGTGATCCATTATGTTATTCTGTGTCTAGGTGTGTGATCAGTGATGTTATTCTATGTCTAGGTGTGTGATCCGTGATGTTATTCTGTGTCTAGGTGTGTGATCAGTGATGTTATTCTGTGTCTAGGTGTGTGATCCGTGATGTTATTTTGAGTGTAGGTGTGTGATCAGTGATTTTGTTCAGAGTGTAGGTGTGTGATCAGTGATGTTATTCTGAGTGTAGGTGTGTGATCTGTGATGTTATTCAGAGTGTAGGTGTGTGATCTGTGATGTTATTCAGAGTGTAGGTGTGTGATCAGTGATGTTATTCTGAGTGTAGGTGTGTGATCCGTGATGTTATTCTGAGTGAAGGTGTGTAATCAGTGATGTTATTCAGAGTGTAGGTGTGTGATCCATGATGTTATTCTGTGTCTAGGTGTGTGATCAGTGATGTTATTCTGAGTGTAGGTGTGTGATCCATGATGTTATTCTGAGTGTAGTTGTGTGATCAGTGATGTTATTCAGAGTGTAGTTGTGTGATCAGTGATGTTATTCTGAGTGTAGGTGTGTGATCAGTGATGTTATTCTGTGTCTAGGTGTGTGATCCGTGATGTTATTCTGAGTGTAGTTGTGTGATCAGTCATGTTATTCTGAGTGTAGTTGTGTGATCAGTGATGTTAATCTGAGTGAAGGTGTGTGATCAGTGATGTTATTCAGAGTGTAGGTGTGTGATCAGTCATGTTATTCTGTGTCTAGGTGTGTGATCAGTGATGTTATTCAGAGTGTAGTTGTGTGATCAGTCATGTTATTCTGTGTCTAGGTGTGTGATCAGTGATGTTATTCAGGGTGTAGTTGTGTGATCCATGATGTTATTCTGAGTGTAGTTGTGTGATCAGTCATGTTATTCTGAGTGTAGTTGTGTGATCAGTGATGTTAATCTGAGTGAAGGTGTGTGATCAGTGATGTTATTCAGAGTGTAGGTGTGTGATCAGTCATGTTATTCTGTGTCTAGGTGTGTGATCAGTGATGTTATTCAGGGTGTAGTTGTGTGATCTGTGATGTTATTCTGAGTGTAGGTGTGTGATCTGTGATGTTATTCAGAGTGTAGTAGTGTGATCCGTGATGTTATTCAGAATGTAGGTGTGTGATTAGTGATGTTATTCAGAGTGTAGGTGTCTGATCCGTGATGTTATTCTGTCTGTAGTTGTGTGATCCGTGATGTTATTCAGAGTGCAGGTGTGTGACCAGTGATGTTATTCAGAGTGTAGTTGTGGGATCCGTGATGTTATTCAGAATGTAGTTGTGTGATCTGTGATGTTATTCAGAATGTAGGTGTGTGATCAGTGATGTTATTCAGAGTGTAGTAGTGTGATCCGTGATGTTATTCAGAATGTAGGTGTGTGATTAGTGATGTTATTCAGAGTGTAGGTGTCTGATCCGTGATGTTATTCTGAGTGTAGTTGTGTGATCAGTCATGTTATTCTGAGTGTAGGTGTGTGATCTGTGATGTTATTCAGAGTGTAGTAGTGTGATCCGTGATGTTATTCAGAATGTAGGTGTGTGATTAGTGATGTTATTCAGAGTGTAGGTGTCTGATCCGTGATGTTATTCTGTCTGTAGTTGTGTGATCCGTGATGTTATTCAGAGTGCAGGTGTGTGACCAGTGATGTTATTCAGAGTGTAGTTGTGGGATCCGTGATGTTATTCAGAATGTAGTTGTGTGATCTGTGATGTTATTCAGAATGTAGGTGTGTGATCAGTGATGTTATTCAGAGTGTAGTAGTGTGATCCGTGATGTTATTCAGAATGTAGGTGTGTGATTAGTGATGTTATTCAGAGTGTAGGTGTCTGATCCGTGATGTTATTCTGAGTGTAGTTGTGTGATCAGTCATGTTATTCTGAGAGTAGGTGTATGATCAGTGATGTTATTCTGACAGTAGGTGTGCGATACATGATGTTATTCTGGGTGTAGTTGTGTGATCAGTGATGTTATTCTGAGTGTAGTTGTGTGATCCGTGATGTTACTCTGAGTGTAGGTGTGTGATCAGTGATGTTATTCTGAGTGTAGTTGTGTGATCAGTGATGTTATTCAGAGTGAAGGTGTGTGATCAGTGATGTTATTCAGAGTGTATGTGTCCGATCAGTGATGTTATTCTGAGTGTAGTTGTGTGATCCGTGATGTTACTCTGAGTGTAGGTGTGTGATCAGTGATGTTATTCTGAGTGTAGTTGTGTGATCAGTGATGTTATTCAGAGTGAAGGTGTGTGATCAGTGATGTTATTCAGAGTGTCGATGTGTGATCAGTGATGTTATTCTGAGTGTAGGTGAGTGATCAGTGATGTTATTCTGAGTGTAGGTGTGTGATCAGTGATGTTATTCTGAGTGTAGGTGAGTTATCAGTGATGTTATTCTGTGTCTAGGTGTGTGATCCGTGATGTTATTTTGAGTGTAGGTGTGTGATCAGTGATGTTGTTCAGAGTGTAGGTGTGTGATCAGTGATGTTATTCTGAGTGTAGGTGTGTGATCAGTGATGTTATTCTGTGTCTAGGTGTGTGATCCGTGATGTTATTCTGTGTCTAGGTGTGTGATCAGTGATGTTATTCTGTGTCTAGGTGTGTGATCCGTGATGTTATTCTGTGTCTAGGTGTGTGATCAGTGATGTTATTCTGTGTCTAGGTGTGTGATCCGTGATGTTATTCTGTGTCTAGGTGTGTGATCCGTGATGTTATTCTGTGTCTAGGTGTGTGATCAGTGATGTTATTCTGTGTCTAGGTGTGTGATCCGTGATGTTATTCTGTGTCTAGGTGTGTGATCCGTGATGTTATTCTGTGTCTAGGTGTGTGATCAGTGATGTTATTCTGTGTCTAGGTGTGTGATCAGTGATGTTATTCTGAGTGTAGGTGAGTGATCAGTGATGTTATTCTGAGTGTAGGTGTGTGATCAGTGATGTTATTCTGAGTGTAGGTGTGTTATCAGTGATGTTATTCTGTGTCTAGGTGTGTGATCCGTGATGTTATTTTGAGTGTAGGTGTGTGATCAGTGATGTTGTTCAGAGTGTAGGTGTGTGATCAGTGATGTTATTCTGAGTGTAGGTGTGTGATCAGTGATGTTATTCTGTGTCTAGGTGTGTGATCCGTGATGTTATTCTGTGTCTAGGTGTGTGATCCATTATGTTATTCTGTGTCTAGGTGTGTGATCAGTGATGTTATTCTATGTCTAGGTGTGTGATCCGTGATGTTATTCTGTGTCTAGGTGTGTGATCAGTGATGTTATTCTGTGTCTAGGTGTGTGATCCGTGATGTTATTTTGAGTGTAGGTGTGTGATCAGTGATTTTGTTCAGAGTGTAGGTGTGTGATCAGTGATGTTATTCTGAGTGTAGGTGTGTGATCTGTGATGTTATTCAGAGTGTAGGTGTGTGATCTGTGATGTTATTCAGAGTGTAGGTGTGTGATCAGTGATGTTATTCTGAGTGTAGGTGTGTGATCCGTGATGTTATTCTGAGTGAAGGTGTGTAATCAGTGATGTTATTCAGAGTGTAGGTGTGTGATCCATGATGTTATTCTGTGTCTAGGTGTGTGATCAGTGATGTTATTCTGAGTGTAGGTGTGTGATCCATGATGTTATTCTGAGTGTAGTTGTGTGATCAGTGATGTTATTCAGAGTGTAGTTGTGTGATCAGTGATGTTATTCTGAGTGTAGGTGTGTGATCAGTGATGTTATTCTGTGTCTAGGTGTGTGATCCGTGATGTTATTCTGAGTGTAGTTGTGTGATCAGTCATGTTATTCTGAGTGTAGTTGTGTGATCAGTGATGTTAATCTGAGTGAAGGTGTGTGATCAGTGATGTTATTCAGAGTGTAGGTGTGTGATCAGTCATGTTATTCTGTGTCTAGGTGTGTGATCAGTGATGTTATTCAGAGTGTAGTTGTGTGATCAGTCATGTTATTCTGTGTCTAGGTGTGTGATCAGTGATGTTATTCAGGGTGTAGTTGTGTGATCTGTGATGTTATTCTGAGTGTAGGTGTGTGATCAGTGATGTTATTCAGAGTGTAGTTGTGTGATCCATGATGTTATTCTGAGTGTAGTTGTGTGATCAGTCATGTTATTCTGAGTGTAGTTGTGTGATCAGTGATGTTAATCTGAGTGAAGGTGTGTGATCAGTGATGTTATTCAGAGTGTAGGTGTGTGATCAGTCATGTTATTCTGTGTCTAGGTGTGTGATCAGTGATGTTGTTCAGAGTGTAGGTGTGTGATCTGTGATGTTATTCTGAGTGTAGGTGTGTGATCCGTGATGTTATTCTGAGTGTAGTTGTGTGATCAGTGATGTTATTCTGAGTGTAGGTGTGTGATCCGTGATGTTATTCTGAGTGTAGTTGTGTGATCAGTGATGTTATTCTGAGTGTAGGTGTGTGATCAGTGATGTTATTCTGAGTGTAGTTGTGTGATCAGTGATGTTATTCTGAGAGTATGTGTCCGATCAGTGATGTTATTCTGAGTGTAGTTGTGTGATCCGTGATGTTACTCTGAGTGTAGGTGTGTGATCAGTGATGTTATTCTGAGTGTAGTTGTGTGATCAGTGATGTTATTCAGAGTGAAGGTGTGTGATCAGTGATGTTATTCAGAGTGTCGATGTGTGATCAGTGATGTTATTCTGAGTGTAGGTGAGTGATCAGTGATGTTATTCTGAGTGTAGGTGTGTGATCAGTGATGTTATTCTGAGTGTAGGTGAGTTATCAGTGATGTTATTCTGTGTCTAGGTGTGTGATCCGTGATGTTATTTTGAGTGTAGGTGTGTGATCAGTGATGTTGTTCAGAGTGTAGGTGTGTGATCAGTGATGTTATTCTGTGTCTAGGTGTGTGATCCGTGATGTTATTCTGTGTCTAGGTGTGTGATCAGTGATGTTATTCTGTGTCTAGGTGTGTGATCCGTGATGTTATTCTGTGTCAAGGTGTGTGATCAGTGATGTTATTCTGTGTCTAGGTGTGTGATCCGTGATGTTATTCTGTGTCTAGGTGTGTGATCCGTGATGTTATTCTGTGTCTAGGTGTGTGATCAGTGATGTTATTCTGTGTCTAGGTGTGTGATCCGTGATGTTATTCTGTGTCTAGGTGTGTGATCCGTGATGTTATTCTGTGTCTAGGTGTGTGATCAGTGATGTTATTCTGTGTCTAGGTGTGTGATCAGTGATGTTATTCTGAGTGTAGGTGAGTGATCAGTGATGTTATTCTGAGTGTAGGTGTGTGATCAGTGATGTTATTCTGAGTGTAGGTGAGTTATCAGTGATGTTATTCTGTGTCTAGGTGTGTGATCCGTGATGTTATTTTGAGTGTAGGTGTGTGATCAGTGATGTTGTTCAGAGTGTAGGTGTGTGATCAGTGATGTTATTCTGAGTGTAGGTGTGTGATCAGTGATGTTATTCTGTGTCTAGGTGTGTGATCCGTGATGTTATTCTGTGTCTAGGTGTGTGATCCATTATGTTATTCTGTGTCTAGGTGTGTGATCAGTGATGTTATTCTATGTCTAGGTGTGTGATCCGTGATGTTATTCTGTGTCTAGGTGTGTGATCAGTGATGTTATTCTGTGTCTAGGTGTGTGATCCGTGATGTTATTTTGAGTGTAGGTGTGTGATCAGTGATTTTGTTCAGAGTGTAGGTGTGTGATCAGTGATGTTATTCTGAGTGTAGGTGTGTGATCTGTGATGTTATTCAGAGTGTAGGTGTGTGATCTGTGATGTTATTCAGAGTGTAGGTGTGTGATCAGTGATGTTATTCTGAGTGTAGGTGTGTGATCCGTGATGTTATTCTGAGTGAAGGTGTGTAATCAGTGATGTTATTCAGAGTGTAGGTGTGTGATCCATGATGTTATTCTGTGTCTAGGTGTGTGATCAGTGATGTTATTCTGAGTGTAGGTGTGTGATCCATGATGTTATTCTGAGTGTAGTTGTGTGATCAGTGATGTTATTCAGAGTGTAGTTGTGTGATCAGTGATGTTATTCTGAGTGTAGGTGTGTGATCAGTGATGTTATTCTGTGTCTAGGTGTGTGATCCGTGATGTTATTCTGAGTGTAGTTGTGTGATCAGTCATGTTATTCTGAGTGTAGTTGTGTGATCAGTGATGTTAATCTGAGTGAAGGTGTGTGATCAGTGATGTTATTCAGAGTGTAGGTGTGTGATCAGTCATGTTATTCTGTGTCTAGGTGTGTGATCAGTGATGTTATTCAGAGTGTAGTTGTGTGATCAGTCATGTTATTCTGTGTCTAGGTGTGTGATCAGTGATGTTATTCAGGGTGTAGTTGTGTGATCCATGATGTTATTCTGAGTGTAGTTGTGTGATCAGTCATGTTATTCTGAGTGTAGTTGTGTGATCAGTGATGTTAATCTGAGTGAAGGTGTGTGATCAGTGATGTTATTCAGAGTGTAGGTGTGTGATCAGTCATGTTATTCTGTGTCTAGGTGTGTGATCAGTGATGTTATTCAGGGTGTAGTTGTGTGATCTGTGATGTTATTCTGAGTGTAGGTGTGTGATCTGTGATGTTATTCAGAGTGTAGTAGTGTGATCCGTGATGTTATTCAGAATGTAGGTGTGTGATTAGTGATGTTATTCAGAGTGTAGGTGTCTGATCCGTGATGTTATTCTGTCTGTAGTTGTGTGATCCGTGATGTTATTCAGAGTGCAGGTGTGTGACCAGTGATGTTATTCAGAGTGTAGTTGTGGGATCCGTGATGTTATTCAGAATGTAGTTGTGTGATCTGTGATGTTATTCAGAATGTAGGTGTGTGATCAGTGATGTTATTCAGAGTGTAGTAGTGTGATCCGTGATGTTATTCAGAATGTAGGTGTGTGATTAGTGATGTTATTCAGAGTGTAGGTGTCTGATCCGTGATGTTATTCTGAGTGTAGTTGTGTGATCAGTCATGTTATTCTGAGTGTAGGTGTGTGATCTGTGATGTTATTCAGAGTGTAGTAGTGTGATCCGTGATGTTATTCAGAATGTAGGTGTGTGATTAGTGATGTTATTCAGAGTGTAGGTGTCTGATCCGTGATGTTATTCTGTCTGTAGTTGTGTGATCCGTGATGTTATTCAGAGTGCAGGTGTGTGACCAGTGATGTTATTCAGAGTGTAGTTGTGGGATCCGTGATGTTATTCAGAATGTAGTTGTGTGATCTGTGATGTTATTCAGAATGTAGGTGTGTGATCAGTGATGTTATTCAGAGTGTAGTAGTGTGATCCGTGATGTTATTCAGAATGTAGGTGTGTGATTAGTGATGTTATTCAGAGTGTAGGTGTCTGATCCGTGATGTTATTCTGAGTGTAGTTGTGTGATCAGTCATGTTATTCTGAGAGTAGGTGTATGATCAGTGATGTTATTCTGACAGTAGGTGTGCGATACATGATGTTATTCTGGGTGTAGTTGTGTGATCAGTGATGTTATTCTGAGTGTAGTTGTGTGATCAGTGATGTTATTCTGAGTGTAGTTGTGTGATCAGTGATGTTATTCTGAGTGTAGGTGTGTGATCAGTGATGTTATTCTGAGTGTAGTTGTGTGATCAGTGATGTTATTCAGAGTGTAGGTGTGTGATCAGTGATGTTATTCAGAGTGTAGTTGTGTGATCAGTCATGTTATTCTGAGTGTAGTTGTGTGATCAGTGATGTTATTCAGAGTGTAGGTGTGTGATCAGTGATGTTATTCTGGGTGTAGTTGTGTGATCAGTCATGTTATTCTGAGTGTAGTTGTGTGATCAGTGATGTTATTCAGAGTGTAGGTGTGTGATCAGTGATGTTATTCTGAGTGTAGTTGTGTGATCAGTGATGTTATTCAGAGTGTAGGTGTGTGATCAGTGATGTTATTCAGAGTGTAGTTGTGTGATCAGTCATGTTATTCTGAGTGTAGTTGTGTGATCAGTGATGTTATTCAGAGTGTAGGTGTGTGATCAGTGATGTTATTCTGGGTGTAGTTGTGTGATCAGTCATGTTATTCTGAGTGTAGTTGTGTGATCAGTGATGTTATTCAGAGTGTAGGTGTGTGATCAGTGATGTTATTCAGAGTGTAGTTGTGTGATCAGTTATGTTATTCAGAGTGTAGTTGTGTGATCAGTGATGTTTTTCAGAGTGTAGTTGTGTGATCCTGATGTTATTCAGAATGTAGGTGTGTGATTAGTGATGTTATTCAGAGTGTAGGTGTCTGATCCGTGATGTTATTCTGAGTGTAGTTGTGTGATCAGTGATGTTATTCAGAGTGTAGTTGTGTGATCAGTGATGTTATTCAGAGTGTAGGTGTGTGATCAGTGATGTTATTCTGTCTGTAGGTGTGTGATCCTTGATGTTATTCTGAGTGTAGGTGAGTGATCAGTGATGATATTCTGTGTGTAGGTGTGTGATCAGTGATGTTATTCTGTCTGTAGGTGTGTGATCCGTGATGTTATTCTGTCTGTAGGTGTGTGATCAGTGATGTTATTCAGAGTTTAGGTGTGTGATCAGTGATGTTATTCAGAGTGTAGTTTTGTGATCAGTGGTGTTATTCAGAGTGTAGTTGTGTGATCAGTGATGTTATTCTGAGTGTAGGTGTGTGATCAGTGATGTTATTCTGAGTGTAGGTGAGTGATCAGTGATGATATTCTGAGTGTAGGTGTGTGATCAGTGATGTTATTCTGTGTCTAGGTGTGTGATCCGTGATGTTATTCAGAGTGTAGTTGTGTGATCAGTGATGTTATTCAGAGTGTAGTTGTGTGATCCATGATTTTATTCTGAGTGTAGGTGTGTGATCAGTGATGTTATTCAGAGTGTAGTTGTGTGATCCATGATGTTATTCTGAGTGTAGTTGTGTGATCAGTCATGTTATTCTGAGTGTAGTTGTGTGATCAGTGATGTTAATCTGAGTGAAGGTGTGTGATCAGTGATGTTATTCAGAGTGTAGGTGTGTGATCAGTCATGTTATTCTGTGTCTAGGTGTGTGATCAGTGATGTTATTCAGGGTGTAGTTGTGTGATCTGTGATGTTATTCTGAGTGTAGGTGTGTGATCAGTGATGTTATTCAGAGTGTAGTTGTGTGATCCATGATGTTATTCTGAGTGTAGTTGTGTGATCAGTGATGTTAATCTGAGTGAAGGTGTGTGATCAGTGATGTTATTCAGAGTGTAGGTGTGTGATCAGTCATGTTATTCTGTGTCTAGGTGTGTGATCAGTGATGTTATTCAGGGTGTAGTTGTGTGATCTGTGATGTTATTCTGAGTGTAGGTGTGTGATCTGTGATGTTATTCAGAGTGTAGTAGTGTGATCCGTGATGTTATTCAGAATGTAGGTGTGTGATTAGTGATGTTATTCAGAGTGTAGGTGTCTGATCCGTGATGTTATTCTGTCTGTAGTTGTGTGATCCGTGATGTTATTCAGAATGTAGGTGTGTGATTAGTGATGTTATTCAGAGTGTAGGTGTCTGATCCGTGATGTTATTCTGAGTGTAGTTGTGTGATCAGTCATGTTATTCTGAGAGTAGGTGTATGATCAGTGATGTTATTCTGAGAGTAGGTGTGCGATACATGATGTTATTCTGGGTGTAGTTGTGTGATCAGTGATGTTATTCTGAGTGTAGTTGTGTGATCAGTGATGTTATTCTGAGTGTAGTTGTGTGATCAGTGATGTTATTCTGAGTGTAGGTGTGTGATCAGTGATGTTATTCTGAGTGTAGTTGTGTGATCAGTGATGTTATTCAGAGTGTAGGTGTGTGATCAGTGATGTTATTCAGAGTGTAGTTGTGTGATCAGTCATGTTATTCTGAGTGTAGTTGTGTGATCAGTGATGTTATTCAGAGTGTAGGTGTGTGATCAGTGATGTTATTCTGGGTGTAGTTGTGTGATCAGTCATGTTATTCTGAGTGTAGTTGTGTGATCAGTGATGTTATTCAGAGTGTAGGTGTGTGATCAGTGATGTTATTCAGAGTGTAGTTGTGTGATCAGTTATGTTATTCAGAGTGTAGTTGTGTGATCAGTGATGTTTTTCAGAGTGTAGTTGTGTGATCCTGATGTTATTCAGAATGTAGGTGTGTGATTAGTGATGTTATTCAGAGTGTAGGTGTCTGATCCGTGATGTTATTCTGAGTGTAGTTGTGTGATCAGTGATGTTATTCAGAGTGTAGTTGTGTGATCAGTGATGTTATTCAGAGTGTAGGTGTGTGATCAGTGATGTTATTCTGTCTGTAGGTGTGTGATCCTTGATGTTATTCTGAGTGTAGGTGAGTGATCAGTGATGATATTCTGTGTGTAGGTGTGTGATCAGTGATGTTATTCTGTCTGTAGGTGTGTGATCCGTGATGTTATTCTGTCTGTAGGTGTGTGATCAGTGATGTTATTCAGAGTTTAGGTGTGTGATCAGTGATGTTATTCAGGGTGTAGTTGTGTGATCTGTGATGTTATTCTGAGTGTAGGTGTGTGATCAGTGATGTTATTCAGAGTGTAGTTGTGTGATCCATGATGTTATTCTGAGTGTAGTTGTGTGATCAGTCATGTTATTCTGAGTGTAGTTGTGTGATCAGTGATGTTAATCTGAGTGAAGGTGTGTGATCAGTGATGTTATTCAGAGTGTAGGTGTGTGATCAGTCATGTTATTCTGTGTCTAGGTGTGTGATCAGTGATGTTATTCAGGGTGTAGTTGTGTGATCTGTGATGTTATTCTGAGTGTAGGTGTGTGATCTGTGATGTTATTCAGAGTGTAGTAGTGTGATCCGTGATGTTATTCCGAATGTAGGTGTGTGATTAGTGATGTTATTCAGAGTGTAGGTGTCTGATCCGTGATGTTATTCTGTCTGTAGTTGTGTGATCCGTGATGTTATTCAGAGTGCAGGTGTGTGACCAGTGATGTTATTCAGAGTGTAGTTGTGGGATCCGTGATGTTATTCAGAATGTAGTTGTGTGATCTGTGATGTTATTCAGAATGTAGGTGTGTGATCAGTGATGTTATTCAGAGTGTAGTAGTGTGATCCGTGATGTTATTCAGAATGTAGGTGTGTGATTAGTGATGTTATTCAGAGTGTAGGTGTCTGATCCGTGATGTTATTCTGAGTGTAGTTGTGTGATCAGTCATGTTATTCTGAGTGTAGGTGTGTGATCTGTGATGTTATTCAGAGTGTAGTAGTGTGATCCGTGATGTTATTCAGAATGTAGGTGTGTGATTAGTGATGTTATTCAGAGTGTAGGTGTCTGATCCGTGATGTTATTCTGTCTGTAGTTGTGTGATCCGTGATGTTATTCAGAGTGCAGGTGTGTGACCAGTGATGTTATTCAGAGTGTAGTTGTGGGATCCGTGATGTTATTCAGAATGTAGTTGTGTGATCTGTGATGTTATTCAGAATGTAGGTGTGTGATCAGTGATGTTATTCAGAGTGTAGTAGTGTGATCCGTGATGTTATTCAGAATGTAGGTGTGTGATTAGTGATGTTATTCAGAGTGTAGGTGTCTGATCCGTGATGTTATTCTGAGTGTAGTTGTGTGATCAGTCATGTTATTCTGAGAGTAGGTGTATGATCAGTGATGTTATTCTGAGAGTAGGTGTGCGATACATGATGTTATTCTGGGTGTAGTTGTGTGATCAGTGATGTTATTCTGAGTGTAGTTGTGTGATCAGTGATGTTATTCTGAGTGTAGTTGTGTGATCAGTGATGTTATTCTGAGTGTAGGTGTGTGATCAGTGATGTTATTCTGAGTGTAGTTGTGTGATCAGTGATGTTATTCAGAGTGTAGGTGTGTGATCAGTGATGTTATTCAGAGTGTAGTTGTGTGATCAGTCATGTTATTCTGAGTGTAGTTGTGTGATCAGTGATGTTATTCAGAGTGTAGGTGTGTGATCAGTGATGTTATTCTGGGTGTAGTTGTGTGATCAGTCATGTTATTCTGAGTGTAGTTGTGTGATCAGTGATGTTATTCAGAGTGTAGGTGTGTGATCAGTGATGTTATTCAGAGTGTAGTTGTGTGATCAGTTATGTTATTCAGAGTGTAGTTGTGTGATCAGTGATGTTTTTCAGAGTGTAGTTGTGTGATCCTGATGTTATTCAGAATGTAGGTGTGTGATTAGTGATGTTATTCAGAGTGTAGGTGTCTGATCCGTGATGTTATTCAGAGTGTAGTTGTGTGATCAGTGATGTTATTCAGAGTGTAGTTGTGTGATCAGTGATGTTATTCAGAGTGTAGGTGTGTGATCAGTGATGTTATTCTGTCTGTAGGTGTGTGATCCTTGATGTTATTCTGAGTGTAGGTGAGTGATCAGTGATGATATTCTGTGTGTAGGTGTGTGATCAGTGATGTTATTCTGTCTGTAGGTGTGTGATCCGTGATGTTATTCTGTCTGTAGGTGTGTGATCAGTGATGTTATTCAGAGTTTAGGTGTGTGATCAGTGATGTTATTCAGAGTGTAGTTTTGTGATCAGTGGTGTTATTCAGAGTGTAGTTGTGTGATCAGTGATGTTATTCTGAGTGTAGGTGTGTGATCAGTGATGTTATTCTGAGTGTAGGTGAGTGATCAGTGATGATATTCTGAGTGTAGGTGTGTGATCAGTGATGTTATTCTGAGTGTAGGTGAGTTATCAGTGATGTTATTCTGTGTCTAGGTGTGTGATCCGTGATGTTATTTTGAGTGTAGGTGTGTGATCAGTGATGTTGTTCAGAGTGTAGGTGTGTGATCAGTGATGTTATTCTGAGTGTAGGTGTGTGATCAGTGATGTTATTCTGTGTCTAGGTGTGTGATCCGTGATGTTATTCTGTGTCTAGGTGTGTGATCCGTGATGTTATTCTGTGTCTAGGTGTGTGATCAGTGATGTTATTCTGTGTCTAGGTGTGTGATCCGTGATGTTATTCTGTGTCTAGGTGTGTGATCAGTGATGTTATTCTGTGTCTAGGTGTGTGATCCGTGATGTTATTCTGTGTCTAGGTGTGTGATCCGTGATGTTATTCTGTGTCTAGGTGTGTGATCAGTGATGTTATTCTGTGTCTAGGTGTGTGATCCGTGATGTTATTCTGTGTCTAGGTGTGTGATCCGTGATGTTATTCTGTGTCTAGGTGTGTGATCAGTGATGTTATTCTGTGTCTAGGTGTGTGATCTGTGATGTTATTCTGAGTGTAGGTGAGTGATCAGTGATGTTATTCTGAGTGTAGGTGTGTGATCAGTGATGTTATTCTGAGAGTAGGTGAGTTATCAGTGATGTTATTCTGAGTGTAGGTGAGTGATCAGTGATGATATTCTGAGTGTAGGTGTGTGATCAGTGATGTTATTCTGAGTGTAGGTGAGTTATCAGTGATGTTATTCTGTGTCTAGGTGTGTGATCCGTGATGTTATTTTGAGTGTAGGTGTGTGATCAGTGATGTTGTTCAGAGTGTAGGTGTGTGATCAGTGATGTTATTCTGAGTGTAGGTGTGTGATCAGTGATGTTATTCTGTGTCTAGGTGTGTGATCCGTGATGTTATTCTGTGTCTAGGTGTGTGATCCGTGATGTTATTCTGTGTCTAGGTGTGTGATCAGTGATGTTATTCTGTGTCTAGGTGTGTGATCCGTGATGTTATTCTGTGTCTAGGTGTGTGATCAGTGATGTTATTCTGTGTCTAGGTGTGTGATCCGTGATGTTATTTTGAGTGTAGGTGTGTGATCAGTGATGTTGTTCAGAGTGTAGGTGTGTGATCAGTGATGTTATTCTGAGTGTAGGTGTGTGATCTGTGATGTTATTCAGAGTGTAGGTGTGTGATCTGTGATGTTATTCAGAGTGTAGGTGTGTGATCAGTGATGTTATTCTGAGTGTAGGTGTGTGATCCGTGATGTTATTCTGAGTGAAGGTGTGTAATCAGTGATGTTATTCAGAGTGTAGGTGTGTGATCCATGATGTTATTCTGTGTCTAGGTGTGTGTTCAGTGATGTTATTCTGAGTGTAGGTGTGTGATCCATGATGTTATTCTGAGTGTAGTTGTGTGATCAGTGATGTTATTCAGAGTGTAGTTGTGTGATCAGTGATGTTATTCTGAGTGTAGGTGTGTGATCAGTGATGTTATTCTGTGTCTAGGTGTGTGATCCGTGATGTTATTCAGAGTGTAGTTGTGTGATCAGTGATGTTATTCAGAGTGTAGTTGTGTGATCCATGATTTTATTCTGAGTGTAGGTGTGTGATCAGTGATGTTATTCAGAGTGTAGTTGTGTGATCCATGATGTTATTCTGAGTGTAGTTGTGTGATCAGTCATGTTATTCTGAGTGTAGTTGTGTGATCAGTGATGTTAATCTGAGTGAAGGTGTGTGATCAGTGATGTTATTCAGAGTGTAGGTGTGTGATCAGTCATGTTATTCTGTGTCTAGGTGTGTGATCAGTGATGTTATTCAGGGTGTAGTTGTTTGATCTGTGATGTTATTCTGAGTGTAGGTGTGTGATCAGTGATGTTATTCAGAGTGTAGTTGTGTGATCCATGATGTTATTCTGAGTGTAGTTGTGTGATCAGTGATGTTAATCTGAGTGAAGGTGTGTGATCAGTGATGTTATTCAGAGTGTAGGTGTGTGATCAGTCATGTTATTCTGTGTCTAGGTGTGTGATCAGTGATGTTATTCAGGGTGTAGTTGTGTGATCTGTGATGTTATTCTGAGTGTAGGTGTGTGATCTGTGATGTTATTCAGAGTGTAGTAGTGTGATCCGTGATGTTATTCAGAATGTAGGTGTGTGATTAGTGATGTTATTCAGAGTGTAGGTGTCTGATCCGTGATGTTATTCTGTCTGTAGTTGTGTGATCCGTGATGTTATTCAGAATGTAGGTGTGTGATTAGTGATGTTATTCAGAGTGTAGGTGTCTGATCCGTGATGTTATTCTGAGTGTAGTTGTGTGATCAGTCATGTTATTCTGAGAGTAGGTGTATGATCAGTGATGTTATTCTGAGAGTAGGTGTGCGATACATGATGTTATTCTGGGTGTAGTTGTGTGATCAGTGATGTTATTCTGAGTGTAGTTGTGTGATCAGTGATGTTATTCTGAGTGTAGTTGTGTGATCAGTGATGTTATTCTGAGTGTAGGTGTGTGATCAGTGATGTTATTCTGAGTGTAGTTGTGTGATCAGTGATGTTATTCAGAGTGTAGGTGTGTGATCAGTGATGTTATTCAGAGTGTAGTTGTGTGATCAGTCATGTTATTCTGAGTGTAGTTGTGTGATCAGTGATGTTATTCAGAGTGTAGGTGTGTGATCAGTGATGTTATTCTGGGTGTAGTTGTGTGATCAGTCATGTTATTCTGAGTGTAGTTGTGTGATCAGTGATGTTATTCAGAGTGTAGGTGTGTGATCAGTGATGTTATTCAGAGTGTAGTTGTGTGATCAGTTATGTTATTCAGAGTGTAGTTGTGTGATCAGTGATGTTTTTCAGAGTGTAGTTGTGTGATCCTGATGTTATTCAGAATGTAGGTGTGTGATTAGTGATGTTATTCAGAGTGTAGGTGTCTGATCCGTGATGTTATTCTGAGTGTAGTTGTGTGATCAGTGATGTTATTCAGAGTGTAGTTGTGTGATCAGTGATGTTATTCAGAGTGTAGGTGTGTGATCAGTGATGTTATTCTGTCTGTAGGTGTGTGATCCTTGATGTTATTCTGAGTGTAGGTGAGTGATCAGTGATGATATTCTGTGTGTAGGTGTGTGATCAGTGATGTTATTCTGTCTGTAGGTGTGTGATCCGTGATGTTATTCTGTCTGTAGGTGTGTGATCAGTGATGTTATTCAGAGTTTAGGTGTGTGATCAGTGATGTTATTCAGAGTGTAGTTTTGTGATCAGTGGTGTTATTCAGAGTGTAGTTGTGTGATCAGTGATGTTATTCTGTGTGTAGGTGTGTGATCAGTGATGTTATTCTGAGTGAAGGGGTGTGATCCATGATGTTATTCAGAGTGTAGGTGTGTGATCCATGATGTTATTCAGAGTGTAGGTGTGTGATCCGTGATGTTATTCAGAGTGTAGGTGTGTGATCCGTGATGTTATTCTGAGTGCAGTTGTGTGATCAGTGATGTTATTCAGAGTTTAGGTGTGTGATCAGTGATGTTATTCAGAGTGTAGTTTTGTGATCAGTGGTGTTATTCAGAGTGTAGTTGTGTGATCAGTGATGTTATTCTGAGTGTAGGTGTGTGATCAGTGATGTTATTCTGAATGAAGGGGTGTGTCAGTGATGTTATTCTGAGTGTAGGTGTGTGATCCATGATGTTATTCAGAGTGTAGTTGTGTGATCAGTGAGGATATTCAGAGTGTAGATGTGTGATCACTGATGTTATTCTGAGTGTAGTTGTGTGATTCATGATGTTATTCTGAGTGAAGGTGTGTGATCAGTGATGATATTCAGAGTGTAGTTGTGTGATCAGTGATGTTATTCAGAGTGTAGTTGTGTGATCAGTGATGTTATTCAGAGTGTAGTTGTGTGATCAGTAATGTTATTCAGAATGTAGTTGTGTGATCAGTCATGTTATTCTGAGTGTAGTTGTGTGATCAGTGATGATATTCAGAGTGTAGTTGTGTGATCAGTAATGTTATTCAGAGTGTAGTTGTGTGATCAGTGATGTTATTCAGAGTTTAGTTGTGTGATCAGTCATGTTATTCTGAGAGTAGGTGTGTGATCAGTTATGTTATTCTGAGTGTAGTTGTGTGATCAGTTATGTTATTCTGAGTGTAGGTGTGTGATCAGTGATGTTATTCTGAGTGTAGTTGTGTGATCTGTGATGTTATTCTGAGTGAAGGTGTCTGATCAGTGTTGTTATTCTGAGTGTAGGTGTGTGATCAGTGATGTTATTCTGAGTGTAGGTGTGTGATCAGTGATGTTATTCTGAGTGTAGGTGTGCGATACGTGATGTTATTCTGAGTGTAGTTGTGTGATCAGTGATGTTATTCTGAGTGTAGTTGTGTGATCAGTAATGTTATTCAGAGTGTAGTTGTGTGATCAGTGATGTTATTCAGAGTGTAGTTGTGTGATCAGTGATGTTATTCTGAGTGTAGGTGTGTGATCAGTCATGTTACTCTGACTGTAGGTTGTTGTCATTCGTGTTTTTCTGGTATCATTGCTGGGATCTGTATTGTTTGTGATATATAAATCCCTTTGGACAGAACCTAGGTGAGCTTAATTTGTAAATGACATATAATTGGTGTGGTTATGGATAGTGAAATACATTGACATAATGTTCCTCCTCTGTCTGTAAGGATTCTGCATGTTCTTTCTGTGACCTCGTGGGATTCCTTCTCCATGCCCAAGATGTCCAAATTAGTAGGCTGGTCACATGGGTGTCTTTGGTTGGCACAAGCTCGTTGGGCCAGAAGGTGCCTGTTAACGTTAAAATAAAATAAATGTATGAAACAGGACCAGTTGGTAATGTGTGCAAAGAAACGGCTGATGGTGTTTGATCTGAGCACTGTGAGGTGTTTAACAGGAAACTGGACCTCTTGCAGGATGAACTGCAGTGCAATCAGTGGGTAAAAATCAATAGTGACATCACAATTATTGTGGGTGTTCAGAGTACTTTTGGCCTTCATCAGTCACCGTGCTGAGTATAAAAATCAACAAGTCATGTTGCTGCTGCTTTGGGGTATTGTGAGCAGCTCTGCTTTGTTACAAGAAGGGTGTGGAGGCTTTGGAGATGTTTCCTGGGAGCTTCACGCAAATATTGCCTGGATTACAGAGTTCTCGCTGTAAAGAGAAGACGGCAATCTTAGATAGTTTTGTCACAAGAATTAGAGGCTGCGGGGTGACCTGATGGAATCTTATAGATTGGGTAGATGGTCAGAGTCTTTGTTCCCATTTCTAGGGGGCAAAGGTCGAAAGTGAATGGGAGTTGTTTCAAGTGATTTATAAGGCAAGTTTTTTTTTTACACAATATGCCACAAGCACTGCTAGTGGAATGATTGAAGCAGTTATGATAGCAGACTGATGGAAATTAGCAGGATATAAATTATGTACAGGCAGATGGGTTTAGTTTGGATTGACATCAAGGCTAGCACAGGCATCATTGCTGAAAGGTTTAGAGAATATAGAATAGTGTATCACCATTGATTCCTGACTTTTCAAACTGAATTTCAATGTCTCTAAATAACCAGTTCAGTTCAATGATATCTCTCCACCTGAACCTTAAATTAAATTCCAGGTTGAAATTAGTATCTGATTGTGCATTATTCTTTGTGAATTGTTGCTGGCACTAGAAATCTTACTCAGAAAATTATGAAAACTCCATTGATAAGGCAACAATGCTAGAGAAAGAATAATTTTCTAACTTATCCCAGTTCCATCAACCTGAAATATTTACTCATTTTTCCACCTGATTTCCAGTGTTTACAGCATTTTTAATTTTTATTTCAACTTTACAGTATTTTACTTGTAAAGCTCAATCAAATATTAAATCAATAATAATTTTGAGGATTTTTTTCTTGGTGTAGTTGATCATTTTGTGTTCTATACAAGTGGGCAGAATGTACGACTATCATATTTAGTTCAGATAAATATATTCAGCTCATAGTGAATAACTGCTGAATAAGTTTATTCAGTTTATTAAAACATGGGTCTTGCTAGCTTTTGATATCATGGAAGAAGGGTGATTTCTGCTAAACTTCCTCCTCAATTCTATAGAATAAGGAAAGGAAGTAGCGAAGGAAATTAGTCGTCCATTTCTGTGCAGATTTTTTGAAAGTAAATGATGAAGGACAGCCTAAAGTCCCACTGAAATATTTCTGGCTGCTTCATATTCTTTCAAAGAGCATTTTTGTCAAGCATTTACCGTATTAAGAATCATACTCTGTTTATTCATTAATCGGCACCCTACGCACTTCCTTTCTAACTTCTGTGGAGGTTGTGGTTTGTGACAGGAAGAGAAAAGACCAGTTTTTTTTTTACTGCTGAATGTTATAATATGAAATCAAGTAAAAAATAAACTGAGACATCATCAAAAATGGCTTTCAGAAAACTTCCAAATCGTAACGATGTACTTCAATGGTCCTCGGCTCATCTGGCTGATTACTTCAGAATGGTAGGCAAAACTAAACGAAAGGTTTTTCTTTTCTCTCTCTCACTTGCTCTCTCTCTGCATGTCTCTTGCTTCACTAATCTCCATGCAACAATCTGCTTTCAGTTATGCAGGCCAGGTACTAAGCTAACAAATAAAGTTAAAAAGAAAGTAGTTAAATGATCTGCCATAAGTTTCTTAATACCTTATCTTTTATATATTTTGCCCTTGCTATAATATTTTAACATTCTCATCTCCACCTTTTTTGTTTGTGCCTTCTTTATTTTATTGCAGAATGTCTATGATTGTACTCAGACTGGCATAATGAGAAGATGGTGGTACTGTGTGCTGTAGTCCTTGTACACTACAGGGCTGTAATTTACAGAGCCCTGGATTTTCACCAAGCAGTTATAAAGTATTGTTAATATGCTTCAGAGAAAAACAACTTTTGAATATTGTCTTCCTGAAAGTTATTTTTGTTTAACACTTTTATATTCAAAATGTTCCTTGCATTTGTTAGTCTGAATTTGACTGTTGTAATTTGTCTTGCTCAGCACAAATTCCACCGCATAAAATTGAACTAAGAAAACTCTGCTGCCAATATCCTATATCAGGACAAGTCCCATTCATCCAGTGTCCCTACAGTCACTGACCTAATTTAGTTCAGCTCTACTCAACATTGAAATTATCACCCTTGGTTTCAAATCTCTGTAAGGGCTTCTTCTATCTTGTGTAATGGTTTTGATCCTAGTTCTGGCCTCACACACATCACCAATTCCTGTGACACTGTCCGATGATTGTGCTTTCAGCTGCCATTCTGAAATGCTCTGCCTTATGTTTCTGCCCCTCTTTCTTCCTTTAAGTCCACAGTACCTACTGATATATTTCAGAAACTGTTTTAGGCCTAACCAAGACAATTTTGTGAGCTGAATGTTGTCAAAAGACTGCCAAAGGATACAGCAGGATCAGATACAGATATGGGTGCAGAAAAAGCAGATGGAGTTTAATCTGGTGAAGTGTGAAGGGTTGCACTTTAGGAGATCAAATGGAAAGGGAAAATACAAAGTTAATAGCAGAAACCTTAACAGCATTAATGTTCTGAAATATACTGGGGTCCAAGTCCTTAGCTTCCTGAAATTTGTTGCACAGGTTGATAGGGTGATAAGAAGGCTAATAGAATGTTTGCCTTCAATTGCGGGGCCTTCAATTCAGGAGTCAGGAAGTTATTTTGCAGCTTTAGAAAACTCTGGTCATATTGTGTCTAAAGTAGGGTTGAGTAGCGTAGAGTAGGCATTCAATACTGGTCATTCTATTATAGGAAGAATGAGGGTTTTAGTGAGGATGCAGAAGTTTTCAAGGATGATGTACTACAAGGAGAAGTTGGACAAACTAGGGTGTTCTTTTTTTCCCAGAGCATCAGAGACTGAATTTTATTACATTATGAGAGTTAGAATCGAATAGCTAACTTTTTCTAGGTCAATTATCTAACACTGGAGGCCATGCATTTAAAGTGAAGGGGATAAGACTCCACAGACTTGGGCAAGTTAAGTATCTGATGTTTCTTCTTCTTCTTTATCTTTTCATTCCTTATCTTTTAGGACACAGTGCAGTGAGAATGGCTCCAGGGGCAGTGTTTTGTACTTTTTGTGAGATGTTGGAAGTCTGGGAGACCTCCAGCCTCCTGGATAACCACATCTGCAGCAGGTGCAGCTACAGCTCGATGACCTTCGACCGAGGAAGTGATAGACAGGATCTATAGGAGGTAGTCACCTCCAGGTTACAGAAAGCAGGTAACAGTGTGACTGTCTGGAGAAGGAAGGGAAATGGGCACTCAGTGCAGAGTACCCATGTGGCCATTGCCCTCAAGAATAAGTATACCACTTTGGATACTGTTGAGGGGAATGACCGACCTGAGGGAACCACAGTGACTGGGTCTCTGGAATTGATTCTAGCACTGTGGCTCAAAATAGAAGAGCGGTGAAGAGGACTGCAATAGTGATAGGAGTTTCCATAGTTAGTTGAATAGAGACAATACTTTGTGGACATAATAGAGACACCCAGATTGCATATTGTCTCCCAGGTGCCAGGGTCCGGGATTGGGTCTGGGGCATTCTAAAGGGGGAGGGGGAGCAGCCAGAAGTCTTAATACAGATTGGCACCAATGACATGGGAGAGGAAGTCATGAAGAGAGATTTTAGGGAACTAGGTAGAAAGCTGAAAAGCAGACCTCTGGGGAGAAACCTCTGAACTGCTGCTGTGCTACAGTCCGTGAAAGTAAGAATAGGATGATTTGGCAGGTGAATGCATGGCTGACGAACTGGTGCAAGGGGCAGAGGCTGAGATTTTTGGGTCATTAGGATCCCTTGTGGGGAAGGTACAACCTATTAAATAGGTATGGGTTACACCTGAATCCAAGGGGGGTCCAGTATCCTTGTGGGCAGGTTTGCTAGGGTTGTTCAGGAGGGCTAAGAAAATGCGAGGGTAAAAAGATGTTTACAGGATTTATATACCAACCTACAAGCAGTAGGAAAGATATGGTTTGCAAATTACAAAAAGGCATGGGGGATTTCAATATGCAGGTAGCTTGGAAAAATCAAGTTGGTGCTGAGGGGAAATTTGTAGAATGCCTGCAAGATGGCATTTTAAAGCAATTTGTGGTTGAGCCCACTAGGGGATCTGTTATTATGCAATTAACTGGAATTGATTAGAGAGCTTAAGGTAAAGGAACCCTATGGGCCAGTAATCATAATATTATAGAATTCATCCTGAAATTTGAGAAGGAGAAGCTAAAGTCAGATGCATTGGTATTCAAGTGGAGTAAAGGGAGTTGCAGATGCTTGAGGGAGCAGTTGGCCAAAACTGATTGAAATGGAACACTAACAGGGACAGCAAAACAGCAATGGCTGGAATATCTGAGAGCAATTTAGAAGGGGCAGGGTAGATACATCCTGAAGAAGAAGTATTTGAAAGGCAAGATGACACAACTGTGGCTGATAAGAGAAGTCAAAGTCAAAATAAAAGCCTAAGAGAGGGTACAGAATAGAGAAAAAATACTGGTAAGTTAGGGGATTGGGAAACTTTTAAAAACTAACAGAAGGTAACTAAAAAAGTCAAAAAGAAACTAAAGATGGAATACGAAGGTAAGCTAGCCAATAATATTGAAGAGGATACCAGAAGTTTCTTCAAGATGTAAAAGAGAAGTGGGAGTAGATATCAGACTGCTGGAAATTGATGCTGGAGACGTAGCAATGGGAGACAAGGAAATGGTGGACAAACCAAATAAGTACTTTGCATCAGTCTTCACTGTGGAAGACACAAGCATTATACCTGAAGTTCAAGAGTATCAGGGGGTATAGTGTGCGATGTTGCCGTTACTAGGGAGAAGGTGCTTGGGAAGCTGAAAGGTCTGAATGTAGATAAGTAACCAGGAATAGATTGTCTACACTCCAGTGTTCTGAAGGAGGTGGCTGAAGATTTTGTGGATGATGGAATTGATTAGTAATGATCTTTCAAGAATCAATTGATTCTGGCTTGGTTCCAAAGGATTGGGAAATTGAAAATGTCACTCCACTCTTCAAGAAGGCTGAAGGACAGAAGAAAGAAAGTCGTAGGCCAGTTAGTCTGACCTCAATGGTTTGGAAGACGTTAAATGTTAAAGGTGTGGTTTGGGGTACTTGAAGGTACATGATAAAATAGGCCATAGTTAGCATAGCTTCCTTAAGGGAAAATCTTGCATGACAAATCTGTTGGAATTCTTTGAAGGCATGGTAACGTAGTGGCTAGCGCAATACCTAACCGTACTTGCCTTAATTCCAGCCACTGCCAGCAAGGAGTTTGTACGTTCTCCCTGTGACTGTGTGTTTTTCCTCCAGCTGCTCCGGTTCCCTCCCACAATCCAAAGATCTACCAGTTAGTAGGTTCATTGGTCATTGTAAATTGTTTGGTGAATACCCTAGTGTTAAATAGACAATAAATAAATAACAAGCAGGATAGACAGGAGAATCAGTTGACGTTGTGTACTCGGATTTTCAGGAGGCCAAGGTACCACACTCGAGGCTGCTTAACAAGTTAAAAGCCCGTGGTATTACAGGAAAGATTCTAGCATGGATAAAACAGCAGCTGATTGTCAGGAGGCAAAGAGTAGGAATAAAGAGCACCTTTTCTGATTGGCTGCCAGTGCCTAGTGGTGTTCCACAGGGGTCTGTGTTGGAACCAATTCTTTTTACATACATGTCAATGATTTGGATGATGGAATTGATGGCCTTGTGGCTAAGTTTGTAGACAATATGAAGATAGGTGGAAGGGCAGGTCATTTTAAGGAAGTAGAGAGGCTACAGAATAACTTAGACAGATTAAGAGAATGGATGAAGAAGTGACAGTTAGAATACAGTGTCAGAAGATGTATGGTCATGCACTTTGTTAGAAGAAATAAAAGGATAGACAGTTTTCTAAATGAAGAAATCATTGCCACAGGCAGTTATGCAGGCCAAGTCTTTGTGTATATTTAAGGCATTTGATTCTTGATTGGTCAAGGCAAGAGGGAAAAGGATCAGTCATGATGAAAAGGTGGAGCAGACTCAATGACCCAAATGGCCTAACTCTGCTCCTGTATCTTATGCTGCTCTATCTTATCTTAAGTTTAAAGAAGATCTAGGGCACGTTGTTTTTACACTGAGTGGTGAGTGCATGACATCTCTGCCCAGGGTAGCAGTGGTGCAAATTAAAATATAAGTGTTTGAGAGGCTTGTAGATAAGCACATGAATGTGCAGAGACTGGAAAGATATGGACCTTATGTAGGCAGAAAAAATTAATTTAGTGAGGCATATATTTACCAGTTTAATTATTTTAGCGCAACATTGTAGGCTGAAGGACTTGTTACTGTGCTGAATTGTTCTGTTATGTGTTCACCAGCAAAGTGTTTATGTATTATTTGTCTGTCAAATCTTCAGGGGGATCAGCTCCTTTTTTTTGGGAGAACTGAATGTGTTTATACTGTCACACTTTCAAATGTCTCTCATGCACCTAGATTGCCATTGACTCGTGTATGTTTTGTGCATATGGGGCCTCATGGGGCTCTAGAGAGTTTCTGTTCATTTGCATCACAACCTTATTGTGAATGTTTACATTGACATCTTGTTTATCTTCAACTTGGTTCAATGTGAGAATATTGCATCCTTTATTGAAGAAGCATGATAGTATATACAGTACCTTCAAATATACCCTATGTTCGGAAAGTGTGTGCATCTTAGTATCAAACGATACCCTGAAGTATCCCTGCATTCCTTTGGTATTTCTGGCTTTAGAAACCTTGTTATATTTGTTCCTGGACCATGCTTTTAAAATCCAATGTAATGTATGAAGACTACAGACCATGTTGGTAAATGTGATTAGTATAGATAGGTACTGATTGTCAGCATGGACTGGTATGCCTATCAGTGCCTTATGATTCTATACCTTTACATTAGGCCATGCCACACACCAAATTTCCCATCAAAATCTGGAAAAAAAAGGGAAGCCTGTGGAGGGAATAGAGAACTGTAAACAGGAGAAACCTTCAGGAATATAAAAAGTGTAAGAGGCCCTTAGGAAATAAACTAGAAGGACATCAGCCAGTCCAGATGTTTATGAGGTCTCCTCTTATCCTAAATTCCAGAGAACGGAGTCTCATTCTAGTCAATTTCTCCTCATCACGGCCTTGTAAGGAAACACCAATGCCCTTGAAAAGAAAAATCCTCAAAAAGTAGTGGATACAGCCCAGGGTATCTATCAAGGGTAAAGGCCTCCATACCAGTGAGCACATCTACGTGGAGCGCTGCTGCAGGAAAGCAGCACCCACCATCCAGTCCATGCTCTCTTTGCCCATAGACCATAAGACGTAGGAGCAGAATTAGGCCATTCGGCATTCCATCTTTTCTGATTCATTATTCTTATCAACCCCATTCTCCTGCCTTATTCCCGTAACCTTTGACGCTCTAATTAATCCAGAACCTTTCAATTTCTGCCTTAACTATACCTAGTGACTTGCCATGCACAGCTATCTGTGGCAATGAGTTCTGCAGATTTCCCACCCTCTGGCTAAAGAAATTTTTCCTTAGCTCTGCTTTAGGTGGATGTCCCTCTATTCTAAGGCTGTGCCCTCTGGTTCTAGAATCCACCACTGTAGAAAATATCCTCTCTCACTTTCAGGCCTTTCAATATTCAATAGGTTTCAAGGATCCCCCCCCCCCTCCCCGCCCCCATTCTTCTAAACTACAAGTACAGGCTCAGAGCCATCAGTTGTTCTTTATATTGTAATGGCACTGGGTTTGCTGACCATGAAGTTCTAAACTCATGCGAAGACGTTAAGCCCTATCAGATATAAATAGCCGCAAGTACTCTCTCTAAAGGGAGATGATACTGCAACCACCCAATTCTCAAAGAACAGTTCACTTCCCTGTTTATTCCCCATGAGTTTAGATGCCAATACCCACGATTCGAGCAGTGAGTCCTCTCTCCCTACCAAGGGGAAGATACTTACAGCTAACAAAGTAGTTTAAAACACAGTTCATTTATTTTCAGCAATACACATTTAAATCCAACAAAATTCTTAAAATACATTCTAAACTCACAGAAGATCTCTATCTTAAATATTTCCCCATTCTCACGCAGGAGCTCGATCTTAAACATTTCCCCATTCTCAGAGGGTTTCTTTCTTTAGTTGAATAATTGAATCATTATCTTGAATCTTAAAACATTATAAATGATTTCTAAAACATAAGTCATTTCCAAAATCTAAAAAATTAAGCATTTCTGAAACACAAAGGATAAAGCATAAAGCAAAAATAACAAAGGATTTCCAAAACATCAGTGTAATTTGTATAAACTATGAAGACATACCAAAGACATACCACTTCCGGAAGACTGAAAAATTGCAAACGTCACTCCACTCTTCAAGAAGGGAGTGAGGCAGAAGCAAGGAAACTGTAGGCCAGTTAGTCTGACCTCAGTGATTGGGAAGATGTTGGAGTTGATTGTTAAGGATGTGGTTTTGGGGTACTTGGAGGCACATGATAAAATAGGCCATAAGCAGTATGGTTTCCTCAAGAGAAAAGCTTGTCTGACAGACCTGTTGCAATTTTTTGAAGAAGTAATAAACATGACAGACAAAGGAGAATTGTTTGATGTTGTTTATTTGGATTCTCAGAAGGCCTTTGAAAAGGTGCCACACATGAGGCTGCTTAAAAAATTACAAGCTCATGTTATCACAGGAAAACTTCTAGTATGGATGAAACAGTAGCTGATTGGCAGAGGCAACGAGTGGGAATAAAGGGAAGCTTTTCTGGTTGTCTGCTGGTGACTAGCGGTGTTCCACAGAGGCCTGAGTTGGGACAGCTTTTTATGTTATATGTCAATGACTCGGATGATGGAATTGACGGCTTTGCTGCAAAGTTTGCAGATAATATGAAGGTAGGTGGAGGGGCAGGTAGTTTTAGAACATAGAATAGTACAGCACAGTACAGGCCCTTCGGCCCACAATGTTGTGCCGACCCTTAAACCCTGCCTCCCATATAACCCCCCCACCTTAAATTCCTCCATATACCTGTCTAGTAGTCTCTTAAATTTCACTAGTATATCTGCCTCCACCACTGACTCAGGCAGTGCATTCCACACACCAACCACTCTCTGAGTGAAAAACCTTCCTCTAATATCCCACTTGAACTTCCAACCTCTTACCTTAAAGCCATGTCCTCTTGTCCTGAGCAGTGGTGCCTTGGGGAAGAGGCGCTGGCTGTCTACTCTATCTATTCCTCTTTATATCTTGTATACCTCTATCATGTCTCCTGTCATCCTCCTTTTCTCCAGAGAGTGAAGCCCTAGCTCCCTTAATCTCTGATCATAATCCATACTCTCTAAACCAGGCAGCATCCTGGTAAATCTCCTCTGTACTCTTTCCAGTACTTACACATCCTTCCTATAGTGAAGTGACCAGAACTGGACACAGTACTCCAAATTGAGCCTTAGGTGTTGAAGGCAAATGCGATGTTAGCATTCATTTCAAGAGGACGCAAATATAAAAACAAGGATGCAATGTGAAGGCTTTATAAAGCACAGCTGAGGACTCATTTGGAGTATTGTGAGCAATTTTGGCTCCCCTATCTTGTGCTGAAACTGGAAAGGGTTCAAAGGAAGTTCACAATAATGATTCCAGGATTGAGCAGCTTGTGACATGAAGAACATTTGATGGCTCTGGGCCTGTATTAGATCATAAGACATAAGAGCAGAATTAGGCCATTTGCTCCATCCGGTCTGCTCCACCATTTATGGCTGATCCAGTTTTCCTCTCAGCCCCATCTCCTGCCGTCGACCCATTTATGGCTGATCCAGTTTTCCTCTCAGCCCCATCTCCTGCCGTCGACCCATTTATGGCTGATCCAGTTTTCCTCTCAGCCCCATCTCCTGCCGTCTACCCATTTATGGCTGATCCAGTTTTCCTCTCAGCCCCATCTCCTGCCGTCGACCCATACGTCTTCATGCCCTGGCCAATCAAGAATTTATCAACCACTGCCTTAAATATACATCAAGAATTGGCCTCCACAGCTGCCTGTGGGAATGAATTCCACAGATTCACCACTCTCTGGCTAAAGAAATTCCTTCTCAACTCGATTCTATAAGGACACACCCCTATTTTGAGTGTCCTTTGGTCTTAGACTCTCTCACCATAGTAACAATCCTCTCCACATCCACTTTATCAAGGCCTTTCACCATTTATTAGGTTTCAATTAGGTCACCCCTCATTCTTCTAAATTCCAACGAATATAGGCCCAGAGCCATCAAATGCTTTTGATACGACAAGCAATTTAATCCTGTAACCATTTTCGTGAACTTCCTTTGAACTCTCTTCAGTTTTAGCACATCCTTTCTAAGATAAGGGGCCCAAAACAGCTCACAAGACTCCAAGTGAGGCCTCACCAGTGCTTCATAAAGTCTCAATGTTACATCCTTGCTTTTATATTCTTGTCCTCTTGAAATGAATGCTAACATTGCATTTGCCTTCACTAGAATTCAGAAGAATGAGGGGTGACCATTGAAACCTATCAAACAATGAAAGGTCTTGAGAGAGTGGATGTGGAAAGGATGTTTCCTATGTGGGAGAGTGTAAGACCAGAGGATACAACCTCAGAACAGATAGGCATCCATTTAGAACAGAGATGAGGAGGAATATCTGTAGCCAGAGATGTTTCTTGATGTTGCTTACCACATTCCATGAGACTGAACTGCTCTTTACATTTATACCCTTTCACAAGCATGTGATACTTCCTCAGATATCCTTTTAACACTAATGGCTTAAAGGCATCTTTTGGTGATAGAGATCTTAGTTAGCTATCATTAAAGTTCTAAGCACATTTATTACAGAAGTATGTGTACTGAAGTTCACAAAATGAGACCTCAGCTGATTCAGCAGTACATTAGTTGCAGACCACAGTGCAGAAATGAGTAAACCTTATGAGCAGAGAGCTGACACTGTCCCATTCTCCTAGGGCCATGACACCTTGACTTTTTCAATCTGGTCTGGTGCTTAAACTGGCTGAACAACTGGTTCTTGCTCTTGGACCCAGGTCTACTGCTTTGATACACTGTTTGGCCTGGACGCCTCCTCCTCGATTTGGCCTGTATCCAACTTTTCCAATCAGTCCTGATGCTTAAATTGGTCAAACATCAGCTTGTTCCTCGCTTTTGAGACTGGGCACCACCACCTCAACTCTGCCGTACCTCAGTTCTGTCTCTTCAAATCACCTCAAGCAGCCAAACATTGACATGCTCTCTGCTCTCGAGCCTGAGCCCTGCCACCTTGATTCAAACCATATATACCATGCTGCAACTGTCCTGTACCTTGAAGACTTCAGTTCTCACCACAAAGGTGCAGGTGGTACCAAAAGGAAAGACACAGGCTATTGATTACAGAGATCATTTTACAGAAAAAGTGTGATTGTTAAAGTAGTCAGTCATTCTGTTTGCTGACAGCAAGTCATCACTGTGTTCCCCCAGCACCATCTTCAACCAAAACTGCTGTAAATAAACTCAAATAATAGCTTCTTTGAGTAAATAAACCTTTCTAACTATAAACATATCTGTTATTGTTATGCGAAATGATATCATGCACCTGATCTATGAGCTTCCTTGAACTAAGCAACTTAAGAGTCAGCTTGTCTGTTTGAAACAACCCAAATTAAATAAAGCAATTGTCTCAAACTCTGCTCTGAAGCAATAATAAAGTAGGTGCATTGACTCTTCACAGACAGAGGGTCTTCAAAAGATAGACCCTATTTGCAGAGCTGTTCTACAAAAAGTGCTTTGCATTCACATTTTCAGAACTGAAGACTGACTTCCAATTACAACCAGAAGTTGAGCAATCTGTTAGTTGGAAGTTTACTTACAACTGCTTTATTTTACAAAATTCTGTGCTTGGAAAACAAGATTAGAAAAAAAAACACAAGAGGTGAATATCTTTCACAATATGTTAACCCTTTCATCCTGAGGATAATTTACATAAGCCTCCTACGGACTCTTTCCAAAGTCAGCACATTATTTCTTTGATAAGGGGCTCAAAACTGCTCACAATACTCAAAGTGCAGTCTAAACAATGGCTTATGAAGCCTCGACATTACACCCTTCTAATCCTCTTGAAATGAATGCTAACATTCCATTTGCCTTCCTTATCACCAACTCAAACTGCAAGTTAACCTTTAGGGAATCCTGCACGAAGACTCCGAAGTCCCTTTGCACCTCTGAGATTTGAATTTTCTCCCTACTTAGAAAATAGTCTATACATTTATTCCTTCTACCAAAGTACATGACTATGCACGTTGTGACACTATATTCCATTTGTCACTTCTTTACCCATTCTCCCAGTCTGTTCAAGTCCTTCTACAGATACTCTGTTTCCTCAACACTACCGGCCCCTCCACTTATCTTTGTATCATCTGCAAACTTGGCCACAAAGCCATCAATTCCTTCATCCAAATTATTGACATAATGTGAAAAGAAGCGGTTCTAAAACCAACCTCTGCAGAACACCACTCGTCACCAGGAGCCAACCAGAAAAGGCCCTCTTTAGTCCCATTCTTTGCCTCCTGCGAGAAAGCCAATCTTATCACCATGCTCGTCTCTTTCCTGCAGTACCATGGGCTCTTAACTTGTTAAACAGTCTCATGTGCGGCACCTCATCAAAGACCTTCTGAAAATCCAAATAAACACCATCCACATACTCCCATTTGTTCTATCCTGCCTATTATTTCCTCTCAGAATTTCAACAGAATTTTTAGGCAAGATTTCCCATGAAGGAAGCCAAACTGACTTAGGACTATTTTGTCATTTGCCTTCAAATACCTCATCATTAATAATGGACTCCAGCACCTTCCCAACGACTGAGGTCAGGCTAACTGGTCTATAATTTCCTTTCTTCTGCCTCCATCCCCTCTTAAACAATGAGGTGAAATTTGCAATTTTCCACTTTTTTGGAACCATGCCTTCACAATCTCTTCAGCTATCTGTTTCAGAACCCTGGGCATAGACCATCTGGTCCAGGGTACTTAGTTTCCTTTACACTTTTCACTGTTACCATCAGGAAGTTCAGCTCAGAAGCCCCACCATCAGGCTCAGGAACAGTTCTTACTCATCAATCATCAGGCTGTTGAACCAGAGGGAATAATTTCACTCACCTCTCACTCCAACTCTGAACTCTTCCCATAAAACTTTGACTCACTTTCAAGGACCCTTTAGATTAGATCAGATTCAACATTATTGTCATTGTGCCGAGTAAAGATACAAAGCCAAATGAAATGCAGTTCGCATCTAACCAGAAGTGCAAAGAATAGAGTTATTTACAAAATAACTGCAAATAAAAAGTAAGTGCTACAGCACACAAATATATAAGTACTGAGACAGTACAATGTGGGTGCAATACTGCTTAGTACTGTGATGTGAGGTTCAGCAGGGTCACAGCCTCGGAAGAAGCTCTTCCAGTGCCTGCTGGTGCGGGAGCGGAGGCTCCTGTAGCGCCTACTGGATGGGAGGAGAGTAAAAAGTCCATGGTTAGGGTGAGATGCATCCTTGATAATTCTTTTATCTCTTCGTCTCATGTTCACAAAATTTGTGTGTGTGTGTGTATATGGGAGTAATTAAAGTTCAAAGTAAATTTAGTATCAATTACTCCCATATTTGGAATGTCTAATGAATGTCTGGTGTGATTTCACTAAGGTCATATACAATATAATAAGTCTTCCTAATTCCTAGAAACACATTTTTTCTATGTTATATTTATATTTTATCTGATATTTCCTCACCTATGCAGGCTGCCCAGATTCCCATTAAAGTATCTTTACATCCTCATGTATAGTCACCGTATCACTGAGTTTAGTATTAATAGAAAACTTGGAAATATATGTGGTGATGCAGTTTTTGGAGTACTATTGAAGCTTGGACATACATCGTGAATGGGAGGGTCTTAGGTCCTACTTAGGTCAAAAGGGGACTGTACAAATTCAAAGCTTGAAGGTGGCAGCACAAATAAAATTATTTTTTAGAAAGCATACTAGAGCACAGAAAAGAAGAGAGGGGTGGGAGAGTGTGATGCTCCAACTTTACAAAGCATTGCTCAGACCTCAGACAGAACACTACATGCAGTTCTGGTTACCATGCTATAGGAAGGATGTGATAGTACTGCAGAAGGTGCAGAGGGGGTTCACTTGAATGTTGCCTGGGATAGAACAGTTCAGTTACAAGGAAAGACGAGAGAGTTTACGTCTCTTTTGTCTCTAGTGGAAGAGTTTAAGAATGGACAAAATTGATGTATCTAAAAATAGTAAGGTACCCCAGGGAACAATACAAGAAATTTGTCCCATATGAGAGGTAGATAAACCTAGTGGACATAGATTTGGGCAGATAATGTATGTTCCTGTCAGGATTAAAGGCAAAGTGAATAAAAATGAGGAACCTTTGTTCTCTAGGGATATTGGAACTCTGATAAAGAAGAAGAGAGAGATGTACGATATGTATAGGAAACAGGGAGCAAATAAGGTGCTTGAGGAGTATAAAAAGTGCAAAAGAATACTTAAGAAAGAAATCAGGAGGGCTAGAAGAAGACATGAGGTAGTTTTGGCAGTCAAGGTGAAGGATAATCCAAAGAGCTTCTACAGGTATATTAAGAGCAAAAGGATATTAAAGGATAAAATTGGTCCTCTTAAAGATCAGAGTGGTCAGATATGTATAGAACCAAAAGAAATGGGGGAGATCTTAAATGGGTTTTTTCCTCTGTATTTACTAAGGAAACTGGTATGGAGTCAATGGAAATAAGGCAAACAAGTAGTGAGGTCATGGAACCTATACAGATTGAAGAGGAGGAGGTGCTTGCTGTCTTGAGGCAAATCAGAGTAGATAAATCCCCAGGACCTGACAGGGTATTCCCTCGGACCTTGAAGGAGACTAGTGGTGAAATTGCAGGGTCCCTGATAGATATATTTATAATGTCGGTATCTACAGGTGAGGTGCCGGTGGATTGGAGGATAGCTCATGTTGTTCCGTTGTTTAAAAAAGTCTCTAAAAGTAATCTGGGAAATTATATGCTGGGAAGTTTGACGTCGGTAGTAGGTAAATTATTGGAAGGAGTACTAAGAGATAGGATCTACAAGTATTTAGATAGACAGGGACTTATTAGGGAGAGTCAGCATGGCTTTGTGCATGGTAGGTCATGTTTAACAAATCTATTAGAGTTTATCAAGTCAAGTCAAGTCACTTTTATTGTCATTTTGACCATAACTGCTGGTACAGTACATAGTAAAAATGAGACAACGTTTTTCAGGACCATGGTGTTACATGACACAGTACAAAAAACTAGACTGAACTACGTAATAAAAAAAAACACAGAGAAAGCTACTCTAGACTACAGACCTACACTGGACTGCATAAAGTGCACAAAAAAAGTGCAGGCATTACAATAAATAATAAACAGGACAGTAGGGCAAGGTGTCAGTCCAGGCTTTGGGTATTGAGGAGTCTGATAGCTTTGGGGAAGAAACTGTTACATAGTCTGGTCGTGAGAGCCCGAATGCTTCGGAGCCTTTTCCCAGACGGCAGGAGGGAGAAGAGATTGTATGAGGGGTGCGTGGGGTCCTTCATAATGCTGTTTCCTTTGCAGATGCAGCATGTAGTGTAAATGTCTGTGATGGCTGGAAGAGAGACCCCAATGATCTTCTCAGCTGACCTCACTATCCACTGCAGGGTCTTGCGATCCAAGATGGTGCAATTTCCGAACCAGCCAGTGATGCAGCTGCTCAGGATGCTCTCAATACAACCCCTGTAGAATGTGATGAGGATGGGGGGTTCAGGAGGTTACCAGGAAAGTGGATGAAGGGAAGGCAGTGGATGTTGTCTACATGGACTTCAGTAAGGTCTTTGACAAGGTCCCGCATGTGAGGTTAGTTAGGAAGATTCAGTCGCTAGGTATACATGGTGAGGTAATAAATTGGATTAGACATTGGCTCAATGGGAGAAGTCAGAGAGTGGTAGTGGAGGATTGCTTCTCTGAGTGGAGGCCTGTGACTAGTGGTGTGACACAGGCATCAGTGCTGGGTCCATTGTTATTTGTCATCTGTATCAATGATCTGGATGATAATGTGGCAAATTGGATCAGCAAATTTGCTGATGATACAAAGATTGGAGGTGTAGTGGACAGTGAGGAAGGTTTTCAAAGCTTGCAGAGGGATCTGGACCAGCTGGAAAAATGGGCTGAAAAATGGGAGATGGAGTTTAATACAGACAAGTGTGAGGTATTGCACTTTGGAAGGGAAAACCAAGGTAGAACATACAAGGTAAATGGTAGGGCACTGAGGAGTGCAGTAGAACAGAGGGATCTCTGATCCAAGATGATCCAAGATGGCGGTGCGACACAGCTTGCAGCGGCCACTCCGGAACTGATTATCTGTTATTTGTGAAGTGGGGTGCCGTGCACAATCATAATCAATTGAAAACGGACATGGGAGCATGGAGGAACATAGGGAAATCTCCAGGAAGACCTTCTTTGTTGCTGCTGCTGCTGTGAGGTCCGGGACTCTGCTGGGAAGAACAGGCCCCCCAGTCCTCGGGATCACGTTGCCGATAGCCGTTGGTGGGGCCGTCTTAATACGCTCGGCAGAGGATGGTGCTTGGAGAAGCTGTGCCGGAGGGGATGGTCGTCGGCTCGGAGGTTCGATGGATTCGGAGTTTGCTGCGGTCAGGTCGCTTTCATTGTGTGCTGCGTCTGCGAGGCTGGGTTCGACGGAGCTTCCATTGTGTGCTGCGTCTGCGAGGCTGAGTTGGGCAGTGCCTTAGAAGTCCATAGCGGGGGTATTCCCTCTGCCGCCGGCGTGGGATGGCGAGTCTGTTGGGACCCTGGGGACTTGTGGAAACTGTGGTGATTTCTTTTGAACTTATAGTTCTTTAACATCTTGGACTATTTTTACTGTGCCCATGCTCTGTTTTTTTTTATCAATTATGCTATTGTTTGCACTGTTGTAACTATGTGGTTCTGTGCAGGTCTTGTAGCTTTAGTTTTTGGTCTTGTTTTGTCTGGTGGATTTGGAGCTCCTTTCCGGGGATCGCGCTAAGACGGTAGCGCGATATTAATACGCAGCAGCCTCTCCGGACTCTGGATTGGGGATTGCCAAACGTTATGTGGATTTTCTGGTGTAGTCTGTTTTGTCATGTGCTTTTGTGATATCATTCTGGAGGAATGTTGTCTCTTTTTTTAACTGCATTGCATTTGTGGTTTCTAAATGACAATAAACTGAATCTGAATCTGAATCTGGGAATACAGATACAAAATTCCCTAAAAGTGGCATCACAGGTAGATAGGGTTGTAAAGAGAGTTTTTGATACATTGGCCTTTATAAATCAAAGTGTTAAGTATAAGAGTTGGAATGTTATGGTGTGGTTGTATAAGACATTGGTGAGGCCAAATTTGGAGTATTGTGTGTAGTTTTGGTCACCAGATTACGAGAAGGATATTAATAAGGTTGAAAGAGTGCAGAGAAGGTTTACAAGGATGTTGCTGGGACTTGAGAAACTGAGTTACAGTGAAAGGTTGAATAGGTTAGGACTTTATTCCCTGGAGTGTAGAAGAATGAGGGGTGACTTGATAGAGGTGTATAAAATTATGATGGGTATAGATAGAGTGAATGCAAGCAGGCTTTTTCCATTGAGGCTAGGGGAGAAAAAAACCAGAGGACATGGGTTAAGGGTGAAGGGGAAAAGTTTAAAGGGAACATTAGGGGGGGGGGCTTCTTCCCACAGAGAGTGGTGGGAGTGTGGAATGAGCTGGCAGATGAAGTGGTGAACGAGGGCTCACTTTTAACATTTAAGAAAAGCTTGGACAGGTACATGGAAGAGAGGTGTATGGAGGGATATGGGCCAGGTGCAGGTCAGTGGGACTAGGCAGAAAGATTGTTTGGCACAGCCAAGAAGGGCCAAAAGGCCTGTTTCTGTGCTGTAATGTTTTATGGTTCTAGATTGAGAGCATGGAAAATAAGTTTAGAGGTAATCTGAGGGGATATTTTCACCCTGAGGGTGGTGAGTAACTGGAATGCACTACCTGAGAGAAGCAAAGACACTGACAGGGGTGGGGATTGTGTTGGGTCAGCCATGGATACACTACACCAGGGGTGGGGATTGTGTTGGGTCAGCCATGGATACACTAGAACAGGGGTGGGGATTGTGTTGGGTCAGCCATGGATACATTAGAACAGGGGTGAGGATTGTGTTGGGTCAGCCATGGATACACTACACAAGGGGTGGGGATTGTGTTGGGTCAGCCATGGATACACTACACCAGGGGTGGGGATTGTGTTGGGTCAGCCATGGATACACTAGAACAGGGGTGGGGATTGTGTTGGGTCAGCCATGGATACACTACAACAGGGGTGGGGATTGTGTTGGATCAGCCATGGATACACTACACCAGGGGTGGGGATTGTGTTGGGTCAGCCATGGATACACTACACCAGGGGTGGGGATTGTGTTGGGTCAGCCATGGATACACTACACCAGGGGTGGGGATTGTGTTGGGTCAGCCATGAATACACTAGAACAGGGGTGAGGATTGTGTTGGGTCAGCCATGGATACACTACACCAGGGGTGGGGATTGTGTTGGGTCAGCCATGGATACACTAGAACAGGGGTGGGGATTGTGTTGGGTCAGCCATGGATACACTACACCAGGGGTGGGGATTGTGTTGGGTCAGCCATGGATACACTACAACAGGGGTGGGGATTGTGTTGGGTCAGCCATGGATACACTACACCAGGGGTGGGGATTGTGTTGGGTCAGCCATGGATACACTACACCAGGGGTGAGGATTGTGTTGGGTCAGCCATGGATACACTACACCAGGGGTGAGGATTGTGTTGGGTCAGCCATGGATACACTACACCAGGGGTGGGGATTGTGTTGGGTCAGCCATGGATACACTAGAGCAGGGGTGAGGATTGTGTTGGGTCAGCCATGGATACACTAGAACAGGGGTGAGGATTGTGTTGGGTCAGCCATGGATACACTACACCAGGGGTGAGGATTGTGTTGGGTCAGCCATGGATACACTACACCAGGGGTGAGGATTGTGTTGGGTCAGCCATGGATACACTACACCAGGGGTGGGGATTGTGTTGGGTCAGCCATGGATACACTACAACAGGGGTGAGGATTGTGTTGGGTCAGCCATGGATACACTACACCAGGGGTGAGGATTGTGTTGGGTCAGCCATGGATACACTACACCAGGGGTGAGGATTGTGTTGGGTCAGCCATGGATACACTACAACAGGGGTGAGGATTGTGTTGGGTCAGCCATGGATACACTACACCAGGGGTGAGGATTGTGTTGGGTCAGCCATGGATACACTACACCAGGGGTGGGGATTGTGTTGGGTCAGCCATGGATACACTAGAGCAGGGGTGAGGATTGTGTTGGGTCAGCCATGGATACACTAGAACAGGGGTGAGGATTGTGTTGGGTCAGCCATGGATACACTACACCAGGGGTGAGGATTGTGTTGGGTCAGCCATGGATACACTAGAACAGGGGTGGGGATTGTGTTGGGTCAGCCATGGATACACTACACCAGGGGTGGGGATTGTGTTGGGTCAGCCATGGATACACTACAACAGGGGTGAGGATTGTGTTGGGTCAGCCATGGATACACTAGAACAGGGGTGAGGATTGTGTTGGGTCAGCCATGGATACACTACACCAGGGGTGGGGATTGTGTTGGTTCAGCCATGGATACACTACACCAGGGGTGAGGATTGTGTTGGGTCAGCCATGGATACACTACACCAGGGGTGGGGATTGTGTTGGGTCAGCCATGGATACACTACAACAGGGGTGAGGATTGTGTTGGGTCAGCCATGGATACACTACACCAGGGGTGAGGATTGTGTTGGGTCAGCCATGGATACACTACACCAGGGGTGAGGATTGTGTTGGGTCAGCCATGGATACACTACAACAGGGGTGAGGATTGTGTTGGGTCAGCCATGGATACACTACACCAGGGGTGAGGATTGTGTTGGGTCAGCCATGGATACACTACACCAGGGGTGGGGATTGTGTTGGGTCAGCCATGGATACACTAGAACAGGGGTGGGGATTGTGTTGGGTCAGCCATGGATACACTACAACAGGGGTGGGGATTGTGTTGGATCAGCCATGGATACACTACACCAGGGGTGGGGATTGTGTTGGGTCAGCCATGGATACACTACACCAGGGGTGGGGATTGTGTTGGGTCAGCCATGGATACACTAGAACAGGGGTGGGGATTGTGTTGGGTCAGCCATGGATACACTACAACAGGGGTGGGGATTGTGTTGGATCAGCCATGGATACACTACACCAGGGGTGGGGATTGTGTTGGGTCAGCCATGGATACACTACACCAGGGGTGGGGATTGTGTTGGGTCAGCCATGAATACACTAGAACAGGGGTGAGGATTGTGTTGGGTCAGCCATGGATACACTACACTAGGGGTGGGGATTGTGTTGGGTCAGCCATGGATACACTAGAACAGGGGTGGGGATTGTGTTGGGTCAGCCATGGATACACTACACCAGGGGTGGGGATTGTGTTGGGTCAGCCATGGATACACTACAACAGGGGTGGGGATTGTGTTGGGTCAGCCATGGATACACTACACCAGGGGTGGGGATTGTGTTGGGTCAGCCATGGATACACTACACCAGGGGTGAGGATTGTGTTGGGTCAGCCATGGATACACTACACCAGGGGTGAGGATTGTGTTGGGTCAGCCATGGATACACTACACCAGGGGTGGGGATTGTGTTGGGTCAGCCATGGATACACTAGAGCAGGGGTGAGGATTGTGTTGGGTCAGCCATGGATACACTAGAACAGGGGTGAGGATTGTGTTGGGTCAGCCATGGATACACTACACCAGGGGTGAGGATTGTGTTGGGTCAGCCATGGATACACTACACCAGGGGTGAGATTGTGTTGGGTCAGCCATGGATACACTACACCAGGGGTGGGGATTGTGTTGGGTCAGCCATGGATACACTACAACAGGGGTGAGGATTGTGTTGGGTCAGCCATGGATACACTACACCAGGGGTGAGCATTGTGTTGGGTCAGCCATGGATACACTACACCAGGGGTGAGGATTGTGTTGGGTCAGCCATGGATACACTACACCAGGGGTGGGGATTGTGTTGGGTCAGCCATGGATACACTAGAGCAGGGGTGAGGATTGTGTTGGGTCAGCCATGGATACACTACACCAGGGGTGGGGATTGTGTTGGTTCAGCCATGGATACACTAGAGCAGGGGTGGGGATTGTGTTGGGTCAGCCATGGATACACTAGAACAGGGGTGAGGATTGTGTTGGGTCAGCCATGGATACACTACACCAGGGGTGGGGATTGTGTTGGGTCAGCCATGGATACACTAGAACAGGGGTGGGGATTGTGTTGGGTCAGCCATGGATACACTAGAACAGGGGTGAGGATTGTGTTGGGTCAGCCATGGATACACTACACCAGGGGTGGGGATTGTGTTGGGTCAGCCATGGATACACTAGAACAGGGGTGGGGATTGTGTTGGGTCAGCCATGGATACACTAGAACAGGGGTGGGGATTGTGTTGGGTCAGCCATGGATACACTAGAGCAGGGGTGAGGATTGTGTTGGGTCAGCCATGGATACACTACACCAGGGGTGGGGATTGTGTTGGGTCAGCCATGGATACACTAGAACAGGGGTGGGGATTGTGTTGGGTCAGCCATGGATACACTAGAGCAGGGGTGAGGATTGTGTTGGGTCAGCCATGGATACACTACACCAGGGGTGGGGATTGTGTTGGGTCAGCCATGGATACACTAGAGCAGGGGTGAGGATTGTGTTGGGTCAGCCATGGATACACTACACCAGGGGTGGGGATTGTGTTGGGTCAGCCATGGATACACTAGAACAGGGGTGGGGATTGTGTTGGGTCAGCCATGGATACACTACACCAGGGGTGAGGATTGTGTTGGGTCAGCCATGAATACACTACACCAGGGGTGGGGATTGTGTTGGGTCAGCCATGGATACACTACACCAGGGGTGAGGATTGTGTTGGGTCAGCCATGGATACAATACACCAGGGGTGGGGATTGTGTTGGGTCAGCCATGGATACACTACACCAGGGGTGGGGATTGTGTTGGGTCAGCCATGGATACACTACACCAGGGGTGGGGATTGTGTTGGGTCAGCCATGGATACACTAGAACAGGGGTGGGGATTGTGTTGGGTCAGCCATGGATACACTAGAACAGGGGTGGGGATTGTGTTGGGTCAGCCATGGATACACTAGAACAGGGGTGGGGATTGTGTTGGGTCAGCCATGGATACACTAGAACAGGGGTGGGGATTGTGTTGGGTCAGCCATGGATACACTACACCAGGGGTGGGGATTGTGTTGGGTCAGCCATGGATACACTACACCAGGGGTGGGGATTGTGTTGGGTCAGCCATGGATACACTAGAACAGGGGTGGGGATTGTGTTGGGTCAGCCATGGATACACTACACCAGGGGTGGGGATTGTGTTGGGTCAGCCATGGATACACTAGAACAGGGGTGGGGATTGTGTTGGGTCAGCCATGGATACACTAGAACAGGGGTGGGGATTGTGTTGGGTCAGCCATGGATACACTACACCAGGGGTGGGGATTGTGTTGGGTCAGCCATGGATACACTACACCAGGGGTGGGGATTGTGTTGGGTCAGCCATGGATACACTAGAACAGGGGTGGGGATTGTGTTGGGTCAGCCATGGATACACTACACCAGGGGTGGGGATTGTGTTGGGTCAGCCATGGATACACTACACCAGGGGTGAGGATTGTGTTGGGTCAGCCATGGATACACTACACCAGGAGTGGGGATTGTGTTGGGTCAGCCATGGATACACTAGAACAGGGGTGAGGATTGTGTTGGGTCAGCCATGGATACACTACACCAGGGGTGGGGATTGTGTTGGGTCAGCCATGAATACACTACACCAGGGGTGGGGATTGTGTTGGGTCAGCCATGGATACACTAGAACAGGGGTGGGGATTGTGTTGGGTCAGCCATGGATACACTACACCAGGGGTGGGGATTGTGTTGGGTCAGCCATGGATACACTAGAACAGGGGTGGGGATTGTGTTGGGTCAGCCATGGATACACTACACCAGGGGTGTTGATTGTGTTGGGTCAGCCATGGATACACTACACCAGGAGTGGGGATTGTGTTGGGTCAGCCATGGATACACTAGAACAGGGGTGAGGATTGTGTTGGGTCAGCCATGGATACACTACACCAGGGGTGGGGATTGTGTTGGGTCAGCCATGAATACACTAGAACAGGGGTGAGGATTGTGTTGGGTCAGCCATGGATACACTACACCAGGGGTGGGGATTGTGTTGGGTCAGCCATGGATACACTAGAACAGGGGTGGGGATTGTGTTGGGTCAGCCATGGATACACTACACCAAGGGTGGGGATTGTGTTCGGTCAGCCATGGATACACTACAACAGGGGTGGGGATTGTGTTGGGTCAGCCATGGATACACTACACCAGGGGTGGGGATTGTGTTGGGTCAGCCATGGATACACTACACCAGGGGTGAGGATTGTGTTGGGTCAGCCATGGATACACTACACCAGGGGTGAGGATTGTGTTGGGTCAGCCATGGATACACTACACCAGGGGTGGGGATTGTGTTGGGTCAGCCATGGATACACTAGAGCAGGGGTGAGGATTGTGTTGGGTCAGCCATGGATACACTAGAACAGGGGTGAGGATTGTGTTGGGTCAGCCATGGATACACTACACCAGGGGTGAGGATTGTGTTGGGTCAGCCATGGATACACTACACCAGGGGTGAGGATTGTGTTGGGTCAGCCATGGATACACTACACCAGGGGTGGGGATTGTGTTGGGTCAGCCATGGATACACTACAACAGGGGTGAGGATTGTGTTGGGTCAGCCATGGATACACTACACCAGGGGTGAGGATTGTGTTGGGTCAGCCATGGATACACTACACCAGGGGTGAGGATTGTGTTGGGTCAGCCATGGATACACTACAACAGGGGTGAGGATTGTGTTGGGTCAGCCATGGATACACTACACCAGGGGTGAGGATTGTGTTGGGTCAGCCATGGATACACTACACCAGGGGTGGGGATTGTGTTGGGTCAGCCATGGATACACTAGAGCAGGGGTGAGGATTGTGTTGGGTCAGCCATGGATACACTAGAACAGGGGTGAGGATTGTGTTGGGTCAGCCATGGATACACTACACCAGGGGTGAGGATTGTGTTGGGTCAGCCATGGATACACTACACCAGGGGTGAGGATTGTGTTGGGTCAGCCATGGATAAACTAGAACAGGGGTGAGGATTGTGTTGGGTCAGCCATGGATACACTACACCAGGGGTGGGGATTGTGTTGGGTCAGCCATGGATACACTACACCAAGGGTGAGGATTGTGTTGGGTCAGCCATGGATACACTACAACAGGGGTGAGGATTGTGTTGGGTCAGCCATGGATAAACTAGAACAGGGGTGAGGATTGTGTTGGGTCAGCCATGGATACACTACACCAGGGGTGGGGATTGTGTTGGTTCAGCCATGGATACACTACACCAGGGGTGAGGATTGTGTTGGGTCAGCCATGGATACACTACACCAGGGGTGGGGATTGTGTTGGGTCAGCCATGGATACACTACAACAGGGGTGAGGATTGTGTTGGGTCAGCCATGGATACACTACACCAGGGGTGAGGATTGTGTTGGGTCAGCCATGGATACACTACACCAGGGGTGGGGATTGTGTTGGGTCAGCCATGGATACACTACACCAGGGGTGAGGATTGTGTTGGGTCAGCCATGGATACACTACACCAGGGGTGGGGATTGTGTTGGGTCAGCCATGGATACACTACAACAGGGGTGAGCATTGTGTTGGGTCAGCCATGGATACACTACACCAGGGGTGAGGATTGTGTTGGGTCAGCCATGGATACACTACACCAGGGGTGGGGATTGTGTTGGGTCAGCCATGGATACACTAGAGCAGGGGTGAGGATTGTGTTGGGTCAGCCATGGATACACTACACCAGGGGTGGGGATTGTGTTGGTTCAGCCATGGATACACTAGAGCAGGGGTGGGGATTGTGTTGGGTCAGCCATGGATACACTAGAACAGGGGTGAGGATTGTGTTGGGTCAGCCATGGATACACTACACCAGGGGTGGGGATTGTGTTGGGTCAGCCATGGATACACTAGAACAGGGGTGGGGATTGTGTTGGGTCAGCCATGGATACACTAGAACAGGGGTGAGGATTGTGTTGGGTCAGCCATGGATACACTACACCAGGGGTGGGGATTGTGTTGGGTCAGCCATGGATACACTAGAACAGGGGTGGGGATTGTGTTGGGTCAGCCATGGATACACTAGAACAGGGGTGGGGATTGTGTTGGGTCAGCCATGGATACACTAGAGCAGGGGTGAGGATTGTGTTGGGTCAGCCATGGATACACTACACCAGGGGTGGGGATTGTGTTGGGTCAGCCATGGATACACTAGAACAGGGGTGGGGATTGTGTTGGGTCAGCCATGGATACACTAGAGCAGGGGTGAGGATTGTGTTGGGTCAGCCATGGATACACTACACCAGGGGTGGGGATTGTGTTGGGTCAGCCATGGATACACTAGAGCAGGGGTGAGGATTGTGTTGGGTCAGCCATGGATACACTACACCAGGGGTGGGGATTGTGTTGGGTCAGCCATGGATACACTAGAACAGGGGTGGGGATTGTGTTGGGTCAGCCATGGATACACTACACCAGGGGTGAGGATTGTGTTGGGTCAGCCATGAATACACTACACCAGGGGTGGGGATTGTGTTGGGTCAGCCATGGATACACTACACCAGGGGTGGGGATTGTGTTGGGTCAGCCATGGATACAATACACCAGGGGTGGGGATTGTGTTGGGTCAGCCATGGATACACTACACCAGGGGTGGGGATTGTGTTGGGTCAGCCATGGATACACTACACCAGGGGTGGGGATTGTGTTGGGTCAGCCATGGATACACTAGAACAGGGGTGGGGATTGTGTTGGGTCAGCCATGGATACACTAGAACAGGGGTGGGGATTGTGTTGGGTCAGCCATGGATACACTGGAACAGGGGTGGGGATTGTGTTGGGTCAGCCATGGATACACTAGAACAGGGGTGGGGATTGTGTTGGGTCAGCCATGGATACACTAGAACAGGGGTGGGGATTGTGTTGGGTCAGCCATGGATACACTACACCAGGGGTGGGGATTGTGTTGGGTCAGCCATGGATACACTACACCAGGGGTGGGGATTGTGTTGGGTCAGCCATGGATACACTAGAACAGGGGTGGGGATTGTGTTGGGTCAGCCATGGATACACTACACCAGGGGTGGGGATTGTGTTGGGTCAGCCATGGATACACTAGAACAGGGGTGGGGATTGTGTTGGGTCAGCCATGGATACACTAGAACAGGGGTGGGGATTGTGTTGGGTCAGCCATGGATACACTACACCAGGGGTGGGGATTGTGTTGGGTCAGCCATGGATACACTAGAACAGGGGTGGGGATTGTGTTGGGTCAGCCATGGATACACTACACCAGGGGTGGGGATTGTGTTGGGTCAGCCATGGATACACTACACCAGGGGTGAGGATTGTCTTGGGTCAGCCATGGATACACTACACCAGGAGTGGGGATTGTGTTGGGTCAGCCATGGATACACTAGAACAGGGGTGAGGATTGTGTTGGGTCAGCCATGGATACACTACACCAGGGGTGGGGATTGTGTTGGGTCAGCCATGAATACACTACACCAGTGGTGGGGATTGTGTTGGGTCAGCCATGGATACACTACACCAGGGGTGGGGATTGTGTTGGGTCAGCCATGGATACACTACACCAGGGGTGGGGATTGTGTTGGGTCAGCCATGGATACACTACACCAGGGGTGGGGATTGTGTTGGGTCAGCCATGGATACACTAGAACAGGGGTGGGGATTGTGTTGGGTCAGCCATGGATACACTACACCAGGGGTGTTGATTGTGTTGGGTCAGCCATGGATACACTACACCAGGAGTGGGGATTGTGTTGGGTCAGCCATGGATACACTAGAACAGGGGTGAGGATTGTGTTGGGTCAGCCATGGATACACTACACCAGGTGTGGGGATTGTGTTGGGTCAGCCATGGATACACTAGAACAGGGGTGGGGATTGTGTTGGGTCAGCCATGGATACACTACACCAGGGGTGGGGATTGTGTTGGGTCAGCCATGGATACACTAGAACAGGGGTGGGGATTGTGTTGGGTCAGCCATGGATACACTAGAACAGGGGTGGGGATTGTGTTGGGTCAGCCATGGATACATTAGAACAGGGGTGAGGATTGTGTTGGGTCAGCCATGGATACACTACACCAGGGGTGGGGATTGTGTTGGGTCAGCCATGGATACACTACACCAGGGGTGGGTATTGTGTTGGGTCAGCCATGGATACACTAGAACAGGGGGGGGATTGTGTTGGGTCAGCCATGGATACACTACAACAGGGGTGGGGATTGTATTGGATCAGCCATGGATACACTACACCAGGGGTGGGAATTGTGTTGGGTCAGCCATGGATACACTACACCAGGGGTGGGGATTGTGTTGGGTCAGCCATGGATACACTAGAACAGGGGTGGGGATTGTGTTGGGTCAGCCATGGATACACTACAACAGGGGTGGGGATTGTGTTGGATCAGCCATGGATACACTACACCAGGGGTGGGGATTGTGTTGGGTCAGCCATGGATACACTACACCAGGGGTGGGGATTGTGTTGGGTCAGCCATGAATACACTAGAACAGGGGTGAGGATTGTGTTGGGTCAGCCATGGATACACTACACCAGGGGTGGGGATTGTGTTGGGTCAGCCATGGATACACTACACCAGGGGTGAGGATTGTGTTGGGTCAGCCATGGATACACTAGAACAGGGGTGAGGATTGTGTTGGGTCAGCCATGGATACACTAGAACAGGGGTGGGGATTGTGTTGGGTCAGCCATGGATACACTAGAACAGGGGTGGGGATTGTATTGGGTCAGCCATGGATACACTACACCAGGGGTGGGGATTGTGTTGGGTCAGCCATGGATACACTAGAACAGGGGTGGGGATTGTGTTGGGTCAGCCATGGATACACTACACCAGGGGTGAGGATTGTGTTGGGTCAGCCATGGATACACTACACCAGGGGTGAGGATTGTGTTGGGTCAGCCATGGATACACTACAACAGGGGTGAGGATTGTGTTGGGTCAGCCATGGATACACTACACCAGGGGTGAGGATTGTGTTGGGTCAGCCATGGATACACTACAACAGGGGTGAGGATTGTGTTGGGTCAGCCATGGATACACTACACCAGGGGTGAGGATTGTGTTGGGTCAGCCATGGATACACTACACCAGGGGTGGGGATTGTGTTGGGTCAGCCATGGATACACTAGAGCAGGGGTGAGGATTGTGTTGGGTCAGCCATGGATACACTAGAACAGGGGTGAGGATTGTGTTGGGTCAGCCATGGATACACTACACCAGGGGTGGGGATTGTGTTGGTTCAGCCATGGATACACTACACCAGGGGTGAGGATTGTGTTGGGTCAGCCATGGATACACTACACCAGGGGTGGGGATTGTGTTGGGTCAGCCATGGATACACTACAACAGGGGTGAGGATTGTGTTGGGTCAGCCATGGATACACTACACCAGGGGTGAGGATTGTGTTGGGTCAGCCATGGATACACTACACCAGGGGTGAGGATTGTGTTGGGTCAGCCATGGATACACTACAACAGGGGTGAGCATTGTGTTGGGTCAGCCATGGATACACTACACCAGGGGTGAGGATTGTGTTGGGTCAGCCATGGATACACTACACCAGGGGTGGGGATTGTGTTGGGTCAGCCATGGATACACTAGAGCAGGGGTGAGGATTGTGTTGGGTCAGCCATGGATACACTACACCAGGGGTGGGGATTGTGTTGGTTCAGCCATGGATACACTAGAGCAGGGGTGGGGATTGTGTTGGGTCAGCCATGGATACACTAGAACAGGGGTGGGGATTGTGTTGGGTCAGCCATGGATACACTACACCAGGGGTGGGGATTGTGTTGGGTCAGCCATGGATACACTAGAACAGGGGTGGGGATTGTGTTGGGTCAGCCATGGATACACTAGAACAGGGGTGAGGATTGTGTTGGGTCAGCCATGGATACACTACACCAGGGGTGGGGATTGTGTTGGGTCAGCCATGGATACACTAGAACAGGGGTGGGGATTGTGTTGGGTCAGCCATGGATACACTAGAACAGGGGTGGGGATTGTGTTGGGTCAGCCATGGATACACTAGATCAGGGGTGAGGATTGTGTTGGGTCAGCCATGGATACACTACACCAGGGGTGGGGATTGTGTTGGGTCAGCCATGGATACACTAGAACAGGGGTGGGGATTGTGTTGGGTCAGCCATGGATACACTAGAGCAGGGGTGAGGATTGTGTTGGGTCAGCCATGGATACACTACACCAGGGGTGGGGATTGTGTTGGGTCAGCCATGGATACACTAGAGCAGGGGTGAGGATTGTGTTGGGTCAGCCATGGATACACTACACCAGGGGTGGGGATTGTGTTGGGTCAGCCATGGATACACTAGAACAGGGGTGGGGATTGTGTTGGGTCAGCCATGGATACACTACACCAGGGGTGGGGATTGTGTTGGGTCAGCCATGGATACACTAGAACAGGGGTGGGGATTGTGTTGGGTCAGCCATGGATACACTACACCAGGGGTGAGGATTGTGTTGGGTCAGCCATGGATACACTAGAACAGGGGTGGGGATTGTGTTGGGTCAGCCATGGATACACTAGAACAGGGGTGGGGATTGTGTTGGGTCAGCCATGGATACACTACACCAGGGGTGGGGATTGTGTTGGGTCAGCCATGGATACACTAGAACAGGGGTGGGGATTGTGTTGGGTCAGCCATGGATACACTAGAGCAGGGGTGAGGATTGTGTTGGGTCAGCCATGGATACACTAGAACAGGAGTGGGGATTGTGTTGGGTCAGCCATGGATACACTAGAACAGGGGTGGGGATTGTGTTGGGTCAGCCATGGATACACTACACCAGGGGTGGGGATTGTGTTGGGTCAGCCATGGATACACTAGAGCAGGGGTGAGGATTGTGTTGGGTCAGCCATGGATACACTACACCAGGGGTGGGGATTGTGTTGGGTCAGCCATGGATACACTAGAACAGGGGTGGGGATTGTGTTGGGTCAGCCATGGATACACTACACCAGGGGTGAGGATTGTGTTGGGTCAGCCATGAATACACTACACCAGGGGTGGGGATTGTGTTGGGTCAGCCATGGATACACTACACCAGGGGTGGGGATTGTGTTGGGTCAGCCATGGATACAATACACCAGGGGTGGGGATTGTGTTGGGTCAGCCATGGATACACTACACCAGGGGTGGGGATTGTGTTGGGTCAGCCATGGATACACTACACCAGGGGTGGGGATTGTGTTGGGTCAGCCATGGATACACTAGAACAGGGGTGGGGATTGTGTTGGGTCAGCCATGGATACACTAGAACAGGGGTGGGGATTGTGTTGGGTCAGCCATGGATACACTGGAACAGGGGTGGGGATTGTGTTGGGTCAGCCATGGATACACTAGAACAGGGGTGGGGATTGTGTTGGGTCAGCCATGGATACACTAGAACAGGGGTGGGGATTGTGTTGGGTCAGCCATGGATACACTACACCAGGGGTGGGGATTGTGTTGGGTCAGCCATGGATACACTACACCAGGGGTGGGGATTGTGTTGGGTCAGCCATGGATACACTAGAACAGGGGTGGGGATTGTGTTGGGTCAGCCATGGATACACTACACCAGGCGTGGGGATTGTGTTGGGTCAGCCATGGATACACTAGAACAGGGGTGGGGATTGTGTTGGGTCAGCCATGGATACACTAGAACAGGGGTGGGGATTGTGTTGGGTCAGCCATGGATACACTACACCAGGGGTGGGGTTTGTGTTGGGTCAGCCATGGATACACTACACCAGGGGTGGGGATTGTGTTGGGTCAGCCATGGATACACTAGAACAGGGGTGGGGATTGTGTTGGGTCAGCCATGGATACACTACACCAGGGGTGGGGATTGTGTTGGGTCAGCCATGGATACACTACACCAGGGGTGGGGATTGTGTTGGGTCAGCCATGGATACACTACACCAGGGGTGGGGATTGTGTTGGGTCAGCCATGGATACACTAGAACAGGGGTGGGGATTGTGTTGGGTCAGCCATGGATACACTACACCAGGGGTGTTGATTGTGTTGGGTCAGCCATGGATACACTACACCAGGAGTGGGGATTGTGTTGGGTCAGCCATGGATACACTAGAACAGGGGTGAGGATTGTGTTGGGTCAGCCATGGATACACTACACCAGGGGTGGGGATTGTGTTGGGTCAGCCATGGATACACTAGAACAGGGGTGGGGATTGTGTTGGGTCAGCCATGGATACACAACACCAGGGGTGGGGATTGTGTTGGGTCAGCCATGGATACACTAGAACAGGGGTGGGGATTGTGTTGGGTCAGCCATGGATACACTAGAACAGGGGTGGGGATTGTGTTGGGTCAGCCATGGATACATTAGAACAGGGGTGAGGATTGTGTTGGGTCAGCCATGGATACACTACACCAGGGGTGGGGATTGTGTTGGGTCAGCCATGGATACACTACACCAGGGGTGGGTATTGTGTTGGGTCAGCCATGGATACACTAGAACAGGGGTGGGGATTGTGTTGGGTCAGCCATGGATACACTACAACAGGGGTGGGGATTGTGTTGGATCAGCCATGGATACACTACACCAGGGGTGGGGATTGTGTTGGGTCAGCCATGGATACACTACACCAGGGGTGGGGATTGTGTTGGGTCAGCCATGGATACACTAGAACAGGGGTGGGGATTGTGTTGGGTCAGCCATGGATACACTACAACAGGGGTGGGGATTGTGTTGGATCAGCCATGGATACACTACACCAGGGGTGGGGATTGTGTTGGGTCAGCCATGGATACACTACACCAGGGGTGGGGATTGTGTTGGGTCAGCCATGAATACACTAGAACAGGGGTGAGGATTGTGTTGGGTCAGCCATGGATACACTACACCAGGGGTGGGGATTGTGTTGGGTCAGCCATGGATACACTACACCAGGGGTGAGGATTGTGTTGGGTCAGCCATGGATACACTAGAACAGGGGTGAGGATTGTGTTGGGTCAGCCATGGATACACTAGAACAGGGGTGGGGATTGTGTTGGGTCAGCCATGGATACACTAGAACAGGGGTGGGGATTGTGTTGGGTCAGCCATGGATACACTACACCAGGGGTGGGGATTGTGTTGGGTCAGCCATGGATACACTAGAACAGGGGTGGGGATTGTGTTGGGTCAGCCATGGATACACTACACCAGGGGTGGGGATTGTGTTGGGTCAGCCATGGATACACTACAACAGGGGTGGGGATTGTGTTGGGTCAGCCATGGATACACTACACCAGGGGTGGGGATTGTGTTGGGTCAGCCATGGATACACTACACCAGGGGTGAGGATTGTGTTGGGTCAGCCATGGATACACTACACCAGGGGTGGGGATTGTGTTGGGTCAGCCATGGATACACTAGAGCAGGGGTGAGGATTGTGTTGGGTCAGCCATGGATACACTACACCAGGGGTGGGGATTGTGTTGGGTCAGCCATGGATACACTAGAGCAGGGGTGGGGATTGTGTTGGGTCAGCCATGGATACACTAGAACAGGGGTGAGGATTGTGTTGGGTCAGCCATGGATACTCTACACCAGGGGTGGGGATTGTGTTGGGTCAGCCATGGATACACTAGAACAGGGGTGGGGATTGTGTTGGGTCAGCCATGGATACACTAGAACAGGGGTGAGGATTGTGTTGGGTCAGCCATGGATACACTACACCAGGGGTGGGGATTGTGTTGGGTCAGCCATGGATACACTAGAACAGGGGTGGGGATTGTGTTGGGTCAGCCATGGATACACTAGAACAGGGGTGGGGATTGTGTTGGGTCAGCCATGGATACACTAGAGCAGGGGTGAGGATTGTGTTGGGTCAGCCATGGATACACTACACCAGGGGTGGGGATTGTGTTGGGTCAGCCATGGATACACTAGAACAGGGGTGGGGATTGTGTTGGGTCAGCCATGGATACACTAGAGCAGGGGTGAGGATTGTGTTGGGTCAGCCATGGATACACTACACCAGGGGTGGGGATTGTGTTGGGTCAGCCATGGAAACACTAGAGCAGGGGTGAGGATTGTGTTGGGTCAGCCATGGATACACTACACCAGGGGTGGGGATTGTGTTGGGTCAGCCATGGATACACTAGAACAGGGGTGGGGATTGTGTTGGGTCAGCCATGGATACACTACACCAGGGGTGAGGATTGTGTTGGGTCAGCCATGAATACACTACACCAGGGGTGGGGATTGTGTTGGGTCAGCCATGGATACACTACACCAGGGGTGGGGATTGTGTTGGGTCAGCCATGGATACACTACACCAGGGGTGGGGATTGTGTTGGGTCTGCCATGGATACACTACACCAGGGGTGGGGATTGTGTTGGGTCAGCCATGGATACACTAGAACAGGGGTGGGGATTGTGTTGGGTCAGCCATGGATACACTACACCAGGGGTGGGGATTGTGTTGGGTCAGCCATGGATACACTACACCAGGGGTGAGGATTGTGTTGGGTCAGCCATGGATACACTACACCAGGAGTGGGGATTGTGTTGGGTCAGCCATGGATACACTAGAACAGGGGTGAGGATTGTGTTGGGTCAGCCATGGATACACTACACCAGGGGTGGGGATTGTGTTGGGTCAGCCATGAATACACTACACCAGGGGTGGGGATTGTGTTGGGTCAGCCATGGATACACTACACCAGGGGTGGGGATTGTGTTGGGTCAGCCATGGATACACTACACCAGGGGTGGGGATTGTGTTGGGTCAGCCATGGATACACTACACCAGGGGTGGGGATTGTGTTGGGTCAGCCATGGATACACTAGAACAGGGGTGGGGATTGTGTTGGGTCAGCCATGGATACACTACACCAGGGGTGAGGATTGTGTTGGGTCAGCCATGGATACACTACACCAGGAGTGGGGATTGTGTTGGGTCAGCCATGGATACACTAGAACAGGGGTGAGGATTGTGTTGGGTCAGCCATGGATACACTACACCAGGGGTGGGGATTGTGTTGGGTCAGCCATGGATACACTAGAACAGGGGTGGGGATTGTGTTGGGTCAGCCATGGATACACTACACCAGGGGTGGGGATTGTGTTGGGTCAGCCATGGATACACTAGAACAGGGGTGGGGATTGTGTTGGGTCAGCCATGGATACACTACACCAGGGGTGAGGATTGTGTTGGGTCAGCCATGGATACACTAGAACAGGGGTGGGGATTGTGTTGGGTCAGCCATGGATACACTAGAACAGGGGTGGGGATTGTGTTGGGTCAGCCATGGATACACTACACCAGGGGTTGGGATTGTGTTGGGTCAGCCATGGATACACTAGAACAGGGGTGGGGATTGTGTTGGGTCAGCCATGGATACACTAGAGCAGGGGTGAGGATTGTGTTGGGTCAGCCATGGATACACTAGAACAGGAGTGGGGATTGTGTTAGGTCAGCCATGGATACACTAGAACAGGGGTGGGGATTGTGTTGGGTCAGCCATGGATACACTACACCAGGGGTGAGGATTGTGTTGGGTCAGCCATGGATACACTACACCAGGGGTGGGGATTGTGTTGGGTCAGCCATGGATACACTAGAACAGGGGTGGGGATTGTGTTGGGTCAGCCATGGATACACTAGAACAGGGGTGAGGATTGTGTTGGGTCAGCCATGGATACACTACACCAGGGGTGAGGATTGTGTTGGGTCAGCCATGGATACACTACACCAGGGGTGGGGATTGTGTTGGGTCAGCCATGGATACACTAGAACAGGGGTGGGGATTGTGTTGGGTCAGCCATGGATACACTAGAACAGGGGTGGGGATTGTGTTGGGTCAGCCATGGATACACTACACCAGGGGTGAGGATTGTGTTGGGTCAGCCATGGATACACTACACCAGGGGTGGGGATTGTGTTGGGTCAGCCATGGATACACTAGAACAGGGGTGGGGATTGTGTTGGGTCAGCCATGGATACACTAGAACAGGGGTGGGGATTGTGTTGGGTCAGCTATCGATACACTACACCAGGGGTGGGGATTGTGTTGGGTCAGCCATGGATACACTACACCAGGGGTGAGGATTGTGTTGGGCCAGCCATGGATACACTACAACAGGGGTGGGGATTGTGTTGGGTCAGCCATGGATACACTACACCAGGGGTGGGGATTGTGTTGGGTCAGCCATGGATACACTACACCAGGGGTGGGGATTGTGTTGGGTCAGCCATGGATACACTACACCAGGGGTGAGGATTGTGTTGGGTCAGCCATGGATACACTAGAACAGGGGTGGGGATTGTGTTGGGTCAGCCATGGATACACTAGAACAGGGGTGAGGATTGTGTTGGGTCAGCCATGGATACACTACACCAGGGGTGGGGATTGTGTTGGGTCAGCCATGGATACACTAGAACAGGGGTGAGGATTGTGTTGGGTCAGCCATGGATACACTAGAGCAGGGGTGAGGATTGTGTTGGGTCAGCCATGGATACACTAGAACAGGAGTGGGGATTGTGTTGGGTCAGCCATGGATACACTAGAACAGGGGTGGGGATTGTGTTGGGTCAGCCATGGATACACTACACCAGGGGTGGGGATTGTGTTGGGTCAGCCATGGATACACTAGAACAGGGGTGGGGATTGTGTTGGGTCAGCCATGGATACACTACAACAGGGGTGGGGATTGTGTTGGGTCAGCCATGGATACACTACACCAGGGGTGGGGATTGTGTTGGGTCAGCCATGGATACACTACACCAGGGGTGAGGATTGTGTTGGGTCAGCCATGGATACACTACACCAGGGGTGGGGATTGTGTTGGGTCAGCCATGGATACACTAGAGCAGGGGTGAGGATTGTGTTGGGTCAGCCATGGATACACTACACCAGGGGTGGGGATTGTGTTGGGTCAGCCATGGATACACTAGAGCAGGGGTGGGGATTGTGTTGGGTCAGCCATGGATACACTAGAACAGGGGTGAGGATTGTGTTGGGTCAGCCATGGATACACTACACCAGGGGTGGGGATTGTGTTGGGTCAGCCATGGATACACTAGAACAGGGGTGGGGATTGTGTTGGGTCAGCCATGGATACACTAGAACAGGGGTGAGGATTGTGTTGGGTCAGCCATGGATACACTACACCAGGGGTGGGGATTGTGTTGGGTCAGCCATGGATACACTAGAACAGGGGTGGGGATTGTGTTGGGTCAGCCATGGATACACTAGAACAGGGGTGGGGATTGTGTTGGGTCAGCCATGGATACACTAGAGCAGGGGTGAGGATTGTGTTGGGTCAGCCATGGATACACTACACCAGGGGTGGGGATTGTGTTGGGTCAGCCATGGATACACTAGAACAGGGGTGGGGATTGTGTTGGGTCAGCCATGGATACACTAGAGCAGGGGTGAGGATTGTGTTGGGTCAGCCATGGATACACTACACCAGGGGTGGGGATTGTGTTGGGTCAGCCATGGATACACTAGAGCAGGGGTGAGGATTGTGTTGGGTCAGCCATGGATACACTACACCAGGGGTGGGGATTGTGTTGGGTCAGCCATGGATACACTAGAACAGGGGTGGGGATTGTGTTGGGTCAGCCATGGATACACTACACCAGGGGTGGGGATTGTGTTGGGTCAGCCATGGATACACTACACCAGGGGTGGGGATTGTGTTGGGTCAGCCATGGATACACTAGAACAGGGGTGGGGATTGTGTTGGGTCAGCCATGGATACACTACACCAGGGGTGGGGATTGTGTTGGGTCAGCCATGGATATACTACACCAGGGGTGAGGATTGTGTTGGGTCAGCCATGGATACACTACACCAGGAGTGGGGATTGTGTTGGGTCAGCCATGGATACACTAGAACAGGGGTGAGGATTGTGTTGGGTCAGCCATGGATACACTACACCAGGGGTGGGGATTGTGTTGGGTCAGCCATGAATACACTACACCAGGGGTGGGGATTGTGTTGGGTCAGCCATGGATACACTACACCAGGGGTGGGGATTGTGTTGGGTCAGCCATGGATACACTACACCAGGGGTGGGGATTGTGTTGGGTCAGCCATGGATACACTAGAACAGGGGTGGGGATTGTGTTGGGTCAGCCATGGATACACTACACCAGGGGTGAGGATTGTGTTGGGTCAGCCATGGATACACTACACCAGGAGTGGGGATTGTGTTGGGTCAGCCATGGATACACTAGAACAGGGGTGAGGATTGTGTTGGGTCAGCCATGGATACACTACACCAGGGGTGGGGATTGTGTTGGGTCAGCCATGGATACACTAGAACAGGGGTGGGGATTGTGTTGGGTCAGCCATGGATACACTACACCAGGGGTGGGGATTGTGTTGGGTCAGCCATGGATACACTAGAACAGGGGTGGGGATTGTGTTGGGTCAGCCATGGATACACTACACCAGGGGTGAGGATTGTGTTGGGTCAGCCATGGATACACTAGAACAGGGGTGGGGATTGTGTTGGGTCAGCCATGGATACACTAGAACAGGGGTGGGGATTGTGTTGGGTCAGCCATGGATACACTACACCAGGGGTGGGGATTGTGTTGGGTCAGCCATGGATACACTAGAACAGGGGTGGGGATTGTGTTGGGTCAGCCATGGATACACTAGAGTAGGGGTGAGGATTGTGTTGGGTCAGCCATGGATACACTAGAACAGGAGTGGGGATTGTGTTGGGTCAGCCATGGATACACTAGAACAGGGGTGGGGATTGTGTTGGGTCAGCCATGGATACACTACACCAGGGGTGAGGATTGTGTTGGGTCAGCCATGGATACACTACACCAGGGGTGGGGATTGTGTTGGGTCAGCCATGGATACACTAGAACAGGGGTGGGGATTGTGTTGGGTCAGCCATGGATACACTAGAACAGGGGTGAGGATTGTGTTGGGTCAGCCATGGATACACTACACCAGGGGTGAGGATTGTGTTGGGTCAGCCATGGATACACTACACCAGGGGTGGGGATTGTGTTGGGTCAGCCATGGATACACTAGAACAGGGGTGGGGATTGTGTTGGGTCAGCCATGGATACACTACACCAGGGGTGAGGATTGTGTTGGGTCAGCCATGGATACACTAGAACAGTGGTGGGGATTGTGTTGGGTCAGCCATGGATACACTACAACAGGGGTGGGGATTGTGTTGGGTCAGCCATGGATACACTAGAACAGTGGTGGGGATTGTGTTGGGTCAGCCATGGATACACTACAACAGGGGTGGGGATTGTGTTGGGTCAGCCATGGATACACTACACCAGGGGTGGGGATTGTGTTGGGTCAGCCATGGATACACTACACCAGGGGTGGGGATTGTGTTGGGTCAGCCATGGATACACTACACCAGGGGTGAGGATTGTGTTGGGTCAGCCATGGATACACTAGAACAGGGGTGGGGATTGTGTTGGGTCAGCCATGGATACACTAGAACAGGGGTGAGGATTGTGTTGGGTCAGCCATGGATACACTACACCAGGGGTGGGGATTGTGTTGGGTCAGCCATGGATACACTAGAACAGGGGTGAGGATTGTGTTGGGTCAGCCATGGATACACTAGAGCAGGGGTGAGGATTGTGTTGGGTCAGCCATGGATACACTAGAACAGGAGTGGGGATTGTGTTGGGTCAGCCATGGATACACTAGAACAGGGGTGGGGATTGTGTTGGGTCAGCCATGGATACACTACACCAGGGGTGGGGATTGTGTTGGGTCAGCCATGGATACACTAGAACAGGGGTGGGGATTGTGTTGGGTCATCCATGGATACACTACACCAGGGGTGGGGATTGTGTTGGGTCAGCCATGGATACACTAGAACAGGGGTGGGGATTGTGTTGGGTCAGCCATGGATACACTATACCAGGGGTGGGGATTGTGTTGGGTCAGCCATGGATACACTAGAGCAGGGGTGGGGATTGTGTTGGGTCAGCCATGGATACACTAGAGCAGGGGTGTCAAACTCATTTCAGGTCACGGGCCGGATTGAGCAAAATGCAGCTTCATGCGGGCCGGATCAGTCGGACGCGTGCGAACGCAGCTTTCGTTGCCTCCGTTTTTTTAGCCTGCTCTCATGTGTCTCAGTCTCTGCTATAACTACAAAGTGTTTCACTTTACAAATTCCGTTTCTTATGAAGAAGACTGCCAAATAAACACTAAAAGTACTGAAGACTTGAATTGCCTCAGCATAGAAGAATGAACTGAGTGCTGGGAGTTAGGATTAATACTGAAGAGCATCCACTGGTGGATATATAATGGTCTGTTTCAATGCTGTATAACTATCTGATGTTTTGTAATCTCAGCCAAAGTATTAATGGAGACTAGGCCACAGCACTAATCCTTGCTTTGCCCCACGTCACAGCCTACCAATTTGAAAACGATCCATTTATTCTGCTTTCTCTCCAATAACCAATTTTCAGATTCTATCAGTGCATTACACCCCAGTTCTATGTGCTCTAACATTATTAACCTACTTTCTGTGAAAGACATTGTTAAAACCTAGAAATCCAAATGCACCACACCCATTTATTTCCTTTTGCATATTCCACAAGGCACATCTACAAGTTAATCAAACAGGAATTGTCTTTCATAATTCCATACTGACTCTGCTCACTATAGTTACTTTTTCTCAGGGGGTTCTTTTACTTTATCTTTTATTGTAGATTCCCTCATCAATCAGTCTTGCCTATGTTGTATACATGACAGAGAATGATTTTAGGGACAATTAATACATACTGTAACTATCCACAGCATGTTTCTTTGTTATTACGATACCCTGCTTTTATTGAAAAATTGATGTTGTTTCTGTTCAACTGTTCCTTAAAGAAATTTTGTAAAAAACTCTTATCGGTCATTCAGCCAATGCAACATTGTCAATACATTGTAGCTAATGTTATCATTCCTTTTGTATTTAATAGCTAGACTGGAAAGACTGCGAAAAGGTTATAAAAAAGAACAATATTAATGGGCAAAGATTTCTGGTAAGTGATCAATTTATTTTTGGAGTGAAATATTGGATTTAAGTTTTATTTTGCTCTCCCAGTGAATGTGAAGGCATTATGCTGTGTATTATAGAGCCACAAAGGGGGAAGTTCCCAGACAGAATACGACTCTCTTTCAGTGTCCTCACCAGCATTGCCCATGGCACTGATAACTAACTGACATGCAACACAGTCAAGTTGCAAACCCTGAAGATTTTTCACTGAGCTGAAAGTCTATCCTCATATCAACAATCAGAGATAAACTATCAATTCCTTAATTAATTTCATAAACACTTTCCAATGCCTGCATACAGATTGCAGCAGTGAGTCCAAATACAGTATGCAATGTCACTTACTATATACTAAACAAGCAAAGCAGGGAATACAAGAATTTTAAAAAATACTGACTTGTTTAAGGTCAAATTTTTGTAATGGATTTGCCTTAGAAGAGAGCCCTGGATGACATACTGAACATATTAAGAGTTGTCCAAACTCTGGCAGACAGTTAAGCATTACGCTATCATCTGTTTAGTAGATTACTGCCACAGATCCCAGTTGTCTACAGACTCAGAGAACACCAGGGCATACATGAGTGGATAAAGAAGGCAACAGGAAGGAAAGGCATGAAGGTTAATCACCTATCACAACGAACATATGGACAGAGTTGGGGGTGGGTGGGGGGAGCACAACCTTGTGTTATATTTTCAGGACATTACTACCAAGACGTTCTGGCTGGTATATAAGACTAAGATATCAAATCCACCGAAGGAAATGAGTAAAGCAAGGAAATTGTTGCTATTGGGAAAAGTTTCAGGTGATATTGCTATGCCTCTGACCTCATACAGTTCCATTTGTATCCTCTGTTTTGGAACGAGGAATGCGCGAGACATACAATATATGTCCTTGCATAAGAACAGGGATAATCATTTGTTGAGACAATTTACCAATGATTTTCATGCCTTAGTAGATGTTGTCCAGTCAGAGCCCAGACCATGTTTACTCTGAAACACAAGTTTTAGAACTTCATAATTCACAACCGATCTGATCTTCTCATGTCAACTGTTGCAATTAAAATACTATAAATAATGACTATTACATGTTGTCTTCACAAGGGCAACACATAATGTGAGTTTGATCAGGTATGTTGCTTCATTGAATTATTGCTGAAGGAGTGAACTGCATGCCAACGCAGCTCAGTTTGTGTACCTTCCATGACAACGTGGGTACTGAGGTCAGCTCTGACAGCCGTTTGAGATAATTGTGATTGTGTTAATGTGTGGACACTTACTGACAGGTTCTTCTCACTGCTGCTACCCTGTGGTTTCCACTCACTTGCTTACATATCAGAACTAACACACTAGAGCTGTCTGTCTTGCCTGCCTAAGAGCTGAGACAGAAGTGTACCAGGTCTGTATCATGGAGTTAATCTAGGCTGATGAGACAAGCAACTGATATGAGCAACATCTCTAGAAATTACTGGAAGAGATCTCACCTGTATAAAGAATTTGAACTGACCATCAGCTCCAAATGTCATGGTCAGGTTACCGTCATACCATTGATGATGTGCACCAAAAACTGCTGACAGCTTCTGATAGTCTCATTAATCACCAGCAATCTTTCACATGAAATCAGCTATTGTATCTGAAATAAGCAGAAGATTGATAGCAACCTGAATGTGAACCTCAGACTGTGAGTTCACCAAGTGATGCCCTCTGTACACTCTTGTACAGAAAACAACAAATACTGGACTGAAAGTGTTACACTTGAATGCACACAGCATGAGAAATAAAATAGATGATCTTGAAATTCAGCTACAGATTGGCAAGTATGACGTTGTAGCCGTCTCTGAAACTTGGCTAAAGAATGGCTGCCATCGGGGGTTGAATATCCAAGGATATGCGGTGTATCGGGAAGATAGGTTAGTAGGAAGAGGGGTGATGTGGCCCTGTGTATAAGAAATAATATTAAATCATTAGAAAGAAATGACATAGGATTGGAAGGTATAGAGTATCCATGGGTTGAGTTAAGAAATGGCAAGGGTAAAAGGACCCTAGCGGCAGTCGTATACAGGTCTCCAAACAGCAGCCGGGACGTGGATTACAAATTACAGCAGGAGATAGAAAAGGTGTGTCACAAGGGCAATGTCATGGTAATCGCTGGGGATTTTAACATGAAAGTGGGTAGATTGGGAAAACCAGGACCTCAAGAGAGAGAATTTGTAGAATGTCTAAGGGAATGCTCTTTAGAACAGCTTGTTGTTGAGCCCACTAGGGATCAACTATGCTGGATTGGGTGATGTGCAATGATCCAGAGGTGATAAGAGAGCTTGAAGTTAAGGAATCCTCAGGGTACAGTGATCACAATATGATCGGGTTTACTTAGAAATTTGAGAAGGAGAAACTATATTCCAATGTGTCAGAATTTCAAGAAATTACAATGGCATGAGAGGGGAACTGGCTGGATTGACTGGAAAGGGACACTAGCAGGAAGGACAGCAGATCAGTAATCGCTGGAGTTTCTGTGAAAAATGAGGGAAGTGCAAGACAGATATATTCCAAATAACAAGAAATTTTTGAATGGAAGAAGGACACTACCATGGCTGACAAGTGAAGTCGGGGCCAAAGTAAAAGCAAAAGAAAGGGCAGAGAAGGAAGCCAAAGAAAGTGGGAAGACAGAGGATTGGGAAGCTTATAAAAACTTGCAGGAGGAAACTAAGAAGGTCATTAGGAAGGAAAAGATGAATTATGAAAGGAAGCTGGCAACTAATATCAAAGAAGATACTGAAAGCTTTTTTAAGTATATAAAGAGGAAAAGAGAGTTGAGGGTAGATATAGAAATAGAAAATGATGCTGGAGATTGTAATAGAAACATAGAAAACCTACAGCACAGTACAGGCCCTTCAGTTCACAAAGTTGTGCCGAGCATGTCCCTGCCTTAGAAATTACTATACTTACCCATAGCCCTCTATTTTTCTATGCTCCATGTACCAATCCAAAAGTCTCTTAAAAGATCCTATCGTATCAGCCTCCACCACCATTGCCGACAGCCCATTCCATGTGCTCACCACTCTCTGCGTAAAAAAACTTACCCCTGACATCTCCACTGTACCTACTCCCAAGCACCTTAAATCTGTGCCCTCTTGTGGCAACCATTTCAGCCTGGGAAAAAGACTCTGACCATCCACACGATCAATGCCTCTCGTCATCTTATACACCTCTATCAGGTCACCTCTCATCCTCCGTCGCTCCAAGGAGAAAATGCCTTACTTTCTCAATAAGCCTTGTATTGGGGTACCTTATCAATTGCCTTACCTTATGAAATAGCACTTGCTGTTGACCTGTTGTGACAATAAGCAAACTGGTGCAGATCCAAGTGACTCGTCAAGGAGGAGTAGGTATGTTGCATGATGAATCTCTCAAAGCCTTCATCACAGTGATGTAAGTGCTACTGGATGATAGTCATTGAGGCAGGTTACCAAGTTCTTCCTGGACACCTTTATGATTGAAGCCTGCTTGAAGTAGATGGGTACTTCAGAGTGGCAAAGTGACAGGTCTTCAATATTGAGCCAGGTGCACCACTTGGGCCAGCTGCTTTCTCTGGGCTCCCACTCCGGAAGCAAGCTCTCACGTCAGTCTCAGAAGCCAAAATTGTAGTGTAGTCAGGGGCTGTGGGAGTTTGTGTAGGCGCCTCTATGTTCTGTTGGTCAAAACAACCTTAAAAGGTATTGAACTCATCTGGGAGTGAAACCTTGTTGCCACAGACATTGCTTGGTTTTACTTTGCAAAAGATGATAGCATTCCAGTTCCAGCACACCTGAATAATAAAAATAATGTCTGATTTCTTTATACTTCATCATTATACTTCTTTTACAAGCATTACCCTTTTGTTGTAACCTTGTATTGTATTTTTTATGTAAATGCTTAAGATGGAAAACAACACAATGGAAAAATGTATGAAGTCATGAAGGCTGATATTAGTTCTGCTGCTCCAGCCACATGCTGAGAGTTGCTGAACTCTGTTGTCCATCTACATACCTATATTACTAAATGACAGTGGCCACATGCATTAAATGGATACACAGGAAAACACCAATGCTGGAGTTTGGAAGAAGAAACTGGCAGCTGGAGGAACTCACCAAGTCAAGTAGCACAAACAAGAGAAAATCTGCAGATGCTGGAAATCCGAGCAACACGCACAAAATGATGGAGGAACTCAGCAGACCAGAGTGCATCTGTGGAAAAAAGTACAGTCGACATTTCAGGTTGAAACCATTGTGCAGAACTGGAGAAAACAGCTGAGAAGTATGTTTAGAATTTGGGGGGAGGGGAGAGAGAAACACCAGGTGACTGGTGAAACCTGGAGGGGGTGGGATGAAGTAAAGATGCCCAGGTGTCAAGTAGCATAGAAGGACCAAAAGGGAAAAGAAAATTTTGCATTAATTTTGGTACTCCCTCCACCCATCCCCAAACAACATGGATGCATTGTATCCTCAAAACCCCTAAAAGGAGCAAGAGGTATTTTATGTTTTATATTATTTACCATAATGAAGTGCTTCAAGGGTTTGGTTAAGTCCTTTCTGAACAAGGCTATGGATCCATTGTAGTTTGTCTATTACCACAACATCAATACAGTGGACACAATCTCACTGGCTCTCCACTTTGCTCAAGAGCACCTAGACAAACACATACAGCAGGTTGCTGCTCAGCACCACCATCCTATTATTATTAATCAACAAGTTTCAAAGCCTAGGCCTTTGTACCTCCCTCTGCAGATCCTGAACTTCCTCATGAGGAAACCACAGTCACTGTGGATTGGTAATAATATTTCCTTCTAGCTGACAATTGACACAGGTGTACCTCAAGGATACATACTTAGCCAACTGCTTATGATGCGTGGCTAACCACAGCTCAAACGCTTTCTACCAATTTGCAGATGACACCTCTGTTGTTAGTAAAATCTCAAATGGCTTTGAGGTGATATACACAAGAGAGATACTTACATTGGCTGAGCAATGTCACAATAACAACCTTAAACTCACTATCAGCAAGATCAAGGTACTAATTGTGGAATTCAAGAAGGGGAAGTTTGGAGAATACACACCCTTGGAGGCGAGGGGGCGGGTCAGCAGTGGAAATGGTAAGCAGTTTCAAATTCTTGAGCGTCAGCATCCTGGGCCCTACCCAGTGATGCAATCACAAAGACAGCATGCCAGTGGCTACACTTTGATCAGAGTTTGAGGAGATACGGTGTGTTACAAAAGACTCTTGCGAATTTCTATAGATGCATCACAACCTGATATGGAGGCTCTAATGCACAGAACTGTGAAAAGCTGCAGAGCCCAGTGGATTCAGCCTGCTCGACCATAGGCAGAGCACTCCTCACCATTAAGGTCATTCCAAGGGCCAGTACCTCAAGGAGATGGCATCTCTCACTAAAGACCCTTAACATCCAGAACATGCTTTCAAATGTCCATCAGGGAGAAGGTCAAGGAGCCTGAAGACTCAACTCAGTGACTCAGGAACAACTGCTTCTCATGCACCATCACATTTTAAAATGGTGCATGAACCCTGACAACTGCCTTGTTACTCTGTTGGTTCACACTAAATTGGAAAATAAATATAGTAATTTTTATGTCCATACTGCACTGCTGTCACATAACGATAAATTTTATGACATACAAGTCAGTGATGATAAACCTGGTTCTGATTCTTGGAAATCTGGCACACAGTGAAATGAGGAATTGGTTTGTAGTATAGTTAAACATACGGTAGATGAAACTTAATGTAGGGATGTACAAACCAATGCATTTTGCATTGATATTTACAAGCCTGTTTGAGAATCATGCAGTGGACTGAGCACAAATTCAAAAAAATCAATGGAGAGGGTCTCAAGCTTTATAAACAAAGAAACAAAGGGAACATGAGTATATTATGTTGTTAAAAAAAAAGCAAAAAGCTATAAAGGAAACAAGACAGCTGTTATATTTCATGAAGAGTGTGAGGAGATTTAGTTTGTCATCTAAGCCAGTCAAAAACTTCTATAGACGTACTGTGGAGAGGATTCTGACAGGCTGCATCACTGTCTGGTATGGAGGAGTGCTACTGTACAGGACTGAAAGAAGCTACAGAAAGTTATAAAATAAGTCCACTCCATCTTGGGTACTAGCCTTCGTAGTATCTAAGATATCCTCAAGGGATGCTGTCTCAAAAAGGTGATGTCCATCGTTAAGAACCCGCAAAATTCAGGACATAAGAACATAAGGCCTCAAGACATAGGAGCAGAATTAGGCCAGAATGACAGTCTGCTCCCCCATTTCATCATGGCTGATCCTGGATCCCACTCAACTCCATACACCTGCCTTCTCACCATATCCTATGATGCCCTGACCGATCAGGAAAATAATAACACGGACTTGGCCTCCACTGCATTCTGTGGCAGAGCTCTTAATGGATTCACTACTCTCTGATGAAAAAAACCCTCCTTACCTCTGTTCTAAAAGGTCGCCTCTCAAACCTTGAGGCTGTGCCATCCAGTTCTGGATACCCCACCATAGGAAGCATCCTCTCCACATCCACAGTCCTTTCAACATTCAATAGGTTTCAATGAGATACCCCGCATTCTTCTAAATTCCAGTGAGTACAGGCCCAAAGCCACCAAATGCTCCTCATTGACATGCCCTCTTCTCATTGTTATTGCTAGGAAAGCTTGAAGACACACACTTGGCTATTCAGGGACCCTCCTGCCATCCAATTTTGAATGGACATTGAAGCCTTGAACACTGCCTCACAGTTATTATTGCTGATTTAGCACTATTTTTTAATTTAACTATTTAATAGACATATAAACTTACTGTGGTGGGAAAGCTGTTGGAAAAGATTCTTAGAGATAGGATCTATGGGCATTTAGAGAATCATGGTCTGATCAGGGACAGTCAGCATGGCTTTGTGAAGGGCAGATCATGTCTAACAAGCCTGATAGAGTTCTTTGAGGAGGTGACCAGGCATATAGATGAGGGTAGTGTAGTGGATGTGATCTACATGGATTTTAGTAAGGCATTTGACAAGGTTCCACATGGTAGGCTTATTCAGAAAGTCAGAAGGCAGGGAAGTTTGTCCAGGTGGATTCAGAATTGGCTTACCTGCAGAAGGCAAAGGGTCATGGTGGAGGGAGTACATTCAGATTGGAGGGTTGTGACTAGTGGTGTCCCACAAAGATCTGTTCTGGGACCTCTATTTTTTGTGATTTTTATTAACGACCTGGATGTGGGGGTAGAAGGGTGGGTTGGCAAGTTTGCAGATGACACAAAGGTTGGTGGTGTTGTAGATAGTGTAGAGGATTGTCGAAGATTACAGAGAGACATTGATAGGATGCAGAAGTGGGCTGAGAAGTGGCAGATGGAGTTCAACCCGGAGAAGTGTGAGGTGGTACACTTTGGAAGGACAAACTCCAAGGCAGAGTACAAAGTAAATGGCAGGATACTTGGTAGTGTGGAGGAGCAGAGAGATCTGGGGGTACAGGTCCACAGATCCCTGAAAGTTGCCTCACAGGTAGATAGGGTAGTTAAGAAAGCTTATGGAGTGTTACCTTTCATAAGTCGAGGGATAGTGTTTAAGAGTCGCGAGGTAATGATGCAGCTCTATAAAACTCTAGTTAGGCGACACTTGGAGTACTGAGTCCAGTTCTGGTCACCTCACTATAGGAAGAATGTGGAAGCATTGGAAAGAGTACAGAGGAGATTTACCAGGATGCTGCCTGGTTTAGAGAGTATGGATTATGATCAGAGATTAAGGGAGTTAGGGCTTTGGAGAGAAGGAGGATGAGAGGAGACATGATAGAGGTGTACAAGATATTAAGAGGAATAGACAGAGTGGACAGCCAGCGCCTCTTCCCCAGGGCACCACTGCTCAGTACAAGAGGACATGGCTTTAAGTTATGGGGAGTGAAGTTCAAGGGGGATATTAGAGGAAGGTTTTTCACTCAGAGAGTGGTTGATGCGTGGAATGCACTGTCTGAGTCAGTGGTGGAGGCAGATACACTAGTGAAGTTTACGAGACTACTAGACAGGTATATGGAGGAATTTAAGGTAGGGGGGTTATATGGGAGGCAGAGTTTGAGGGTCGGCACAACATTATGGGCCGAAGGGCCTGTAATGTGCTGTACTATTCTATGTTCTATGGTATTTATTTAACACAACCCCCCATATTATCATGTATGTACTGTACTGTGCCGCTAAGATAACAAAATCCATGACATATGTTGAAGGACAGGACCTCCAGGGTTGTAATCTCAGGATTGCTACCCATACCACGTGCTAGTGAGGCTAGAAATAGGAAGATAATGCAGCTAAATACGTGGCTAAGGAGATAGTGCAGGAGGGAGGGCTTCATGTTTCTGGACAATTGGGCCTTGGTCCAGGGAAGGTGGGACCTGTTCCGACGGGACGGGTTGCACCTGAACTGGAGGGGGACTAACATCCTTGCGGGAAGGTTTGCCAGTGCTGCTCCAGGGGGTTTAAACTAGATTTGCAGGGGGAGGAAATCCAGAGTGTTACAGCAGATAGTGAGGTGGAGGAGGATAAATGTCATGCGAGAGGTGCAAATATACTGCATGGAGTAAAGCCAGATCTAGCATATAAAGAGGCTTTGAGGAAATAGAAACAGAATAAAGGGTAGTAAGGTAGAAGGACTAAAGTGGATGTACTTCAATGCAAGAGGCATCAGGAACAAAGGTGATGAACTGAGAGCTTGGATACATACATGGAATTATGATGTAGTGGCCATTACAGAGACTTGGTTGGCACCCGGGCAGGAATGGATTCTCAATATTCCTGGATTTCAGTGCTTTAAAAGGGATAGAGAGGGGGGGAAAGGGGAGGAGGGGTGGCATTACTGGTCAGGGATACTATTACAGCTGCAGAAAGGGTGGGTAATGTAGCAGGATCCTCGTTTGTGTCAGTATGGGTAGAAGTCAGGAACAGGAAGGGAGCAGTTACTCTATTGGGAGTATTCTATAGGCCCCCTGGTAGCAGCAGAGATACCGAGGAGCAGATTGGGAGGCAGATTTTGGAAAGGTGCAAAAATAACAGGGTTGTTTTCATGGGTGACTTTAACTTCCCTAATATTGATTGACATCTGATTAATTCCAAGGGTTTAGATGGGGCAGAGTTTGTTAAGTGTGTCCAGGACGAATTCCTGTCACAGTATGTTGACAGGCCGACTAGGGGGAATGTCATACTAGACCTAGTATTAGGTAACGAACCGGATCAGGTCACAGATCTCTCAGTGGGTGAGCATCTGGGGGACAGTGACCACCTCTCCCTGGCCTTTAACATTATCATAGAAAAGGATAGAATCAGAGAGGACAGGAAAATTTTTAATTGGGGAAGGGCAGATGAAGAGGCTATAAGGCTAGAACTTGCAGGTGTGAACTGGGATGATGTTTTTGCAGGGAAATGTACTATGAACATGTGGTCGATGTTTAGGGATCTCTTGCAGGATGTTAGGGATAAATTTGTCCCGGTGAGGAAGATAAAGAATGGGAGGGTGAAGGAACCATGGGTGACAAGTGAGGTGGAGAATCTAGTCAGGTGGAAGAAGGCAGCATACGTAAGGTTTAGGAAGCAAGGATCAGATGGGTCTATTGAGGAATATAGGGTATGGATTATGATCAGAGATTAAGGGAGCTAGGGCTTTACTCTTTGGAGAGAAGGAGGATGAGAGGAGACATGATAGAGTTATACAAGGTATTAAGAGGAATGGATGGAGTAGACAGCCAGCGCCTCTTCCCCAGGGCACCACTGCTTACTACAAGAGGACATGGCTTTAAGCTAAGGGGAGGAAAGTTCGGGGGATATTAGAGGAAGGTTTTTCACTCAGAGAGTGGTTGGTGGCTGGAATGCACTGACTGAGTCAGTGGTGGAGGCAGATACACTAGTGAAGTTTAAGAGACTACTAGACGGGTATATGGAGGAATTTAAGGTGGGGGTTATATGGGAGGCAGAGTTTAAGGGTCGGCACAACATTGTGGGCTGAAGGGCCTGTACTGTGCTGTATTGTTCTTTCTTCTTAATGCCAGTGATATTAAACCTGATTCTGATTCATCAACTCTCCTGGTAACTTCCTCAGAAAACTCTGGATAGTTGCAAATTTTTGGAAGTGTATGTATCCTGTGCTGGGAGCATATTAGTTTAATTCAGTATCAGGATCAGTTCAAACATTGTCCTGGTGCATATTTATGATAAAGTATGCACCCCACATTTGGTGTAAGTTTCTTTTTCAAGCACAACGGTTGCATTCAGGATGATGGTTACAGTCTCTCTCAGAGTGACAGTAATGCATTGGCATTCTTTTCCTAGCAACCACACAAAATGTTGGGGGAGCTCAGCAGGCCAGGCAGTAAATATGGAGAAAAGTACAGTCAACATTTTGGGCTGAAACCCTTTTTTTATTTAACATTGTTTTCCTCCTGCTGTACCCTGCAGGTGACTGCCAAACTCCAGTTATATTACCTTGTTCCTCTCAAAAGTGCATTTTACATTTCACTCTGCCTTTTCTTTGGCAGAAACAGTTCCTGTCATAGAAAATATAGAAATCTACAGCATATTACAGGTCCTTTGGCCCACAATGTTGTGCTGACCACGTAACCTACTCTAGAATTTGCCTAGAAATACCCTATCACATAGCCCTCTATTTTTCTATGCTCCATGTACCTATCTAACAATTTCTTTAAAGAACCTATTGTATCTGCCTCTACCACCTTCGCTGGCAGTGCATTCTATCATTCTTGTTTACTTGTTCACAGCTATTTCTTGAAATAGAACCTTTATACTAATTGTCTTAAATTTTCTGACAGACAGAGCTTGTTTCAGCTGCCTGGTTCCTTGGATATTTCAATCTTTGTTTTCTCTGCATTCAGTTAGTGTTCCAACCCTGGTTTAATTCATTCATTCATTAGAATGTTCCTGATGAGTTTAGTGTAGCTGTTCTGTCCTAGGCTAGCCACCTTGTCACTGTCTCACAGTCTGGTTTTTACATCCAGCAAGCCCTAAACATCATTTGTTTGGACACATTTCTTTGTAGTTAGCATTGTTTCTGACCTAACACCTTAGTAGAGTCTGTGCATGTTGTAATTGCTTTAACCATTTATGCAACAATATTAAAACGTTAAGACACAGCAGAAAGACTTTTAAAAAAAAAGCTTCACAATATTTTTTCATTTGCTCTGAGTAGATTTGATATTTGACGTGATGAACATTTCATTCTTATAATGTAAATAATACGGTAGATGTTCCATCGCTCTACTGTATATGTTACCATTTGTCTGTTATTAGGTGTTAATGTTTTTGGTTCAAACAATGGTTTTCATTTTCTGTGTATATTCATTGGACATTGGAGTTGTTCATTTGAACACTATTACTTGTAAGTCTACACACCAGTTTCAAAACTATACATCTCTAGTAAATTGATCTTTTCTTTCACTTTACAGAACATGTCAGAAAATGACATTCAAAGATTCCCCACACTACGTGTGCCGTAAGTAGTTCTAAGGATATTTATGCATGCAAAGTACAGCTTGAAAAAGGGAGTAATTCATGCAGACTAGGCGGTACCCTACATTGCAGTCCATAGCATTGAAATCTGAGTGTTACCATATGAATTGCATTCTTCAACTTATGTGAGGCAACAAGCCTTACCTTAGCCAACTGTTCATTCTCAAATAGATTTATTTGTGAACAATCCTATTTAGTACAAACACATTGGAATTGGAATATTATTGTAACATGCACTAAGGTACTGTACAGTAAAAAGCTGATCTTGCATACTGTTCATACAGTGCATTGAGATACAACAAGGTAAAGCAATAAAAGAATGCAGAATAAAATGTAACATCTGCAAAGTATAGTGCAGGTAAACATTAAGATGCAAAATCATAACGAGGTAGATTGTGAGATCAATATTATCACACTTAGAAACCTTTGTAGTCTTATAAAAAGTGTACTTACAAAGTCTTTAGCCTAGTGGAATGTGCTCTCAGGCTGATCTTATACATGTTGGAGAAGGGGAGAAGTGAAAATATTTGGGAAAGGTGGGGTCTTTGATTACATTGGCTGCTTTACTGAGACAGCCAGAAGTACGGAGAGTCCATGGAGGGGAGGCTGGTTTCCATGAGGTGCTGAGCTGTGGCCACAGCTTTCTGCTGTTTAATGCAATATGGAAGCGCAGGCCCTTTGGCCTACAATGTTATACTAACTTTTTACTCTAAGATTAATCAAACCTTTCACTCCTAAATAGCTCTCCATTTTTTCTTTCATCTATGTACCTATCTCAGAGTCTCTTACATGTTCGTAATGTATCTGTCTCTACCATCAGCTCTGGCAATGTGTTCCATGTACCTACCATAAAAAAACAATCATCTCCATTATACTTCTCTCCAACCACCTTAAAATTATGCTTCCTTATATTACGTATTTCCATTCTGGCTGTCTACTTTTTCTAGGTCTCATACCAAGACCCTTTATTCTGCCTGGAGATTACTGACCAGTGGAAAACAATGACTCCCTACTCTTCTTCAAAGATGCTGTCTGACCTGCTGAATTTCTCCATCATTTTGTATGTGTTACTCTGATTTTCAGCATCTTCAGAATCTCCTGGCTTATGTTATACTCCATCTACTACCTCCCTCTGCCTTCTGTGGACAAGCCAATGCAGCTAAGTTCTCCTGGATCCCGTGCCTCCTGTCTCTCAGAAAGAGCCCACAGTGAGGAACCTTGTGAAGTGCCTTATTAAAATACATATACACCATATCCACTGCTCAGTTTGTTCTGTCACTTCCTCAAAGAATTCACTCAGGCTTATGAGACAAGAACTGTCCTTTGAAAAGCCATGCTGACTATCCCTAATCATGCTATGCTTTTCCAAATGCTTGTAAATCCTACCTCTAAGAATCCTCTCCAAGTGCTTTCCCACCACAGATGTAAAACTCAATAGTCTACAATTTCTAGGGTTTTCACTTTGAATAACCCAATTGTCCTTTCTTGAACAAAGGAATAACATCTGCCACCTTCCAAACTTCTGGTTCTATTCCTGTGGCCAGTGAGGACACAAAGATCAATGTCAAAGGTGCATACATCTCTTCCTTTACTTCCCATAATAACCTGGTGTATATCCCTTCAGCCCTGGTGACTTACTTATCCTAATAGAAACATAGAAAATCTACAGCACAATACAGGCCCTTCGGGCCACAATGCTGTGCTGAACATGTCCTTACCTTAGAAATTACCCAGGGTTACCACAGCTCTCTATTTTTCTAAGCTCCATGTACCCACCCAGGAGTCTCTTAAAAGACCCTATTGTATCTGCCTCCACCACCATCGCCAGCAGCCCATTCCACGCACTCACGGCTCTCTGCATAAAAAACTTACCCCTGACATCTCTTCTGTACCTAATGTTTTTGAAAAGTTCCAGCACTTCCACTATCACAACATCAACATGTTCTAGCATATCACCTGTTTTATGCTGCCCTGACTTCCATCAAGTTCCCTCTTACTAATGAATACTGAAGCAAGGTATTCATAATGGACCTTCCCTACCTCCTCTGTCTCCAGGCATATGTTCTCTCTTTCATCTCTGATCAGTCCTACCCTCACTCTGGTCATTCTGTTCTTCATGGGGTTTTCCTGAACCTTCTTTTGCCAAAACTTCTCATGGCCCTTCTTTTTCTCTCAAGTCCATTCTTAAGCTCCTCCCTGGCCACCTTATATAACTTTCTGAATCCTTGGCCAATCCTTACTTCCTAAATGTAAGTCAGCTTCTTTCTACAATTTGGCTAGATAGTCCATCTCACCAGGTGACTTAATAAGGTCTTACCTTCAGACCTTTCAGTTCCCCAAGCACCTTCTCCCTTGTAAGAGCAATCATTCACCCATCCCCAATTAAATGTATTCCTACACCTATCCCTGTTCAAGATGATAGTAAAAGTCAGGAAGTTGTGGTCACTGTCTTCAAAATGCTCACCCACCGAAAGGTCTGTCATAGATAGATAGATAGATAGATAGATAGATACTTTATTCATCCCCATGGGGAAATTCAACTTTTTTTCCAATGTCCCATACACTTGTTGTATCTGGTTCATCGCCTGTCACCAGATCCAGTATGACCTCTCCTCTAGTTGGCCTGTCTACATATTGTGTCAGGAGTCCTTCCTAACAAATTCTACCCCATCTAAAACTTTTGGTGGCAATCATTATTAGAGAAGTCAAGGTCAGCCATGGTACTTCGTTATTCTTTGCAAAAATCTGCCTCCCAAGCTGTTCCTCAGTGTTTCTGTTGCCAATGGGGCACCTGGGTGGTTTATAAAATGCTGCCAGTAGAGTAATTGCTCCCTTTCTGTTTCTGATTTCCACCCACACTGACCCAGTAGCCAGACTCTCCTCAACAACCTCCCTTTCTGCAGCTGTTTCTTGTGGTCACAGGCCATCCTGGGGCAAGATAGGAACAAACTCAAAATGCTAATTATTGTGTGGCAAGACATTTTTCATTGATTTTGCATTCTTTCTGACTCTAAGATGACGCAGAATTGCCAATATTACAAGTCTAAAACTATTTTTTATCTATAACCTTCCAGGATAGGTGCAAATATTTATTTTTAAATAAATTATTTGAGTAATCTCAGTTAACAGATGTACACCTGAAACCATCATTATTGACAGTCCAAAAGAGGAGTTACATTATTGTAGAGGCATAGAGTTATAGAGAAGTATAGCATGAATTTCAGTCATTGGTCCAATGAGTCCATGCTAACAACAGTGTCAACCCAGCTAGTTCAAATTTCTTGCATTCAACCCATATCCCTCCAACCCTGGGCATGTATGCATCTTTCCAAATTTTCCAGATTTTTTAAATGACATTATTGTACCTGTTTAGAACATTTCTTCTGGGAGCTTGTTCTATATCATCTTTAATGTGAAAATGTTGTCTCACAGGTCCCTTTCAAATCTTTCCCCTCTCAACCTAAATCTATGCCCCCTAGTTTTTGTCTCCCTTCCCCGAGCTAGAAGTGTTACAATCCAACTTATCAATGCCTCTCATCATTTTAAACACGAAGTCCATTTGCCACTCCTCAGCGCACTTCCTTAACTGATCAAGATCCCCTTGTAATCTACAATAACTTTCTTCACTATCCATATAACCATATAACCATATAACAATCACAGCACGGAAACAGGCCATTCCGGCCCTCCTAGTCCGTGCCGAACTCTTAATCTCACCTAGTCCCACCTACCCGCACTCAGCCCATAACCCTCCACTCCTTTCCTGTCCATATACCTATCCAATTTTACCTTAAATGACACAACTGAACTGGCCTCTACTACTTCTACAGGAAGCTCATTCCACACAGCTATCACTCTCTGAGTAAAGAAATACCCCCTCGTGTTTCCCTTAAACTTTTGCCCCCTAACTCTCAAATCATGTCCTCTTGTTTGAATCTCCCCTACTCTCAATGGAAACAGCTTATTCACATCAACTCTATCTATCCCTCTCAAAATTTTAAATACCTCGATCAAATCCCCCCTCAACCTTCTACGCTCCAATGAATAGAGACTATCAACAACACTTCCTAATTTACTGTCAACTTACTGATCAAGCCATGTCCTTTTGCATCCAAATCCTGTATATACTGAATGTAAATAATGAATAAGAAAGTTTCCAACACTAACCCTCGCAGCACATCACAGATCACTGGTCTCCATTCTGAGAAACAACCAGTACTCTCTGCTTCCCATCTCCAAGCCAATTTTGAAAATACTTAACTAACCCTTCCGGACCGGCACCTTGTCAAAGGGTTTTCTAAAATCCAAAGAGACAACATCCATAGCCCTACGGGAGACAGACAAGTGGGTCACCTTAGGAGAGGGAAGGGGAAGAGTCAGGTACTGGAGAGTACCCCAGCGGCTGTGCCCCTTAACAATAAGTACTCCTGTTTGAGTACTGTTGGGGGGGGGTACAGCCTACCTGGGGGAAGCAGCAGTACATGTGCCTCTGGCACAGAGCCTGGCCCTGTGGCTCAGAAGGGTAGGGAAAGGAAGAGGAAGGCAGTAGTGATAGGGGACCCTATAGTTAGGGGGTCAGACAGGTGGTTCTGTAGATGCAGGATAGAAACTCGGATGGTAGTTTGCCTCCCAGGTGCCAGGGTCTGGGATGTTTCAGATCGCGTCTAAGATATCCTGCAATGGGAGGGAGAACAGCCAGAGGTTGTGGTACATATTGGTACCAATGACATAGGTAGGAAAAGAGAAGAGGTCCTGAGAAAAGACTACAGAGAGTTAGGAAGGAAGTTGAGAAGCAGGACTGCAAAGATAGTAATCTCGGGATTACTGCCTGTGCCACGTGACAGGAGTAGAAAGAGGTGGAGGATAAATGCGTGGCTGAGGGATTGGAGCAGGGGGCAGGCATTCAGATTTCTAGATCATTGGGACCTCTTTTGGAGCAGGTGTGATCTATACAAAAAGGACAGGTTGCACTTGAATACCAGGGGGCCAATATCCTGGGGGGAAGGTTTGCTAAGGCTACTGGGGAGTGTTTAAACGAGAATTGTTAGCAGTTGGGAATCAAACTGAAGAGACTGGGGAAGAGGAGGTTGGCTCACAAATAGAGAAAACTTGCAGATGGTACGAGAGGGAGGATAGGCAGGTGATAGAGAAGGAATGCGCTCAGACCAAAGGTTTGAGATGTGTCTATTTTAACGCAAGGAGCGTTGTGAACAAAGCGGATGAGCTTAGAGCGTGGATCAGTACTTGGAGCTATGATGTGGTGGCCATTACAGAGACTTAGATGGCTCAGGGACAGGAATGGTTATTTCAAGTGCCGGGTTTTAGATGTTTCATAAAGGACAGGGAGGGAGGCAAGCAAAAGAGATGGGGGCATGGCACTGTTGATCAGAGTGTCACGGCTGCAGAAAAGGTGGATGCCATGGAGGGATTGTCTACGGAGTCTCTGTTGGTGGAGGTTAGGACCAAGAAGGGGTCAATAACTTTATTGGGTGTTTTTTCTAGGCTGCTCAATAGTAACAGGGATATCAAGGAGCAGATAGGGAAACAGATTCTGGAAATGTATAATAATAACAACAGTGTTGTCGTGATGGGAGATTTCAACTTCCCAAATATCGATTGGCATCTCCCGAGAGCAAGGGGTTTAGATGGGGTGGAGTTTGTTAGGTGTGTTCAGGAAAGTTTCTTGACACAATATAAGATGATAAGATGGAGAGGCTGTACTTGATCTGGTATTGGGAAATGAACCTGGTTGGGTGTCAGATCTCTCAGTGGGAGAGAATTCTGGAGAAAGTGATCATAATTCTATCTCCTTTACAATAGCATTGGAGAGAGATAGGAACAGACAAGTTAGAAAAATGTTTAATTGGAGTAAGGCGAATTATGAGGCTGTCAGACAGGAAATTGGAAGATTAAATTGGAAACAGATGTTCTCAGGGAAAAGTACGGAAGAAATGTGGCAAATGTTCAGGGGATATTTGTGTGGAGTTCTGCATAGGTACGTTCCAATGAGACAGGGAAGTTATGGTAAGGCGCAGGAACCGTGGTGTACAAAGGCTGTAATATAACCATGTAACAAATACAGCACGGAAACAGGCCATCTCGACCCTTCTAGTCCGTGCCGATGCTTACACTCACCCAGTCCCACTGGCCCGCACTCAGCCCATAACCCTCCATTCCTTTCCTGTCCATATACCTATCCAAAATAAATCTAGTCAAGAAGAAAAGAAAAGCTTACAAAAGGTTCAGAGAGCTAGGTAACGTTAGAGATTATAAGGCTAATAGGAAGAAGCTTAAGAAGGAAATTAGGAGAGCCAGAAGGGGCCATGAGAAGGCCTTGGTGGGCAGGATTAAGGAAAACCCCAAGGCATTCTACAAGTATGTGAAGAGCAAGAGGATAAGACATGAAAGAATAGGACCTATCAAGTGTGACAGTGGAAAAGTGTGTATGGAACCAGAGGAAATAGCAGGGGTTCTTAATGAATACTTTACTTCATTATTCACTATGGAAAAGGATCTTGGTGATTGCAGTGATGACTTGCAGCAGACTGAAATGCTTGAGCATGTAGATATTAAGAAAGAGGTTGTGCTGGAGCTTTTGGAAAGCATCAAGTTGGATAAATCGTTGAGATCGGACAAAATGTACCCCAGGCTACTGTGGGAGGCAAGGGAGGAGATTGCTGAGCCTCTGGCAATGATCTTTGCATCATCAATGGGGACGGGAGAGGTTCCAGAGGATTGGAGGGTTGTGTATGTTGTTCCTTTATTCAAGAAAGGGAGTAGAGATAGCCCAGGAAATTATAGGCCAGTGAGTCTTACTTCAGTGGTTGGTAAGTTGATGGAGAAGATCTTGACAGACAGGATTTATGAACATTTGGAGAGTATAATATGATTAGGAATAGTCAGCATGGCTTTGTCAAGGGCGGTCATGCATTACGAGCCTGATTGAATTTTTTGAGGATGTGACTAAAGACATTGATGAAGGAAGAGCAGTGGATGTAGTGTATAGGGATTTCAGCAAGGCATTTGATAAGGTACCCCATGCAAGGCTTATTAAGAAAGTAAAGAGGCATGGAATCCAAGGGGACATTGCTTTGTGGATCCAGAACTGGCTTGCCCACAGAAGGCAAAGAGTGGTTGTAGACGGATCATATTCTGCATGGAGGTCGGTCACCGGTGGTGTGCCTCAGGGATTTGTTCTGGGACCCTTACTCTTTGTGATTTTTATAAATGACCTGGATGAGGAAGTGGAGAGATGGGTTAGTAAGTTTGCTAATGACACAAAGGTTGGAGGTGTTGTGGATAGCATGTAGGGCTGTCAGAGGTTACAGCGGGACATTCATGGGATGCAAAAATGGTCTAAAAAGTGGCAGATGGAGTTCAACCCAGATAAGTATGACATGGTTCATTTTGGTAGGTCAAATATGATGGCAGAATATAGTATTAATGGTAAGACTCTTGGCAGCTTGGAGGATCAGAGGTATCTTGGGGTCCAAGTCCATAGGACGCTCAAAGCAGCTGTGCAGATTGACTCTGTGGTTACGAAGGTGTACGGTGTATTGGCCTTCATCAATCGTGGAATTGAATTTAGGAGCCGAGAGGTAATGTTGCAGCTATAGAGGGCCCTGGTCAGATGAGACTTGGAGTACTGTGCTCAGTTCTGGTCGCCTCACTACAGGAAGGATGTGGAAGTCATAAAAAGGGTGCAGAGGAGATTTACAAGGATGTTGCCTGGATTGGGGAGCATGTTTTATGAGAATAGGTTGAGCGAACTCGGCCTTTTCTCCTTGGAGCGACGGAGAATGAGGGATGACCTGATAGAAGTGTACAAGATGATGAGAGGCATTGATCGTGTGGATAGTCAGAGGCTTTTTCCCAGGGCTGAAATGGTTGCCACAAGAGGACACAGATTTAAGGTGCTGGGGAGTAGGTACAGAGGATATGTCAGGGTTAAGTATTTTACTCTGACAGTGGTGAGTGTGTGGAATGGACTGCCAGCAATGGTGGTGGAGGTGGATACAATAGGGTCTTTTAAGAGACTTTTGGATAGGTACATGGAGCTTAGAAAAGTAGAGGGCTATGGATAAGCCTAATAATTCCTAAGGTCAGGACATGTTTGATACAGCTTTGTGGGCCTAAGGGCCTGTATTGTGCTGTAGGCTTTCCATGTTTCTATGTTTCTACTCCATCTATCATTTTGATTATTTAGGCATAATTACGTATTTGAAATGTCTGAGAGAGCAGAACACAGTATTGTTAAGTGGATTGAGCATGAATGATAACTTTACAAACACTTGTCAGGATGGTTAGTTTTACAATGATAGTCTTTTTAACAGATCAGCAGCTCTTAGAGCAGATGTTGAAGTAAAGTTTTATTTGGTTTGGTGTTGGTGGTTGGAGGAAGTATCAGGGGAGTTAATAGATATGTGAGAAGATAAATGGTAGTATGGGTTTGAGAGGATGTCTCTGAGAGGCAGAATAAATGTGAAGGACAAATGTCCTCCTTCCATGCCAGAAGCAAATGTAAGAAATGCGCTAAATGGAATTTTACCTGAAGATTCTAAAATTAGCAGTTATGTAATATGTTGAATCAACTGCTGGACTTTTGTTTTGTATTTGTAAAGAATATCTGGCTTGATGGACTTCATCCTAGCACTTTCAGAGAAGATGTGGCTAAAAAAGTCACTTTAATTTTGCCTTGGTTTTAGTTTCCAGAATTTCCTGGATTTGGTGTAAGTTCCATTCAATTGGAAAGTAACAAATATAACTTCCTTTTTAGGAGGGTCTAGGTGGTCAGTCATTTTAACATCAGAAAAATAAAAGAAGATATAACTAATCTCACGCTGGTGGGTACTTAGTAATCAGGAAATCAACATTTTTTTTGCAACGAAATCATGTGTGACCAGTTTTTTTGAAGCAGTAGCAGGTGTGTTGTATAATGGACATCTAGTGGATGTGCTGTACTTAGTCTTCTAGATGACATTTGATAAGGTGCTACATCGAAGAATATTATAGAAAATAAAATGATGGTGTAGGAGATAACATATTGGCCTGGACAGAACATTGGCTGGTTAACAGGAAACAGATTAGGCATTAATATGTCTTTTCCTGGCTAACAAATTTAAACAATAGTATCACATGATCCTCAACTTTTCACAAGTTAGACACAGACACTCATGTTAAAGACTAAAGGATCATTAACAAACAAGAGAAAATCTGCAGATAGTGGAAATCCTAGCAACACACACAAAGTGCTGGAGGAACTCAGCAGGTCAGGTTGTGCCTACAGTCGACGTTTCAGGTTGAGACTGGGCTCAGGCTACATCCACACTACGCCGGATTAATCCGTAACCGAAGCTTTTTCTCTTCGTTTTTACCCTCCGTCCACACTAAAATGGTGTTTTCGTCCCCCGAAACCGGAGCTTTTCAGAAACACTTGCCAGTGTGGGTATCTTTGAAAACGCTGCTAGGGCAGATCAATATGGACGGAGTAACCGGAGACTTTTGAAAACGCTGTCAGACGGCAGCGCACTATTTCATTGTTTTCTTGAACGCAACCTAACAATTTCAGAACAGACAGCAATGAAACTGAAGCCAGAAGAGTTAGAAATGTACTCACCAAATACTTTGACCCATAACTTACTGAATAAATAAGTATACTGTACTCACTTTGCCCTGTTTTCTGTCCTTGCTCGTATGAAGGTGGTTTACCTATTTATGCAAGTACTTCTCTGACAATAGATGTATAACAGCCTAATGTAACATTGTATGGAAATACAAGATAACACTGATACAGACATGTTTTATACATTTAACAAGGTGCTTTATTAATGCAACAGAGTTAGTCAATTTTTCAATGTTCGTCATCAGCCGGGTCATTCTGTCTGTGAAATCCCTGTTGGTTGCCTCCGTACGCTCCAGTATTTGTTTCTTTTAGTTTTAAGTACTCCTGTGCGAGAGCCAACAGCTGTCCGCCGTTTTAAGTTTTTCTAGTCTGTAACTACACAAACGTGCACTTTTACGGTGAGATTCGACACCAAACAAGTCGCTTGTTTTCGGTAGATGTGTCCTGTGCATGCGCAGCAGGAGGAGATTCGCCAAAATCTCCTTTTCAATGTGGATAGAGATATTTTCAAAAATGCCTATCGTTCTTATGCGAAACCGGCATTTTCAAAATTATCAGGTCTAGTGTGGATGTAGCCTCAGTGTTTGGGTCATTTGTTTTGTTTCATTGCTCAACAGTTAGTGCAAAATGTAGTTTCTAACTTGACATAATACCTGTCAGTATTGAGTATTTACAGTGGATTAACTGGTCAGTCACATGCCTTACACAGAGAAATGAAAACTGCTGCACGAAAGAGGAGAGATAATATAGAATTAAGGATACTGTTCTAAAAGGAGTATGGGAGCAGAGAGACCTGGGTTAACATGTGCAGAAATTCTTGAAAGCGATGGGGCAAATTAAAAAATGTTTGCCGAGGTGTAAACAATTTTGTGGCTTTGCCAATTAGAGACTTTGACTAAAACGACAGGGAAATTACTCAAACTTTATGAAATATTGGTCCATCCTCAGCTGCAATGTTATGTGTATTTCTGGTTGCCACGTTATAGATGGGATATGAGGGCATCAAAGAGATAGTCCATGAGAACAGTCTCTGGAACGAAGGATTACTATTACAGGGAAGGATCAGAGAATCTGAGGTTGATTTCACTGGAACGAAGGATTACTATTACAGGGAAGGATCAGAGAATCTGAGGTTGATTTCACTGGAACAAAGGATTACTATTACAGGGAAGGATCAGAGAATCTGAGGTTGATTTCACTGGAACAAAGGATTACTATTACAGGGAAGGATCAGAGAATCTGAGGTTGATTTCACTGGAACAAAGGATTACTATTACAGGGAAGGATCAGAGAATCTGAGGTTGATTTCACTGGAACAAAGGATTACTATTACAGGGAAGGATCAGAGAATCTGAGGTTGATTTCACTGGAACAAAGGATTACTATTACAGGGAAGGATCAGAGAATCTGAGGTTGATTTCACTGGAACGAAGGATTACTATTACAGGGAAGGATCAGAGAATCTGAGGTTGATTTCACTGGAACGAAGGATTACTATTACAGGGAAGGATCAGAGAATCTGAGGTTGATTTCTCTGGAACGAAGGATTACCATTACAGGGAAGGATCAGAGAAGCTGAGGTTGATTTCACTGGAACGAAGGATTACTATTACAGGGAAGGATCAGAGAAGCTGAGGTTGATTTCACTGGAACGAAGGATTACCATTACAGGGATGGATCAGAGAAGCTGAGATTGATTTCTTCACAGAAGAAAAGTCTGAGGAGAAGTTTCACAGGAGCATTAAAAAAATTATATGTATTCTAGACAGGGTGGTCAAAGACAAAAAGTAAAGGCATAACACAGAGGGGAAGAGAATTCAGATTCAGATTCAGTTTATTGTCATTTAGAAACCACAAATGCAATGCAGTTAAAAAATGAGACAACGTTCCCCCAGAATGATATCACAAAAGCATATGACAAAACAGACTACACCAGAAAATCCACATAATGTTTGGCAATCCCCAATCCAGAGTCCGGAGAGGCTGCTGCATATTAATATCGCGCTACCGTCTTAGCGTGTTCCCCGGAAAGGAGCTCCAAATCCACCAGACAAAAACAAGACCAAAAACTAAAACTACAAGACCTGCACAAAACTACATATTTACAACATATTGTTACAACAGTGCAAACAATAGCATAATTGATTAAAAAAAAACAGACTATGGGCACAGTAAAAATAGTCCAAGATGTTAAAGGACTGTAAGTTCAAAAGAAATCACCACAGTTTCCACAAGTCCCCAGGGTCCCGACAGACTCGCCATCCCACGCCGGCGGCAGAAGGGAATACCCCCGCTATGGACTTCCAAGGCGCCGCCCGACTCAGCCTCGCAGACGCAGCACACACCGAAAGCGACCTGAGTCCGTCAGAAGGACACCAAGTCCGTCGAACCTCCGAGCCGACGACCATCCCGTCCGGCACAGCTTCTCCGAGCACCATCCTCTGCTGAGCGTATTAAGACGGCCCCACCAACGGCCATCAGCAACGCGAGCCTGAGGACTGGGGGGCCTGTTCTTCCCAGCAGAGTCCCGGACCTCACAGCAGCAGCAGCAACGAAGAAGGTCTTCCTGGAATTTCCCGATGTTTCTCCATGCTTCCACGTCCGTTTTCAATCGATTATGATTGCGCATGGCACCCCACTTCACAAATAACAGATAATCAGTTCCGGAGTGGCCGCTGCAAGCTGCGTCGCACCGCCATCTTGGATCACATGATATAGATTTAATTACGTTTGATGTGTGGTTGGAATCTGGAATTCATAACCAGGAGATTTGTTGGAAGTAGATTCCATTATGTCAAAGCCCTTACTAAACTCCACATTGACTAGTTCAACTGGACAACAGTTGCTTAACAAAAGCCAAACTGATTAGTTAAGCAAGGTCATTCACCAGCAAATCTGCACTGCCTATCCATGTGTAGATTAATCCTGTCTCCCAGAAATTTGCCCCCCAAAAACTTCCCTACCACAACTTCCATACTTTCCAAGTGCATGCTTCTCAAATTGCATGTACAACAAGTAAACAGGAAGGCCAACCATGTTTTGATCTACTGCCGGACATATTGAATACAGAAGTATGAAAGGTATGATTGAGCTATACTGAGCATTGGTGTGACCACTGTGCAATACCGTTTTGGTCACTTATCTAAGAAAGTATGTAAAAACAGTGGAAGCATTACTCATAGATGATCTACAAAAAAAAACAAGCCAGTTCTGATATAAAATAAAACAAACTCAACTGAAACTGCAAAACACAATATTGAGTTCCAAAAATAAAAGCTGACAATAGACAATAGGTGCAGGAGTAGGTTATTCAGCCCTTTGAGCCAGCACTGCCATTCAATGTGATCACGGCTGATCATCCACAATCAGTACCCCATTCCTACCTTCTCCCCATATCCCTTGACTCTGCTATCTTTAAGAGCTCTATCTAACTCTTTCTTGAAAGCATCCAGAGAATTGGCCTCACTGCCTTCTGAGGCAGAGCATTCCATAGATCCACAACTCTCTGGGTGAAAAGGTTTTTCCTCAATTCTGTTCTAAATGGCCTACCCCTTATTCTTAAACTGTGGCCTCTGGTTCTGGACTCCCCCAACATCGGGAACATGTTTCCTGCCTCTAGCGTGTCCAATCCTTTAATAATCTTATATATTTCAATCAGATCCCCTCTCATCCTTCTAAATTCCAGTGTATACAAGCCTAGTCGCTCCAATCTTTCAACATATGACAATCCCACCATCCCGGGAATTAACCTTGTGAACCTACGTTGCACTCCCTCAATAGCAAGAATGTCCTTCCTCAAATTTGGAGTCCAAAACCGAACACAAAACTCCAGGTGTGGTCTGACCAGGGTCCTGTACAGCTGCAGAAGGACCTCTTTGCTTCTATACTCAACTCCCCTTGTTATGAAGGCCAACATGCCATTAGCTTTCTTCACTGCCTGCTGTACCTGCATGCTCACACAAAGTACACTGCAGATGCTGTGGTCAAATCAACACGTACAAAAGTTGGATGAACTCAGCAGGTCGGGCAGCATCCGTTGAAACGAGCAGTCAACGTTTTGGGCCGAGACCCTTCGTCAGGACTGGCAAAGGGTCTCGGCCCGTGACGTTGACTGCTCGTTTCAACGGATGCTGCCAGACCTGCTTGAGTTCATCCAGCTGTTTTACATGTACCTTACATGCTTACTTTCAGTGACTGATGAACAAGGACATCTGGATCTCATTGTACTGCCCCTTTTCCTAACTTGACACCATTCAGATAGTAATCTGCCTGCCTGTTCTTGCCATCAAAATGGATAGCCTCACATTTATCCACATTAAACTGCATCTGCCATGCATCTGCCCACTCACCCAACCTGTCCAAGTCACCCTGCATTCTCCTAACATCCTCCTCATATTTCACACTGCCATCCAGCTTTGTGTCATCTGCAAATTTGCTAATGTTACTTTTAATCCCTTCATCTAAATCATTAATGTATATTGTAAATAGCTGCGGTCCCAGCACCAAGCCTTGTGGTACCCCACTAGTCACTGCCTGCCATTCTGAAAAGGACCCGTTAATTCCTACTCTTTGTTTCCTGTCTGCTAACCAATTTTCTATCCATGTCAGTACCCTACCCCCCAATACCATGTGCTCTAATTTTGCCCACTTATCTCCTATGTAGGACCTTATCAAAGGCTTTCTGAAAGTCCGGGTACACTACATCCACTGGCTCTCCCTTGTCCATTTTCATAGTTACATCCTCAAAAAATTCCAGAAGATTAGTCAATCATGATTTCCCCTTCATAAATCCATGCTGACTCGGACCGATCCTGTTACTGCTATCCAAATGTGCCGCTATTTCATCTTTTATAATTGACTCCAGCATCTTCCCCGCCTCTGATGTCAGGCTAACTGGTCTATAATTCCCTGTTTTCTCTCTCCCTCCTTTCTTAAAAAGTGGGATAACATTAGCTACCCTCCAATCCTCAGGAACTGATCCTGAATCTATAGAACATTGAAAAATGATTACCAATGCGTCCACGATTTCTAGAGCCACCTCCTTAAGTACCCTGGGATACAGACCATCAGGCCCTGGGGATTTATCAGCCTACAGTCCCATCAGTCTACCCAACACCATTTTCTGCCTAATGTGAATTTCCTTCAGTTCCTCCATTACCCTGGGTCCTCTGGCCACTATTACATCTGGGAGATTATGTCTTCCCTAGTGAAAACAGATCCAAAGTACCTGTTCAACTTGTCTGCCATTTCCTTGTTCCCCATAATAAATTCACCTGTTTCTGCCTTCAAGGGCCCAACTTTGGTCTTAACTAATTTTTTCCTCTTCACATACCTAAAGAAGCTTTTACTATCCTCCTTTATATTCTTGGCTAGCTTACCTTCGTACCTCAAGGAAAAAAGATTGAAGATGATGTGCTTTTCCATGGTTTACAATAGGCCTCATTGGAATTTTGCAGAAATTTAGAGAAAAAAAGGTCAGAGAGGATGTAGAATGGGGAATTAAAGTCTCAGCCAATTAGATGGAAATAATAGCTTTGAAGTAAGTTGGCTAGTGTTGTTCACTGTGGATGGGAGTTTTGGTGAACATATATTGAAGCATAACTAAATAGAGGGCATGGAGGGGTAGTGGCAAGGAACAAATCATTGGGCTCTCTTTCAGGTCAAGTAGGACCTTTACAAGAAGATGGAGTACCAATATCCTACGAGGGCAGTTTGCTAGTGCTACTTGAGTTAAACTAGTTGGGAATAACAACAGCATATCATAAGTGGAAAGATGTTCAAGTAGGTCTGATAGGAAGGGTAGATTCTGCCAGGTTAACAACCCCTGTGTAGGGGATGGCTGAAATCTGCTTATTTCAATCCATAGAACATAAAAATCTACAACACATTACAGGCACTGTCGGCCCACAAAGTTGTTCCGACCATGTAACCTACTCCAGAAGCTGCCTAGAATTTCCCTAGAACATAGCCCTCTATTTTTCTAAGCTCCATGTACCTATCTAAGAGTCGCTTAAAATACCCTATCGTTTCCACCTCTACCACTGTCACTGGCAGTGCATTCCACACACCCACCACTCTCTGTGAAAAACTGACATCCCCTGAGTACCTACTTTCAAGCACCTTAAAACTATGCCCCCTCGTGTTAGCCACTTCAGCCCTGGGAAAAGCCTGTGGCTACACACACGATCAATGCCTCTCTTCATCTTATAGACCTCTATCAGGTCACCTCTCATTCTCTGTCGCTCCAAGGAGAAAAGGCCAAGTACACTCAACCTGTTCTCATAAGGCATGCTCCCCAATCCAGGCAACATCCTTATAAATCTCCTCTGCACTCCCTCAATAGTATCATCCTGAGGTGACCAGAACTGAACACAGTACTCCAAGTGGGGTCTAACCAAGGTCTTGTATAACTGTAACATTACCTCATGGCTCTTGAACTCTATTCCACGATTGCTGAAGGCCAACACACCGTACGCCTTCTTAACAACCCTGTCAACCTGCACAGCAGCTTTGAGTGTCCTATGGACACAGACCCCAAGATCTCTCTGATCCTCCACACTGTCAACAGTCTAACCATTATTATTATATTCTGCCTTCCGAAGTGAAACACCTCACACTTATTTGGGTTGAAGTCCATTTGCCACTTCTCAGCCCTGTTCTACATCCAATCGATGTTCCACTGTAACCTCTGACATCTTTCCAGACTATCTACAACACCCCCACCCTTTGTATCATCAGAAAACTTAATAAACCACCCTTCTACTTCCTCATCCTGGGCATTTATAAAAATCACGAAGAGAGCGGTCCCACAACAGATCCCTGCGGAACACCAGTTGTCACTGTCCTCCATGCAGAATATAAACCATTTACAACCACCCTTTGCTATCTGTAGGCAAGCCAGTTCAGGATACACAAAGCAAGGTCTCACTGGATCCCAAGCCCCCTTATTTTCTGAAGTAGCCTTGCATGGGGAGCCTTATGAAATGCCTGACTGAAATCCATACACACTACATCCTCTGCTCTACCTTCATCAATGTGTTTTGTTACATCCTCAAAGACGAGCAGACGAGCTGAGGGTGTGGATTGACACATAGAATTATGATATTATAGCCATTACTGAAACTTGGCCACTGGAGGGGCAGAACCGGCAGCTTAATGTTTCAGGGTTCCGTTGTTTTAGACGTGATAGAGGCAGAAGGATGAAGGGTGGGGTGGGGGGTGGTGGCATTGCTAGTCAGGGAAAATGTTACAGCAGTGCTCAGTCATATGGGTGGAGCTGAGAAACAGGAAAGGAATGACCACATTAATGGGGTTGTATTATAGACCACCCAATAGTCAGCGAGAATTGGAGGAGCAAATTAGGATTAAAGGCAAAGTGAATAAGAATAAGGAACCTTGGTGTAGCCCTCAGGCTCGCTCAGCTCGCTTCCATCTAGGGGGAGCAGCCTTCGGCCCCACCAAACTGGGTAATCAGCTGGTGTGGATGCTGTGTGATGTCCCCGCCTCACCAAATAACAGACAGGACACCATATGCGATTAAATTATTCCACTTTATAGATCTTACTAGAACTAAGTGATTAATAACGATACAGTAAATATGAAGGAAAATAAAATAAAGAAAAGGCACCAAACTTATCAAAGTCCAAACCACTTCGTGCACAACCATTGGAACTCAATTACTGAAGTCTTCTGGCCACCATTCGATCCTCTCCGAACTCCTCGACTCGCAGCTCAGGACCACCCGAAGTGGTCAACCAAGCACCCCCAGCACGTCTGTCTTCGTCTCCTCTCCTCACCGAAAATCCAGGCCTCGGACCCCCGTTTAGGGTCCGTTCTGTCACTCAGTTTACAACATCGCATCCTGTCTCTCTCACCCCCTCGTGCCGACTCCCTAAATCCCCGCCAACAATAGCTTACAGACCCAGAAAAGAGAATAACATTAATTCCAATTGGTTAACAAATGAATACAATTCTCATTATCAGCAACACTAAACCCAAACAAACTGCGAGAGAAAGCACTTATCATAACAAAGAAGCATTCCTACTTTTAACAAAACAAAGAAGCCATTTTGATTAACATTCGCAGCAACAAAGAAAAAAGAAAAACCCCCTTACATCGGTTTTTGAGGGATATAGGAAAACTGATAAAGAAAAAGAGAGAGATGTATGACAGGTATAGGCAACAAGGAGCAAATAAGGTGCTTGAGGAGTATAAAAAGTGCAAGAAAATACTTAAGAAAGAAATCAGGAGGGCTAAAAGAAGACACGAGGTTGCTTTGGCAGTCAGGGTGAAGGATAATTCAAAGAGCTTCTACAGGTATATTAAGAACAAAAGGATAGTAAGGGATAAAATTGGTCCTCTTGAAGATCAGAGTGGTCGGCTTTGTATGGAAGCAAAAGAAATGGGGGTGATCTTAAAAGGGGTTTTTTGCATCTGTATTTACTAAGGAAACTGGCAAGGAGTCTATGGAAATAAGGCAAACAAGTAGTGAGGTCATGGAACCTATACAGATTAAAATGCAGGAGGTGCTTGCTGTCTTGAGGCAAATCAGAGTAGATAAAGCAACACGTACAACACGCTGAAGGAACTCAGTAGGTCGGGCAGCATCTGTGGAAATGAGCAGTCAACGTTTCAGGCCGATACCCTTCGTCAGGACTGAAGAGGGAGGGGGCAGGGGCCCTATAAAGAAGGTGGGGGGAGGGTGGGAAGGAGAAGGCTGGTAGGTGCCAGGTGAAAAACCAGTAAGGGGAAAGATCAAGGGGTGGGGGAGGGGAAGCAGGGAGGGGATAGGCAGGAAAGGTGAAGAAGGAATGTAATGGGAAAACACTGTGTAGTAGAAGAAGGCAGAATCATGAGAGAGGTGATAGGCAGCTGGAGGAGAAGGCACAGGGAGGGAATTACCAGAAGTTGGAGAATTCAAAGTTCATGCCAAAAATCCACAGGACCTGACAAAGTATTCCCTCGGACCTTGAAGGAGACTAGTGTTGAAATTGCAGGGGCCCTGGTAGATATATTTAAAATGTCGGTAAAATCAGGTGAGGTGCCGGAGATTTGGAGGATAGCTCATGTTGTTCCGTTGTTTTAAAAAGTCTCTAAAAGTAATCCGGGAAATAATAGGCCGGTAAGTTTGATGTCAGTTGTAGGTAAATTATTGGAAGGAGTACTAAAGGATAGGATCTACAAGTATTTGGATAGACAGGGACTTATTAGGGAGAGTCAACACGGCTTTGTACGTGGTAGGTCATGTTTAACAAATCTATTAGAGTTTTACCAGGAGGTTACAAGGAAAGTGGATGAAGGGAAGGCAGTGGATGTTGTCTACATGGACTTCAGTAAGGTCTTTGACAAGGTCCCGCATGGGAGGTTAGTTAGGAAGATTCAGTCACTAGGTATACATGGTGAGATAGTAAATTGGATTAGACATTGGCTCAATGGGAGAAGTCAGAGAGTGGTAGTGAAGGATTGTTTCTCTGAGTGGAGGCCTGTGACTAGTGGTGTGTAACAGGGATCAGTGCTGGGTCCATTGTTATTTGTCATCTGCATCAATGATCTGGATGATAATGTGGCAAATTGAATCAGCAAATTTGCTGATGATACAAAGATTGGAGGTGTAGTGGACAGTGAGGAAGGTTTTCAAAGCTTGCAGAGGGATCTGGACCAGCTGGAAAAATGGGCTGACAAATGGCAGATGGAATTTAATGCGGACAAGTGTGAGGTATTGCACTTTGGAAGGACAAAACAAAGTAGAACATACAAGGTAAATGGTAGGAAACTGAGGAGTACAGTAGAACAGAGGGATCTGGGAATACAGATACATAATTCCCTAATAATACATAATAGGGTAGTAAAGAGAGCTTTTGGTGCATTGGCCTTTATAAATCAAAGTATTGAGTATAAGAGTTGGAATGTTGTGGTGAGGTTGTATACGACATTGGTGAGGCCGAATTTGGAGTATTGTGTGCAGTTTTGGTCACTGAATTACAGGAAGGATATTAATAAGGTTGAAAGTGTGCAGAGAAGGTTTACAAGGATGTTGCCGGAACTTGAGAAACTGAGTTACAGAGAAAGATTGAATAGGTTAGGACTTTATTCCCTGGAGTGTAGAAGAATGAGGGGAGACTTGTTAGAGGTGTATAAAATTATGATGGGTATAGATAGAGTGAATGCAAGCAGGCTTTTTCCACTGAGGCTAGGGGAGAAATAAACCAGAGGGCATGGGCTAGGGGTGAAGGGGGAAAAGTTTAAAGGGAACATGGGGGGGGGGGGTTCTTCACATAGAGAGTAATGGGAATGTGGAATGAACTGCTAGATGAAGTGGTAAATGCAGGCTCATTTTTAACATTTAAAAAAAAACTTGGACAGGTACAAGGATGAGAGGTGTATGGAAGAATATGGGCCAGGTGCAGGTCAGTGGGACTAGGCAGAAAAATGGTTTGGCACAGCCAAGAAGGGCCAGAAGGCCTGTTTCTGTGCTGTAATGTTCTATGGTTCTAACCGTCAGGACACTGGAGCAGAGATCCAATCGCAGACCCACTACTGTGCACACAGTGATATTAATTGAATAACAAATCCCGAGGTACAAACAAAGTCAGTGTCAAAGTTCAGGCAGAGATAAAAGCATCCAGAGAAATCCAAAAACCAGAATCAGGAAACAGGCAGAGTTGATATTCAGATTGACAGAGTACAGATACAAATGCTGGACAGGCTCAGGAAAACTCACTGGCACAATCTGGCAACAAACAGGTGAAAACACAGGACTGAAATACACTGAGCAATAAACAGAGAGGCAGATGATAGGTGGAGCACAACGAGACACGGGTGGCAGCAATACAGATAATAATGAGAAACAGACGAGAGATGGAGTACTCAGTGATACAGGGGCCGGAGTAGATCAGGAGCAGGGACAGGAGCACATGGAATACAAATCCACAGACTGGCAGCTAGGGGGAAACACACAAAAAGACAGAGTTCAGCTGGAGGTAGTAACAGTACCACCCACGGACGCCCCCTGACTTCACTGCAGGTAGAGCTGGGTGCTGACGATGAAAGTCCCTGATGTGATGTTACGGGCAGGGACCCAGGACCATGGCCCTCCCAGTCCACAAGGTACTGGAGGCCACAGCCCTGGCAATGAGTGTCCAGCAGTTGATGCACAGTGAAGGCCTCTGACCCATCCATGAGCCATGGGGGGTGGTTTGGGGTCAGGACCCAGGGAGTGGCTCATGAAAGGCTTGATGCGGGACACAGAAGGTGGGATGAATGCAGTGGAGAGTGGAGGGGAGCTTGAGATGGACGGCAGCAGGGCTGATGACTTTAGCAAAGGGGCCAATGATGCGGGCAGCAAGCTTGCAGGAATCCACCTTGACGGGCAGGTGTTGGACTGAAAGCCACACATGCTGTTGCTAGTGGTAATGTGGGGCCTTGGAGTGATGGCGGTCAGCTTGACGCTTGATGCTAGCAGAGGCACAAAGAGTGGCAGAGCAAGTGTGCTTCCACATCCGCTGACAATGGCTGGCGGATGAAACACCAACCTCCTCCTTCTGGGCAAGGATAGTGGAGGTTGGTAGCCAAGGCAGCACTCGAAAGGGGACAGACTGGTGGATGAGAGTTTACAGTGTACTCAGCCCAGGATAGCTGCTGACTGCATGCAGAGGGGTTCTGGGAGACCAGACACTGCAATACAGTCTCTAGCTGTTGGTTGTCCCGCTCGGTCTGGCCATTCATTGGTCTGTGGGTAGAATCCTGAACACAGACTCACAGAGGTACCCACAAGATTACAGAATGCCTTCCAGAAGTTGGATGTGAATTGAGAGCCCCCGTCTGACACAACGTCTACAGGTAAACCATGTAATTTAAAAACATGCAGTACTAGGAGGCATGGGATCCAAGGGGCATTGCTTTGTGGATCCAGAACTGACTTGCCCACAGAAGGCAAAGAGTCACCAGTGGAGTGCCTCAGGGATCTGTTCTGGGACTCTTACTCTTGGTGATTTTTACAATTGACCTGGATGAGGAAGTAGAGGGATGGGTTAGTAATTTTGCTGATGACACAAAGGTTGGAGGTGTTGTGGATAGTGTGGAGGGCTGTCAGAGGTTACAGCGGGACATTGATGGGATTTAAAACTGCGCTGAGAAGTGGCAGATGGAGTTCAACCCGGATAAGTGTGAAGTGATACATTTTGGTAGGTCAAATACGGTTGCAGAATATAGTATTAATTGTAAGGCTCTGGGCAGTGTGGAGGATCAGAAGCATCTTGGGGTCCGAGTCCATAGGAGGTTGACTCTGTGGTTAAGAAGGCGTACGGCGCATTGTCCTTTATCAATCGTGGAATTGAATTTAGGAGCCGAGAGGTAATGTTGCAGCTGTATGGGATGCTGTTCAGACCCCACTTGGAGTACTGTGCTCAGTTCTGGTGGCCTCACTACAGGAAGGATGTGGAAGCCATAGAAAGGGTTCCGAGGAGAGTTACAAGGATGTTGCCTGGATTGGGGAGCATGCCTCATGAGAATAGGTTGAGTGAACTCGGCCTTTTCTCCTTGGAGTGACGGAGGATGAGAGGTGACCTGATAGAGGTGTACAAGATGATGAGAGGCACTGATTGTGTGGATAGTCAAGAGGCTTTTTCCCAGGGTTGAAATGGTTGCCACAAGAGGGCACAGGTTTAAGGTGCTGGGGAGTAGGTACAGAGGAGATGTCAGGGGTAAGTTTTTTACTCCGAGAGTGGTGAGTGTGTGGAATAGGCTGCCAGCAATGGTGGTGGAGGCGGATACGATAGGGTCTTTTAAGGGACTTTTGGATAGGTACGTGGAGCTTAGTAAAATAGAGGGCTATGGGTAACCCTAGTAATTTCTAAGGTAGGGAATGTTCGGCACAACTTTGTGGACCGTAGGGCCTGTATTGTGCTGTAGGTTTTGTATGTTTCTATGTTTAGTATTCTGGCTGTTTCTTTGGAAAAGAGGAGTTTAGGTAAATGAATGAAGTGATGAATGACTTGGAGAAGCGATCAACTACTGTGAGAATGGTGGTGTTACCATCTGATGGAGAAGACAAGTGACAAAATCGAGGCTAATGTGGGACCATGGTCTCTTGGGAATTGACAGGAGTTGTAACAGAACAGTGGGTGACTAGGAGGAGTTCTTTCTTTGAGCACAGACCGAGCAGGCTGAGATGAAGTTGCGGATGCCATCTCCCATGGAGGGCCACCAGAACCGTTGACTGATGAAGGCCTGAGTACGCTTGGTTCCAGGGTGACAGGATAACCGGGAAGAATGACCCCACTGCAATACCTGTGAGCAGACAGAGCTGGGAACATAAACCCGGTTGGTGGGGCATTGACTAGGGGCTGCCTCACTCTGTTGAGCAGCTTGCACCATGGCTTCAATGTCCCATTGCGCTGCACCCACAAGACAGTGAGCAGGGAGGATGACATCGGGGACCTCGGGGGTCTCAGAGAAAGGAAATCTTCCGGAGAGGCATCAGGTTTTCCATTCTTAGAACCGGGGCAGAAGGACAGAGTAAAATTGAATCTTGAGAAAGTCAGGGACCAATGAGCTTGATGGGAGCTGAGACACTTGGCCGTATGGATATATTCCCGATTCTTGTGATCAGTCCAGACTAAGAATGGCACCTTCCAGCCAATGCCTCCACTCCTCCAGAACTAGCTTCACAGCCAGCAGCTCCCAGTTTCCGACATCGTAATTCCACTCCGGTGTGAGTGAGGCGATGAGAGAAGGCGGCACAGGGGTGACCTTCTCATCCTTGGCCAAGCGCTGAGAGAGAACAGCTCTTGCACCAATGTCAGACACATCCACCTCCACAATGAACAGCCGGTCGGTGTCGGGTTGAATCAGGATGGGGGCAGAGGTGAAACGTTCCTTCAGGTCAGAGAATGCTTTTTCAGCAGCAGGATCCCAGGAGAATCTGACAGCAGATGAGGTGAAAGCAGTGAGTGGTGCAGCCAGTGTACTGTAATTTCTGATGAAATGGTGATAGAAGTTAGCAAAGCCCAAGAAGCATTGCAACTCTCGATGAGTCGAAGGTTCCTCTAGGAGGTTAATTGTAAGGGGAATAGTAAATGTCAGGACACTTCTGAATGGCGATCCCACTTCTAAGCAGAGGGATCTTGGGTGCAAGTCCAAAGCTTCCTGAAAGTAGAGAGGGTGATAAAAAAAGGCATGTTCAAAAGGCATGTAGCAGCTGCACAAAACTTTGGTTAGACCACATTTGGAATAGTGTTTGCAGTTCTGGTTCATGCTTTACAGGAAGGATATGGAGGTTTGGAGAGGGTGCAGAAGAGGTTCACCAGGATTAGAAAGTTGGACAAACTTGGATAGTTTTCTTTGGAGTGTAGGAGGCTGAAGGAAAACCTATAGAATTTATAAGAGTATGAAAAGCATAGACAGGATAGTTAGTCAAAGTCTTTTTTCCATGTTGGAAATGACAAGTACGAGAGAGCATAATGTTATGTTTAGAGAAAGGCCAAAGGAAATGTGCAAATAATTGTTTTCTTTTTAAATATGTGATGTAAAAGTGGCCTGATGGTTGAGGGGTAGTAACTGTTCTTGAATGTGGTGGTGGGAGTCCTGAAGCTCCTGTACCTTCTTCCTGATGCAGCAGTGAGAAGAGAGCATGTCCTGGGTGATGGGGGTCTGTGATGATGGATGCCTCTTTCCCGCAACAGCATGTCATAGATGTGTTCAAAGGTTGTGAGGGTTCTACCCATGATGGACTGGGTTGTATTGTTATGAACCCAGCCCCCTCCTTTGTGAGATTTGCAAGAGCCCTAGTCAAGGGGGGGTCAAATGACCCAAGAGAGAGAGGGAGACGTGCTGAAGACCAAGTTCCCCAGGGAAGCAGAATAAAGTGACTCTTTGACTATTGTCTAATGAAAACCACGTGTAATGCCCTCGGGCAAAGTGGGCTGGTCGCTCAACAAGACAAAAGCCTCGGACATAGCCATTGTCTTGGGAGACACCTTTGTGGGATAAGGAATTGGCCTACGTGCAAAATCTCAGGGCAATGTGAGATGGGCGATGGGGGAAGGATTGCCTCGCCCCCCTACCCTGATGGACATCTACAACCCTGCCAGTCCAGATAAAAATTGGGCTGCCGAGGCGGGGCGCCAGACGCACCAGAAGATACGCGAGAATTCCTGCGACCGCGTTTAGAGAGCGACAGCCGGTGGTGGGGTTCGTGTGCGTCCTTCCCTTGCCTGGGATTGGCGACCTCACCACAGAAGAACGGCCTAGCTACAGGGGAAGCCACAGATGAGAGTCCATTCCCCAACGAGACTTCCGACTACCTCCTACAGGTTGGAAAACCTGTCGGGTAAATGTTTCATTCTCTCTCTCTCTCTGTCTAACAAAAGTGCACCAACGCGACACCACAACCGACGGCAGCTGGTGGAACTGCAGTGACCACAAAAAGACTTTTAAATATCCAGTAAACAATATATATCTACATTACCCCTAGACAACTGTAGAGCTTATTTCTGATTGATTATTACTATACCGGTGCTTTAGATTGAGTTGTGACGACGTATATGATCTGAATGTTTTGTATTAACCATACGTTTGTGCCCCTTTATAAATAAAAACGTTTGAAAATAGTAGCATCAGGCTTCGGTGGCTCCATCTATCTTTGCTGGAAAACTACCCGGTTACTGGGGAACGTAACAAGTGGGGGCTCGTCCGGGATTTGAAACCAAAGGGGAGGGTCAGTGAATCGGGCTGTAAGTCCAAACTTAAATCTGGTTACGCAGGTAGCCAGACAGGAAACCAGCAAAGATGGATGTGGGTGAATTTATGAGAAATCCGACTGTAGAGGCACTAGGGACGGCTACCAAATCAGACTTGGTAAATCTGGCAAAGGGGTTAGGCCTCGCAGAGGTGAGGTCATCAATGAAAAAGCAGGAAGTGCGAAGGGTCATAAATCAGTATTACATTGAAAAGGAGGTGTTTGCAGCTGAGGATTTGGAAAATATCCCCGAAAAGAGATTAGCGAGTGGGACAGATCAGGTAGAGTTGGAGAAAATAAGGTTGGACCATGATCTTAAAGTAAAGCAGCTAGAAGCAGCTGCAAAGGAAAAGGCTGAGGAACGGGAGCAGGTGTTCAAACTAAAGGAATTAGAGATGAAACGGGGTCATGAGCTCCAGCTAAAGCAGCTAGAAGCAGAAGCAGAAGAGAAAGAGAAACAAAGGAGCCATGAATTGGAGCTGGACAGGCGAAAGCAAGAGCGAAGAGCTCAAGGGCAAGAGAGAGAGGAGGGGTTTGATGTTATTCGGGCGTTGAGGTTGGTCCCCCCGTTCGAGGAGACGGTGTTGATAGTTATTTCTTGCTTTTTGAAAAGGTGGCAGTGAATCAGAAGTGGCCCAGAGAGCAGTGGGTGGCGTTGTTACAAAGTGTGTTACGAGGGAAAGCACAGCAGGTATATGCCGCGTTGCCCCCAGAAGAGGAAGGGAATTATGATCAAGTAAAGGAGGCCATTCTCCGAGGTTACGAGTTAGTACCTGAGGCGTATAGACAAAGGTTCCGAAATTTAAGGAAAGGGTGGAATCAAACGTATACTGAGCTAGCCCACGAGAAGGGTGTGCTCTGGACCGTTGGTGCACCGCGGAAAAGGTGGCCGAGAATTATGGGCATCTCAGGGAGTTATTTTTGATTGAGGAATTTAAAGGTTGTGTTCCGGAAGAGATCCGAATGTATTTGAATGAGAGGACGAATCAGTCCATCTCAGAAATTGCTAGGTTCGCAGATGAATATGCCCTAACCCACAAGACAAAGTTTTCCTTGCCAAAAAGTTACCAGAGAGACCGTGGGAACGGTAGAGAAAGTCCGCCGGCTGAGGCGGAGATCCCGCTGGGAGCTAGTGGTAAAATTGAGGAGGAGAGGCAAGACGGCAGGAGAGGTCCTGGCTTGACCTGTTTTAATTGTGGAAAGGTGGGACAGATTGCATCTAAATGCTTTGCTCCGAGAAAGGAGCCAGAGAGAGTGAAAGCAGCGATCCCTGTCGGGTGTGCAGTGGTAATCAGAAAATTGGCAAGAGGGTCCCAGGGGAGCAGAGAGCGCAAGGGGTCGGAGATTTATATGTCACATGGAACCGTGTCTGTGAGGAAGGGGGACCCGCCAATTCCCGTACGGATTTGGAGAGACACGGGGGCGGAGCTATCATTAATTAGCCGTAACGTATTACAATTCGGACCTCCGACAGGCGAGGTAGCCCTGAGAGGAATAGGAAAAGGGACAGAAAGGGTGTCTTTGCGTAGGGTCATTTTGGATTGTGAGCTGGTGTATGGATCAGTTGAAATGGGGGTGCCATCAGAATTCCCGAGAACTGACGTGGATGTCCTCCTTGGGAACGATTTAGCAGGAGGAAAAGTTTGGTCGGCCATGACTATGACCCGCCGACCGGTGCGTGTTGAGGCCCCGAGCTATCCCGCATGCGCGAACACTCGCAGCCTGTCGAGAGCGGCAGCTGAGAACGGGAGCAGTTTAAAATTGGCCAGTTTTGATTTGGCCCAGACGTCTTTACCGACCCTGTGCCACGAGGGTTTCGAGGGGGGTAAAACGAGGAATAGTAACGTAAAAGGGGGTAAGGGAGAGAAGGTAGATCTTCCCTTAGTGAAGAAAAAGGTCCGAGAGGTAGGAAATAAAGATGAGAAACAGATAAAGCTGTTAAAAGGTCCAGGGTTGGACATGGATGATCTGTCTGGTTTGGCAGGACTGTTTGAAGAAGTTGAAAATTCTAAAGGTGTTCCCGATAATGAAATGAGGGCGGTCCTAGATGAAAAGGATGCCATTACCTTGAAGAAGTCTGCTGGGTTGGCAGATGGGGTTGTTTCAGCCCGCGGGGTTGAGTTTACTCCGGAAGGGAGTTGCCCAGAGAGTAACTGGGAGGATCAGGGGAATTTAGAATTTGAAAAGGGTACGGGTATTGAAAGCCTGGAAGAGGCCAATGTCCCGTTTGAGTGTGTCCAAGATGGGGATGCACGTGGTCCTGAACCTAGTCACGGAGCTCAGAAAAAGTCTGAGGTATTTGACTCAGCTGGACGAGACGGTCGTCCTTTTGGAGCAGATAGACTTGGTTCAAAAGAAGGGTTAACCTTGGGAAGTGTGAGTTCCCAGATGGTTGTGCTGAAGGGGGTGTTCAGAGTTAATGTGGAGTTTACGAATGGGGAGATAACTGTTGTTGTGGAGAACGGTAAATCTGTAGTTCCCAAATCGAATGAAAAAAAGTTAAAGTCTAGATTGATGCCTGCGCATCGATTACAGGTTGATTTGGAATGTAAGGGTGCCTCACAAGCTATTGTTATTCAAGAAAGCGCTGTGAGAAAGCTGAAATTTAAATGCGGCCGGAGAAAAAGGTTCGAACCGAAACACATCAGCCTGCATGGTCTTGACAAAAGGGTTAACTACCTGTGTAGCATTAAAGAATTGGGTGGAAATTCCCATGATGGACTAGGTTGGGGACACGGAGTTAAGAGAATAACCCTCGTGAAAAGAAAAGGCGGGAGAGTACCTCGCCAAATTACTCAAGTTCCCCACGGGGAGACTCTCCGGAAAAGAGGCGATGGTTAATAGAAAATGCCATTTTTAAACAGCAACGCCGGTTGTACGAGTTTGCGCCAAAGCCTGTGACTAATAAAGACAACCCCTTTGGAGACCTGCCGGTGAAATAACACGACCAAAACGATTAGTATTTGTATAAACTTTTGTAGATGCACCTAAGCTAAGATCATACCTCCTTAGTTTTGTTGCTGAAGAAAATAAATAAATAGGTGGTTATTGAGCTGAAGTTTGATGCTACCAGACTTTAGTACGGTACGCGATGTTAAGATATTAAAGAAAGGGACACTGTAATTGTTACCTGTTTAGACACTGACTTGAATGTATAACGGTAGTACTCTGTGAAGAGAGGAGCTTGTGTATTGTGTTAGAAAAAAAATCCTATAAGACTCTGTACCAACTTGTTTTTAACCGCTGGTAAAAAACTTTTAAGAGGGGAGGTGTTATGACCCCAGCCCCCTCCTTTGTGAGATTTGCAAGAGCCCTAGTCAAGGGGGGGTCAAATGACCCAAGAGAGAGAGGGAGACGTGCTGAAGACCAAGTTCCCCAGGGAAGCAGAATAAAGCGACTCTTTGACTATTGTCTAATGAAAACCACGTGTAATGCCCTCGGGCAAAGTGGGCTGGTCGCTCAACAAGACAAAAGCCTCGGACATAGCCATTGTCTTGGGAGACACCTTTGTGGGATAAGGAATTGGCCTACGTGCAAAATCTCAGGGCAATGTGAGATGGGCGATGGGGGAAGGATTGCCTCGCCCCCCTACCCTGATGGACATCTACAACCCTGCCAGTCCAGATAAAAGGTGGGCTGCCGAGGCGGGGCGCCAGACGCACCAGAAGATACGCGAGAATTCCTGCGACCGCGTTTAGAGAGCGACAGCCGGTGGTGGGGTTCGTGTGCGTCCTTCCCTTGCCTGGGATTGGCGACCTCACCACAGAAGAACGGCCTAGCTACAGGGGAAGCCACAGATGAGAGTCCATTCCCCAACGAGACTTCCGACTACCTCCTACAGGTTGGAAAAACCTGTCGGGTAAATGTTTCATTCTCTCTCTCTCTCTTTCTAACAAAAGTGCACCAACGCGACACCACAACCGACGGCGGCTGGTGGAACTGCAGTGACCGCAAAAAGACTTTTAAGTATCCAGTAAACAATATATATCTACATTACCCCTAGACAACTGTAGAGCTTATTTCTGATTGATTATTACTATACCTGTGCTTTAGATTGAGTTGTGACGACGTCTATGATCTGAATGTTTTGTATTAACCATACGTTTGTGCCCCTTTATAAATAAAAACGTTTGAAAATAGTAGCATCAGGCTTCGGTGGATCCATCTATCTTTGCTGGAAAACTACCCGGTTACTGGGGAACGTAACAGTATCAATCAGTTTTTGTAGGAATTTTCATTTAAGGACACTTAGCTGGTCAATACACTCTCTGCTACACACATATTGAAGTTTGTCAAAGTCATGCCAAATGTCAGCTAATGCCTAACGAAGGAGAGGTGCTTCTGTACTTTCTTTGTAATTGCACTTATGTGCTGGGCCCGAGAGGTCCTCAGAAATAATAACACCAAGCTATTTAAATCCTCCAATGAGGACTGGCTCTTGGACCTCCGGTTCTCCTGAAGTCCATATCAGAATCAGAAACAAAATTTTTATGTATTACATATATTATAATGAAGGAGAACTGGTTTCAGGCGTATAATACACGTCAGCTCCATAACATTTATTCCAGCGTTTGCTGAGTCTGTGACTACAGGCCTGTTCCAGGATGAGAGCTCCCTTTTGTTCTAAATGCTATTTGCTTACCTTTACTGTCTGCATGATTTGTTTCACTCTCTCTCTGCACATTGGGTGTTCATTGATCTTTTTAAAAATCTGATCTTTTGGGTTTCTTGTTTTGTGACTGCCTGTAAGGAGATGAATCTCAGGTTGTAGAAGGTATACATATTTTGATAATAAATGTCCTTTGAACTTTGAATAAATGACTCAATGGGCTGAAAGGTCTAATTTAGCTCTTATGTCTGCGGGTCTTAAAATCAGAATCAGGTCACTGACATTTTGTGATTTTTTTTTGTTTTAGTGCAGCAAAATAGTGCAATACATAAAAATAAATAAATAAATCATGCCAAAAAGAGAGCAAAGTAGTGAGGTAGTGTTCATGGCAGAGAAGAAGCTGTTCCTAAAATGCTGAGTGCATCTTCAGGCCTTTATACCTCCTCATTAATATTAATAAGGTGAAGAGTGTGTTCACCTTATAACCAAGACAAAAAGAGCAAAATGGAAAGTAGTGGTTACGGCCTATTCCAACAGAGGTAAAGCCCTCCCATCGTTGAGCGCATCTGCATGGATGTAGCAAAGCAACATCTGTCATCCAAGACTCCCAGCACCGAGCTCGTGCTTTCTTTTTGCTGCTGTCATCAGGAAGAAAATTCAGGGGCCTCAAGACTCACATCACCAGGTTCAGGAACAGTTAATACCCCTCAACCATCAGGCTCCTGAGAACAAGGAATAATTTCACTCAACTTACTATAGATACAGGTATCTATAGTACCTGTCCATGCCAGTATCTTCCCTGTAACACCATGAGCTCTTGTCAAAGGCCTTCTGAATATTCAAGTACACAATATCCACCGATTCTCCTTTGCCTATCCTGCTTATTTACTTAAAGAATTCTAACAGATTTATTAGGCAGGATTTTCCCTTAAGGAAACCATGGTGACTTTGGCCTTCTTTATCATGTGTTGCCAGGTACCCCAAAACTACATCCATAACCATTGACTCCATCTTCTACCCTGAGTCAGAGTAGGGATTTTGAGGCTTCAACTAGAGAAGGCAAGAAACTTTAAATAGAGTTTTCTCCCCACCCCCCACCCCCACACACAAAATTTATTATTCTTCCATCTTTATACTTGCTCAGTGAGAACAGTAGAGATGCCAGGCAGGGTAGTGGAATGCAACTCTTGCGTGATGTGGGAAGTCAGGGAGACCTCCAGTCTCCCTGATGACTACAACTGCGAGAAGTACGTCCAGCTGCAGCTTGTAACAAACCACGTCAAGGAATTGGAGCAAGAACTGGATGAACTCCAGATCATTCAGGAGGCTGAAGGGGTGATAGAACATAGAGAGAGGTAGCTACACCCAAGGTGCAGGACACAGGTGGCAGTCTGGAAGAGGAAAGGGGTTAAGGAGCCAATGCAGAGTATCCCTGTCACCATCCTCATCAGCAACAGGTATACCACTTTGGATACTGTGGAGGTGGGAGGGTGGGGATGACCTACAGAGGAAAGTCACAGTGGTCAGGTCTCTGGCACAGTATCTGACTCTGTGACACAGAAGGGAAGGAGGGAGAAGAGGCGAGCTGTGGTGACAAGGGATTCATTCATTAGGGAGGTTTTGTGGATCAGAAGGTGATTTCTAAATGGTACGTTGCTTCTGTGTGCCAGAGTCCAGGACATCCTGGATTCAGTCCTCAGTATTCTTAAGTGGGAGGATAAACAGCCAGAAATTATGGTCCATATTAGTAGCACTGACATGGGTAGGAAGTGTGACAAGGTTCCACAAAATGAGTTTAGGGAGTTCAATAATGCACACAAAATGCTGCAGTAACTCGGCAGGCCAGACAGATCTATGGGCAAGAGTACAGTTGACATTTTGGGCCAGGACTCCTTACGAGAGGGCAAGGGAGAGGGAGAGACCAGCTGAAGGGTCTCGGCCCAAAATGTCACCTGTACTCTTTTCCATGGATTCTGCCTGGCCTGCTGAGCTCCTCCAGCATTCTCTGTGTGTTAAATAGTCAATGTTTCAGGGAGTTAAGTACTAAGTTAAAGAGCAGGACCGCCAAGATTCTGATCTCAGGGTTGCTACCTGTGCCATGTGCTAGTTAATGATGTGGCTCAGGAATGGGTGTAGGAGGGAAGGCATAAGATTTTTGGATCATTGTGCTCTCTTGTGCGACCTGTACAATAGAGCCAGTTTTCACCTGAACTGGAAGGGGAATAACAGCCTGGAGGTAAATTTTGTTAATGCTGCTCAGTGGGGTTTAAACTAGATTTGCAAGGTGATGCAAACTAGACTGCCAGAGCAGTAAGCTGACACAAATGTTGTTAAGTTCTCAGACAAAGTCAGGAGCCAAAAGGTTATTCATGGTGTGACTAATGTCCTGAGCTGCATTTATTTCAATGCAAGAACTATCACAGAGAAGACAGATGAATTCACAGTATGGATCAACACCTGAAATTATGATATTGTAGCCATTAGTGAGACTTGGTTGCAGGAGGTACAGGACTGGCAGCTCAATATTCCAGGGTCCAGGGAACTGAGAAATAAGACAGCAGCAACCACTTTAATGGGGCCATATTGCAGACTGAGAAATTTAGAGGAACAAATTTGCAGAGAGATCACAAACTGTTGCAAGAAATATAAGATCGTTATACTATGTGGAGGATCAGACGGACTGTGTGGTTAAGAAGGCATACGGTGCATTGACCTTCATCAACCGTGGGATTGAGTTTAAGAGCCGAGAGGTAATGCTTTACTATATAGGACCCTGGTCAGACACCACTTGGAGTACTGTGCTCAGTTCTGGTCACCTCACTACAGGAAGGATGTGGAAGCCATAGAAAGGGTGCAGAGGAGATTTACAAGGATGTTGCCTGGATTAGGGAGCATGCCTTATGAGAACAGGTTCAGTGAACTTGGCCTGTTTTCCTTGGAGCGACAGAGGATGAGAGGTGACCTGATAGAGGTGTACGAGATGATGAGAGGCATTGATTGTGTGGATAGTCAGAGGCTTTTTCCCATGGCTGAAATGGCTAACATGAGAGGGCACAGTTTTAAGTTGCTTAGAAGTAGATACAGAATAGATGCGAGGGAAAGCTTTTTGTAAAAACGCAGAGAGTGCTGAGTGCATGAAATAGGCTGTTGGTGATATGGTGGAGGTAGATGTGATAGGGTCTTTTAAGAGACTGCTGGATAGGTACATGGAGCTTAGAGAAATAAAGGGTATAGGTAACCCTAGGTAATCTCTAAAGTAAGTACATGTTCAGCATAGCATTGTGGGCCAAAGGGCCTGTATTGTGCTGTAGGTTTTCTATGTTACTCTGTGATTTTAACTTTTCACATATTGACTGGGACTCCCATACTGTAAAAGGACTAGATGGGATCGAGTTTGTCAAACGTGTTCAGGAAAGTTTCCTTTGTCAGTACATTGAAGCCCTAACAAAAGAGTGTGTGATACTTGATCTGCTATTAGGAAATAAGACAGGGCAGGTGACGGGAACACTTTACATCTAGTGATCGCAATGCCAATAGTTTCAAAGCAAATATGCAACAAGATAGGTCTGGCCCATGAAATTTTAATTTGGGGAAAGGCCAATTATGATGGTATCAGAAAGTCTCTGTCAAGTGTGGACTGAGACAGGATAGTTTCAGGCAAAGGTGAACTTAGCAAGTGGGAGGTTTTCAAAAGTGAAATTTTGAGAGTACAAAGCTGGTATGTGACTGTCAGAATAAAAAGTAAAGATAACAGGTGTAGGGAACCTTGTTTTTCAAGAGATAATGAGGCCCTGGTTAAGAAAAAAAGGTTCATTGTTGCTTTAGACAGATAGGAACAAATGAGGAGCTTATGAAATGTAAAGAAAATACATGAGAACACTTAAGAAAGAAATCAGGTCTAAAAGAAGGCATGAGTTTGCTCTGGCAGATAAGGTGAAGGAGAATCCCTAGATATTCTACAGACAAGTTAAGAGGATTGGTCCTCTGGAAGATCAGATTGGAAGTCCATGCTTGGAAGCAAAAGAGATAGGGAGACCTTAAATGGATTTTTTGCATCTGTATTTACTTGGAAGTTAGACATGGAGTCTATCAAAGAGAGGCAAAGTAGAAGTGAAGTCATGCACCTGATGCAGTTTACAGAGGATAAGGTGTTTTTTTTGTTTTGAGGCAGATCAGGGTGGATAAATCCCCTGGGCCTGATAAGGTGTTCCCTCAGACCATGTGCGAGGCAAGTGCAGAAATTGCTGAGGCCCTACCAGATACAAGGCATCCTTTGTGATAGGTGAGGCACCAGAGGATTTGAGAATAGGCTACGTTGTTCCGCGGTTTAAAAAAGCTTTAAAAGTAAACCAGGAAATTATAGGTCGGTAAAACTGACATCAGTAGTGGAATAGATATTGGAAGGGATTCGAAGGACTAGATACATGAGTATTTGGATAGACATGGACTGATTAAAGATAGTCTGCATGGCTTCATGTGTGTCAGTTTGTATCTGATCAATCCTATAGAGCTTTTTGAGGCTGTTACCAGGAATATTAATGAAAGCAAGGCAGTGGATATTGTCTACATGATCTTTAGCAAGGCATTTGACAAGATACCACATGAGAAGCTAATCAAGGTTCAGTTGCTCGGTATTCAAGATTTGGGAGTAAATTGGATTAGATATTGATATTGACATAGTGAAAAATGTTAACGATTAGTAGTAGTTGGTTGCCTCTCTGGGTTCATTGTTTTTTGTCGTCTATATTATGATCTGGATGTTGACGTGGTTAACTGGATCAGCAAATTTGTAGGTGACTCCAAGATTGAGGTGCAGTGGACAGCAAGGAAGACCTTAATGGCTTGCAGTAGAATCTGGATCAGCTGGAAAAAAAAGAGCTGAAAAGTAGCAGATAGAATTTAATGCAGACAAGTGCGAGGTGTTACCCTACTATAGGAACAACCAGGATTGGTCTTATCCAGTGAACGGCAGGGCAATTACCTGTGCCTTAGAACCAAGGGATATGGGAATACTTATAGAACATAGAAATTTACAGCACATTACAGACCCTTTGGCCCACAGTGTTGTGCCAACCCTGTAACTTACTCTAGAGACTAGAATTTCCCTAGCGCATAGCCCTCTATTTTTCTAAGCTCCTTGTACCTATCTAAGAGGCTCTTAAAAGACCCTATTGTATCCTTTTTCACCACCGCCGCCGGCAGTGCATTCCACGCACCCACCATTCTCTGTGTGAAAAACTTACCCCTGGCATTCCCTTGATATCTATTTCCAAGAACCTTAAAACTATGCCCCCTCACATTAGTCATTTCAGACCTGGGAAAAAGCTTCTGGCTATCCACACAATCAATGCCCCTGTTCATTTTATACACCTTTATTAGGTCACCTCTCATCCTCTGTCACTCCAAAGAGAAAAGGCCAAGTACACTCAACCTATTCTCATAAGGTACACGCTCCAATCCAGGCAACATTCTTGTAGATCTCCTCTGCACTTTCTCTATCATATCCACATCCTTCCTGTAGTAAGGTGACAAGAATTGAGCACAGTACTCCAAGTGGGGTCTGACCAAAGTCTTGTTTAGCTGTAACATTAACTCAGGACTCTCGAAGTCAGTGCCACGGTTGATGAATGCCAACACACCATTTGCCTTCTTAAACAAACTGTCAACCTGTGCCACAGCTTTGAGTGTCCTATGGACACATACCCCAAGATCTTTCAGATCCTCCACACTGCCAAGAGTCTTACAATTTATATTATACTCTGTCTTCATATTGGACCTACCAAACTAAATCATTTCACACTTATCTGGGTTGAACTCAATCTGTCACTTCTCAGCCCAGTTCTACATCCTACTGATATCGCACTGTAACCTCTGACAACCCTCCAGACTATCCACAACATTCCCAACTTTTGTGTCATTAGCAAACTTACTAACCCACCCTTCTACTTCCTCATCCAGGTCATTTATAAAAATCACAAAGAGGAAGTTTCCCAGAACAGATCCCTGCATGACACATCTGGTCACCGATCTCCATGCAGAATACAAACCATCTACAACCACTCTTTGCCTTCTGTGGGCAAGCCAATTCCAGATCCACAAAGCAAGGTCTCCTTGGATCCCATGCCTCATTATTTTCTGAATAAGCCTCACATGGGGATCCTTAACAAATGCCTTACTGAAATCCATATACACTACATCCACTGATCTACCTTCATCAATATGTTTTGTTACATCCTCAAAGAATTGAATCAGGCTCGTAAGGCATGACCTGCCCTTTACAAAGCTATGCTGACTATCCCCATTCAGATTATGTATCTCCAAATGTTCATAAATCCTGCCTCTCAGGATCTTCTCCAACAACTTGCCCACCACTGAAGCCAGACTCACTGGACTATAATTTCCGGGGTTATCTCTACTCCCTTTTTTGAACAAGGAAACAACATTTGCAACCCACCCCATCCCTATTGATGATGCAAAGATCATCACCAGAGGCTCAGCAATCTCCTCCCATACTTCCCACAGTAGCCTGGGGTACATCTCATCCTGTCCCAGTGACCTATCTAACTTAATGCTTCCCAAAAGCTCCAGCACATCCTCTTTCTTAATTTCTATACTCTCAAGCATTTCAGTCAGCTGTAAGTCATCCAAGGTCTTTATCCCTGATGAATACTGAAGCAAAGTATTCATTAAGTACCTCCACTGCCTCCTCCAACTCCAAGCACAAGTTTTCACTATCGCACCTGAATACAGGTCCATAAATCATTGAAAGTGACGTCACAGTGACATTCAGAAAACTTTTCGCACATATAACCACATTGGCCTTCATAAATCAACGTATTGACTACAGGAGATGGATTGTGATGTTGAAGGTGCAGGAGAGGTTTAATTTGAGATATTGTGTGAAGTGTTGGTCACCTACCTATAGAAAAGATGTAAATAAGGTAGAAATAGTACACAGAAAATTTACAATGATGTTGCCATGTCTGGAGGCCCTGAGTTGTAATGAAAGATTACGTAGGTTACGACTTTATTCCTTGGAACATGTGCTCCACTCAACACTGGGAAGAATTTCTTCAGCCTCCAGGTGATCTAGCTAACTAGCTACTTTATCACAGATGGTATATGGAACTCAATGGGCTTTATAAAACTTGGATGTGGCATTTTCATTTAACACTATTTTACCTTTGATATGCTTGAATATTCCAATGCTAATACTGAACATTGCAGTGGTATTATCCACTGCCTTTCTTAATTTGCTTTCAGTTGACTCTCTATTGCAGGGGATATGGCATGCAAATGATAGATGGGTCTCCAATCAATTTGTAGCTTTCTCACCCAATCATGGCTCAACATTGTTGGCCCTCCTGCTTTTACCACATACAAACCCAATGTAGTTTGTTGATTGTCCTATTTCACTGTTGTCATTCACACAGAAATTAACTTTTCTCCAGTGTAAATTCTTAGTAGGATACTGCAGTCATCAGTCCAGTATTTTTGAAATGCCATTCAAACTCATTTTGTGGAATAACAGAAACAGCCAAGCCAGTGTCCAATTTCATTTTAATTAATTTGCCTTTCTCTTCTGGTGTAAGCCATATTGCTTGTCTCCTGTAAGTTTTCACATTGTAAATCTCGAGGCTAGCCAGTTGCTTGTCACTCTCATCATTATAAGAATTTTCATCAACAGCATCCAGATCAGTACTCTTTTTCTTTCTTCTTCTTTTCTTCTTGCAGAAAAATCTGCATGATGCTAAGCTAGGGCACATCATCAGTGATGTTACCTGGAGTCGTCAGGTGTTTCAGGTCTTTCAACCTCACCCAGGTGACCCGACCGGGGTTGATCAGACCCTGGCCTGTGCCCTAGCAGCAACCCACAGATCGGCCCTCTTTATCTAGAGCCATCTTGACGCTTTCTCTGCTGCATCTGCAGTGGTAGAAATGTCCCTCCTTCTTCTCTCTCCAAGTGCAGTGTATACTTTGCAGAGTGACTGGCCTGCAAAGCCATGTCAGCCGACCTCCACGGGCCAACAGTTTGCTCTGTAGCCTTTTCTTTGGCAGTTGTTCTTCAGATCTTTATACTTGGCTCTTTTCCGCTCGTAGGCCTCCTCCATACGTTCTTCCCATGACACAGTAAGCTCAAGCACAAGAATGTGCTTCAATGAGTCCATGTCCATGAATTAAAAATTCATCTTGATTTTTTAAATCTTTTTTTTCTTCCCTGTGCCAGCCATTTATTTTTGCCTGACACACTCTGTATATGTGTTCCACTTAGTTGCATTTCTGCAAGTTTTGCCTTTAAATCAGTGTAAGTCTGGTGTATGTGAGATTCTACCACAAAGTAACATAATTTGTTCAGGCAGAATTTGTTTAGATGTTGCAATTTTGTTCATATTTAGTTTCATTCCTGACTATAACTCAATTGTGTTTCCGGCTACTTTTTTCCATTTATAAAGCAATTAAAAAAATGTCATTTAAAAAAAATGGATAGGTATATGGACAAGAAAGGAATGGAGAGTTATGGGCTGTGCAAGTCGGTGGGACTAGGTGAGAGTAAGCGTTCAGCATGGACTAGAAGGGCCAAGATGGCCTGTTTCCATGCTGTAATTGTTATGTGGTTATATGCTTATATAATTTCAGGTGCTCTTTTGAATGTGAGTTGTGCTTCAGTTAGGAGCCATTTTTGAATGCTTCTTTGTAAGATTCTACAAACTAAATGATCTCTCAGTGCATCATTCAACCCATCATTGAACTGACAATGCTTGAACAATTTCTTCAATTCAGCCACATATGCTGAAACAGATTCCACTTCCTTTTGATTCAGCTCATGAAATCTAAAGTGTTCTGCAACCAACAATGGTTTTGGTTATAAATGTTTCTGTATTATATTCATGATATCATCAAAACTTATTTTAGCTGGTTTGGTTAAACTTCTAAGTAAACTGTATGAACTTCCACCAATTTAACTTATTAACACAGACACTCACTCTTCATTGGCCTTTTCATTTTATGAAAATATTTCTCAATTCATTCAGTACACATCATCCAGTTATCTGTTGTGCAATCAAATGTGTCTATCTTTCCGATGTAGCCAGCCATTTCTGCTTTTTTTAAAAAAAATTATTATCACCCAGTACTGACTCTTTATGAATTCAATCTATTTTCTGTTTTTTTAAAACTCAAATATCTCTTTTCCCTTCTGAAAAAAAACCATGCTGCCCTTCAACAGGTAGGTAGTCATCTTGGGTTCATTGCCACTGTTATATTTTGTAACTTCAGAAACTAATTGAAAGGAGAATATGGGAGCCCGTGATACTTAGTTTTTACTCAATGAGATGCTCACTTATGATACGGCGGCCTACATACTTCTTATTTAACCCTTAATGAATTTTGTAAACAAAAAAGAATGCTTAAAGAATATATTTACAATATTATTGAGCTATTAAGTACACTAGGATATTTACAAAAGTTTTTAAATTATTTCAATGAATTGGAGAACTTGTGTTTTATATGACACAGGAATGATAATCTCTGAATCTAGTTCATTCATTTATAAATGTTCCATTTTCTGTCTTACAGGCAGATTCATCAGTTGTGTCAGGAGATCAACAAAAGAGAAGAAAAAAAGAGCTTCTTCCCGAAGAGGTAAAGTCACAAAATAAATATGACAACAAATAAAATACTCAAAGATATATTGGGAAGATGGAAATACTCATCAAGTCATTTAGTAAATAAAAGTTACAGATGGGCTCTAATTTCAGACCTACTTCTGCTACTGAAGGGCTAGTCAGTAAGAGTTTCACTATATATTAATTTTCAGCTTCTGCTTTTAACTTGCATTGTGTACTTGTCTCTTTCTGTCCATCTAACTTTGAAACTGTAATGCCCAGATATTGTAGTACAGGGTATTAAGTCTAGAGAGAAAACTGATTGATTTTTCATTCCTATCTGAACTACAGCTTTTCAGTCAAAGGTCAGCTGCTGGGCACACTGCAGAGGTCATATTCACTTTAATAAGGCATTGTGGGTCTATATTAATCCTGATAAAACTGCACATCTTCTATTAAAACTACTTTAATTACCCAACCTTGATGCTGAAAGAGGAACCCTTAACAGTACACGTGATTTTGTGTCCATTTAGGAGGACAGGAATTAAATAATTATTGGGGTGCATCATCTCCTGATCTCACTGAAACTTATCTGTCCATATTCTGAGGAGGGAAAAGTAACAAGCAAGCAGTGTCTCATGTCGGTAGAAGTAACTGATGTATGCATGCAAGTCAGAGTTTTTAGCAAATGCAAGATCTTCCTGACGATTTAAGCTGTAACATACAGATTATTCGAACAAAGTCAACAAGATATCTCAAGCAAATAGAAACACAAGGCAATAATGTTAGTGCAACTAGGAAGATGAGATTGTCAATTACCCTGCCAAAGTCAGTATTCTCCCCACCCTTCTTTATGATCACAAATTTCCAACTCTGTTCAACTTGGTACCATTCCTGATTCCACAGTTTTATAATGTAGCATTCTCACTACAAGAGCATCCCAAACCGCTGCTCAGAAACTGTTAGGATGGTCAAAACAAGATTTTACCCATTGCATAACATAATTAATGTCAAGCGGAACAGGCCTCATCTACACAGTTTTGGGTTCCTTGGCTAAGAGAGGTGTACTAACCATAGAACAAATATAGCATACATTCATTCACATGGCTGCTTCAGGGAGTTGCTGAGTGAGGAGTGATTAGGTAGGTTATGTTCATATTTCCTAAGAATGGAAGAATGAGGGCTGACCTCATGATAGTTACACGGATTTTAAAAGCTTTACAGACTACATGCAGGGATAATGTTGCCCTTTTTTGAGAAGACTGGAAGCTGGATCATAGTCTGGGAATAAGGATCTTGGACAAAAATGAGAAGAAACATTTTCACAGAGTGTTGAATTTTTGGAATGACCTGTCCCAGAGGATTGTGGAAGGTCAGTCATTAAATTATTCAAAATAAAGATTGATAGATTTCTGGATACCAAGGGAATCAATAGATATTGAGTTATATTAGTTGCATGTGGTAAACAGCGTCCGGTGCTCCCGGTGTGGCCTTTTATATATTGGTGAGACCCAACGCAGACTGGGAGACCATTTCGTTGAACACCTACGCTCTGTCTGCCGGAGAAAGCAGGATCTCCCAATGGCCACACGTTTTAATTCCACGTCCCATTCCCATTCTGATATGTCTATCCATGGCCTCCTCTATTGTCAAGATGAATCCACACTCAGATTAGAGGAACAACACCTTATATTCCGTCTGAGTAGCCTCCAACCTGATGGCATGAACATTGACTTCTCTAACTTCCGTTAATGCCCCTCCCTTTCTTACCCCATCCCTGATTTATATAGTTTTTTCTCTCTCTGCCCATTACTCTGCCTGTTCTCCATCTCCCTCTGGTGCTCCCCTCCCCCTTTCTTTCTCCGTAGGCCTCCCGTCCCATGATCCTTTCCCTTCTCTAGCTCTGTATCCCTTTTGCCAATCACCTGTCTGGCTCTCAGCTTCATCCCACCCCCTCCGGTCTTCTCCTATCATTTCGCATTTCCCCCTCCCCCTCCTACTTTCAAATCTCTTACTATCTTTCCTTTCAGTTAGTCCTGACGAAGGGTCTCGGCCCGAAACGTTGACAGTGCTTCTCCCTATAGATGCTGCCTGGCCTGCGTTCCACCAGCATTTTGTGTGTGTTGCTTGAATTTCCAACATCTGCAGATTTCCTCATGTTTGCTATGTTATACTTCTCGTTTATTTTTATACTGTCCATGACATCCCTTGTCAGCCACGGCCACCCCATACTCCCCTTAGAATCTTTCTTCCTCTTTGGAATGAACTGATCCTGCACCTTCTGTATTATTCCCAGAAATACCTGCCATTGTTGTTCCATGAAACCATAAGACAGAGGAGCAGAAGTCAGCCATTTGGCCCATTGAGTCTGCTCTGCCATTTTATCATGAGCTGATCCATTCTCCCATTTAGTCCCATTCCCCCGCCTTCTCACCATAACCTTTGATGCCCTGACTACTCAGATACCTATCAATCTCTGCCTTAAATACACCCAATGACTTGGCCTCCACTGCCGCCCGTGGCAACAAATTCCACAGATTCACCACCCTCTGGCTAAAAAAATTTCTTCGCATCTCTGTTCTGAATGGGCACCCTGCAATCCTCAAGTCATGTCCTCTCGTACTAGACTCCCCCACCATGGGAAACAACTTTGCCACATCCACTCTGTCCATGCCTTTTAACATTCAAAATGTTTCTATGAGGTCCCCCCTCATTCTTCTAAACTCCAAGGAGTACAGTCCAAGAGCAGTCAAATGTTCCTCATATGTTAACCCTCTCATTCCCAGAATCATTCTAGTGAATCTTCTCTGAACCCTCTCCAACGTCAGCACATCCTTTCTTAAATAAGGAGCCCAAAACTGCACACAGTATTCCAAGTGAGGTCTTACCAGTGCCTTATAGATCCTCAACATCACATCCCTGCTCCTATACTCTATTCCTCTAGAAATGAATGCCAACATTGCATTTGCCTTCTTCACCACCGACTCAACCTGGAGGTTAACCTTAAGAGTATCCTGCACGAGCACTCCCAAGTCCCATTGCATCTCAGAACTTTGAATTCTCTCCCCATTTAAATAATAGTCTGCCCATTTATTTCTTCTACCAAAGTGCAGGACCATACACTTTCCAACATTGTATTTTATTTGCCACTTCTTTGCCCATTCTTCCAAGTCTCTCTGCAGACTCTCAGTTTCCTCAGCACTACCGGCCCCTCCACCTATCTTTGTATCACCAGCAAACTTAGTCACAAAGCCATCTATTCCATAATCCAAATCGTTGACATGCAGCGTAAAAGGCAGTGGCCCCAACATGGACCCCTGTGGAAAACCACTGGTAACCAGCAGCCAACCAGAATGGGATCCGTTTATTACCACTCTCTGTTTCCTGCCAATCAGCCAACGCTCTATCCACGTATGTAACTTCCCCGTAATTCCATGTGCTCTTATCTTGGTAAGCAGCCTCATGTGTAGCACCTTGTCAAAGGCCTTCTGAAAATCCAAATACACAACATCCACTGCATCTCCCTTGTCTAGCCTACGTGTAATTTCCTCAAAAAATTGCACTAGGTTTGTCAGGCAGGATTTTCCTTTAAGGAAACCATGCTGAGTTCAGCCTATCCTGTCATATGACTCCATAACCTCATCCTTGACAATTGACTCCAACAACTTCCCAACCACTGATGTCAAGCTAACAGGTCTATAATTTCCTTTTTGCTTCCTTGCCCCCTTCTTAAATAGCGGAGTGACATTTGCAATCTTCCAGTCCTCTGGAACTATGCCAGAATCTATTGACTTTTGAAAGATCATTGCTAATGCCTCCACAATCTCCACTGCTACTTCCTTTAGAACATGAGGGTGCATTCCATCTGGTTCGGGAGATTTATCCACCCTTAGACTATTCAGCTTCCTGAGTACTTTCTCTGTCGTAATTGTGACTGTGCATATTTCTCTTCCCTGACACCCTTGAGTGTCCAGTATACTGCTGATATCTTCCTCAGTGAAGACAGATGCAAAATACTCATTCAGTTCCTCCGCCATCTCCTTATCTCCCATTACAATTTCTCCAGCATCATTTTCTATCAGTCCTATATCTACTGTCACCTGTCTTTTACTCTTTATATACTTGAAAAAGCTTTAAGTATCCTCTTTGATATTATTTTCTAGCTTCCTTTCATAGTTCATCTTTTCCCTCTCAATGACCTTCTTAGTTTCCTATTTTATCCTCTGGCATGGTTCCAGAGGACTGGAAGATTGCAAATGTCACTCTGCTATTTAAGAAGGGGGCAAGGAAGCAAAAAGGAAATTATAGACCTGTTAGCTTGACAAGTTTTGCTTTGTTGTATGCCCTCTCCTTTGCTTTCACTTTAGCTTTGACTTCTCTTGTCAGCCACGGTTACATCCTTTTTCCATTTGAAAATTTCTTCTTTTTTGGAATATATCTGTCTTGCACCTTCCTCATTTCTCGCATAAACTCCAGCCACTGCTGCTCTGCCGTCCTTCCTGCTAGTGTCCCTTTCCAGTCAACCTTGGCCAGTTCCTCTCTCTTGCCACTGTAATTTCCTTTACTCCTCTGAAATACCAACACATCAGATCTTGGCTTCTCTTTCTCAAATTTCACAGTGAACTCAATCATGTTGTGACCACTGCTTCCTAAGGGTTCCTTCACCTCAATCTCTCTAATCACCTCTGGTTCAATACACAATACCCAATCCAGTACAGCCGACCCCTAGTGGGCTCAACAACAAGCTGTTCTAAAAAGCCATCTCGTAGACATTCTACAAATTCTCTCTCTTGAGATCCAGTGCCGACCTGATTTTCCCAATCCACTCGCATGTTAAAATCCCCCACAATTATCATAACACTGCCCTTCTGGCAAGCCTTTTCTATTTCCTGTTGTAATTTGTAGTCCACATCACTGCAGCTGTTAGGAGGCCTGTAGATAACTGCCATCAAGGTCCTTTAACCCCCGCGATTTCTTAGCTCAGCCCATAAAGATTCTGCACCTTCCAATCCTATGTCACCTCTTTCTAATGATTTAATATCATTTCTTACCATTAAAGCCATGCCACCCCTCTACCTACCTGCCTATCCTTCCGATACACTGTGTATCCTTGGACGTTCAACTCCCAGAGACATGCATCCTTTAGCCACATCTCAGTGATGGCCATAATATCATACCTGCCAATCTGTAGCTATAGAACAAGACCTTATTCCTTATGCTGCGTGCATTTAAGTACAACATCTTAAGTCCAGTATTTGGTACTTTTTGCTTTGATTGCTCTGCAACTTTATTGCACTGCAACTCATCCCAATGGCTGCAAATTTGCCCCATCACTTGTCTGTCCTTCCTGACATCCTTACTGCTCACTGTCCAGTCAACTTTGGCCAGCTCTTCCCTCATGGCTCCATAGTCCCCTTTGTTCAACTGTAATACGGACACTGGATTAGACATTGGCTTTGCAAAAGAAGCCAAAAAGTGTTAGTACATGGTTGCATCTCCAACTGGAGGCTTGTGATTAGTGATGTGCCAAAGCGATCGATACTGGTTCTGTAGTTGTTTGTCATCTATATCAACAATCTGGATGATAATTTGATAAACTGGATTAGCAAATTTGTGATTAACACCAAGTTTGTTCATGTAGTGGACCACAAGGAAGAGTATCAAAACTTGCAGTGGGATCTGGAAATGCGCGATGTAATTTAATGCAGTTAAGGGAGTGATATTGCACTCTGGGGGGACCAATCATGGTTGGCCTTACACAGTGAGCAGTAGGGCACTGAAGAGTGCATTAGAACAGAGGGATCTGAGAATACAGATACATAATTCTTTTAAAGTGGTGTCACAGGTAGATAGGGTCATAAAGAAAGCCTTTGGCATATTGGCCTTTTTAAATCAATATATTGAGTACAGGAGATCGGATGTTATGTTGAAATTGTATAAGATATTGGTGAGGCCTAATTTGGAGTATTATGTGCAGTTTTGGTCACCTATTTACATGAAAGGATCAGAGAAAATTTACAAGGTATTTGCCAGGACTTCAAGACCTGAGTTATAAGGAAAGGTTGAATAGGTTAGGTCTTCATTCCCTAGAGCACAAAAGATTGAGGAGAGATTTAACGGAGGTGTACAAAATTATGTGAGCTATAGATAGGGTAAATGCAAGCCAGCTTTTTCCACTGAGGTAGGCTGAGACTAGAACTAGAGGTCAAGGATTAAAGTTGGAAAATTTAAGTGGAACATGAGGGTGAACTTCTTTACCCAGAAGGTGGTTAGAGTGTGGAATGAGCTGCCAGCATAAGCGGTGGATGTGGGTTTAATTTCAATGTTTAAGGGAAATTTGAATTTGTTTATGGGTGGGAGGGGTATGGAGGACTATGTTCTGGGTGCAGGTCAATGACAGTAGACATGTTTCAGAATGGACCACATGGTCTGAAGACCCTGCCTCGTGCTGTAGTGTTCTAGGACTCTAACAGCAATATTCCTTTAGAACAGAAATGAAAAAGAATTACCTTAGCCAGAGGGTGGGGAATCCGTGAAATTCATTGTGGAGGCCACGCCATTGAACATATTTAAAGTGGAAGGTCGTAGGTTCTTGATTAGTCAGGGTGTCAAAAGTTATGGGGAGAAAGCAGGAGAACGGGGTTCAGAGAGATAATCAATAAGCCATGATAGATTGCTGGAGTAACCTCGATAAGTTAGGTCAAATGGCCTAATTCAGCTCCTTTGTCTTAAGGTCTTATTCCTTCTGCTGGCTCCGAAGTACCGAAAGGTTCTGCTCTCACTGCCTCTCTTACTGCTGCTCAATCACCACAGCACTCCTTCTCCTGATTCGAGGGATGGAAATGCCAAATACAGGATATAACTTCATCGTGAGAGAAAGAAAATTTATAGGAGGTTTACAAGGCAATTTATTTTTTTAAACACAGAGTGGTAGGTTCCTGGAACATGTTGCCAGGGAAAGTGGTGAATACAGATAGGGTAGCAAGGTTAAAGAAGCATTTTGACAGAAATAGAGGGTTGTAGATCATGTGCAAGCAGATGGGATTAGTTTAATTTAGCTTCATGGCTACATAAACATTGTGGGCTGAAAGGATTATTCCTATGCCGTATTGCTTCATATAACCACGTAACAATTACAGCACAGAAACAGCCCATCTCGGCCCTTCTAGTCCGTGCCGAACGCTTACTCTCACCTAGTCCCACTGACCCACACTCAGCCCATGACCCTCCATTCCTTTCCTGTCCATATACTTATCCAATTTTGCTTTAAATGACAAAATCGAACCTGCCTCTACCACTTCTACTGGAAGCTCGTTCCACACAGCTACCACTCTCTGAGTAAAGAAATTCCCCCTCATGTTACCCTTAAACTTTTGTCTCCTAAGTCTCAACTCATGTCCTCTTGTTTGAATCTTCCCTACTCTCAATGGAAAAAGCCTATCCACGTCAACTCTATCTATCCCCCTCATAATTTTAAATACCTCTATCAAGTCCCCCCTCGACCTTCTACGCTCCAAAGAATAAAGACCTAACTTGTTCAATCTTTCCCTGTAACTTAGGTGCTGAAGGTGCTTAGGTGTTCTGCATTTCTACTACCTCTCCATCCCAAACCGAGTATGCAATATCAACCCTGATTCATCTTATAGTTTATAGCACATAAATTTGACCTTATTATTATTTCTTAAACATAATAAAGATTTTAACCTCCTCTGCTTTTCACGTAGTGAGCTAAAGGACACCTTCAGAGCAGGGGAAAAACGAAAATACTGCAACTTACCTCCATTTGCCCTGGATCTGATCATTAAGGGCAGCGCATCACAACTCTTCACTCTAATTCAGCCTCCATTACTTTATTCATTTAATTTAAAGGTCCAAGGGAGAAAACCCAGACTCTCCTGCTCTGGGGGAAGAAGACTGACTATGCCCTTACCTATACACGCCCAATCTTGTGAACCTCTACATTCTAGTATGATAAACATAGCCTAACCAGTTATATCCTGGTGAATTTCCTCTTCAATTTTTTTAGTGCTCACATTCTTCCTGTGGTGAGGCGACCAGTCCTCCAGTTGTTGGTGGCATAACACTAGTAAAATAACATTCAAATTCTTAAACTTAGTGCCTCAATTAACAGAGGCAAGCATGCTAAATGCCTTTTTGAACACCTGATCCAGCTGCCTCTACACTTCAGTGAGCTATCGACTTGCACCCTGAGATCTCTCTCTCCTGTGCATGTCCTGCTAGTGTTTGATATCCTAAAGCAAATGACATCACACTTGTTAATTCATGAGTTAAAGGAGAGCAATTATAGCCATTCCATCATCTGGGAGTCCAAGCAATCTACAAGCCAGCCCGTCCTGAAGTATGTTCTTTTGGTGATTACTCCCACACTCACCTCATTATTGATATATTTTGAAATGTTTGAGCACCCCACTCCCCCTACCATCCCAAACATGCCCAATCTTGAGGTGCAGGTGTTCACCAGTGAACATTACTCTGAATTTACGTCTAGTTATTTTCATCTTCAATCCCACATCTTGAGTTAATCGTGTATCCAAACCTACCATTCCCCACCATCTATGATGCGCCATCTCAATTTTGCTGACTGGCACAACTGCCACTGGACTTCCACACTATGCCTTGTTCAAACTACCCCTCAGTTCCCACTGGGAACCTGGTTTGATCTAGTATCCAAGCACACCTACCCGAACCTTTGCCAACAACCCTCAATGCTGCTGACCATCTCTAGCTCCGCTCTGCTCTCTACTGAGGCATGGCCTGCTACAGCACTCATGGAACTGAGATTAGGAAGCTCTTTGGACAAGTTTATATGTACATGGTCTGCTTCATCATCCACATGGTCATGGGTCTTCACATTGCAATTTAGGAGCCAGGGTCTTGAGCAAAATTGTATATTTCCCACGCTTGACCTAAACATCCAATTCCTAGTTTAGAAAAGTGTTTCCGTTGTGGTTGTTATTCATGTCTGCAGAAGTGGTTACATGAACTGACCTATTTTACAAACAATAGAATTTGCAAAAGAATTGAATGTTAGTCAGCAGATTTGATATATTTGAACAGCCACATCGTGGTAGAAGCACACTCACCTCTGTATCAGAGGACTGTAGGTTCGATCTACACACAGACATCAGTCAAAGTGAAACAGCTGCTCCACCAGAGCTCATTTTTATAATGAGACATTGCACTGAGCCATTGCTTGCCCTCAGACATCAGTCAAAGGGACCTTGAGATTAGTGGTGAACTGCTATTTGTGAACAAGATAGTGATGAACAAGATTTTATTCTTGTATGTATATAAATGGTTCCTCCTCCTCCTCTAGCAAAGTCTGTGGCAAAGAGAAAAGTCCTAGCTTGCTCAGCCTATCTTCATAAGACATTCCCTCCAGTCCAGGGAATATCCTTGTAAATATCCTCTGCACCTCTCTTCATATCTTGTACATCCTTCCTATAATGAAGCAACCAGAACTGAGTACAATATTCTAAGTGTGGTCTAACCAGCATCTTAAAGAGTTACAAAATTACCTGTAACACTTGTCCAACAGGCTGGTATATGTCTAGGGGAAATAAGTCCAGCTACTCACAAACCCTGCCTCCCCTATACGCAGGTGCTGTGGGAATCAAGTTCATGCCATGTCGCACACACAATATCAAACTCACACCAGATACCGTAATGGAATATACTTTAAAGATTTTACTAAAACTAAATGAGTACTAACAATACAGTATATATGAAGGAAAAGAAAATAAAGTAAAAGGCACCAAACTTATCAAAGTTCAGTCTGTTTAGTGCACATCGTTGGAGCTCAACCATCGAACCATTTGACCCCTTGTCGCTTTCCTCCGACCTCCACGTCCTCGCACCTGGGACCACCCGGGTGGTCGACCGAGTAGTGCAGCGCACGTCCACCTTCCTCGGCGTCTTCTTCCCGACTCCCGGAAAGACCATGAAAACCCCCCAAGCTCCCAGACCCACAAGACAAAATGACATCCCCCATTGGTTAACAAGTGAATACAATCCCCGTTATCACCAATTGTAAAGCTAAACAAACTGCGAGAGAAAACACATCATAACAAAGAAGCATTCCTACTCTTAACAAAACAAAGAAGCCATTTTGAGTAACATACGCAGCACATTGTACATTCTCTCCCCACCAGCAAACGTCATGCCCTCATGACATTACCAGAGTTCCCCAAGGCTTCTTGCAACACACAGAACCCCACCCAGGTGCAGAAAGCAGCGACATAACTACCCAGGGCAGTAGAAATCACACTCGGTTCTCCTGGCACCACATATGTCAACCGCTCCGGGGGGCGCCTACTTCTCTGAGATCTCCGTACCCCTTCTGCCGACCCTTCCGCCTCAGACACTGCGGGGGAAACTCCAATCGGACCCCCACCCTCCTCCTCACTGGGCTCCCTCTTCACCTGAAAACCCTCTGCCTTTGACACCCCAGGTCTACCTGTCAGACCCTCACTCCCTCCCTCTCTAGGCTCCCCCCTCACCTGAGAACCCTCTGCCTTTGACACCCCAGGTCTACCTGTCAGACCCTCACTCCCTCCCTCTCTAGGCTCCCCCCTCACCTGAGAACCCTCTGCCTTTGACACCCCAGGTCTACCTGTCAGACCCTCACTCCCTCCCTCTCTAGGCTCCCCCCTCACCTGAGAACCCTCTGGTTCACGTTCGAGTCCCACCCTCTCTCCTACCAAAGCTGGCTGCCCCTCCGTCTGACCATCAACACCCTCCCTCCTCTCACTTAACTCAGTATGGGAAGGGCCAGGAGCCTCCTCTTCTGGTACTGGAGCGCCAGCGAATGGAAACAGGGACCACCCATCTGAATCGTTGTCTTCTGAATCAGTATCCATTCCCGGGTTAAGGACAGGTCCCGGCTCTTCAGCAGCGGGCTCTTCCCTCGCTCTGCGCCCTCGCAGAGTCCTTGTACTAGGCACAACCTCCCACTCTGGCTCCGTATCCACCTGCACCGCTTGACCCAGGGGCAGCAGGTGATTCCGATGGAGTACCTTGACAGGCCCATTCCCATCCTCAGGTTTCACCCAGTAAACTGGTAGATTCGGCATCTGGCTCTCTATTACATAGGGGCTGGCCGCCCATCGATCTGCCAACTTGTGCTGACCAGGGAGTCCCAAATTCCGTAAAAGGACCCGGTCGCCCGGCAATAATTGAACAAACTTCACCTTTCGATCATACCACATCTTATTCCTCTGATTTTGTTTGGTAGCCGCCGCCTCGGCCGACTTGTACGCCCTCTGCAACTCCCTCTTCATGTTGGACACATACTTTAGATAGGGCTCACCCACTTCAACCCCAAAACACAAGTCAATGGGCAACCTCGCTTCCCGCCCGAACATCAGATAATAGGGCGAGTACCCTGTAGCATCATTGCGAGTACAATTGTAACAGTGAACCAATTGTCCAATATGACGACTCCACTTATTTTTCTGCCCAATCTCCAGCATCCCGAGCATATCCAATAGGGTCTGGTTGAACCTCTCTGGCTGAGGATCACCTTGCGGGTGATAAGGGGTAGTCCTGGATTTCTCAACCCCAAGCATAGGCAGTAATTCATGGATAAGCCGGCTCTCAAAGTCCTGGTCCTGATCACTATGGATTCGCCTGGGAAGGCCGTAATGAACAAAATACTTCTCGTATAACTCCTTCGCCACTGTCGTCGCCTTCTGATCCTTAGTGGGAAATGCCTGAGCATAACGAGTGTAATGATCGGTGATAACGAAGACATTCGCGGTGTTGCTGGTGTCAGGCTCAATCGACAGAAAATCCATACACACCAGGTCCAGAGGTCCCGCACTCTGCAGGTGCGACAGTGGAGCCGCCAACGCTGGCAGGGTCTTCCTCCAGATGCAACGACTGCAGCCCCTACAGTATTCTTCGACCTCCCCCCTCATCCGGGGCCAGTAGAACCGGTCTTTGAGTGATCCATAGGTCTTTTCCACCCCCAAGTGTCCGGAATCATCATGCAAGGCCTGGAGTGCAATCTGCCGATACTTCTCCGGCATGAACAGTTACCAACGGCGGGGTTGGTCCGGAGGTGCCGTGACCCGGTACGACACTTGGTTCTTTAACTTTAACCGAGGCCACTCCTTCAATAAGAGAGGCACGGACTCGTGTTTCCCCTTCTCTACCGCCCTCCACACAGTGCCAAGACCCGGGTGACCACTGGTCGCCGACTTCCTGTCAGTATATGCACCACCTCTGCCTTCTGCGGGCAAGGCAATTCTGTATCCATAGAGCCAGGTTTCTCTGAATCTCGGCCAGAAATAGGAAGATCATGCAGCTTGACATGATGGCTAAGGAGTTGGTGTAGGACAGAGGGCCTCAGATTTTTGGATCATTGGGTTGTCTCCAGGGAAAGTGAGACCAGCTCAGAAGAGATGGTGTGCATCTAAACCGGAGGGGACTAATATCCTAGCGGGAAGGTTTGCTATCACTGAACAGTGTGGGGGGAGGGGTATGATATTGTAGACATTAGTGAGATTTTGTTGCAGGAGGGGCAGGACTATCAGCTCACCATTCTGGGTTTCCGTTGCAGCCTGATCTTGATCAGCTGGAAAAAATAGCAGATGGAATTTGATGCAGTCAAGTGTGAGGTGTTTGGGAGGACCAATCAGGCTGGGTCTTACAGCGATCGCTATGACACTGAGGAGTGCAGTAGAACTAAGGAATCTGGAAGTACAGGTCCATAATGTAACTGGGAACATGGGTGTAGCTAAGGTTGCAAAGAAAGAAAGCTTTTCGTACATTGGCCTTCATGGAACAAAATATTGACTACAGGACTTGAGATTTTATGTTGAAGTTGTATGAGGCCTAATTTGGAGTTTTGTGTGCAGTTTTGGTCACCTACCTACAGGGAAGATGTAAATAAGAGTGTAAGAGGACAAGAATATTGCTGGGTTAGGAGGACCCGAGCTACAAGGAAAGATTGAACTTTATTCCCTAAAACGTAGAAGATTTGAGAGAGGTATACAAAATTATGAACGGTGAATGCAAGCAGGAGTTTCCCACTGAAGCTGGTTGAGATAACAACTAGAGGACATGGGTCAGATGTGAAAGGTGAAATGTTTAAAGGGAACTTGAGGGTTAACTTCTTCACTCAGAGGGTGGGAAGAATGTGAAATGAGCTGGTGGCTGTAATTTCAATTTCATCCTTTCATCCTTTACGTTTGGATAGGTACATGAGTGGGAGGGGTATGGAGGTCTATTGTCAGGTCGATGGGAGTACGGAGCTTAAATGGTCCAGCTTGGACTAGATGAACTGAAGGGTCTGTTTGTTGCTGTAGTTTTCTAAGACTTTTCTAAGACTCTTTGAATAGAACATTGTAAATGTCATTCCATCTTTAAGAAGAGAGGGAAGCAGAAGAATTTAAGCTGTCGGCCAGTTGAATTCAGTGGTTGGGAAGGTGTTGGAATCTACAAACGTATTTTTAAGGATGAGGTTTCAGGGTACTTGGAGGCACATGGAAAAAATACACCAAAGGTAGCATTGTTTCCTTAAAAGAACATCTTGGCAGAGAAATATCTTAGAATTCTTTGAGGAAATAGCAAGCAGGATAGATGTTATCAATTTGGATTTGCAGCAGGCCTTTGACGGGATGCCACACACAAAGCTGCATGGTTTTAAGATTCTAGCATGGACAGAGAATTGGCAAATTGGCAGGAAGCAGAGTGGGAATAAAGGAAGCCTTTTCTGGTTGGCTGCCGGTGACGAGTGGTGTTCCTCAGGGGTTTGTGTTGGCATCACTTCTTTTTACGTTACATGTCAATGATTTGGATAACAGAATTGGCTTTGCGGCCAAGTTTGCAGAAGATATGAAGATAGGTGGAGGGGTAGTATTATGTACCCCATAACGGGTTAAAAGGACCAGCAGAAATGGAACACACCTGGAGTCTGAGTCTTCTGTTATCAAATTCTATTTTATTAGTATCTACGTAATAAAATAATATAAAACAAGGTAAGGCAAACAGGTTAGCAGAGTTTATGCAGAATAAGTGAGTAAATAAAGTTCCCCAACTTCTCCAAGCTCAGGTGGTAAATGATACAGTCTTATGATGGTATAGATATGCAGTCAGTTCAGTTTGTGATATTTAGTTGAGTAGATTGAAGAGAGAGAGAGAGAGAGGTGATTTGTTTTCCCAGTGCCGATGCCGTCGAATCTTCCCGTTGTCCTCTGAAGCCCCTGTTAAAGTCACTGACTGTGACCGCACAACAGAGAGTGCTGTATTCACACGGTAAAGATATCAACCCAGGCGAGGGTTAAACACACCGATCACCCCTTTTCCACACTGTGAGTGAAACCCACCCTTTTCGTGGGCACATAAAGCTCATCCAGTGTCTGTGTCTCTGTACTTCTGTCTGTCTTCCATGTGTCTGTCTAAAAAGCAAGCTGGCCAAACATGCTGAACGCCAGCGGTCCATTACATAGCTCTGCACTTTAGTTTCCAAGGCAACTCACGAGCTGTTCATTGCTCTCTCTCTCTCTCTCTCTCTTTCTCTGAATTAGCACACACACTCTCTCTCTTTTTAAAGTAACAGTTCATATTGAATAACCTATCAACCCTTGTCACACCTTCCTCCTTTTAGGAAAAATTTTGATCAAGGTACAAATTTTTTGTCTTAACTATCGATTATACAGCTTGAAGCAATACATGTGTAATTATCAGGTAACATAGCAAAAACGTATACAAATTGTAATTTAACACCTGGACAAACAGTCTGCTTTAATGTTGTCAGTACCTTTCACGTGTTTTATTTCCATGTCATATTCTTGCAAGATCAGACTCCGGTTAAGTAACCTTCTATTCTTATCCTTCATTTTACTCAGAAACACTAATGGATATGGTCAGTGTAAACCACAAGTGGTTTCTGTGCAGGACATATATAGACATCGAAATGTTGCAATGCTAAGATGAGTGATAGCAACTCCTTTTCAACAGTGGAGTAATTTTTCTGGTGTGCATTAAATTTCTTTGAGAAATAAGCTCCTGGATGTTCAATGTCATCATCACCCTTTAGCAACAATACTGCCCCAGTGGCTTCATCACGAGCGTCTACCGTGATTGAAAACGGTTTATTGAAATCAGGTGCTTTGAGCACAGGGTGATAACACAGGATGGTTTTCAGGCGTTCAAATGCCTCCTGGCAAAGGTCAGTCCACACAAATCTTTCACTCTTCCCTAGGAGTTTCGTTAGGGGGAGAGTGATGTCCGTGAAGTTTTTACAAAACTTACGGTAATACCCAACCATTCCCAAAAACCTTCTTAACGCTTTCTTGCCCGTCAGATATTTCTCTACTGCTGAGATATGCTCTTCCCATGTGTCATTCCATACAACCAAATCATCAATATAAGCCCCTGTATTTTCTAAACCTCGAATCACTGAATTAATCATTCTTTGGAATGTCTCTGGAGCATTTTTCATCCCAAAGGGTAAAACATTGTACTCATAGAGTCCAGATGATGTCACAAATGCAGTGATTTCTTTAGCTCTTTCTGTCAAAGGAATACACCAGTATCCTTTTAATAGGTCAATCTTTGTAAGGTATTTAGCCTTCCCCACTCTTATCAATACAGTCATCCACTCTCAGGATAGGACAAGCACCTGTCTTGGTTATTGCATTAACTTTCCTGTAGTCAGTACAGAATCTCATGCTTCCATCCGGCTTAGGCACAATAATGCAGGGCGACACTCAGTCTAAGGTAGATGGCCTAATGATGCCGGCTGTCAGCATGTATCCAGTTTCTTGTTCAGCCATTTTGCTTTTGTCTTGCTTCATTCTGTAAGGGTGCTGCTTAATTGGATCAACTTTATCCACAATTATGTCATGCACTGCAGCTGTGCACTGTTTAGCAATGTCAGAGAATAAATCTTTATACTTGCTAATTAAGCCCTTCAATTGTTTTTGCTGCTTAGGCTCCAAATGATGGATTTTACTGTTAATGTTTTCCAAAACAACAGAATTTTCGAGCCTTGTGGAGACCACACCTAGCTTGTTAAAATTATATGGCATCTTGGTACCAGGCTCCACGACTTTATTTGTTTTCATAACAGTACTCACAGGTGCTGTCACCATGTCATGATAAGGCTTTATCATGCTCATGTGCACGACTTGAGTTGCCTTCCTTCAGCCAGGAGTTCTAATAACATAATTCAAAGAATCAATTTTCTTAATTATCTGGTATGTTCCACTAAATTTTGCTTGAAGGGGGTTGGTCAGAAGGTGGAACAGCACCGGAATCTTATCTCCAACATGAAACATCTGTTCCCTAGCTCTTCTGCCATATCAAACCTTCATTTTTATCTGTGTTCTGTAAATTTTGCTTTGCAAGGTCACAAACCTTAAGTCTGTCTCTGAATTCCAAAACATAATTAAGCACACTTACACGCACTTTTTGATCAGACCACTGTTCTCTGAGTAGGGTTAAAGGTCCTCTAGCCCTGTGACTGAAAACAAGTTCAAACGGGCTAAACCCTAATGATTCTTGAATCGGGTCTCTAACAGCAAATAAAAGTAAGTGCACACCTTCATCTCAGTTTTTTCCATTTTCCACACAATATGTTTTAATCATGATCTTAAGAGTGGAATGGAACAGTTCCAAGGCTCCCTGGGACTCTGGGTGATATGCAGACGACACAATGTGTTTAGCTCCCAACTCACCAACTATCTCCTGGAATGTTCTCGAAGTAAAGTTACTACCCTGGTCAGATTAAGTTTCTTTGGGCAGACAACCAGTGTGAAAACGATGAGGGTTTTCACCACAGTCTTGGCCTTGATATTTCTGAGGGGAACCGTTTCAGGGAACTTAGACGCAACACACATAATTGTTAACAAATACTGATGGCCAGCGATAGTCTTTGGCAATTGGCCAACACAATCCACTATAACCCTAGAAAAAGGCTCACCAAAAGCAGGTATCGGATTAAGTGCTGCTACTTGAATAGCCTGATTAGGTTTCCCCACAACTTGGCAGGCGTGGCAGGTCCTACAAAAATACAAAACATCCTTTCTTAAATTAGACCAGTAGAATTCCTTCATAATCCTGTTCATTGTCTTTCTCACTCCAACGTGTCAACCTAAAGGCATACTATGAGCCGTGTTTAAAATCTCAGCCCTGTAAACTTTAGGGACCACAATTTGATGTTCAATGGCCCAATCCTCACTTGCAGGCACTGTAGGTGGTCTCTACTTCCTCATTAACACCCCATCCTTAAGATAATATCCTACTGACTCTCTCTGAACCTCCCCTTCTGTGAGAGTTGTCTCCTTTAATGCAGCAATCTCTGAATCTCGGCTTTGTTCTGCTATAAATTCATCCCTGGACAAGGACAAACCTTTCTCATCCTCCTTACTACCCAAATCCTGTTGTAACATGGAAGGTAGAGAAGTTTGTGACAAATCATCATTTTTGAGCCCCTGTTTTTGCTATCATGGGCGTCGGAATCCCCCTGCCCCGAACTATCTGCATCAGCAGACTTTATAGACAAGCTTCGGGTTACTGCGCATGCGGGGTAAACATCAGTATCCAAGTGTGAGTCGTCAGCAACGGGCTTGCTCGTTAGCTGAATAAACATCCCCACTGACAAGGTCATTACCCAGCAAGATATCAACATTGTCTATCGGTCATTCAGATGGTATCCTGATCTTAACAGGTCCTGATACCAGTTTGCATTTCAAAATTACCTCATGCAACGGCATGGACTCAGTCCCTTTTCCAATACCTTTGATAATATTCACTTTTTCAGTTTTCATCTCATCACCGAAGTCCAAAACACTATCCAATATTAGTACCGTAACTGAAAAGTCCCAGTACATTGCCAGATTCCCAGTGGAACCAGGGATGCCCCTCCTTTACAGACACAAACTCATTTGAGACAAACTGCTTAAATCCCTCTTGCACTCGGTCACACCCCTTCTTTCTCCGCAGTGTCTCAAACAACTGAACACAACCAGTTGGGATTGTCTCCTTTTCTTTTCCTTTTTCCCTTGTCATTGAAAAACAATTTGCCACCACGTGACCAGGCTTCTTACAATAGTGACAGGTGAAAGTGGGAAACTTCCCTTCCTCCTTACCCTTGTCACTCGTTCCCAGGCTGCTTCCCTTCCTCCTTACCCTTGTCACTCGTTCCCAGGCTGCTTCCCTTCCTCCTTACCCTTGTCACTCGTTCCCAGGCTGCTTCCCTACCTCCTTACCCTTGTCACTCGTTCCCAGGCTGCTTCCCTTCCTCCTTACCCTTGTCACTCGTTCCCAGGCTGCTTTCCTTCCTCCTTACCCTTGTCACTCGTTCCCAGGCTGCTTCCCTTCCTCCTTACCCTTGTCACTCGTTCCCAGGCTGCTTCCCTTCCTCCTTACCCTTGTCACACGTTCCCAGGCTGCTTCCCTTCCTCCTTACCCTTGTCACTCGTTCCCAGGCTGCTTCCCTTCCTCCTTACCCTTGTCACTCGTTCCCAGGCTGCTTCCCTTCCTCCTTACACTTGTCACTCGTTCCCAGGCTGCTTCCCTTCCTCCTTACCCTTGTCACTCGTTCCCAGGCTGCTTTCCTTCCTCCTTACCCTTGTCACTCGTTCCCAGGCTGCTTCCCTTCCTCCTTACCCTTGTCACTCGTTCCCAGGCTGCTTCCCTTCCTCCTTACCCTTGTCACTCGTTCCCAGGCTGCTTCCCTTCCTCCTTACCCTTGTCACTCGTTCCCAGGCTGCTTCCCTTCCTCCTTACCCTTGTCACTCGTTCCCAGGCTGCTTCCCTTCCTCCTTACCCTTGTCACTCGTTCCCAGGCTGCTTCCCTTCCTCCTTACCCTTGTCACTCGTTCCCAGGCTTCTTCCCTTCCTCCTTACCCTTGTCACTCGTTCCCAGGCTGCTTCCCTTCTTCCTTACCCTTGTCACTCGTTCCCAGGCTGCTTCCCTTCCTCCTTACCCTTGTCACTCGTTCCCAGGCTGCTTCCCTTCCTCCTTACCCTTGTCACTCGTTCCCAGGCTTCTTCCCTTCCTCCTTACCCTTGTCACTCGTTCCCAGGCTGCTTCCCTTCTTCCTTACCCTTGTCACTCGTTCCCAGGCTGCTTCCCTTCCTCCTTACCCTTGTCACTCGTTCCCAGGCTGCTTTCCTTCCTCCTTACCCTTGTCACTCGTTCCCAGGCTGCTTCCCTTCCTCCTTACCCTTGTCACTCGTTCCCAAGCTGCTTCCCTTCCTCCTTACACTTGTCACTCATTCCCAGGCTGCTTCCCTTCCTCCTTACCCTTGTCACTCGTTCCCAGGCTGCTTCCCTTCCTCCTTACCCTTGTCACTCGTTCCCAGGCTGCTTCCCTTCCTCCTTACCCTTGTCACTCGTTCCCAGGCTGCTTCCCTTCCTCCTTACCCTTGTCACTCGTTCCCAGGCTGCTTTCCTTCCTCCTTACCCTTGTCACTCGTTCCCAGGCTGCTTCCCTTCCTCCTTACCCTTGTCACTCGTTCCCAGGCTGCTTCCCTTCCTCCTTACCCTTGTCACTCGTTCCCAGGCTTCTTCCCTTCCTCCTTACCCTTGTCACTCGTTCCCAGGCTGCTTCCCTTCCTCCTTACCCTTGTCACTCGTTCCCAGGCTGCTTCCCTTCCTCCTTACCCTTGTCACTCGTTCCCAGGCTTCTTCCCTTCCTCCTTACCCTTGTCACTCGTTCCCAGGCTGCTTCCCTTCCTCCTTACCCTTGTCACTCGTTCCCAGGCTGCTTCCCTTCCTCCTTACCCTTGTCACTCGTTCCCAAGCTGCTTCCCTTCCTCCTTACCCTTGTCACTCGTTCCCAGGCTGCTTCCCTTCCTCCTTACCCTTGTCACTCGTTCCCAGGCTGCTTCCCTTCCTCCTTACCCTTGTCACTCGTTCCCAGGCTGCTTCCCTTCCTCCTTACCCTTGTCACTCGTTCCCAGGCTTCTTCCCTTCCTCCTTACCCTTGTCACTCGTTCCCAGGCTGCTTCCCTTCCTCCTTACCCTTGTCACTCATTCCCAGGCTGCTTCCCTTCCTCCTTACCCTTGTCACTCGTTCCCAGGCTGCTTCCCTTCCTCCTTACCCTTGTCACTCATTCCCAGGCTGCTTCCCTTCCTCCTTACCCTTGTCACTCGTTCCCAGGCTGCTTCCCTTCCTCCTTACCCTTGTCACTCGTTCCCAGGCTGCTTCCCTTCCTCCTTACCCTTGTCACTCGTTCCCAGGCTGCTTCCCTTCCTCCTTACCCTTGTCACTCGTTCCCAGGCTTCTTCCCTTCCTCCTTACCCTTGTCACTCGTTCCCAGGCTGCTTCCCTTCCTCCTTACCCTTGTCACTCGTTCCCAGGCTGCTTCCCTTCCTCCTTACCCTTGTCACTCGTTCCCAGGCTGCTTCCCTTCCTCCTTACCCTTGTCACTCGTTCCCAGGCTTCTTCCCTTCCTCCTTACCCTTGTCACTCGTTCCCAGGCTGCTTCCCTTCCTCCTTACCCTTGTCACTCGTTCCCAGGCTGCTTCCCTTCCTCCTTACCCTTGTCACTCGTTCCCGAGCTGCTTCCCTTCCTCCTTACCCTTGTCACTCGTTCCCAGGCTGCTTCCCTTCCTCCTTACCCTTGTCACTCGTTCCCGAGCTGCTTCCCTTCCTCCTTACACTTGTCACTCGTTCCCAGGCTGCTTCCCTTCCTCCTTACCCTTGTCACTCGTTCCCAGGCTGCTTTCCTTCCTCCTTACCCTTGTCACTCGTTCCCAGGCTGCTTCCCTTCCTCCTTACCCTTGTCACTCGTTCCCAGGCTGCTTTCCTTCCTCCTTACCCTTGTCACTCGTTCCCAGGCTGCTTCCCTTCCTCCTTACCCTTGTCACTCATTCCCAGGCTGCTTCCCTTCCTCCTTACCCTTGTCACTCATTCCCAGGCTGCTTCCCTTCCTCCTTACCCTTGTCACTCGTTCCCAGGCTGCTTCCCTTCCTCCTTACCCTTGTCACTCGTTCCCAGGCTGCTTCCCTTCCTCCTTACCCTTGTCACTCGTTCCCAGGCTGCTTCCCTTCCTCCTTACCCTTGTCACTCGTTCCCAGGCTTCTTCCCTTCCTCCTTACCCTTGTCACTCGTTCCCAGGCTTCTTCCCTTCCTCCTTACCCTTGTCACTCGTTCCCAGGCTGCTTCCCTTCCTCCTTACCCTTGTCACTCGTTCCCAGGCTGCTTCCCTTCCTCCTTACCCTTGTCACTCGTTCCCAGGCTGCTTCCCTTCCTCCTTACCCTTGTCACTCGTTCCCAGGCTTCTTCCCTTCCTCCTTACCCTTGTCACTCGTTCCCAGGCTTCTTCCCTTCCTCCTTACCCTTGTCACTCGTTCCCAGGCTGCTTCCCTTCCTCCTTACCCTTGTCACTCGTTCCCAGGCTGCTTCCCTTCCTCCTTACCCTTGTCACTCGTTCCCAGGCTGCTTCCCTTCCTCCTTACCCTTGTCACTCGTTCCCAGGCTTCTTCCCTTCCTCCTTACCCTTGTCACTCGTTCCCAGGCTGCTTCCCTTCCTCCTTACCCTTGTCAGTCGTTCCCAGGCTTCTTCCCTTCCTCCTTACCCTTGTCACTCGTTCCCAGGCTGCTTCCCTTCCTCCTTACACTTGTCACTCGTTCCCAGGCTGCTTCCCTTCCTCCTTACCCTTGTCACTCGTTCCCAGGCTGCTTCCCTTCCTCCTTACACTTGTCACTCGTTCCCAGGCTGCTTCCCTTCCTCCTTACCCTTGTCACTCGTTCCCAGGCTGCTTCCCTTCCTCCTTACCCTTGTCACTCGTTCCCAGGCTGCTTCCCTTCCTCCTTACCCTTGTCACTCGTTCCCAGGCTGCTTCCCTTCCTCCTTACCCTTGTCACTCGTTCCCAGGCTGCTTCCCTTCCTCCTTACCCTTGTCACTCGTTCCCAGGCTGCTTCCCTTCCTCCTTACCCTTGTCACTCGTTCCCAAGCTGCTTCCCTTCCTCCTTACCCTTGTCACTCATTCCCAGGCTGCTTCCCTTCCTCCTTACCCTTGTCACTCGTTCCCAGGCTGCTTCCCTTCCTCCTTACCCTTGTCACTCGTTCCCAGGCTGCTTCCCTTCCTCCTTACCCTTGTCACTCGTTCCCAGGCTGCTTCCCTTCCTCCTTACCCTTGTCACTCGTTCCCAGGCTTCTTCCCTTCCTCCTTACCCTTGTCACTCGTTCCCAGGCTGCTTCCCTTCCTCCTTACCCTTGTCACTCGTTCCCAGGCTGCTTCCCTTCCTCCTTACCCTTGTCACTCGTTCCCAGGCTGCTTCCCTTCCTCCTTACCCTTGTCACTCGTTCCCGAGCTGCTTCCCTTCCTCCTTACCCTTGTCACTCGTTCCCAGGCTGCTTCCCTTCCTCCTTACCCTTGTCACTCGTTCCCAGGCTGCTTTCCTTCCTCCTTACCCTTGTCACTCGTTCCCAGGCTGCTTCCCTTCCTCCTTACCCTTGTCACTCGTTCCCAGGCTTCTTCCCTTCCTCCTTACCCTTGTCACTCGTTCCCAGGCTGCTTTCCTTCCTCCTTACCCTTGTCACTCGTTCCCAGGCTGCTTCCCTTCCTCCTTACCCTTGTCACTCGTTCCCAGGCTGCTTCCCTTCCTCCTTACCCTTGTCACTCGTTCCCAGGCTGCTTCCCTTCCTCCTTACCCTTGTCACTCGTTCCCAGGCTGCTTCCCTTCCTCCTTACCCTTGTCACTCGTTCCCAGGCTGCTTCCCTTCCTCCTTACCCTTGTCACTCGTTCCCAGGCTTCTTCCCTTCCTCCTTACCCTTGTCACTCGTTCCCAGGCTGCTTCCCTTCCTCCTTACCCTTGTCACTCGTTCCCAGGCTTCTTCCCTTCCTCCTTACCCTTGTCACTCGTTCCCAGGCTGCTTCCCTTCCTCCTTACCCTTGTCACTCGTTCCCAGGCTTCTTCCCTTCCTCCTTACCCTTGTCACTCGTTCCCAGGCTGCTTCCCTTCCTCCTTACCCTTGTCACTCGTTCCCAGGGTGCTTCCCTTCCTCCTTACCCTTGTCACTCGTTCCCAGGCTGCTTCCCTTCCTCCTTACCCTTGTCACTCGTTCCCAGGCTGCTTCCCTTCCTCCTTACCCTTGTCACTCGTTCCCAGGCTGCTTCCCTTCCTCCTTACCCTTGTCACTCGTTCCCAGGCTGCTTCCCTTCCTCCTTACCCTTGTCACTCGTTCCCAGGCTGCTTTCCTTCCTCCTTACACTTGTCACTCGTTCCCAGGCTGCTTCCCTTCCTCCTTACCCTTGTCACTCGTTCCCAAGCTGCTTCCCTTCCTCCTTACCCTTGTCACTCGTTCCCAGGCTGCTTCCCTTCCTCCTTACCCTTGTCACTCGTTCCCAGGCTGCTTCCCTTCCTCCTTACCCTTGTCACTCGTTCCCAGGCTGCTTTCCTTCCTCCTTACCCTTGTCACTCGTTCCCAGGCTGCTTCCCTTCCTCCTTACCCTTGTCACTCGTTCCCAGGCTGCTTCCCTTCCTCCTTACCCTTGTCACTCGTTCCCAGGCTGCTTCCCTTCCTCCTTACCCTTGTCACTCGTTCCCAGGCTGCTTCCCTTCCTCCTTACCCTTGTCACTCGTTCCCAGGCTGCTTCCCTTCCTCCTTACCCTTGTCACTCGTTCCCAGGCTGCTTCCCTTCCTCCTTACCCTTGTCACTCGTTCCCAGGCTGCTTCCCTTCCTCCTTACCCTTGTCACTCGTTCCCAGGCTGCTTTCCTTCCTCCTTACACTTGTCACTCGTTCCCAGGCTGCTTCCCTTCCTCCTTACCCTTGTCACTCGTTCCCAGGCTGCTTCCCTTCCTCCTTACCCTTGTCACTCGTTCCCAGGCTGCTTTCCTTCCTCCTTACCCTTGTCACTCGTTCCCAGGCTGCTTCCCTTCCTCCTTACCCTTGTCACTCGTTCCCAGGCTGCTTTCCTTCCTCCTTACCCTTGTCACTCATTCCCAGGCTGCTTTCCTTCCTCCTTACCCTTGTCACTCGTTCCCAGGCTGCTTTCCTTCCTCCTTACCCTTGTCACTCGTTCCCAGGCTGCTTCCCTTCCTCCTTACCCTTGTCACTCGTTCCCAGGCTTCCTTCCTTCCTCCTTACCCTTGTCACTCATTCCCAGGCTGCTTTCCTTCCTCCTTACCCTTGTCACTCGTTCCCAGGCTTCCTTCCTTCCTCCTTACCCTTGTCACTCGTTCCCAGGCTGCTTCCCTTCCTCCTTACCCTTGTCACTCGTTCCCAGGCTGCTTCCCTTCCTCCTTACCCTTGTCACTCGTTCCCAGGCTGCTTTCCTTCCTCCTTACCCTTGTCACTCGTTCCCAGGCTGCTTTCCTTCCTCCTTACCCTTGTCACTCGTTCCCAGGCTGCTTCCCTTCCTCCTTACCCTTGTCACTCGTTCCCAGGCTGCTTTCCTTCCTCTTTACCCTTGTCACTCGTTCCCAGGCTTCTTCCCTTCCTCCTTACCCTTGTCACTCGTTCCCAGCTGACTCTCTGGTTTAACCTGTGGGTTATCTTTGTTATCTCTGTTACTCTTTTGGCAGCTCTTACTCGAGAAAAACTTAGCCTTATGAGTTAAGGCATACTGGTCTGCTAACTTAGCAGACTCTGTCAGGGTTGCAGCCTCTTTTTAATTTAAGTACATCTTTATGTTATCAGGGACACAGTTTTTAAATTCTTCAATCAACATCAACTCTATTAAGTCGTTAATATCCTCGATCGCCCTTTTTGAGGTTCGCCAACGATTAAATTACACTCGTTTTTCATGGGTAAACTCCACATAGTTTTGGTTCCAAGGCTTCCTCAGATCTCTGAAATTTTGTCTGTACACCTCCGGAACCAACTCGTGAACCTTAAGCACTGTATCTTTCACTGTGTCATAATCGTTTGAATGTTCAAGGTTCAGGGCAGAACACACCTGCTGAGCCTTCCCCTTCATCACACTTTGTAACATGACAGCCCACTCATCCCTTGGCCATTTCCAACTGAGCCACCTTTTCAAAGTGCAGGAAACACCTATCGACTTTGGCTTCATCAAATGGTGGTTCCAACTTAATTTTTTGGCTGATATTACCACCAGCTCATTATCACTACCTGGCACGACCTCCTCGCTGCATTCTATCCCTCTCGAACTCCCTCTGTTTTTCTGCCTCTCTAGCCTCATCTTCCCTCTGCGTTTCTGCTTTGTCAGCCTCAAGCTGTTTTAGTTGTAACTAATGCTCACACCTCATTTTTGCTACCTGAAGCTGAAGCTCAGCCTCAGTAAGTACTTTACCTTCAGCAAACATTTCCAACTCATCCACTTCAAACCTTTCCTTGGATATATAATACTGTGCTATTAATGTCTGCATCTGAACCTTCTTCATTTTAGTAGTCACCTTAACTTTTAACTTTAGAACAATTACAAACAGCACATCCCTCTCAGCATCATTCAACACCTCAGGGGTTGGTTCTGCCTAAAACTTACTAACCTCAAACTCCATTTCTGCTGATATTCCACTCAAGCAAGTCAAAAGGGATTTTCCCCAATCAGATCAACCATTAAACACTCAATTAAGCCCCCAACAAATTTTAGAATGGCTCCCACCAATTTCTTCAGATCCCTGACGAGACCCCAATTTTGTTATATACCCCATAACGGGTTAAAAGGACCAGCAGAAATGGAACACACCTGGAGTCTGAGTCTTCTGTTATCAAACTCTATTTAATTAGTATCTACGTAATAAAATAATATAAAACAAGGTAAGGCAAACAGGTTAGCAGAGTTTATGCAGAATAAGTGAGTAAATAAAGTTCCCCAACTTCTCCAAGCTCAGGTGGTAAATGATACAGTCTTATGATGGTATAGATATGCAGTCAGTTCAGTTTGTGGTATTTAGTTGAGTAGATTGAAGAGAGAGAGAGAGAGAGGTGATTTGTTTTCCCAGTGCCGATGCCGTCGAATCTTCCCGTTGTCCTCTGAAGCCCCTGTTAAAGTCACTGACTGTGACCGCACAACAGAGAGTGCTGTATTCACACGGTAAAGATATCAACCCAGGCGAGGGTTAAACACACCGATCACCCCTTTTCCACACTGTGAGTGAAACCCACCCTTTTCGTGGGCACATAAAGCTCATCCAGTGTCTGTGTCTCTGTACTTCTGTCTGTCTTCCATGTGCCTGTCTAAAAAGCAAGCTGGCCAAACATGCTGAACGCCAGCGGTCCATTACATAGCTCTGCACTTTAGTTTCCAAGGCAACTCACGAGCTGTTCATTGCTCTCTCTCTCTCTCTCTCTCTCTCTGAATTAGCACACACACTCTCTCTCTTTTTAAAGGAACAGTTCATACTGAATAACCTATCAACCCTTGTCACAGTAGGGTAGTGTTGAGGAAGCAGGGAGTTTGCAGAAGACAGATTGTGAGAATGGATAAAGAAATGGCAGACAGAATATAGTGCAGGGAAATGTATGATCATGCATTTTGGTAAAAGGAATAAAAAGCATAGATTGTTTTCTGATTTTTTTAAATTTCTCCAAGAAAAGGTGTGCTTCATTGGAGAGAGTCTGGAGGAGATCCACAGCCTCAGAATGAGTTGACGTCCATTTAGAACAGAGATGAGGAGGAACTACTTTAGCTAGAGGCTAGTTTATCTGTGGAATTCATTATCACAGATGGCTGTGGAGGCCATGTCATTGAATATATTTAAAGTGGTGGTTGATAGGTTTGTGATTAGTCAGGGCATCAAAGATCATGGAGAGAAGGCATGAGAGAGGGTTTGAGGGGGATAATGAACAGCCACGATGGAATGGTGCAGCAGACTCGATGGGTCAAATTACCTAATGTTGCTCCTATGTCTTATGATCTTATGAATATAACATGTAAATACAGGGAGGATGTACTGTACATTAAAATGTATAATGGGTATTGTGTATAGCAGGCAAATGTATCAAGGGCATACTGTAAACGTAACATGCTTATCCAATTCTAGTTCATCGTCATTCAAACTTACAAATGTATACTGCCATATGAAATAATGGTCCTCCTCACCAACGTGCACAACACAGTACATATAACTCACGCACAATATTGCCACAAATCAATTAACAAATAATTAAATACCTTCTATGAGAATGATATTTAGCATAATGTGTATTTATGACATAAATTAAAAGTAAACGGTATAACACTGTTGGTGATGAGACCTGGGTGGTGACAGGGGAGTTCAGTAGCTTCAGTCTGGAGGAAGAAGCTGCTTCCAATCCTAACAGTCCTTGTCCTATTGCTAAAGTACCTCCTGCCTGACGATAGGGGAGGGAATTAGAGAGATTGCCGAATGGATGGGAGGGATTGTTGACAAGGCTAAGGGCCCTGCTTTTGCAACACCTCTGAGGAATATTTTGGATGGATGGGAGACCCCAATGATCCCCTCAGCAGTCCTTGCATTCCTACTCCTGATGAAGGGTCTCGGCCTGAAACGTCAACTGTACTTCTTCCTACAGATGTGTTCCACTGGCATTTTGTGTGTGTTGCTTGCATTCCTTTATCGGGTCTTGTGGTCAGATATCTTGAAATTTCCATACCAGATGGTACTTCTGTAAAAATCGTTTAGAGTGGGAGGGTGGAGCCTTGTTCACTTCAATGTCCTCAGAAAGTGGAGATGCCTCTGTGCTCTCATGACTAAAGAGGTTGTGTTGTTGGGACAGATTAAATCATCTGTTATGTGCATTGCCAGAAACTTGGCAGTACAGTCATGCATCAGCAGTGTGAACAGCAGCAGGTTCCGCATGATGGAGCTAGAGATGTTGCTGCCAATCCTGACCAACTGTGGCCTTCCTGATAAGAAATCCAAGATCCAGTTGCAGCGAGAGACCCAACTTGTACAGTTACCCACTAGTTTCTGAGGAGTGATTGTATTAAAAACTGAGCTCAAGTCAACCTGGCGTATGAGGCTCCATTGTTCAGGTGAGACTGGATGGAGTGGAGGCCAAAGGCTATGGCATTAAGTGAAAATCAAATTAGAAAGGATCCAATGTAGTATGAAAATGACAATGATTGCTTTGTTATTGTTGAGGTCAGTGCCACTGGATGGTAGGGTTTAAGGGAGGTTACCATCATCCTCTTGGGCACCTGAATTGTGGTGGCTGCCTTGAAGCCTGTGGGGATAGTGGACTGTTCCTGGGAGCTGTTTCTGTGGGTTGAACCTGGTTAGGATCTTGCTCACATCAGCTGCTGCCAGACAAAATACCTGCTCCTCTTGGGAAAGGAGGGATCTTCCTCATCAGTGCATCATTCCATATATCAAGCTATGTATAAAAGACATTCAGGCAATCAGGAAGAGGGGCATCACTGGCCTCGTCATGCAGGATGAACTTGTAGTCTGTTATGGTCTGAATACCCTGCTACTTGTGCTTCGTATCTCTGGTGTTGCTGTAAATTGCTGAGCTAAGATCTGTCTTATTCCCTGAACCGAAGGCAGCATCCAGATCTCTCAGTAGTATTCAGACTCTGCTGTTAACCATGGCTTCTGATATCTCTCATAGAGATGTGCTTAATAATGATGGTGTCTTCAATGCATGACATCTATGTGTTTAATAATGGTACTTGTAATGATTATGCAAAAGACATGATACCAGATGGGATATATAAGTAGGCACATGAATAGGATGTATATGCAGAGGTAGAGTGCATGGGGTGTACAACTAAAGAGTGGATATAGATGTCTATAACAGGTGAATATACTGGGAGGGAACAGCAGGAAGATGCATAAAAAGAGGATATTCATAACATGGGTGTGTGCATTTATTGAACAAAATATACAGAAAAATGGAGTATTAGACATATGAATGCAGCAGGGCATGTGCATTCATGAGAGCATACAAAGGATGATACTGTATCATGGGTGTGGTGAAGTTAGGCAGGATGTTATTAACAGATGATTAATAAATAATCAACCATCCAGCAAATTTGACTCTTACTCCTAGTGCTCCAGTAACAGGGTCTTTACTAACAGGTGACATTTCTAGAGTTAATCATCATTTAAACCTTTTATTTCATGTTTAGGAATCAGAATCCCATAATTCAGGATTCTTCAGGTAAGACATTATAAAATAATGTCTCTATTATCTATTCTATCTCTATTATTGTCTATGAAGATGTGCTATTCTGAACTTAATATTTAATTATAATTAAAATGTACATGGAACTTTTCATATTCTTAACATGAGCAAAATGCTATCCACTTGGGTCTGGTTCTGAAGTATATCCCAGCAGATCATATGTTAGTCCTTTCTGGTGCATAAAGTGGGTTTGACATGCAAATTAAAAATCACAGAAGAAATCTCATTAAAGACTCACCTACAGGTTCCATGGACAGCAGCCGCTTCCTTGACAGGTAGAGGGCATGCATGACCTGTCTTCTTCCTCTGATCTTTGATGGCGATTGGCAGTCCAGCTTAAAGGTGCATTACTGCCACCAACTGGACTGGAGTGTGGTGTAGAGAGTTGGGAAATAAGCCCCCGACTAGTTCTTCAAGTGAAAACTAAATTAGCCCAAAAAGCCCTATATATTTTAAATAATAAAAGAAAATATTGTGAATTAAAGTCACTTCTATAACTTAGTAAAGTTTAAATGAAAACTGTCAACCACCAAAGCTAGTAGTGCAGTCTGCATTTGCTTTCTTCCAACCTTATATGCTTCACATTGTAAAAGAATATGTTCAAAGGCCATACCATGTCCACACAAACAAATACTTTTAAAGAGATATTTCCATTGGAGCTTGTTTGTAGTTGTTTTGGTAGGAAATTTTGTAGATAATTGGGCTTTGTTCCAGGGAAGGTGGGATCTGTTCCGAAGGGACGGTTTACACCTGAACTGGAGTGGTACTAACATTCTTGCAGGGAAGTTTGCTAGTGCTTCTTGGGGGGGTTTAAACTAAATTTGCAGGGGGCGGGGATCCAGAATGTGAGAGAGGATAGCGAGATGAAGAATAAAGGACAGGTGGGGACTACACGGTTCCGGAATATTAAGTGTGTAGTAGAGGAAGGTGGGGCAGAACAAGTGATAAGGAGGACTCATGTACAGAGGGATGGTCTGACGGAACATGGAGTTAAATGTGTTGAAAGAATAAGTAAATTTAGGAAGGACAACAAAATTCTAGGGGCGTATAGCCCAATGGGAGTTCGGGGAGCTGGGTTAAGCACAATAGGCAGCGATTCAAACAGAGAGAGGAGAAATGGGTTAAAAATTCTATATCTGAATGCACGAAGTGTCAGAAATAAGGCGGATGAGCTTGAAGCCCAGGTGCGAATGGGTAACTATGATGTTGTTGGGATAACGGAGACATGGCTGCAGGGAGATCAGACCTGGGAAATGAATGTACAAGGGTATACATGCTATCGTAGGGACAGAAATGTGGGCAGAGGGGGTGGGGTGGCCCTGTTGGTGAGGAATGAGATTCAGTCCTTTGCAAGGGGGGACATAGGGTCAGGAGAAGTAGAGTCTGTGTGGATAGAACTGAGGAACAGTAAGGGCAAAAGGACCCAAATGGGTGTTGTCTACAGGCCACCAAACAGTAGCATGGATATTGGGTGCAAGTTGAATAGGGAGTTAACATTGGCATGTGGCAAAGGTAATGTCGCAGTAGTTATGGGGGATTTCAACATGCAGGTGAACTGGGAGAATCAGGTTGGTGCGGGACCCCAGGATAGGGAGTTTGTAGAGTGCCTACGGGATGCATTCTTGGATCAGCTTGTACGAGAGCCGACCAGGGACAAGACTATTCTGGATTTAGTGTTATGTAATGAACAGGATTTGATAAGCGATCTCGCAGTAAAGGAGCCATTAGGAGGTAGTGATCACAATATGATAAGCTTTTATCTGCAATTTGAGAAGGATAAGGGCAGCTCGGAGGTGTCAGTGTTGCAGATGAACAGGGGAAACTATGGAGCCATGAGGGAGGAGCTGGCCAAAGTTGACTGGACGGATAGCCTAGCAGAAAAGACAGTGGAACAGCAATGGCAGGTATTCTTGGGAATAATGCACAAGGTGCAAAATCAGTTCATCCCCCAGAGAAGGAAGGATTCAAAGGGGGGAAAGGGGCCACAGTGGTTGACAAAGGAAGTCAGAGATTGCATAGCATTAAAAAAAAAGGAAATATGACAGAGCTAAGGTGAGTGGGAGGACAGATGATTGGGAAGTTTTTAAGGAACAACAGAACTTAACTAAAAAGACAATACGGGGAGAAAAAATGAGGTACGAATGCAAGCTAGCCAGGAATATAAAGGAAGATAGCAAAAGCTTTTTTAGGTATGTGAAGAGAAAGAAGATAGTTAAGAACAATGTTGGGCCCTTGAAGAATGAATTGGGTGAAATTGTTATGGGAAACAGAGAAATGGCAGAAGAATTTAATGAGTACTTTAGATCTGTTTTCACTAAGGAAGACACAAGCAATCTCCCAGATGTATGGATGGTCCAAGGACATAGGGTAACAGAGGAAATGAAACAGATTGACATTCGGAAGGAAACGGTGATGAGAAGACTGATGGGACTGAAGGATGACAAATCCCCAGGTCCAGATGGTCTGCACCCTAGGGTACTAAAGGAGGTGGCCCTGGAAATTGCGGATGCATTGGTAATCATTTTCCAATGTTCCTTAGATTTAGGATCAGTTCCTGAGGATTGGAGAATGGCTAATGTTATCCCACTTTTTAAGAAAGGAGGGAGAGAGAAAACAGAGAACTATCGACCTGTCAGCCTGACATCGGTGGTGGGAAAGATGCTAGAGTCCATTATTAAGGATGAAATAGTGGCATATCTAGATAGCAGTGATAGGATTGGGCCGAGCCAGCATGGATTTACCAAGGGTAAATCATGCTTGACTAATCTGTTGGAGTTTTTCGAGGATGTAACCAGGAAGTTAGACGGGGGAGATCCAGTGGATGTAGTGTACCTCGATTTTCAGAAGGCATTTGATAAGGTCCCACATAGAAGATTGGTGGGTAAAATCAAAGCTCAGGGCATCGGGGGGAAGGCATTGACATGGATAGAAAACTGGTTGGCAGATAGAAAGCAAAGGGTAGCGGTGAATGGGTGTTTCTCGGAATGGCAGGTGGTGACTAGTGGGGTGCCACAGGGCTTGGTATTGGGACCACAGCTGTTTACCATTTATGTTAACAATTTGGATGAAGGCATAGAAAATAACATCAGCAAATTTGCTGATGATACTAAGCTGGGTGGCAGTGTGACATGTGATGAGGATGTTAGGAGAATTCAGGGTGACTTGGATAGGCTGGGTGAGTGGGCAGATACTTGGCAGATGGCGTTTAATGTGAATAAGTGTGAGGTTATCCACTTTGGGAGTAAGAACAGGAAGGCAGATTATTATCTGAATGGTGTAGAGTTGGGTAAGGGAGAAATACAAAGAGATCTCGGAGTCCTTGTTCATCAGTCACTGAAGGTGAATGAGCAAGTGCAGCAGGCAGTGAAGAAGGCTAATGGAATGTTGGCCTTTATTACAAAGGGAATTGAGTACAAGAGCAAGGAAATCCTTTTGCATTTGTACAGAGCCCTGGTGAGACCACACCTGGAGTATTGTGTACAGTTTTGGTCTCCAGGGTTAAGGAAGGACATCCTGGCTGTAGAGGAAGTGCAGTGTAGATTCACGAGGTTAATTCCTGGGATGTCTGGACTGTCTTATGCAGAGAGGTTAGAGAGACTGGGCTTGTACACGCTGGAATTAAGGAGATTGAGAGGGGATCTGATTGAAACAGATAAGATTATTAAGGGATTGGACAAGATAGAGGCAGGAAATATGTTCCAGATGCTGGGAGAGTCCAGTACCAGAGGGCATGGTTTGAGAATAAGGGGTAGGTCATTTAGGACAAAGTTAGGGAAGAACTTCTTCTCCCAGAGAGTTGTGGGGGTCTGGAATGCACTGCCTCGGAAGGTAGTGGAGGCCAATTCTCTGGATGCTTTCAAGAAGGAGCTAGATAGGTATCTTATGGATATGGGAATCAAGGGATATGTGGACAAGGCAGGAACCGGGTATTGATAGTAATTGATCAGCCATGATCTCAAAATGGTGGTGCAGGCTCGAAGGGCCGAATGGTCTACTTCTGCACCTATTGTCTATTGTCTATTGAAAGGAGAGGCAGTGGCTGGGACATTGGTGTATGAGCCTTTCAGGAGGGAAACTGATAATACCCAGTAGCTGTGGCTGTCCCAAAGTTAGCCAGATCAATGATAATTTTAGATTCACAGATCAAAGAGTCTATGAGTCACGGAAGTTCATAGAAGCCATTATCTTTCCAGAGGCCTACAGGCAATAATTGTTAGCACATAAGAACTATATTCATGGATTGTTCACAACTTTCAAAGTGATAAGTGTTATTTATGAAGGCTTTTATGTCACATTTTTAACCACCTTCCATCATGAAGTAGTTAAACTCGTTGCAAATGCTGATGACATCAACCACCTTTGCAAAATACAACTAAATGAAACCACATCAGTGTGAATTGTGACAGGAAGTGCCTGATCAAATTTTGTTGCAAACACTACAAAACAAGATCAAAATGCAAAAACACAGGTGCAATTTGAGTCCATTTTCTAGGTAGTAGTTAAAGGTAATTCAGGCAAAATCAACAACAAATTTCCAAGCAGTAAAGTCCACAGTGATAAAACTGACCAGATGATAATTGCCAATGATTGCTTCTGACTTGGGGATGGATAAGGTATGAAATGTATGGGACTGACAAGCTACAAATCAATAAGTTCCTGATCTAGACATTCCACTCTCTTCACTAGAGAAAGCCTATTCTCAACTTCATATTTATTAGCTCAAATCTATATTTGCTATTCCTAGACTTCTCTGCCAGTATAAATAGGTCTTTATGTTCACCTTATCTAGGGTTCTCATCAGTGTTTTAACTATCTTGATTAAATCTCCCCAAAGCCTTCTATATTTACAGAAAATAACTTTAACTTAGTCAAACAGTTTATTCATTACCACCCTTTCATTCCTGGCATAATTCTTTTCTATCTCCCCGAACCCTTTCTGGAAGAGTATGTTGAGACAATTATTGGAAACCAGTCTTGATTGATATTGTTTTTTTTCACAGATCTGTTTAATCTGTTGTGGAACTAGTATGAAATGAAAATTTAGTGGACAGTGAAGTTTAAGAAGGGAGTTCAGAAAAGCCAAACCCTGAAAGGAGATACAATCAGTGGAGAGATCATAGTGCTCATTTAAATCACTGAATTTGTGTTCTTTTTCTTACTACTCTTTAACCAAAAGCAATTTTGATTTATTCTGCTGGGGCAGTGAGAGTCATCAAATTGAAGTGTCTATGACAATATCCTGGCCATAAACGATCAGAAGAGAAACCATAGAAAGTTTTGCTGATTAGTTCTTCAATTAACTGCTGATATTTAGAGTGCATTTAGTACAAAGAATTACTATATTCTTGTTTTATAGCATGTTTAATGACATCAAGATGTCACAGAAGAGTTTGCCACCACCTCAAGATATAAGGGTGCAAGAGGAGAAAGTATTAAGACCAATGATTTGTTCTGTTTTTAAATAAAGTTCTCACTGATATTCTAAAATGACAGGCCTTTCTTGCCCCATCTTCATTTCTCTAGATAGCCTTAACACATTCATACAACAGAGCATTTCTCAATTACAGTGGACAATATACAGTAGGTGCCAATTCATACACAGCAAAATTTCACAAACAGCATTTTAAAACACAGGCATCCCACCTCTCCTGGAAGTTCCGGGAGTCTCCCACAAATTGATAGCGGCTCCCTGACACCTGCAAATTATGTACAATATCCCGGAAATCAATTTTTTTGAGAGCGAGTAAGGGGGAGAGATCAAAAATAATGACAGTGTTGCTCGCTGCACTGCTTGCAACAGTGACTTTTCTATTGCCCATGGTGGGTTAAAATGTAAAAGACATGTTGAGGTGAGTTTAACAGGAATCGTTTGTTCATTAGCATAGCTAAAGTTATTTAAACTAGCTGGCTAGCTGCTAAGGAGCTACTCTATTGCAGACATCCCACCTCTCCCGGAAATTCCTGGAGTCTCCCGCAAATTGATGGTGCTACCTCCCGGAAATGAGTTTTTGCAGGGTGGGATGTCTGAAAAATCATAAGAGCAGGATTACTTAATTTGATTATTTCATTTGACATTTTGTTAATTGGAGGATACTGGGGCAAAAACCACTTCCTCTGCTTTCAGCAACACTTTAATATCTTTAACGCCCATCTGAAACAATTGAGAGGGCTTCCACTTAGTGGGATGAAACAGGCCTAGTTGGAGCAGCCACCTCCCCTCATTCAGTGATCTGAAGGCACTGATGCAGTAGAGGGCTATAAAACAGAGTGCAGCCAAACCTACAAGTATCATACTCATTGCCCTGTCCCCTCATTACTGCCCTGGGAACCTTTGACAGCTTATCCCTGTCTTACTGTACAGTTAGCTCTGAATTTAATATCGATAAAATGTGCTAAAAGTAATTTTGCTTAATACATTTAGTTAATACAATAAATAGTAAATTAATGCACATTAGTTTATTAAAACTCAAATCATAAATGTAAAATGAAATATAGAAAGCATAAGACCATTAAACTGTAAGAGATAGGAGCACAATTAGGCCATTTGGCCCATTGAGTCTGCTCTGCCAGTCCATCATGGCTGATCCATTATTCTTCTCAGCCCCATTCTCCTGCCTTCGCCCCATTGAGAGTTGGCAGTTTAAATGGCTTGGCATGGGCTAGATGGGCCAAAGGGCCTGTTTCTATGCACAATATATCTATGACTCTATGAATTTATCTTTTTACTGGTTGGGGTAAAGCTGAATGTAAATGTGCAATGTACACCTGGTTCCATTTGAGTTTGATGGGGTGTCCAGTGGCAGGGCATGAGTTAGCTACAACAACAATATTGCTCAGCAGTGCAGAGATGCAGAAACACAAAGCTCAGAATGATCCTGTTACAGGGTGCACAACCAGATGTCTGCAAACAGAAACCAGCCACTGTCTCCTTTCATAAGAAAATCTCTTGTTTGAAACTATACTGAAAAGCTGGTCTGCTCAGATCTCTGCAATTGTATACAGGTCCTGATAGTTTACCTGTCTTAGCTTAGATTATTTACCTTCCTGATTATTCCTGCTCTGTACAGGTTCACTCCTGTGGGGTTCCTTGGGACATTTTACTTTGTTGAAAGCAGTGCACAGATACAGCATTGGAAAACCCACCTCAGCTATCTTGTTTCAACGGACATTTCATGTTCCACTTTTATTTGTTTTATTCTGTTTTACAGATTATAGACAAAATGATGACCTTGGATGGGATTCTGATGAATTTGTAAGTCATCTTCAGCATAAGGCTCAACTGAAAATAGCAGCTGAGATATTTTGATTGATCTTTCTGTAGTCTTTTGATGCTAAACATAAGTTATGTGCTTTAGACAGAGGATGAGGATGACTACGAGGACCCAGATCAAGATCTGGGCTCTGACGAAGATGCTGATGGTGGAGATTACGAATCCCCAACTGAAGATGGTGAGGGCCACAATAGTGACAATGATTATGAACCCCCACCTTCAAATGATGAAGAAGCCCACCAAACCAAAATATTTGCTGCAAAGCCCATCTCTGATGATTCAGATTATGCAGGTATGATGTCAAAATTTGAACTTGGATTCAAGTAGAATAACTACTTTTCTCAAATAGCCGAAAATTCAGGCCTCTGCAAATTCAGAAAATCAGAGGTATTATTATGACGCTTGATATGTATGAATTTGAAGAAGGTTCGACTAAGACTTTTCAAAGAAGCATAGAAAGATAGGATCAGGAGCGGCCCTTTGAGCCTTCTCTGTATTTCAATATGATTATGTCTAATACTCTATTCCCTTTCGTTCCTCCTGTACAAATGTACATTGAGAACATTACTGTGATCTGACACTTATAATCAGAAATCTGTTTCTGGATTTTAGTTCAGCATTTAGCACTTTCGTCCCATAGACCTTCGTAAACAAGCTCCTACTCCTCGATCTAAATACAAAATTGTGCACTGAGTGTTGGACTTCTTAGCCAACAGGTCTCAGACAGTCAAGATGCACAATTAGTCCTCCCTCCCCTTGATCCTCAACACGTGTGTCTCCCAGGGTTGTGTGCTGAGCCCACTGCTGTGCACTCTGCTCACACACAACTGCACAGACGACCACCTGAGTAATCACATTGTCAAGTTCACCAATGACACTACTGTGGTGCGGCTCCTCACTAACAATGAGGCTACCTACAAAGAGGAGGTGGAAGAGCTTAGGCCCTGATGCCAGGCAAATAACCTCTGAAGTGGTGAGAGATTGAAGATATCCTTGAACACTCCCACCATTTAGTTTTCAATTAGAGCGCTGAGGACTTGAGGGTTCACCCTCTTCAAAGATGTTCTGATGCCAGCCTCTGAGACAGTAATCACAGGGATACCAGATGCTACAGGATTTCACACAGGTCATTTTATTTTCCTTTTCAAACATGTATGAAAGGCATTGAGCTCAACTGGGAGTGAAGTATCACAGCCATTCATGATGTTAGGTTTTACCTTGAGGGAAGTAATGGCCTGCAAACCCTGCCAGAGTTGATATGCATACAATTCCATCTCTAACCTCAATCGGAATTGTTTATTGACCATTAAAATAGCTTTATAATCTTACCCATGCCCATGAGCAGGGTGAGCTGCCTCAACTATTATTGCTCAGTTGCACTCACATCTACTGTGATGAAGTGCTTTGAGAGGATGGTCATGGCGAGAATCAACTCCTGCCTCAGCAAGGACCTGGGCCTGCTGCGGTTTGCTTTTTGCCGCAATAGAACTACAACAGATGCATTCTCACTAATCTTCTACTGGGCCTTGAATTACCTGGACAATTGTAATATCTATGTCAGTCTGCTGTTTACTAATTACAGCTCAGATTCAACACAGTCATACCCTCAGTTCTAATCAAGATGCTCCAAAATCTGGGCCTCTGTAAATCCTTCTGCAATGACATTATCACTGAGGGACCACAGTCTGTGTCGATCAGAAATTATATATCTTACTTGCTGATAATCAACATTGACGCACCTCAAAGATGTGTGCTCAAATGATACATATAAAATTTGCTGACACACAATTATTATTGGCAGAATTTCAGGTGTAATGAGGAGGTGTACAGGACAGAGATAGATCAGCTGCAGCCTTGCATTCAGTTTTGTAGGACCAAGGAATTGATTGTGGACTTGAGGAAGGGGAAGTTGAGGGAACACACACCAGGTCTCATTGAGCGATCAAAAGTGGAAAACGTGAGCAGTTTCCTAGATGTCTACATTTCTGAGTATTCATCCGGGGCCCAACATATTGATGTAATTATAATGAAGGCATAACAACAGCTATATTTCATTAAGAGTTTGAGAAGAATTGGTATGTCACGAAGGACACTCACAAATTTCTACAGATGTACAGTGTGGAGCCTTCGAACTGGTTGTATCAACATCTGATATGGAGGAGCCACTGCACAGGGTTGGAAAGAGCTGTAGAAAGGTGTAAACTCAGTGAGCTGCATCATGGGTACCAGCCTCCCCAGCATCCAGGACATCTTCAAACAGCAATGTCCCAAGAAGAAATGGTATCTATCATTGAGGACCCCCATCATCCAAGACATGCCCTCCTCTCATTGCTACCATCGAGGAGATGGTACAGGAGCCTGAAGACACACACTCAACATTTTAAAAACAGCTACTTCCACTCCACCATCAGATTTCTGAATGGACAATGAACCCAGGAACATTGCCTTCTATTACTAGGTATTGAAATCTACTGCTGCCAGTGATATTAAACCTGATTCTGAAATGATTTATTTATCGATGTCAACAAGACAAGAGCTGGGTATCGACTTTAAAGTTCAGAAAAGTTCAATGCAAATTTTTATCAGAGTACATATATGTCATCATATGCAACTCTGAGATTCATTTTCTTGTAGGCATTCACAATATAATCAAAGGAAAACCACAGACAACAAATGGACAAACAACCAATGTGCAAAGAACTGGCACAATTCACAACCACCTTGTTAGGACAAGGGAGTTAGGAGTTAGGAAGGAAGATGAGAAGCCAGGACCTCAAAGGTAGTAATCTCGGGATTACTGCCTGTGCCACGTGACAGTGAGTATAGGACAAGAATGAGGTGGAGGATCAAATTGTGGCTGAGGGATTGGAGCAGGGGGCAGGGATTCAGATATCTGAATCATTAGGACCTCTTTTGGGGCAGGTGTGACCTGTAAGAAAAGGACAGGTTGCACTTGAATCCCAGGAACCAATATCCTGGCGGGGAGGTTTGCTAAGGATATTGGGGAGAGTTTAAACTAGAATTACTGCGAGGTGGGAACCGAACTGAAGAGACAGAGGAAGAGATGGTTGAATCACAAATAGAGAAAGCTTGGAGACAGTGCAAGAGGGAGGATAGGCAGGTGATAGAGAAGGGACATGCTCAGTCCGATGCTTTGAGATGTGTCTATTTTAATGCAAGGAGTATTATGAACAAATCAGATGAGCTTAAAGCACGGATCAGTACTTGGAGCTATGATATTGTGGCCATTACAGAGACTTGGATGGTATAGGAGCAGGAATGGCTACTTCATGTGACAGGCTTTAGATGTTTCAGGTAGGACAGGGAGGGAGACAAAAGAGGTGGGGGTGTGGCACTGTTGATCAGAGATAGTGTCATGGCTGCAGAAAAGGAGAAAGTCATGGAGGGATTGTCTACGGAGTCTCTGTGGGTGGAAGTTAAAAACAGGAAGGGGTCAATAACACTACTGGGTGTTTTTTATAGATCTCCCAATAGTGACAAGGACATTGAGGAGCAGATAGGGGAAGAAATTCTGGAAAGGTGTAATCACAACAGGGTTGTTGTGGTGGGAGATTTTAATTTCCCAAATATCAATTGGCATCTCCCTAAAGCAAGGAGTTTAGATGGGGTGGAGTTTGTTAGGTGTGTTCAGGAAGATTTCTTGACATAATATGTAGGCTTGACATAAAGAGGAGAGGCTGTACTTGATCTGGTGTTGGGAAATGAACCTTGCGAGGTGTCAGATCTCTCAGTGGGAGAGCATTTTGGAGATAGTGATCACAATTCTCTCTCCTTTACCATAGCATTGGAGAAGGATAGGAACAGACAAGTTAGGAAAGCATTTAATTGGAGTAAGGGGAAATATGAGGCTATCAGGCAGAAACTTGGAAGCATAAATTTGGAACAGATGTTCTCAGGGAAATGTATGGAAGAAATGTGGCAAATGTTCAGGGATATTTGTGTGGCATTCTAATGAGACGGGTAAAGAATGGTAGGGTACAGGAACCATGCTGTACAAAGGCTGTTGAAAATCTATTCAAGAAGAAAGGAAAAGCTTACAAAAGGTTCAAAAAACTAGCTAATGATAGAGATATAGAAGATTTTAAGACTAGCAGGAAGGAGTTTAAGAATGAAATTAGGAGAGCCAGAAGGGGCCATGAGAAGGCCTTGGTGGACAGGATTAAGGAAAGCCCCAAGGCATTCTACAAGTCTGTGAACAGCAAGAGGATAAGACGTGAGAGAATAGGACCAACCAAGTGTGACAGTGGGACAGTGTGCATGGAACTGGAGGAAATAGCAGAGGTACTTAATGAATATTTCCCTTCAGTATTCACTATGGAAAAGGATCTTGGTGATTGTAGTGATGACCTACAGCGGACTGAAAAGCTTGAGCATGTAGATATTAAGCAAGAGGATGTGCTGGAGCATTTGGATAAGTCACCGAAACTGGACAAAATGAACCCCAGGCAACTGTGGGAGGCGAGGGAGGAAATTGCTGAGCCTCTGGCAATGATCTTTGCATCATCAATGGAGACAGGAGAGGTTCCGGAGGATTGAAGGGTTGTGGATGTTGCTCCTTTATTCAAGAAAGGCAATAGAGATAGCCCAGGAAATTATAGACCAGTGAGTCTTACTTCAGTTGATGGAGAAGTTGATGGAGAAGATCCTGAGAGGCAGGATTTATGAACATTTGGAGAGGCATAATATGATTCGGAATAGTCAGCATGGCTTTGTCAAAGGAAGGTCATGCATTACGAGCCTGATTGAATTTTTGAGGATGTGACTAAACACATTGATGAAGGAAGAGCAGTAGATGTAGTGTATATGGATTTCAACAAGGCATTTAATAAGGTTCCCTGTGCAAGGCTTATTGAGAAAGTAAGGAGGCATGGGATCCAAGGGGACATTGCTTTGTGGATCAGGAATTAGCTTGCCCACAGAAGGCAAAAAGTGGTTGTAGATGTTTCATATTCTGCATGGAGGTCAGTGACTATTGGTATGCCTCAGGGATCTGTTTTGGGACCCCTACTCTTTGTGATTTTTATAAATGACCTGGATGAGGAAGTGGAGGGATGGTTTAGTAAATTTGCTGATGACACAAAGGTTGGGATTGTTGTGAATAGTGTGGAGGGCTGTCAGAGGTTACAGCGGGACATTGTTAGGATGCAAAACTGGGCTGAGAAGTGGCAGATGGAGTTCAACCCATACAAGTGAAGTGCTTCATTTTGATAGGTCAAATATGATGGCAGAATATAGTATTAATGGTAAGTCTCCTGGCAGTGTGGAGGATCAGAGGGATCTTGGGGTCCGAGTCCATGGGACGCTCAAAGCAGCTCCGCAGGCTGATTCTGTGGTTAATAAAGCATATGGTGCATTGGCCTTCATCAATTGTGGGTTTGAGTTTAGGAGGTGAGAGGTAATGTTGCAGTTATATAGGACCCTGGTCAGACTCCACTTGGAATAATGTGCTTAGTTCTGGTCGCCTCACTACAGGAAGGATGTGGAAACCATAGAAAGGGTGCAGAGGAGATTTACAAGGATGTTGCCTGGATTGGGGTGCATACCTTCTGAGCATAGGTTGAGTGAACTTGGCTTTTTCTTCTTGGAGCGGTGGAGGATGAGAGGTGACTTGATAGAGGTGTATAAAATGATGAGAGGCATTGATCGTGTGGATAGTCAGAGGCTTTTTCCCAGGGCTGAAATGGCTAGCAAGAGAGGGCACAGTTTTAAGGTGCTTGGAAGTAGGTACAGAGGAGATGTCAGGGGATCAGTTTTTTATGCAGAGAATGGTGAGTGCGTGGAATGGGCTGCTGGCAACGGTGGTGGGGGCGAAAACAATAGGGTCTTTTAAGAGACTCCTGGATAGATACATGGAGCTTAGCAAAATAGAGGGCTATGGGTAACTCTATGTAATTTCTAAGATAGGGACATGTTCGGCACAGCTTTGTGGGCTGAAGGGTCTGTATTGTGCTGTAGGTTTTCTATATTTTCTATGTTCTAACTCCATTAATCTTGGTATCAACTGCAAATTTACTAACCCACCCATCTACATTTTCATCCAGGTCATTTATATACATCACAAACAGCAGTGGTCCCCGTACAGGTCTCTGCAGAACTCTACTATTTACAGACCTACATCAATAAGTCCTTTCAATCCTTCTGTGCGCAAGCCCATTCTGAATCCAAACAGCCAATATGCTGTGGACTCCTTGCATCTCAATCTTCTGGATTGACCTCTCATGAAGGACTTTGTCAAATGCCTTACCAGAATCCCTGTAAATAGTGAAGCAAAATAATTATTAAGGACCTCACTGACATACTCCACATCCAAGAAAATGTTCCTGCCTTTATCCCTGTGTGGTCTCATCTTCTCTCCATTTATCCTCTTGCTCTGAGGAATGTATAGAATGATGTAGAATGGATCAGGTGGCTGTTTAAGAGAGCTTTTGAGGTGGAAAGGTCAGCTGTACATAAGGTATAAAGTTGCAAATAAAATATTATTCTTGCCCCTTAGATAAACGGACCACTCAGAAATCAGGAAGCCACCCACCTGTTCCTCCTCAACGACCTGGATCAGTGCCAATAGTTCCAGCTGGGAACAAGGGCAATATGGTGAGTAGATATTCGTTGAAAGATCGGTGATATTATTGATTTCCCTTTATCATATTCATTCCATTTCTTGGAAAAATAATGAATTATTGAGAGAAAGCAAGGAGAGAGTTTAAGAACTTGACCAAGCTGCCTGTTTGGAGTACTCCTTTGAAACTTCCCTGAAGATGACAGTAGGAAACATGGAATTAAACATTTCCCTTTTCCAAATCTCTCTCTCAGGAATTAAATACAGAGCAACCAGATTTCCATCATCATCTATGTGGATTTTGCCAATGTTGTTCAAGAAGTTGGCCCACATGCAAACTGATTGAAATAAACACCTTTGCATAATTCTGGTAATCACATGACAAAGTAACAAGTAACTGAAAAGTTTGCACCATTCCACCCCCTTGTGGAATTGTCAGATGCCCCACCACCTCTGGGTCCATGTTATATTGCGCCATCTCTATCTTTTCAAACTATGCCCTGTTGCATAAAGCAGAACATTGTGAAACCCAGCCAATAGCCAATATTTTCAATCCTTATTCGAGTCAAACGACAACGCTTTAAACTGCATTTGGCAGTCATTACAATCCAAAAACAACAGACAAGACTGTAAAATTATACCTTTCCTGATGGAAAGGTTGACTTCTTTGGTACTGATATTCATGGATTAAGTTTAAACACAGACACAAATTTTATGTCATGTAAAAGAACCACAAGAGCTTTTACCAGCAATGTTGTTAATTATGATTTTGCTTTCAGCCGTGCATGTTCTCCAATCTGTCAGTCAGTGATGATCCAGGTTTCAACAAAGATCGAGGATTCTCAGGACCTGCTTACAGAGGTACTTTGACATTTATTTTAATTTTATTTAGAGATACAGCTGGTCCATTGAGCCGCCCTTCCCAGCAATCTCCAATTTAATCCTAGCCTGATCATAGGACAATTTACCTGTTGCAATGTATAACGCCTCTGCAGTTTAGGATAAGAATCAGAATCAGAATCAGGTTTATTGTCTCTGAAAAATGCCAAATGATTTGTCATTTTGTGGCAGCAGTAGAGTGTAATACATAGACAGTCACAACACCATGATACTGTTTCGGCATTCACTTTGACCGATTTTTGAGAGAAACGTAAATCATCCTTGGTGATAAGCATAACAATTTGCACACCTTAAAGAATACATTCTCATTGCCACTATTTTACTAAGTGATAATTTCGATATCTTTCAGTTTTGTAAATTTGTAATACATGTTTCCTTGCAGCTCCCAAAGTCGATAGGAGTAGGAAACCTACTTTAGATCAGCCAAACATCCAACAGAGTGAAAGAGATTCCCCATCAATGGGTAAGTGAAATTTCTGAACATTTCCTCTCAATTCTTGCATCAACTCATAGAAACCTGGGCTGCTATAATGTGGAAGGCTGTGAATTCATTCATCTTCATCTTTAACTCAGGATTTCCTCCTTAAAACATTCTGTCCTGCCACCTTCCCCAAGGTAATCTTTATCAGACGTTTCTCTGACAAAGTGTTTGGTCACTTGTCCTAGCATCTACTGATACAGAACATACAAAAATATAACAGAGCAACAGATTCACTGTTGTGCCTACTGAATTAAGCTAGTGAATAAATGCTAAAACGAACTCATCTCCTCTGCCTACACAATATCCATATTCCTCAATTCTCTGCATATTTATGTCACAATCTAAGAGTCTTTTAAATGGTTCCACACCACCCCCTTGATATCTAGACACCTAGCACTCTATATAAATTTAAAAAACTTATGACCATAAGACATAGGAGCAGAATTAGGCCATTCAGCCCATCAAGTCTGCTCCATAATTCTATCATGGCTGATCCCAGATCCAACTCAACCCCATACACCTGCCTTCGCACCATATCCTTTGATGCCCTCACTGATCAGGAGACTATTAACTTCTGCCTCAAATACCTACAGACTTGGCCTCCACTGCAGTCTGTGGCAGAGCATTCCACAGATTCGCTACTCTCCAGTGAAAAAAGATTCCTCCTTACCTCTGTTCTAAAGGGTCACCCCTCAAATTGGAGGCTGTGTCCTCTAGTGCTGGATACCCTCACCAGAGGAAAGATCCTCTCCACATCCATCCTATCTAGTCCTTTCAACATTCAGTAGGTTTCAATAAGATCCACATGCATTCTAGATTCCAGTGAGTACAGGCCCAAACCTGCCAAACGCTCCTCATATGTTAACCCCTTCATTCCTGGAATCATCCTCATGAACCTCTTCTGGATTCTCTACAATGAAAACACATCATTTCTGAGATATGGTTTCCAAAACTTTGACAATTCTCCAAGTGTGGCCTGACTAGTGTCTTATAAAGCCTTGGCATTATCTCCTTGCTTTTAAATTCTATTCCCCTTGAAATAAATGCCAGCATTGCATTTGCCTTCTTTACTACAGACTCAGCCTGTAAATTCACCTTCTGGGAATCTTGCACTAGGACTCCTAAGTCCTTCTGTACCTCTGATAGTTGAATCTTCTCCCCATTTAGATAATAGTTCACATTACTGCTCCTTTTACCAAAATGCATTATCATACAATACCCAACACTACATACCATCTACCACTTTTTTGTCCATTTGTCCAATTTATTTAAGTCCTGCTGCATTTGCATTGCTTCCTCAGCACTACCTACCTGTGGTGAACTACATATACCTGATATACCTGTCTGGACACGCCCCCCCCCCCCCCCACCCTGCTGACTGCTCCTGTGGCTCCTCCCATGGACCCCGGTATAAAGGCGATTGGAGGCACAGCCCCGGCCTCAGTCTTCAGGATGTAGTGTGGTGGTCACTTGCTGTTTGTTCTTTCTTCCAGCCAATAAAAGCCTATATCTCGTCTCACGTCTCCGAGAGTTATTGATGGTGCATCACTACCCCTCCACTTATTTTTGTATCATCCACAAACTTTGTCACAATGCTACCAATTCCATTATCCAAATTATTGACAAACAATATGAAAAGAAGTGGTCCCAATACTGACTCTTGCGGAACACCACTAGTCACTGGCAGCCAACCAGAAAAGGCCCCCTTTATTCCCACTTACTGCCTCCTGCCTGTCAGCCATTCCTCTCTCCATGCCAGTATCTTTCCTGTAATGACACAGAATGTTAAGCAGCCTCCTGTCTGGCACCTCATCAAACGCCTTCTGAAAATCCAAGTAAATGACCTCCACAGTCTCTCCTTTGTCCACCCTGCTGGTTGACCTTAAAGAACTCAAACAGATTTATTAGGCAAGATTTCTCTTCACGGAAGCCATGCTGACTTTGACTTATTTTAACATTAGTCTCCAAGTACACTGAAACCTCATCTTTAATAATAGACTCCAACACTTTCCCAACCATTGAGGTTAGGCTAACTGCTTATAATTTCCTTTCTTTTGCCTTCCTCCCTTCTTAAAGAGTGGGGTGACATTTGCAATTTTCCAGTCCTCTGGGACCATGCCAGAATCAAGTGAATCTTGAAAGATTATGACCAATGCACCCATTATCTCTTCAGCAACCTCTTTCAGTTTGCCTAGCACTTTTTCCTTTGTAATAGCAATGGCACTCACTCCTGTTCCCTGGCACTCACAGACCACTGGCACACTGCTTGTGTCTTGCACAGTGAAGACTGACGCTAAGTACGTACTAAGTTCATCTGCCATTTCTTTGTCCCTCATTACTACCTCACCAGCATCATTTTCCAGTGGTCCAATATCAACTCTCACCTCCCTTTTACTTTTTATATATCTGAAAAAAAAACTTTTAGTATCCTGCTTTATATTATTGGCTAGTTTACCCTCATAATTCATCTTTTCCCTTCTTATAGTCTTTTAGTTACATTTTGCTGGATTTTAAAAGTTTCCCAATCATCCAACTTTCCACTCACTTTTGCTACCTTATATGCCCTTTCCTTGGCTTTATGCAGTCCTTAACTTCCCTTGTCAGTCATGATTGCCTACTCCTGCCATTTGAGAACTTCTTCCTCTATGGGACTCATCTATCCTGTGCCTTGTGAACTATTGCCAGAAACTTCAGCCACCTCTGCTCTGTTATCACCCCCACCAGTATCCTTCTCCAATCTACCTGGGAAAGCTTCTCTCTCGTGGCTCTGTAATTCACTTTATTCCATTGCGATCATCCCCGCTAGTATCCTTCTCCAATCTACCTGGGAAAGCTTCTCTCTCGTGGCTCTGTAATTCACTTTATTCCATTGCGATCATCCCCACTAGTATCCTCCTCCAATCCACCTGGGCAAGCTCCTCCCTCATGCCTCTGTAATTCCCTTTATTCCATTGTGATATGATTGATACATCTTCCTCTCAAATTGCAGTTTGAATTCAATCATATTATGATCATTGCATTTCCTTTATATTAAGCTCCCTAATAAGATTTGGGATATTACACAACACCCAATCCAAGATAGCCTTTTCCCTAATAGGCTCAAGCACAAGCTGCTCTATAAAGCCATCTCGTAGACATTCAACAAATTCCCTTTCTTCCAATCTGACAACCTGATTCTCCCAATCCCCTTGCATATTGAATTCCCTCACAATTGTGTCATTACCTTTATTACATGCCTTTTCTAGCTCCCTTTGCAATCTCAACCCCACATCTTGGCTACTATTTGGAGGCCTATATATGATTCCCAGAATGCTTTTTTTTTGCCCTTGCAGTTTCTTAACTCCACCTATAAAGATTCAATATTCTCTGACTCTATGTCACCTCTTTCTAAAGATGTAATTCCATCTTTTACCAAAAGAGCCACACCACTGCCTATGCCTTCCTGCGTGTCCTTTTGACACAAAGTATATCCTTTGATTTTAGGCTCCCAACTATGGCCTTCCTTCAGCCACGACTCAGTAATGCCCACAAGATCATACCAACCAATCTGTAATTGTGTCAAGAGTTCGCCCACCTTATTCTGATTGCTAAGCACATTTAAATGCAACAGCTTCAGTTCTGCATTCTTTGCCCTTTGGAATTTTGCCTCTGTGCTACAATTTAACTTTTGGCCCTGTCTGCATCTGTGCTCAATCATTGGTTTGTCCTTCCTTACATTAATGTTACTTCCATTATCTACTTGTAAACCTGCTGGCTCAGCCTCAGCTCTATCATACTGGTTCCTATCCCCCTGCCATATCAACCCACTCCCAACAGCTCTAGTATACTTGCCCGCAAGCATATTGGCCCACTCCCCTCAGATTCAAGTGCAAACCATCCCTTTTGTACAGGTCCCATCTGCCCCAGATAGGTCCCAATGCAGAAATCTGAATCACTGCCCTTGCTCCGATTCTTCAGCCAAACATTTACCTGTGATACATATTTAACTTGTGCTACACATCTCTTTTGAACTTACACCCTATCACCTTTACTGCATGCCCTGTTGTTTTAGGCATACATATTAAAACTGAAAGAAAGATACCAACGGTTTGCTCTCTCTATGCCTCTCATAATCTTATAAATTTCTTTCCAATCTCTCCTCAGCCTCCGTTGCTCCTGAGAAAGTTTTGTCCAACCTCTCTTTGTAGCATGTGCCCTCTAATCAGGGAACGTCCTGGTAAACATTTTCTACAGCCGCTCCAAAACCTCCACTTCATTTCTATAATGTGGTGAACAGAATTGAATGCAACATTCCGTTCTGTATCCCAGTGTCAGTTTTTTTTTTATCTGAATAGGCAACTTCAAAATACTGGATTAAACATGCAGGCTAAATCAAGTTGTTACAGTTCCAGCTACAAAATATATATGTCTTTGATAAAGTGAATAATCATAAATGAAGAAAGCACTAGTCATTATAATATTGATATTTCAAGTGCATAATATTCACTAAACATGGGATTTGTAACTAGGTACTAGAAATTGAATAGCATTGTCTGAAATTTTTTGGCTGTTATACTGTCCAATTTCAACTCTTAGTTGACGAGTTGCTCATTCTGTAGGTGCTTGAGTGATGACATCACTGGCAGCCCTCCACTACCAAAAATGTTGTTAAAGTCATGGCCATCAAGATGTTTTAAGGACCTCAGGGCAAAGCACTCCTATCAGGAATGAACCTTCATAAATACCGCATCCTATTGAGACCACTTTCATGAAGAATATACTTGCAGTCCTCGGATTTCTATATCTGTCCCAAGGATCTGTGCCAAATGTTCCATTAATAATTCTGACTTTAAATGACTAAGTCTCACTTGAAACAAGATTCCAAAAGGAAGTAGATAGTCATTGATGCAAGCTGAAGTGTTTGTGTTATTAGTGTACATCTAATTAAAAGAATGAGGGGTGACCTCATTGAAACCTCTTAAATGTTGAAAGGCCTTGATAGAGTGGATGTGGAGAGGATATTTCCTGTGGTGGGGGAGTCAAAGACCAGGGGACACGGCCTGAGAATGGAGGGGCATCCTTTTAGAACAAAGATGAAGAGGAATTTCTTTAGCTAGAGAATGTTGTATCTGTGGAATTCATTGCTGTAGGTGGCTGTGGAGGCCAGGTCATTGGGTATATTTAGGGCAGAGATTGATAGATTCTTGATTAGCCAGAGCATGAAGGGATACAAGGAGAAGGCAGGGGATCGGGACCGAGAGGGAAAATGGATCAGCCATGATGAAATGGTGGAGCAGACTCAATGGGCTAAATGGCCTAATTCTACTATATCTTATGGTCTGATTAACTAACACTGAGAAGTTTAATGATATAACAATATCTATTTGTTTGATGCATAAGATACATCTTCTGATCAGTAACTTTTAAATTTTGTGGAACGTTAATATATCATATTTATGAATATTTTTCAGTAAAGAAATCTCCATTTCCCGATAAGGTAAGAAAATACTTTTGTTCAACTCTCTGCCTCAGCCACCCTTCAAACTGAAGATCGAGGGAAGTGCCAGCAGCCATTTCACTACCCATTGTGACAGAGGAACCATTTAGTTTTGTCAAAAATGAAGAAATAAGCTTTGCAGCTCTCTGTCCATGCTGACCATTGTACTTGTCCAATGCAAGTATACTGTTCCCTGTCAATAAACACTTAGTTCAGAGCCTTTTACACTTTTGCGATTCTAGTGCTCATCAAAATTCTTCTCAAAATGCTTCAACCACCTACTTATGCAGCTGTTTCAAATACCAATAACCCTCCAGGATATCAAGTTCTTTTTCTCTGGTGGCATCTGTACCTAACACTCCTTATCCTAAATGTATGAATATTTCTGTATAAGGAAACACTTCCTATGATACTTTGGTGATCTAGAAACCCAGAACATCCAGTTACTCCTCATAATTGAAATGTTCCATCTCAGGCAGCATCCCACTGCACCTCTGCACCCTCTCCAGTGCAATCACATCCTTCCTATAGTGTGCCATCCAGAATTTACACAGTGCTTTTGCTCTAAAGGTTAATAAAGTTATACCATAAGTGCCTTGCTGTTTAACTCTATGCCCCTGCTAGTGAAGGCGACGATTGTGTATACCTTCTTCACATCCTATATATGCCTAGGTTGACTCTTCAGAAATTCCTAGACTTGTACACCAAAGCCCCTCTGCTTCTCAATACTCCCTGAGCCACTACATTCACTGTGTCTGTCCTTGTAAAGTGCATCACTTCACACTTGTAGACGTAAATTTCTATCCACCTTACTAGCTGATCAATGTCATCAAGAAGCCTATGACTGTCATGTTTACCTTGAACAATAGCGCTAATGTTAGTGTCATCTGAGGACTCTATCAGTCAGAGTTGACCACGGATATCACATCCTAGCTGTCTAGATATGCAAGCCTGGGCATTATGATATGGAAAGAAAGCTATTGCCCATTCAGCAAGCTCGCTTCTGATGAACCTAAAGGAAGAGCAGAGACCGGTACAGTTTAGTATCAACAGTGTCGCAGAGTTGGCAGTCAGCATAGAATTCAATGTAGGACTGCCTTAGGGACTCCAGCTCTGGATTTCTCCCTCGGGGTTTACTCCTGGTCTTCCCCATGAATGGGTGCAGAGGTCTAAGATCAGAGTTTTCCTCCTCCTACATGAGCTGACAACCATGGCTGACAAGCCCCATCTGCCCGAAGCAATAAGGTATAAGGCACCAGTAACTTGACCTTGTCCCTTCTCCTGTCAGTAGAAACGGTTCCATCGGGCTTAGTAGCTAAGACACACATAAAGGCCGGGAGCTGGACTCGGTTGTCAGAGGCTGTTTGAGGTGCACGCCATTGGGAGCATTTAACAGGTAGTGGGAGCTTGTCCCCATTACCAGCCCCAGCTATAACAGCCTTAAGGATCCTGGTGTCATCTAAAAACTGACTATTCACACTCCATACCTTCATATCCAAATCAACAAAGTCTAACAAACAGTCCAAAACCTGGGCAGGACTAATAGGAGCTTCCAAAATTTGATAGCGGACTGTTTGCAAGAAAAGAGACATCTAGCAAGTAGGAGCCATTTAAAATAGAGAGAGGGAGAGTTCAAGTCTGTAATATATATATATATATATATATATATGTAATAATATTCTTATTACAGTGAAAGGCAAGGCTAGCGTATTCTTATTACAGTGAAAGGCAAGGCTGGTGTATTCTTATTACAGTGAAAGGCAAGGCTGGCATATTCTTATTACAGTGAAAGGCAAGGCTGGCGTATTCTTATTACAGTGAAAGGCAAGGCTGGCGTATTCTTATTACAGTGAAAGGCAAGGCTGGCGTATTCTTATTACAGTGAAAGGCAAGGCTAGCATATTCTTATTACAGTGAAAGGCAAGACTAGCGTATTCTTATTACAGTGAAAGGCAAGGCTGGCATATTCTTATTACAGTGAAAGGCAAGGCTGGCGTATTCTTATTACAGTGAAAGGCAAGACTAGCGTATTCTTATTACAGTGAAAGGCAAGGCTGGCATATTCTTATTACAGTGAAAGGCAAGGCTGGCATATTCTTATTACAGTGAAAGGCAAGGCTGGTGTATTCTTATTACAGTGAAAGGCAAGGCTAGCATATTCTTATTACAGTGAAAGGCAAGGTTAGCGTATTCTTATTACAGTGAAAGGCAAGGCTAGCGTATTCTTATTACAGTGAAAGGCAAGGCTGGCATATTCTTATTACAGTGAAAGGCAAGGCTGGCGTATTCTTATTACAGTGAAAGGCAAGGCTGGTGTATTCTTATTACAGTGAAAGGCAAGGCTAGCATATTCTTATTACAGTGAAAGGCAAGGTTAGCGTATTCTTATTACAGTGAAAGGCAAGGCTAGCGTATTCTTATTACAGTGAAAGGCAAGGCTGGCATATTCTTATTACAGTGAAAGGCAAGGCTAGCGTATTCTTATTACAGTGAAAGGCAAGGCTGGTGTATTCTTATTACAGTGAAAGGCAAGGCTAGCGTATTCTTATTACAGTGAAAGGCAAGGTTAGCGTATTCTTATTACAGTGAAAGGCAAGGCTAGCGTATTCTTATTACAGTGAAAGGCAAGGCTGGCATATTCTTATTACAGTGAAAGGCAAGGCTGGCGTATTCTTATTACAGTGAAAGACAAGGCTAGCATATTCTTATTACAGTGAAAGGCAAGGCTGGTGTATTCTTATTACAGTGAAAGGCAAGGCTAGCGTATTCTTATTACAGTGAAAGGCAAGGCTGGCATATTCTTATTACAGTGAAAGGCAAGGCTGGTGTATTCTTATTACAGTGAAAGGCAAGGCTAGCGTATTCTTATTACAGTGAAAGGCAAGGCTGGCATATTCTTATTACAGTGAAAGGCAAGGCTGGCATATTCTTATTACAGTGAAAGGCAAGGCTGGTGTATTCTTATTACAGTGAAAGGCAAGGCTGGCGTATTCTTATTACAGTGAAAGGCAAGGCTGGCATATTCTTATTACAGTGAAAGGCAAGGCTGGCATATTCTTATTACAGTGAAAGGCAAGGCTAGCGTATTCTTATTACAGTGAAAGGCAAGGCTGGCGTATTCTTATTACAGTGAAAGGCAAGGTTAGCGTATTCTTATTACAGTGAAAGGCAAGGCTGGCATATTCTTATTACAGTGAAAGGCAAGGTTAGCGTATTCTTATTACAGTGAAAGGCAAGGCTGGCATATTCTTATTACAGTGAAAGGCAAGGCTGGCGTATTCTTATTACAGTGAAAGGCAAGGCTGGCGTATTCTTATTACAGTGAAAGACAAGGCTAGCATATTCTTATTACAGTGAAAGGCAAGGCTGGTGTATTCTTATTACAGTGAAAGGCAAGGCTAGCGTATTCTTATTACAGTGAAAGGCAAGGCTGGCATATTCTTATTACAGTGAAAGGCAAGGCTGGTGTATTCTTATTACAGTGAAAGGCAAGGCTAGCGTATTCTTATTACAGTGAAAGGCAAGGCTGGCATATTCTTATTACAGTGAAAGGCAAGGCTGGTGTATTCTTATTACAGTGAAAGGCAAGGCTGGCGTATTCTTATTACAGTGAAAGGCAAGGCTGGCATATTCTTATTACAGTGAAAGGCAAGGCTGGCATATTCTTATTACAGTGAAAGGCAAGGCTGGCATATTCTTATTACAGTGAAAGGCAAGGCTGGTGTATTCTTATTACAGTGAAAGGCAAGGCTGGCGTATTCTTATTACAGTGAAAGGCAAGGCTGGCATATTCTTATTACAGTGAAAGGCAAGGCTGGCATATTCTTATTACAGTGAAAGGCAAGGCTAGCGTATTCTTATTACAGTGAAAGGCAAGGCTGGCGTATTCTTATTACAGTGAAAGGCAAGGCTGGCGTATTCTTATTACAGTGAAAGGCAAGGCTAGCGTATTCTTATTACAGTGAAAGGCAAGGTTAGCGTATTCTTATTACAGTGAAAGGCAAGACTAGCGTATTCTTATTACAGTGAAAGGCAAGGCTGGCATATTCTTATTACAGTGAAAGGCAAGGCTGGCGTATTCTTATTACAGTGAAAGGCAAGGCTAGCGTATTCTTATTACAGTGAAAGGCAAGGCTGGCGTATTCTTATTACAGTGAAAGGCAAGGCTAGCGTATTCTTATTACAGTGAAAGGCAAGGCTGGCGTATTCTTATTACAGTGAAAGGCAAGGCTGGTATATTCTTATTACAGTGAAAGGCAAGGCTAGCGTATTCTTATTACAGTGAAAGGCAAGGCTGGCGTATTCTTATTACAGTGAAAGGCAAGGCTAGCGTATTCTTATTACAGTGAAAGGCAAGGCTGGCGTATTCTTATTACAGTGAAAGGCAAGGCTGGTATATTCTTATTACAGTGAAAGGCAAGGCTGGCGTATTCTTATTACAGTGAAAGGCAAGGCTGGCGTATTCTTATTACAGTGAAAGGCAAGACTAGCGTATTCTTATTACAGTGAAAGGCAAGGCTGGCATATTCTTATTACAGTGAAAGGCAAGGCTGGCATATTCTTATTACAGTGAAAGGCAAGGCTAGCGTATTCTTATTACAGTGAAAGGCAAGGCTGGCGTATTCTTATTACAGTGAAAGGCAAGGCTAGCGTATTCTTATTACAGTGAAAGGCAAGGCTGGTATATTCTTATTACAGTGAAAGGCAAGGCTGGCATATTCTTATTACAGTGAAAGGCAAGGCTGGCGTATTCTTATTACAGTGAAAGGCAAGGCTAGCATATTCTTATTACAGTGAAAGGCAAGGCTGGCATGATTACAGAACCATAATGAATAAGGAATGTTGAGGCTCCGATCAGTAAAAAACAAAGCATTTCAGGTAGAGGCGGCTGGGATCAAGAGAACTTTTTGAGAAATACAATGGATTTAAGGAGTACAGTAAAGAAGATGTTGAGAGCTAAAAGGAGACACAGGATATCCTTGGAAGATAACATAAAGGAGAGTCCTATGAGATTCTATAAGTACATTAAGAGCAAAAGGATAACTAGAGAGAAAATGTCCAGTTAATGATCAGTGTGGTTATTTATGTGTAGAGTAATGGGACACGGGCAAGGGATCAAATGAATATTCCTTGTATTTACGGTGGAGTTCAGGGAAGAGAACAGTGATATCTTGAAAAATATTGTTATTACAAAAGAGATGGTGTCATTGGTTTTGAGTTGCATGAAGATGGATATATCCTCTGAACCTGACCAGGCATATTCTAGGATGTTGCGGGAAGCAAGAGAAGACACTGTTCAACATGTGGTAGAGATATTTGTATCTTTCATAGTTAAGGGGTGAGGTACCAGAAAACTGGAGGATGGGTAATGATGTTCTTTCATTTTAAACGGGTTTTAAGGGCAACCAGCGAGCTAGAGGCCAATAAACCTAACATCAATGGTGGGGATTCTGAGAGATAAAATATTTGTGTTTTAAAAGGCAAGGACTATTTAGGGATTTGTGCATCAGAAATCATGTCTCATAAATTAGATCGTTTGTTTTTCTTTGAAAAGGTGGCCAAGAGGATTGATAATGGCAGGACAGTGAACACTGTCTACATAGACACAGCAAGACCTATAACATAGCCTCAAATGGTAGGCAGGTTCTGAAGATTAGATTACAGGGGTTCTGGGGTAAGTTAGCTAATTGGATACAAAATTGCTTGGTGCAAAGAGTCAGGGGGTGGTAGTGAAGGGTTATTTTTCAGAATGGAGGCCTATGATTAAAGATCAAAGTACATTTATTATCAAACAAGTCACGTAAACAATAAAAGTAAGCAAATACAATTCAGATTAGTAGTGTTCTGTTGGAACCAGTGCTATGCAGCTTATTATTTATTATATACATTAATTACTTAGATGACAATGCACCTGGTATAATCTATAGATTTGTTGGTAACACCAAAATTTATTGTTGTTGTGTGACAGTGAATAATGTCTAACATTACAAGTGGATCCAGATCAACTGGGAAAGTCAGCAAGTTAATGGCAGATGGATTTTAACTTAGACATGTGTGAAATAGTGCATTTTGGGAAGTCAGACCATGACAGGACATTGTATTTATGCAACATCTTACCCTGGTTTAACTCCCCAAATACTGTGCATTGTACATGCAAGGCACTCGGAATGAAGAGCACAGGTCCCTAAAAGTGGTGACACAGATTTACAAGGCGATGAAAATTTACATGGCAAACTTGCCTTCATCAGACAGGGCACTGAGCACAAGAGTTGTACCAAACACTGGGGGGACTGCATCTGGAATATTGAGTGAAGTTCTGGTCGCCATATCATACAAAGAATGAAATTAAGTTAAAGAAGGTTCAGCAAAGTTTCTCAAGGATGCCATTGGGACAAAGGAGTGTAAATTACAAGAAGAAACTTGATAGACTGGGATTTTCTTCCTTGAAGTGAAGGAGGCTGAGCACACAGTTTATAGAATTGCATCAGATAAAGTGGGTTATAGATAGTTAATGGTCAATCTTTAGCCAGGGCATTAAAGGGTATGGGGAGAAGGCAGGGGAGTGGGAATGGCAGAGCAGACTCAATGGGCCAAATGGCCTACTTCTGCTCCTATATCTTATGGTCTTATGGTCTTCATCCTCACATATGGGAGTCTAAAGCTGAAGGAGCTAGGAGAGAAGAAAGATTTAAAGAGAATCTGGGGAGCAAGATTTATATATATATATATATATATAAATGCAGATACCTGTGAGTATATGGGACAAGCTAAAATAGAAAGTATTAGAGATGGTATAATTGCAACATTTAAAATTGCATAGGAAAGGACTAAATTCCAGGGAAATGGGACAAGCTCAGGAAAGCACCTTGGTTGGCACGGACAAGTTAGGGTAACAGTAGCATTGTTTCTTGTGATACACACTGGTCACAGACTTCAAATCATAAATACAACTATACACCATCTCCGTTTATTTCCTTCAATGAAGCTAATTTTGCATTCAATACGTATCTTGCCCTCAATCCCATCAGCACTAACTTTTTGGACTTGCAGGGTAATATAATTGGGAGAAATATACATAATTCATAACTGCTGACATTGAGTTGGGGTTTCACTTCAAGAGACTGGTCTGACTTTATCATGTTATCAAGTGAAAGGTTTTCAGCCACTTTAGAGGTTTTAGAGTTCAATAAAATGTGTTATGGATTGTGTTAAACATAAAATGCCTCACTTCATTTTATTTGTGGAAAACTACAAACTGATCAAAGGCATTATTGAACTTATTTCTTTGAAAAGTTGATTAATATGGTCAGACGGGATCTCCCACCAATTAATCTGTGCTACCCTTGATTAATCTCTGTTATCCCAAATGAAGATTAATCCTGCCTTCAAAAGTCTTTTCTAATGACTTGCTTAATACTGTTTAGTTTAGTGGACAGTTAAGAACCCAGGTTTTTGCAGCTGCATTATTTTGCTCCAATTGTTGTTTACTTTTGCACCATGACCTGTTTAACTGATGTTGGTTGGAGAAGGTGCAGGCCAATCCTATTGAATCAGCTTCATAATTGTAGTGCTCAATATTATAAGGAAATAGAGGAGAAACAACAGAATGTACTTTTCAGCAATATGTTACAAGTAACGTCTTTTTACAAAGTAAAGTTCAGTCAATCATTACCTCATCTGATAACAACTTCATTCACCGCATTCATGTTAACTTGCACATCTATTTTTTTCCTCTTTCTTCAGCATCCCATGGGACCACCCAGGTAAGCTATATTTCAGATATACCTTTTCACTTTATCTCTTCCCCTTCTTCCTTCACCTGAACTTTGTGCTTAAGGTCCATGTAAATCTGATGTCTAGATTCAGCTCATTTCCTTAGTTCATTATTTCCTTTGCAGTAGCCCTCCATCCCCTCTCACCTGGGAACCCAGGGGAAAACTAGAGCAAATTTCTTGAGCCTATTTGCTATTTTTTTTAAATTTCAGGGCAACATTCATCTTCCCCAAATGAGAAGTTAGTGGGTAGGTGAGAATGTATAGATGGCATTTCTGATCTGCACCCCAACTCCATATTCATCATCACTTGCTGGACTTAAATATCCAAAAAATATAGCTTAAAAGCCACCTTTCAACCTGGGTGTTCATAGTCTTTTGAAGGAGAGGATTTCAGATTACCATGTAAAAGAACGCTGCATGATGCAACAACTCATCAGTATATCACAACCTGGTATATAAATACCAATGCTTTGAATGGAAAATCCAACAAAAAGTAATGGATTTTGCCCAGTCCATCTCGGGTAAAGCCCACCCAACCACTGAGCACACCTACATGAAACACTGTTGCAGGAAAGCATCATCAGGTACTTTCACCACCCAGGACAAGCTCTCTTCTCACTGTTGCCATCAGGAAGAAGGAACAAGAACCTCAGGACTCACACCACCAGGTTCAAGAGTGTTGTCTACCCCTCAACCATCAGGCTCTTGAATAAAAAGGGGTAACTGTACTCATGCCCCATCATTGAAATTTCCAACAACCAATCATTGAGGTCTACAGACCTCAATTATTACCAAAGAATGTATAAATTACACAACCTTGAGATTTGTCTGCTCACAGGTAGCCAAAAAGCAAGAAACCCAAAATAACCCAATTAAAGAAAAGATTAAAAATAAAAATAAAAGGCAAACCCTTGATGTTCAAGGGAAAGAAAATGAAAACAAATCATGGAAACGATTGAAGTGAACAGCATTCTGAACCCAAACTGAGTCCTCAGATCCGAACCTTGGAGCGAGCAGCCCAGAGTAGGCCCAAAGCCTTGCTTATCAGGTCATCATATTAGCAGGCATGGAGCACAGCAGCTTTTAATAGCCTCGCTGCCGTGGAGATGACCATCATGGAAAACGAACGAAATCGGCTCTCGCTCTGGATCCAGACACCCTGCCTTTTCAGTCTGTCTGAGCTGGTATTTAAACTGAACAAACAACAGAACAGCAAAAGGCTCCAATGCCGTTGTGAAGAGCAAGCATAATTGGCTCTCGCTCTGATCCGGGCATTGGAGCAAAACATTGTGAAGAGCGAGCATAATTGGCTCTCGTTTCTGATCCAGGCCGTTTGTTAAATGAATGAATTTCAGTCACATGTTCTATTTTTTTGAGTAAGGGCAATAACTCAGTTTTAGAATGTCCAAGTAAACTGGATGCTAGATTTAAGGACTGGACAGCTAAAGGAATAACAACTCTTTGCAATATAATGAAAGAAGGAATACTGTTCAGTTTTGAAATGCTTAAAGAGAAACACTTATGTGACAATATGTTAATAGGACAGTTAAAAATGTAGCCAAGGCAAGTACATGTTTGATAGAGCTATTTAGAAAAGCATATAATTCAGGTAACGGTAGTAGAATCATTTCAAGCGTCTATAAGGGTTTGTCAAATCTCAAAACACATTCAACTTCATACATTAAAACAAAATGGGAGAAGGAAGGAGGGATAATTATATCAGAGGAAGAATGGACAACAATATGGAGATATCAATGGAAGTGTACCAGTTCTCAGAAATAGAGGGAGTTCGGATGGAAAAATTTGATAAGTTATTTTATTACACCCTCTCAGAAATCCCATTATGGTCGTAACCTTCCTGCTTGCTGGAGAAATTGTAGAAATCAAAATGCAAACAATTATCATATTTTCTGGGAATGCCTCGTTATCAAAGACTATTAGAGTGGGATACACAATGCTCTACAAGGCATCCTTAAATGTGAAATACCCTTAGAGAGTAAGAACATATATTTTGGATATATACCTCAAGAATGGTTGAAAAGAGGTAAATATTTAATGAATATACTGCTGGTGGCTGGTAAAAAGACTCTTACTAGGAAATGGTTATCGCAGGAGAGCCCAACCTTTAATGCATGGATAGAAATTACAATGGCCGTTTAGAAAATGGAGAAGGTAACAGCATCTGTTAATTATAAGTTGGAACAATTTGTTTCATACTGGGAAAAATGGTTTAACTACATAACACCTCATAGACCTGATTTTATTCTTACAAATCAATGAATATGTTGTAAAAAAAGATCACTCCCTACTTGTACATAGTTTTCTCCTTTTGCTTGTTCTTTCTTTCTTCTCTTTTCTATAAGTGTATACCTCAGATAAATATTATGTAGAGCTTTGTGGCATTTATGACTATATGATATATATGTACGATATCTCAAATATGTCTTATGGAAATGTGTTTTGATGATGAACTTCAATAAAAAAAAGAATGGCAAGTTGTTGGAAGCTCAAGTAGACTCCCTTCAACATTGAATGTCCTCAAGGTTTCCTAGCTAGATGAGCATTGTTAATAGGCTCCACATTGACCTCATTGACCAAGTCTTCGTGGCAGGAAAGATTATGACCAGGAACTCAACGCACCCTTTAGAGTGAGATCAGTTAGTTGATCAGTTTTACCTGTCAGGAGGCTTTTAAGTCTTCTTCAGTTAGGACATTATCTCAATGGGTAGATGGACTTAGGTTTAACATCTAACAATATTACAATATCACCGTATACTATGCTGCACCACCAATGTAGTGTTGGATCACCAGGCAAAAGCATGAGGCAAAAATACTATCTATAAGTCAGATTGCAATAACTATTGATCCCTAAATTATATATCTTGTGGAAATAATTTTTCAGGATGAAAATAATTTATCTGATGATTTTCAAATTATCTAGACCTCCATTTGGCGGTAGACCTGATCCTGTCTGTAGGATGCCAAAGCCAACGATACCGGGGGACAGGGGGAATGCCTCGTTGGGACGGAGGCAGACATCTCCAAGGTAAGAGTTTTTGCCAGTTCTCAAACCTTAAATGTAACCTACATACAGTATATGTAATTAAAGCACAAAGTCTGTAAAGAGGGAATCACGGTAATGTATTAAGTTGTTTCAAGTTGGTGTGTTTTCACTGAATATCTGTACAGTTTTCAATATCCAACTCAAATTACACCCAGAAATGTAATTTGTTCTATTTATTTTCTGATAGTAAAATATTTTTCTTAATATTCTTGGGGGGTTCCATCGATTATCAATAACTCCCCAATCCTAATTCCCTGATTTATTTCAACTCCACCTAATGCATTCTTTAGTGGCTAACATAGAACAGTGCAGACCTTTCAAACCATAAAGTTGCACTGACTTTTAAACTACTCTAAGATTATTTTAACACTTCCCTCCCACATAGCTCTCCATTTTTATCTCAGCCATGTGCCCATCTAGGAGTCTTTTAAATATCCCTAGTGTGTAGTATCTGCCTCTGCTACCACCCCTGGCAGTAACATTTCGTGAACCCACCTCTCTGTGCATAAAAACCCCTCCTCTATCATGCTGCCAATGCTTTCCTCCAACACTGTAAAATCATGCGCTCTTGTATTAGCCATTTACACCCTGGGGAAAAAGGCTGGATGTCTACTTTATCTATGCCTCTGGGCTCCTATAACACCTCTTTCAAGTCACCACTCATCCTCCTTCAAATAGAAAAGCCCTAGCTCACCCAACCTTTCCTCATAAGATGTCTTTTCTAATTCAGGCTGCTTGCTGAAGTTTCTCATCCTTCCTATAATTAGGAGTCTAAAAGAGAACACGATGGTCGGAGAGAAGTCTAACCAGAGTTTACTGGAGCAGCAACATTACCTCAGGGTTCTTGAGTTCAATCCTGAGTAATGAAGTGTAACACACCATATGCCTCCTGGACCATCCTATCGATCGTGCAGCAACTTTGAAAGATCTATAGAAGTGGACTCTAAGGTCACTCTGTTGCTCTACTCTGTTAACAAACTTGTAGTCGCCCTTCAAGTTTGACCTTCCAAAGTACATTACTTCACATTTCTGAATTAAACTCTATCTGCCACCACTCAGCCCAACACTGCATCCTATCAATGTGCTGTCGTAACTTTTAATCCTATCCATAACGGCACCAAGCTTTCTTTATTTATTTATTATTGAGATACAACGTGGAATAGGCCCTTCTGGCCCTTCGAGCCACGCTGCCCAGAGATCCTGAATTAATCTTAGCCTAAACACAGGACAATTGACAATGACCAATTAACCTACCAACCAGTACATCTTTGGTAGGAAACCCACACAGACACCAGGAAAACATACAAACTTCTTACCACCAGTGACAGGAATGGAATTCAGGTCATTGAGCTAACCACGATACTACTGTGCTGCACTTACGCTAGCGTGTTGCACCAACCTTGGTATCACCTGCAAGCTAACAAAGAGCAAGGTCCCTTGGGGGACACCACTGACCACTGACCTCCAGGCAGAATACACTCCTCCTACTGCCACTTAGTCTTGTCATCGAGCCTATTCTGAATCCACACAGACAAGTTTCCCAGGATGCTATGCCTCTCGACCATCTGAATTAGCCTACCACAGAGAACATTGCTGACTGTCTTACTAACATCCATAATCACCACATCCACTATTCTACCTACATCAATTTGCTTTTGTCATAACCGGGAAGAATTCAATCAGACTTGTGAAGCCCAGCCTGTCTCTCACAAAGCTATGTAAACTATCAGACTATGTTTCTCCTCTTTCTTAATGTCAACATGTTCCAGCATATCACCCTGGTCTACACTGTCCTCAGACTCGCCTACACTCTTCACTGTTCTCACACTCATCACTGTCCTCACACTCTTCTACATTGTCCTCAGACTCGTCAAACTCTTCACAGTCCTCACACTCATCACTGTACTCACACTTGTCACACTCCTCTCACTCATCACTTTCCTGACACTTGTCACCCCCCTCATCCTTGTGACCGTTTATACAGTCGTCACATTCATCACACTTGTTACAAATTAGAGTCCTCCACTTGTCACTCTCCTCACACTCGTGACTCTTTACTCTCATCACCATCCTCACTCACATCACACTCGTCAATGCCCTCACAATTGTCACATGTCAGTATCCTCACAGGCCTCACCTTTCCCATACTCATCACTGTCTATACTGTACTCACAATCATCATTGTTCTCACACACAGCACCATCCTCACACTCATCGTACTTGTCAGTATCCTCACATTAGTCACACTAACCGCCATCCTCACACTCATCACACATGTCACCGTGCACACACTTGTCACTCTCCTCACACTTGTCACCGTACTCACACTCATCATACTTGACAGCATTCTCACAGTCCTCACTGTTCTCACACTCATCACCATCTACACTGTCCTCACAATAATCACCATCACTGTTCTCACATAGCACCCTCCTCACACTCGTCACCAACATCTCACTCTTCACACTACTTACTGACCTCACAATCATCATCATCTACACTGTCCTCACACTCATCACCACACTCACACTTTGTCACACTCTTCTAACTCATCACTGTCCTCACACCCATCACTGTCTAAACTATGCTCACAATCATCACAATCACTATTCTCTCACAGGGCACCACCCTCATACTCATGACCATCCTCACTCCTCACACTCCCCACTGTCCTCACACTTGTCACTGTCCTCACACTCATCACTGTCCTCACTGTCCCCAGTCTCCTCACACTCATCACTGTCCTCACTGTCCGCACTGTCCTCACACTCATCACTGTCCTCACTGTCCCCAGTCTCCTCACACTCGTCACTGTCCCCACTGTCCCCATTGTCCTCACACTCATCACTCTCCTCACACTCATCACTGTCCACACTGTCCCCACTGTTCTCACACTCATCACTGTCCTCACACTCATCACAGCCCCCACTGTCCCCACTGTCCTCACACTCATCACTGTCTAAACTATGCTCACAATCATCACAATCACTATTCTCTCACAGGGCACCACCCTCATACTCATGACCATCCCCACTGTCCTCACACTTGTCACTGTCCTCACACTCATCGCTGTTCTCACTGTCCGCACTGTCCTCACACTCATCACTGTCCTCACTGTCCCCAGTCTCCTCACACTCGTCACTGTCCCCACTGTCCCCATTGTCCTCACACTCATCACTGTCCTCACACTCATCACTGTCCTCACTGTCCTCACTGTTCTCACACTCATCACTGTCCACACTGTCCCCACTGTTCTCACACTCATCACAGTCCCCACAGTCCCCACTGTCCTCACACTCCTCACTGTCCTCACACTCCTCACTGTCCTCACACTCATCACTGTCCTCACACTCCTTACCGTCCTCACACTCCTCACTGTCCTCACACTCATCACTGTCCTCACACTCATCACTGTCCTCACACTCCTTACCGTCCTCACACTCCTTACTGTCCTCACACTCCTCACTGTCCTCACACTCCTCACTGTCCTCACACTCCTTACTGTCCTCACACTCCCCACTGTCCTCACACTCCTTACCGTCCTCACACTCCTCACTGTCCTCACACTCCTTACTGTCCTCACACTCCTTACTGTCCTCACACTCCTCACTGTCCTCACACTCCTTACTGTCCTCACACTCCTCACTGTCCTCACACTCCTCACTGTCCTCACACTCATCACTGTCCTCACACTCCTTACCGTCCTCACACTCATCACTGTCCTCACACTCATCACTGTCCTCACACTCCTCACTGTCCTCACACTCATCACTGTCCTCACACTCCTCACTGTCCCCACTGTCCCCACTGTCCTCACACTCCTCACTGTCCTCACACTCCTCACTGTCCTCACACTCATCACTGTCCCCACTGTCCCCACTGTCCTCACACTCATCACTGTCCTCACACTCCTCACTGTCCTCACACTCCTCACTGTCCTCAAACTCATCACTGTCCCCACTGTCCCCACTGTCCTCACACTCCTCACTGTCCTCACACTCCTCACTGTCCTCACACTCATCACTGTCCTCACACTCCTCACTGTCCCCACTGTCCCCACTGTCCTCACACTCCTCACTGTCCTCACACTCCTCACTGTCCTCACACTCATCACTGTCCCCACTGTCCCCACTGTCCTCACACTCCTCACTGTCCTCACACTCATCACAGCCCCCACTGTCCCCACTGTCCTCACACTCATCACAGCCCCCACTGTCCCCACTGTCCTCACACTCATCACTGTCCTCACTGTTCTCACACTCATCACAGCCCCCACTGTCCTCACACTCATCACTGTCCTCACTGTCCCCAGTCTCCTCACACTCGTCACTGTCCGCATTGTCCCCATTGTCCTCACACTCATCTCTGTCCTCACACTCATCACAGTCCCCACTGTCCCCACTGTCCTCACACTCATCACTGTCCTCACACTTGTCACTGTCCTCACAGTCCCCACTGTCCTCACACTCATCACTGTCCTCACACTCATCGCTGTTCTCACTGTCCGCACTGTCCTCACACTCAACACTGTCCTCACACTCATCACTGTCCTCACACTCATCACTGTCCTCACTGTCCCCAGTCTCCTCACACTCGTCACTGTCCGCATTGTCCCCATTGTCCTCACACTCATCACAGTCCCCACTGTCCCCACTGTCCCCACTGTCCTCACACTCATCACAGTCCCTACTGTCCCCACTGTCCTCACACTCATCACTGTCCCCACAGTCCCCATTGTCCTCACACTCATCTCTGTCCTCATACTCATCACAGTCCCCACTGTCCCCACTGTCCCCACTGTCCTCACACTCATCACAGTCCCTACTGTCCCCACTGTCCTCACACTCATCACTGTCCTCACAGTCCCCACAGTCCTCACACTCATCACTGTCCTCACTGTCCCCAGTCTCCTCACACTCATCACTGTCCTCACACTCATCACAGTCCCCACTGTCCCCACTGTTCTCACACTCATCACAGTCCCCACTGTCCTCACTGTCCTCACACTCCTTACTGTTCTCACACTCATCACTGTCCACACTGTCCCCACTGTTCTCACACTCATCACTGTCCTCACTGTCCCCAGTGTCCTCACACTCCTTACTGTCCTCACACTCCTTACTGTCCTCACACTCATCACTGTCCACACTGTCCCCACTGTTCTCACACTCATCACTGTCCTCACACTCATCACTGTCCACACTGTCCCCACTGTTCTCACACTCATCACTGTCCTCACTGTCCCCACTGTCCTCACACTCATCACTGTCCTCACACTCCTTACTGTCCTCACACTCCTTACTGTCCTCACACTCATCTCTGTCCTCACACTCATCACAGTCCCCACTGTCCCCACTGTCCTCACACTCATCACTGTCCTCACACTTGTCACTGTCCTCACAGTCCCCACTGTCCTCACACTCATCACTGTCCTCACACTCATCGCTGTTCTCACTGTCCGCACTGTCCTCACACTCAACACTGTCCTCACACTCATCACTGTCCTCACTGTCCCCAGTCTACTCACACTCGTCACTGTCCGCATTGTCCCCATTGTCCTCACACTCATCTCTGTCCTCACACTCATCACAGTCCCCACTGTCCCCACTGTCCCCACTGTCCTCACACTCATCACAGTCCCTACTGTCCCCACTGTCCTCACACTCATCACTGTCCTCACTGTCCCCACTGTCCTCACACTCCTTACTGTTCTCACACTCCTCACTGTCCTCACACTCCTTACTGTCCTCACACTCCTCACTGTCCGCATTGTCCCCATTGTCCTCACACTCATCACTGTCCTCACACTCATCACAGTCCCCACTGTCCCCACTGTTCTCACACTCATCACAGTCCCCACTGTCCTCACTGTCCTCACACTCCTTACTGTTCTCACACTCATCACTGTCCTCACACTCATCACTGTCCACACTGTCCCCACTGTTCTCACACTCATCACTGTCCTCACTGTCCCCACTGTCCTCACACTCCTTACTGTCCTCACACTCATCACTGTCCACACTGTCCCCACTGTTCTCACACTCATCACTGTCCTCACAGTCCCCACTGTCCTCACACTCATCACTGTCCTCACACTCCTTACTGTCCTCACACTCCTCACTGTCCTCAAACTCATCACTGTCCACACTGTCCCCTCTGTTCTCACACTCATCACAGTCCCCACAGTCCCCACTGTCCTCACACTCCTCACTGTCCTCACACTCCTCACTGTCCTCACACTCATCACTGTCCTCACACTCCTTACCGTCCTCACACTACTCACTGTCCTCACACTCATCACTGTCCTCACACTCATCACTGTCCTCACACTCCTTACCGTCCTCACACTCCTTACTGTCCTCACACTCCTCACTGTCCTCACACTCCTCACTGTCCTCACACTCCTTACTGTCCTCACACTCCCCACTGTCCTCACACTCCTTACCGTCCTCACACTCCTCACTGTCCTCACACTCCTTACTGTCCTCACACTCCTTACTGTCCTCACACTCCTCACTGTCCTCACACTCCTTACTGTCCTCACACTCCTCACTGTCCTCACACTCCTCACTGTCCTCACACTCATCACTGTCCTCACACTCATCACTGTCCTTACACTCCTTACCGTCCTCACACTCATCACTGTCCTCACACTCATCACTGTCCTCACACTCCTCACTGTCCTCACACTCATCACTGTCCTCACACTCCTCACTGTCCCCACTGTCCCCACTGTCCTCACACTCCTCACTGTCCTCACACTCCTCACTGTCCTCACACTCATCACTGTCCCCACTGTCCCCACTGTCCTCACACTCATCACTGTCCTCACACTCCTCACTGTCCTCACACTCCTCACTGTCCTCAAACTCATCACTGTCCCCACTGTCCCCACTGTCCTCACACTCCTCACTGTCCTCACACTCCTCACTGTCCTCACACTCATCACTGTCCTCACACTCCTCACTGTCCCCACTGTCCCCACTGTCCTCACACTCCTCACTGTCCTCACACTCCTCACTGTCCTCACACTCATCACTGTCCCCACTGTCCCCACTGTCCTCACACTCCTCACTGTCCTCACACTCATCACAGCCCCCACTGTCCCCACTGTCCTCACACTCATCACAGCCCCCACTGTCCCCACTGTCCTCACACTCATCACTGTCCTCACTGTTCTCACACTCATCACAGCCCCCACTGTCCTCACACTCATCACTGTCCTCACTGTCCCCAGTCTCCTCACACTCGTCACTGTCCGCATTGTCCCCATTGTCCTCACACTCATCTCTGTCCTCACACTCATCACAGTCCCCACTGTCCCCACTGTCCTCACACTCATCACTGTCCTCACACTTGTCACTGTCCTCACAGTCCCCACTGTCCTCACACTCATCACTGTCCTCACACTCATCGCTGTTCTCACTGTCCGCACTGTCCTCACACTCAACACTGTCCTCACACTCATCACTGTCCTCACACTCATCACTGTCCTCACTGTCCCCAGTCTCCTCACACTCGTCACTGTCCGCATTGTCCCCATTGTCCTCACACTCATCACAGTCCCCACTGTCCCCACTGTCCCCACTGTCCTCACACTCATCACAGTCCCTACTGTCCCCACTGTCCTCACACTCATCACTGTCCCCACAGTCCCCATTGTCCTCACACTCATCTCTGTCCTCACACTCATCACAGTCCCCACTGTCCCCACTGTCCCCACTGTCCTCACACTCATCACAGTCCCTACTGTCCCCACTGTCCTCACACTCATCACTGTCCTCACAGTCCCCACTGTCCTCACACTCATCACTGTCCTCACTGTCCCCAGTCTCCTCACACTCATCACTGTCCTCACACTCATCACAGTCCCCACTGTCCCCACTGTTCTCACACTCATCACAGTCCCCACTGTCCTCACTGTCCTCACACTCCTTACTGTTCTCACACTCATCACTGTCCACACTGTCCCCACTGTTCTCACACTCATCACTGTCCTCACTGTCCCCAGTGTCCTCACACTCCTTACTGTCCTCACACTCCTTACTGTCCTCACACTCATCACTGTCCACACTGTCCCCACTGTTCTCACACTCATCACTGTCCTCACACTCATCACTGTCCACACTGTCCCCACTGTTCTCACACTCATCACTGTCCTCACTGTCCCCACTGTCCTCACACTCATCACTGTCCTCACACTCCTTACTGTCCTCACACTCCTTACTGTCCTCACACTCATCTCTGTCCTCACACTCATCACAGTCCCCACTGTCCCCACTGTCCTCACACTCATCACTGTCCTCACACTTGTCACTGTCCTCACAGTCCCCACTGTCCTCACACTCATCACTGTCCTCACACTCATCGCTGTTCTCACTGTCCGCACTGTCCTCACACTCAACACTGTCCTCACACTCATCACTGTCCTCACTGTCCCCAGTCTCCTCACACTCGTCACTGTCCGCATTGTCCCCATTGTCCTCACACTCATCTCTGTCCTCACACTCATCACAGTCCCCACTGTCCCCACTGTCCCCACTGTCCTCACACTCATCACAGTCCCTACTGTCCCCACTGTCCTCACACTCATCACTGTCCTCACAGTCCCCACTGTCCTCACACTCCTTACTGTTCTCACACTCCTCACTGTCCTCACACTCCTTACTGTCCTCACACTCCTCACTGTCCGCATTGTCCCCATTGTCCTCACACTCATCACTGTCCTCACACTCATCACAGTCCCCACTGTCCCCACTGTTCTCACACTCATCACAGTCCCCACTGTCCTCACTGTCCTCACACTCCTTACTGTTCTCACACTCATCACTGTCCTCACACTCATCACTGTCCACACTGTCCCCACTGTTCTCACACTCATCACTGTCCTCACTGTCCCCACTGTCCTCACACTCCTTACTGTCCTCACACTCATCACTGTCCACACTGTCCCCACTGTTCTCACACTCATCACTGTCCTCACAGTCCCCACTGTCCTCACACTCATCACTGTCCTCACACTCCTTACTGTTCTCACACTCCTCACTGTCCTCAAACTCATCACTGTCCACACTGTCCCCACTGTTCTCACACTCATCACTGTCCTCACACTCATCACTGTCCACACTGTCCCCACTGTTCTCACACTCATCACTGTCCCCACTGTCCCCACTGTCCTCACACTCATCACTGTCCTCACACTCATCACTGTCCCCACAGTCCCCACTGTCCTCACACTCATCACTGTCCTCACACTCATCACAGTCCCCACTGTCCCCACTGTTCTCACACTCATCACAGTCTCCACTGTCCCCACTGTCCTCACACTCATCACTGTCCTCACACTCATCACAGTCCCCACTGTCCCCACTGTTCTCACACTCATCACAGTCCCCACTGTCCCCACTGTTCTCACACTCATCACTGTCCTCACACTCATCACTGTCCTCACACTCATCACAGTCCCCACTGTCCCCACTGTTCTCACACTCATCACAGTCCCCACTGTCCCCACTGTCCTCACACTCATCACTGTCCTCACACTCCTCACAGTCCCCACTGTCCCCACTGTTCTCACACTCATCACTGTCCTCACACTCATCACTGTCCTCACACTCATCACAGTCCCCACTGTCCCCACTGTTCTCACACTCATCACAGTCCCCACTGTCCCCACTGTCCTCACACTCATCACTGTCCTCACACTCCTCACAGTCCCCACTGTCCCCACTGTCCTCACACTCCTCACTGTCCTCACACTCATCACTGTCCTCACACTCATCACTGTCCTCACACTCCTCACTGTCCCCACACTCATCACTGTCCTCACACTCATCACTGTCCCCACACTCATCACTGTCCTCACACTCATCACTGTCCTCACACTCCTTACTGTCCTCACACTCCTCACTTTCCTCACACTCATCACTGTCCTCACACTCCTCACTGTCCTCACACTCATCACTGTCCTCACACTCATCACTGTCCCCACAGTCCCCACTGTCCTCACACTCATCACTGTCCTCACACTCATCACTGTCCCCACAGTCCCCACTGTCCTCACACTCATCACTGTCCTCACACCCATCACTGTCCCCACAGTCCCCACTGTCCTCACACTCATCACTGTCCCCACTGTCCCCACTGTCCTCACACTCCTCACTGTCCTCACACTCATCACTGTCCTCACACTCATCACTGTCCTCACAGTCCCCACTGTCCTCACACTCCTCACTGTCCTCACACTCCTCACAGTCCCCACTGTCCCCACTGTCCTCACACTCATCACTGTCCTCACACTCATCACTGTCCTCACACTCATCACTGTCCCCACTGTCCCCACTGTCCTCACACTCCTCACTGTCCTCACACTCATCACTGTCCTCACACTCATCACTGTCCCCACTGTCCCCACTGTCCTCACACTCATCACTGTCCCCACTGTCCCCACTGTCCTCACACTCATCACTGTCCCCACAGTCCCCACTGTCCTCACACTCATCACTGTCCTCACACTCCTCACTGTCCCCACAGTCCCCACTGTCCTCACACTCCTTACTGTCCTCACACTCCTTACTGTCCTCACACTCCACACTGTCCTCACACTCCTTACTGTCCTCACACTCCTCACTGTCCTCACACTCCTTACTGTCCTCACACTCCTTACTGTCCTCACCCTCCTTACCGTCCTCACACTCCTTACTGTCCTCACACTCCTCACTGTCCTCACACTCCTCACTGTCCTCACACTCATCACTGTCCTCACACTCCTCACAGTCCCCACTGTCCCCACTGTCCTCACACTCCTCACTGTCCTCACACTCATCACTGTCCTCACACTCATCACTGTCCTCACACTCCTCACTGTCCCCACACTCATCACTGTCCTCACACTCATCACTGTCCCCACACTCATCACTGTCCTCACACTCATCACTGTCCTCACACTCCTTACTGTCCTCACACTCCTCACTTTCCTCACACTCATCACTGTCCTCACACTCCTCACTGTCCTCACACTCATCACTGTCCTCACACTCATCACTGTCCCCACAGTCCCCACTGTCCTCACACTCATCACTGTCCTCACACTCATCACTGTCCCCACAGTCCCCACTGTCCTCACACTCATCACTGTCCTCACACCCATCACTGTCCCCACAGTCCCCACTGTCCTCACACTCATCACTGTCCCCACTGTCCCCACTGTCCTCACACTCCTCACTGTCCTCACACTCATCACTGTCCTCACACTCATCACAGTCCTCACAGTCCCCACTGTCCTCACACTCCTCACTGTCCTCACACTCCTCACAGTCCCCACTGTCCCCACTGTCCTCACACTCATCACTGTCCTCACACTCATCACTGTCCTCACACTCATCACTGTCCCCACTGTCCCCACTGTCCTCACACTCCTCACTGTCCTCACACTCATCACTGTCCTCACACTCATCACTGTCCCCACTGTCCCCACTGTCCTCACACTCATCACTGTCCCCACTGTCCTCACACTCATCACTGTCCCCACAGTCCCCACTGTCCTCACACTCATCACTGTCCTCACACTCCTCACTGTCCCCACAGTCCCCACTGTCCTCACACTCCTTACTGTCCTCACACTCCTTACTGTCCTCACACTCCTCACTGTCCTCACACTCCTTACTGTCCTCACACTCCTCACTGTCCTCACACTCCTTACTGTCCTCACACTCCTTACTGTCCTCACCCTCCTTACCGTCCTCACACTCCTTACTGTCCTCACACTCCTCACTGTCCTCACACTCCTCACTGTCCTCACACTCCTCACTGTCCTCACACTCCTCACTGTCCTCACACTCCTTACTGTCCTCACACTCCCCACTGTCCTCACACTCCTTACTGTCCTCACACTCCTCACTGTCCTCACACTCCTCACTGTCCTCACTCTCCTTACTGTCCTCACACTCCTCACTGTCCTCACACTCCTTACTGTCCTCACTCTCCTTACTGTCCTCACACTCCTCACACTCCTCACTGTCCTCACACTCCTTACTGTCCTCACACTCCTCACTGTCCTCACACTCCTTACTGTCCCCACACTCCTCACTGTCCTCACACTCCTCACTGTCCTCACACTCCTTACTGTCCTCACACTCCTCACTGTCCTCACACTCCTTACTGTCCTCACACTCCTTACCGTCCTCACACTCATCACTGTCCTCACACTCCTTACTGTCCTCACACTCCCCACTGTCCTCACACTCCTCACTGTCCTCACACTCCTTACTGTCCTCACACTCCTTACTGTCCTCACACTCCTTACCGTCCTCACACTCCTCACTGTCCTCACACTCCTCACTGTCCTCACACTCCTCACTGTCCTCACACTCCTCACTGTACTCACACTCCTCACTGTCCTCACACTCCTTACTGTCCTCACACTCCTTACTGTCCTCACACTCCCCACTGTCCTCACACTCCTCACTGTCCTCACACTCCTCACTGTCCTCACACTCCTTACTGTCCTCACACTCCCCACTGTCCTCACACTCCTCACTGTCCTCACACTCCTCACTGTCCTCACACTCCTTACTGTCCTCACACTCCCCACTGTCCTCACACTCATCACTGTCCTCACACTCATCACTGTCCCCACAGTCCCCACTGTCCTCACACTCCTTACTGTCCTCACACTCCTCACTGTCCTCACACTCCTTACTGTACTCACACTCCTTACTGTCCTCACACTCCTCACTGTCCTCACACTCCTTGCTGTCCTCACACTCCTCACTGTCCTCACACTCCTCACTGTCCTCACACTCCTCACTGTCCTCACACTCCTTACTGTCCTCACACTCCTCACTGTCCTCACACTCCTTGCTGTCCTCACACTCCTCACTGTCCTCACACTCCTCACTGTCCTCACACTCCTCACTGTCCTCACACTCCTCACTGTCCTCACACTCCTTACCGTCCTCACACTCCTTACTGTCCTCACACTCCTTACTGTCCTCACACTCCTTACCGTCCTCACACTCCTCACTGTCCTCACACTCCTCACTGTCCTCACACTCCTTACTGTCCTCACACTCCTTACTGTCCTCACACTCCTCACTGTCCTCACACTCCTTACTGTCCTCACACTCCTCACTGTCCTCACACTCCTTACCGTCCTCACACTCCTCACTGTCCTCACACTCATCACTGTCCTCACACTCATCACTGTCCCCACAGTCCCCACTGTCCTCACACTCCTTACTGTCCTCACACTCCTTACCGTCCTCACACTCCTCACTGTCCTCACACTCCTTACTGTCCTCACACTCCTCACTGTCCTCACACTCCTCACTGTCCTCACACTCCTCACTGTCCTCACACTCCTTACTGTCCTCACACTCCTTACCGTCCTCACACTCCTTACCGTCCTCACACTCCTCACTGTCCTCACACTCCTTACTGTCCTCACACTCCTTACCGTCCTCACACTCCTCACTGTCCTCACACTCCTCACTGTCCTCACACTCCTCACTGTCCTCACACTCCTTACCGTCCTCACACTCCTTACCGTCCTCACACTCCTTACTGTCCTCACACTCCTTACTGTCCTCACACTCCTTACCGTCCTCACACTCCTTACTGTCCTCACACTCCTCACTGTCCTCACACTCCTTACTGTCCTCACAATCCTCGCTGTCCTCACACTCCTCACTGTCCTCACACTCCTTACTGTCCTCACACTCCTTACTGTCCTCACACTCCTTACTGTCCTCACACTCCTCACTGTCCTCACACTCCTTACTGTCCTCACACTCCTCACTGTCCTCACACTCCTTACTGTCCTCACCATCCTCGCTGTTCTCACACTCCTTACTGTCCTCACACTCCTTACTGTCCTCACACTCCTCACTGTCCTCACACTCCTCACTGTCCTCACACTCCTCACTGTCCTCACACTCCTTACCGTCCTCACACTCCTCACTGTCCTCACACTCCTCACTGTCCTCACACTCCTTACTGTCCTCACACTCCTCACTGTCCTCACACTCCTCACTGTCCTCACACTCCTTACTGTCCTCACACTCCTCACTGTCCTCACACTCCTCAATGTCCTCACCATCCTCGCTGTTCTCACACTCCTTACTGTCCTCACACTCCTTACTGTCCTCACACTCCTCACTGTCCTCACACTCCTCACTGTCCTCACACTCCTCACTGTCCTCACACTCCTTACCGTCCTCACACTCCTTACTGTCCTCACACTCCTTACTGTCCTCACACTCCTCACTGTCCTCACACTCCTCACTGTCCTCACTCTCCTTACTGTCCTCACACTCCTCACCGTCCTCACACTCCTCACTGTCCTCACACTCCTTACTGTCCTCACACTCCTTACTGTCCTCACACTCCTCACTGTCCTCACACTCCTTACTGTCCTCACACTCCTCACTGTCCTCACCATCCTCACTGTCCTCACACTCCTTACTGTCCTCACACTCCTTACCGTCCTCACACTCCTTACTGTCCTCACACTCCTCACTGTCCTCACACTCCTCACTGTCCTCACACTCCTTACTGTCCTCACACTCCTTACTGTCCTCACACTCCTCACTGTCCTCACACTCCTTACTGTCCTCACACTCCTCACCGTCCTCACACTCCTCACTGTCCTCACACTCCTCACTGTCCTCACACTCCTCACTGTCCTCACACTCCTTACCGTCCTCACACTCCTCACTGTCCTCACACTCCGCACTGTCCTCACACTCCTTACTGTCCTCACACTCCTCACTGTCCTCACACTCATCACTGTCCTCACACTCCTTACCGTCCTCACACTCCTCACTGTCCTCACACTCATCACTGTCCTCACACTCCTCACTGTCCTCACACTCCTCACTGTCCTCACACTCCTTACCGTCCTCACACTCCTCACTGTCCTCACACTCCTTACCGTCCTCACACTCCTTACTGTCCTCACACTCCTCACTGTCCTCACACTCATCACTGTCCTCACACTCCTCACTGTCCTCACACTCCTTACTGTCCTCACACTCCTCACTGTCCTCACACTCCTTACTGTCCTCACACTCCTCGCTGTCCTCACACTCCTTACTGTCCTCACACTCCTCACTGTCCTCACACTCATCACTGTCCTCACACTCCTCACTGTCCTCACACTCCTTACTGTCCTCACACTCCTTACCGTCCTCACACTCCTTACTGTCCTCACACTCCTCACTGTCCTCACACTCCTTACTGTCCTCACACTCCTCACTGTCCTCACACTCCTTACCGTCCTCACACTCCTCACTGTCCTCACACTCATCACTGTCCTCACACTCATCACTGTCCCCACAGTCCCCACTGTCCTCACACTCCTTACTGTCCTCACACTCCTTACCGTCCTCACACTCCTCACTGTCCTCACACTCCTTACTGTCCTCACACTCATCACTGTCCTCACACTCCTCACTGTCCTCACACTCCTTACTGTCCTCACACTCCTTACTGTCCTCACACTCCTTACTGTCCTCACACTCCTCACCGTCCTCACACTCCTTACTGTCCTCACACTCCTCACTGTCCTCACACTCCTTACTGTCCTCACACTCATCACTGTCCTCACACTCCCCACTGTCCTCACACTCCTCACTGTCCTCACACTCCTTACTGTCCTCACCATCCTCACTGTCCTCACACTCCTTACTGTCCTCACACTCCTTACCGTCCTCACACTCCTTACTGTCCTCACACTCCTCACTGTCCTCACACTCCTTACTGTCCTCACACTCCTCACTGTCCTCACACTCCTTACCGTCCTCACACTCCTCACTGTCCTCACACTCCGCACTGTCCTCACACTCCTTACTGTCCTCACACTCCTCACTGTCCTCACACTCATCACTGTCCTCACACTCCTTACCGTCCTCACACTCCTCACTGTCCTCACACTCATCACTGTCCTCACACTCCTCACTGTCCTCACACTCCTCACTGTCCTCACACTCCTTACCGTCCTCACACTCCTCACTGTCCTCACACTCCTTACCGTCCTCACACTCCTTACTGTCCTCACACTCCTCACTGTCCTCACACTCATCACTGTCCTCACACTCCTCACTGTCCTCACACTCCTTACTGTCCTCACACTCCTCACTGTCCTCACACTCCTTACTGTCCTCACACTCCTCGCTGTCCTCACACTCCTTACTGTCCTCACACTCCTCACTGTCCTCACACTCATCACTGTCCTCACACTCCTCACTGTCCTCACTCTCCTTACTGTCCTCACACTCCTTACTGTCCTCACACTCCTCACCGTCCTCACACTCCTTACTGTCCTCACACTCCTTACCGTCCTCACACTCCTCACTGTCCTCACACTCATCACTGTCCTCACACTCCTCACTGTCCTCACACTCCTCACTGTCCTCACACTCCTTACTGTCCTCACACTCCTCACTGTCCTCACTCTCCTTACTGTCCTCACACTCCTTACCGTCCTCACACTCCTTACTGTCCTCACACTCCTCACTGTCCTCACACTCCTCACTGTCCTCACACTCCTTACTGTCCTCACACTCCTCACCGTCCTCACACTCCTCACTGTCCTCACACTCATCACTGTCCTCACACTCATCACTGTCCTCACACTCCTCACTGTCCCCACAGTCCCCACTGTCCTCACACTCATCACTGTCCTCACAGTCCCCACCGTCCTCACACTCCTCACTGTCCTCACACTCCTTACTGTCCTCACACTCCTCACTGTCCTCACACTCCTTACCTTCCTCACACTCCTCACTGTCCTCACACTCCTTACTGTACTCACACTCATCACTGTCCTCACACTCCTCACTGTCCCCACACTCCTCACTGTCCTCACACTCCTTACTGTCCTCACACTCCTTACCGTCCTCACACTCCTTACCGTCCTCACACTCCTTACCGTCCTCACACTCCTTACTGTCCTCACACTCCTTACTGTCCTCACACTCCTTACTGTCCTCACACTCCTCACTGTCCTCACACTCCTTACTGTCCTCACACTCCTCACTGTCCTCACACTCCTTACTGTCCTCACACTCCTTACTGTCCTCACACTCCTCACTGTCCTCACACTCCTCACTGTCCTCACACTCCTCACTGTCCTCACACTCCTTACTGTCCTCACACTCCTTACTGTCCTCACACTCATCACTGTCCTCACACTCATCACTGTCCTCACACTCCTCACTGTCCCCACAGTCCCCACTGTCCTCACACTCATCACTGTCCCCACAGTCCCCACTGTCCTCACACTCCTTACCGTCCTCACACTCCTCACTGTCCCCACACTCATCACTGTCCTCACACTCATCACTGTCCCCACTGTCCTCACACTCCTCACTGTCCTCACACTCATCACTGTCCTCACACTCATCACTGTCCCCACTGTCCTCACACTCATCACTGTCCTCACACTCATCACTGTCCCCACAGTCCCCACTGTCCTCACACTCATCACTGTCCTCACACTCATCACTGTCCCCACTGTCCTCACACTCATCACTGTCCCCACTGTCCTCACACTCATCACTGTCCTCACACTCATCACTGTCCTCACACTCATCACTGTCCCCACAGTCCCCACTGTCCTCACACTCATCACTGTCCCCACAGTCCCCACTGTCCTCACACTCATCACTGTCCCCACAGTCCCCACTGTCCTCACACTCCTTACTGTCCTCACACTCCTTACCGTCCTCACACTCCTCACTGTCCTCACACTCCTCACTGTCCTCACACTCCTCACTGTCCTCACACTCCTCACTGTCCTCACACTCCTTACTGTCCTCACACTCCTTACTGTCCTCACACTCCTTACCGTCCTCACACTCCTTACTGTCCTCACACTCCTTACTGTCCTCAAACTCCTCACCGTCCTCACACTCCTCACTGTCCTCACACTCCTTACCGTCCTCACACTCATCACTGTCCTCACACTCCTTACTGTCCTCACACTCCTTACCGTCCTCACACTCCTTACTGTCCTCACACTCCTCACCGTCCTCACACTCCTCACTGTCCTCACACTCCTCACTGTCCTCACACTCCTTACCGTCCTCACACTCATCACTGTCCTCACACTCCTTACTGTCCTCACACTCCTTACCGTCCTCACACTCCTTACTGTCCTCACACTCCTCACTGTCCTCACACTCCTCACTGTCCTCACACTCCTTACTGTCCTCACACTCCTCACACTCCTCACTGTCCTCACACTCCTCACCGTCCTCACACTCCTCACTGTCCTCACACTCCTCACTGTCCTCACACTCCTCACTGTCCTCACACTCCTTACTGTCCTCACACTCCTCACTGTCCTCACACTCCTCACTGTCCTCACACTCCTGACTGTCCTCACACTCATCACTGTCCTCACACTCATCACTGTCCTCACACTCCTCACTGTCCTCACACTCCTCACTGTCCTCACACTCCTTACTGTCCTCACACTCCTCACTGTCCTCACACTCCTTACTGTCCTCACACTCCTCACTGTCCTCACACTCCTTACTGTCCTCACACTCCTCACTGTCCTCACACTCCTCACCGTCCTCACACTCCTTACTGTCCTCACACTCCTCACTGTCCTCACACTCCTTACTGTCCTCACACTCCTCACTGTCCTCACACTCCTCACTGTCCTCACACTCCTTACTGTCCTCACACTCCTCACTGTCCTCACACTCCTTACTGTCCTCACACTCCTCACTGTCCTCACACTCCTTACTGTCCTCACACTCCTTACTGTCCTCACCATCCTCACTGTCCTCACACTCCTTACTGTCCTCACACTCCTTACTGTCCTCACACTCCTCACTGTCCTCACACTCCTCACTGTCCTCACACTCCTTACTGTCCTCACACTCCTTACTGTCCTCACCATCCTCACTGTCCTCACACTCCTCACTGTCCTCACACTCCTCACTGTCCTCACACTCCTTACTGTCCTCACACTCCTTACTGTCCTCACACTCCTTACTGTCCTCACCATCCTCACTGTCCTCACACTCCTCACTGTCCTCACACTCCTCACTGTCCTCACACTCCTCACTGTCCTCACACTCCTTACTGTCCTCACACTCCTTACTGTCCTCACACTCCTCACTGTCCTCACCATCCTCACTGTCCTCACACTCCTTACTATCCTCACCATCCTCACTGTCCTCACACTCCTCACTGTCCTCACACTCCTCACTGTCCTCACACTCCTTACTGTCCTCACACTCCTTACTGTCCTCACCATCCTCACTGTCCTCACACTCCTCACTGTCCTCACACTCCTCACTGTCCTCACACTCCTTACTGTCCTCACACTCCTCACTGTCCTCACACTCCTTACTGTCCTCACACTCCTTACTGTCCTCACACTCCTCACTGTCCTCACACTCCTTACTGTCCTCACACTCCTCACTGTCCTCACACTCCTTACTGTCCTCACCATCCTCACTGTCCTCACACTCCTCACTGTCCTCACACTCCTCACTGTCCTCACACTCCTTACTGTCCTCACACTCCTTACTGTCCTCACCATCCTCACTGTCCTCACACTCCTCACTGTCCTCACACTCCTTACTGTCCTCACACTCCTCACCGTCCTCACACTCCTTACCGTCCTCACACTCCTTACCGTCCTCACACTCCTTACTGTCCTCACACTCCTTACTGTCCTCACACTCCTCACTGTCCTCACACTCATCACTGTCCCCACACTCCTTACTGTCCTCACACTCCTCACTGTCCTCACACTCCTTACTGTCCTCACACTCCTTACCGTCCTCACACTCCTTACCGTCCTCACACTCCTTACTGTCCTCACACTCCTTACCGTCCTCACACTCCTCACTGTCCTCACACTCCTCACTGTCCTCACACTCCTTACCGTCCTCACACTCCTTACCGTCCTCACACTCCTTACTGTCCTGACACTCCTTACCATCCTCACACTCCTCACTGTCCTCACACTCCTCACTGTCCTCACACTCCTTACTGTCCTCACACTCCTTACCGTCCTCACACTCCTTACTGTCCTCACACTCCTCACTGTCCTCACACTCCTTACTGTCCTCACACTCATCACTGTCCTCACACTCCTCACTGTCCTCACACTCCTTACCGTCCTCACACTCCTCACCGTCCTCACACTCCTTACTGTCCTCACACTCCTCACTGTCCTCACACTCCTCACTGTCCTCACACTCCTTACTGTCCTCACACTCCTCACTGTCCTCACACTCCTTACTGTCCTCACACTCCTCACTGTCCTCACACTCCTTACTGTCCTCACACTCCTTACTGTCCTCACACTCCTCACTGTCCTCACACTCCTTACTGTCCTCACACTCCTCACCGTCCTCACACTCCTCACTGTCCTCACACTCCTTACTGTCCTCACACTCCTTACTGTCCTCACACTCCTTACTGTCCTCACCATCCTCACTGTCCTCACACTCCTCACTGTCCTCACACTCCTCACTGTCCTCACACTCCTTACTGTCCTCACACTCCTTACTGTCCTCACACTCCTTACCGTCCTCACACTCCTCACTGTCCTCACACTCCTCACCGTCCTCACACTCCTCACTGTCCTCACACTCCTTACTGTCCTCACACTCCTTACTGTCCTCACACTCCTTACTGTCCTCACACTCCTTACTGTCCTCACACTCCTCACTGTCCTCACACTCCTTACCGTCCTCACACTCCTCACTGTCCTCACACTCCTTACTGTCCTCACACTCCTCACTGTCCTCACACTCCTTACTGTCCTCACACTCCTCACTGTCCTCACACTCCTTACTGTCCTCACACTCCTCACTGTCCTCACACTCCTCACTGTCCTCACACTCCTTACTGTCCTCACACTCCTCACCGTCCTCACACTCCTTACTGTCCTCACACTCCTTACTGTCCTCACACTCCTTACTGTCCTCACACTCCTTACCGTCCTCACACTCCTCACTGTCCTCACACTCCTTACTGTCCTCACACTCCTCACTGTCCTCACACTCCTCACTGTCCTCACACTCCTTACTGTCCTCACACTCCTCACTGTCCTCACACTCCTCACTGTCCTCACACTCCTCACTGTCCTCACACTCCTCACCGTCCTCACAATCCTCACTGTCCTCACACTCCTTACTGTCCTCACACTCCTCACTGTCCTCACACTCCTTACTGTCCTCACACTCCTTACTGTCCTCACACTCCTTACTGTCCTCACACTCCTTACTGTCCTCACACTCCTCACTGTCCTCACACTCCTTACTGTCCTCACACTCCTTACTGTCCTCACACTCCTTACTGTCCTCACACTCCTTACTGTCCTCACACTCCTCACTGTCCTCACACTCCTTACTGTCCTCACACTCCTTGCTGTCCTCACACTCCTTACTGTCCTCACACTCCTCACTGTCCTCACACTCCTCACTGTCCTCACACTCCTTACTGTCCTCACACTCCTCACTGTCCTCACACTCCTTACTGTCCTCACACTCCTTACTGTCCTCACACTCCTCACTGTCCTCACACTCCTTACTGTCCTCACACTCCTTACCGTCCTCACACTCCTCACTGTCCTCACCATCCTCACTGTCCTCACACTCCTCACTGTCCTCACACTCCTCACTGTCCTCACACTCCTCACTGTCCTCACACTCCTTACTGTCCTCACACTCCTCACTGTCCTCACACTCCTTACCGTCCTCACACTCCTCACTGTCCTCACACTCCTTACTGTCCTCACACTCCTCACTGTCCTCACACTCCTCACTGTCCTCACACTCCCCACTGTCCTCACACTCCTTACTGATCTCACACTCCTCACTGTCCTCACACTCCTCACTGTCCTCACACTCCTCACTGTCCTCACACTCCTTACTGTCCTCACACTCCTCACTGTCCTCACACTCCTCACTGTCCTCACACTCCTCACTGTCCTCACACTCCTCACTGTCCTCACACTCTTTACTGTCCTCACACTCCTTACTGTCCTCACACTCCTCACTGTCCTCACACTCCTCACTGTCCTCACACTCCTTACTGTCCTCACACTCCTTACCGTCCTCACACTCCTCACTATCCTCACACTCATCACTGTCCCCACACTCCTCACTGTCCTCACACTCCCCACTGTCCTCACACTCCTTACCGTCCTCACACTCATCACTGTCCTCACACTCATCACTGTCCCCACAGTCCCCACTGTCCTCACACTCATCACTGTCCTCACACTCCTTACCGTCCTCTCACTCCTTACTGTCCTCACACTCCTCACTGTCCTCACACTCCTTACTGTCCTCACACTCCTCACTGTCCTCACACTCCTCACTGTCCTCACACTCCTTACCGTCCTCACACTCCTTACTGTCCTCACACTCCTCACTGTCCTCACACTCCTCACTGTCCTCACACTCCTTACTGTCCTCACACTCCTTACCGTCCTCACACTCCTTACTGTCCTCACTCTCCTTACTGTCCTCACACTCCTCACACTCCTCACTGTCCTCACACTCCTCACTGTCCTCACACTCCTTACTGTCCTCACACTCCTTACTGTCCTCACACTCCTTACTGTCCTCACCATCCTCACTGTCCTCACACTCCTCACTGTCCTCACACTCCTCACTGTCCTCACACTCCTTACTGTCCTCACACTCCTTACTGTCCTCACACTCCTTACCGTCCTCACACTCCTCACTGTCCTCACACTCCTCACCGTCCTCACACTCCTCACTGTCCTCACACTCCTTACTGTCCTCACACTCCTTACTGTCCTCACACTCCTTACTGTCCTCACACTCCTTACTGTCCTCACACTCCTTACCGTCCTCACACTCCTCACTGTCCTCACACTCCTTACTGTCCTCACACTCCTCACTGTCCTCACACTCCTTACTGTCCTCACACTCCTCACTGTCCTCACACTCCTTACTGTCCTCACACTCCTCACTGTCCTCACACTCCTCACTGTCCTCACACTCCTTACTGTCCTCACACTCCTCACTGTCCTCACACTCCTTACTGTCCTCACACTCCTTACTGTCCTCACACTCCTTACTGTCCTCACACTCCTTACCGTCCTCACACTCCTTACTGTCCTCACACTCCTTACTGTCCTCACACTCCTCACTGTCCTCACACTCCTCACTGTCCTCACACTCCTTACTGTCCTCACACTCCTCACTGTCCTCACACTCCTCACTGTCCTCACACTCCTCACTGTCCTCACACTCCTCACCGTCCTCACAATCCTCACTGTCCTCACACTCCTTACTGTCCTCACACTCCTCACTGTCCTCACACTCCTCACTGTCCTCACACTCCTTACTGTCCTCACTCTCCTCACTGTCCTCACACTCCTTACTGTCCTCACACTCCTTACTGTCCTCACACTCCTTACTGTCCTCACACTCCTCACTGTCCTCACACTCCTTACTGTCCTCACACTCCTTACTGTCCTCACACTCCTTACTGTCCTCACACTCCTCACTGTCCTCACACTCCTTACTGTCCTCACACTCCTTACTGTCCTCACACTCCTTACTGTCCTCACACTCCTTACTGTCCTCACTCTCCTCACTGTCCTCACACTCCTTACTGTCCTCACACTCCTTACTGTCCTCACACTCCTCACTGTCCTCACACTCCTTACTGTCCTCACACTCCTTACTGTCCTCACACTCCTTACTGTCCTCACACTCCTCACTGTCCTCACACTCCTCACTGTCCTCACACTCCTTACTGTCCTCACTCTCCTCACTGTCCTCACACTCCTCACTGTCCTCACACTCCTCACTGTCCTCACACTCCTTACCGTCCTCACACTCCTTACCGTCCTCACACTCCTTACCGTCCTCACACTCCTCACTGTCCTCACACTCCTTACTGTCCTCACACTCCTTACTGTCCTCACACTCCCCACTGTCCTCACACTCCTCACTGTCCTCACACTCCTTACTGTCCTCACACTCCCCACTGTCCTCACACTCCTCACTGTCCTCACACTCCTCACCGTCCTCACACTCCTTACTGTCCTCACACTCCTTACTGTCCTCACACTCCTTACTGTCCTCACACTCCTTACTGTCCTCACACTCCTTGCTGTCCTCACACTCCTCGCTGTCCTCACACTCCTTACTGTCCTCACACTCCTCACTGTCCTCACACTCCTCACTGTCCTCACACTCCTTACTGTCCTCACACTCCTCACTGTCCTCACACTCCTCACTGTCCTCACACTCCTCACTGTCCTCACACTCCTCACTGTCCTCACACTCCTTACTGTCCTCACACTCCTTACTGTCCTCACACTCCTTACTGTCCTCACTCTCCTTACTGTCCTCACACTCCTCGCTGTCCTCACACTCCTTACTGTCCTCACACTCCTCACTGTCCTCACTCTCCTTACTGTCCTCACACTCCTTACTGTCCTCACACTCCTCGCTGTCCTCACACTCCTTACTGTCCTCACACTCCTCACTGTCCTCACACTCCTCACTGTCCTCACACTCCTTACTGTCCTCACACTCCTCACTGTCCTCACACTCCTTACTGTCCTCACACTCCTTACTGTCCTCACACTCCTTACTGTCCTCACTCTCCTTACTGTCCTCACACTCCTTACTGTCCTCACACTCCTCGCTGTCCTCACACTCCTCACTGTCCTCACACTCCTCACTGTCCTCACACTCCTCACTGTCCTCACACTCCCCACTGTCCTCACACTCCCCACTGTCCTCACACTCCTCACTGTCCTCACACTCCTCACTGTCCTCACACTCCTCACTGTCCTCACACTCCTTACTGTCCTCACACTCCTCACTGTCCTCACACTCCTCACTGTCCTCACACTCCTTACTGTCCTCACACTCCTCACCGTCCTCACACTCCTTACTGTCCTCACACTCCTCACTGTCCTCACACTCCTCACTGTCCTCACACTCCTTACTGTCCTCACACTCCTCACTGTCCTCACACTCCTCACTGTCCTCACACTCCTTACTGTCCTCACACTCCTTACCGTCCTCACACTCCTCACTGTCCTCACACTCCTTACTGTCCTCACACTCCTTACTGTCCTCACACTCCTCACTGTCCTCACACTCCTCACTGTCCTCACACTCCTTACTGTCCTCACACTCCTTACTGTCCTCACACTCCTCACTGTCCTCACACTCCTTACTGTCCTCACACTCCTTACCGTCCTCACACTCCTCACTGTCCTCACCATCCTCACTGTCCTCACACTCCTCACTGTCCTCACACTCCTCACTGTCCTCACACTCCTCACTGTCCTCACACTCCTTACTGTCCTCACACTCCTCACTGTCCTCACACTCCTTACCGTCCTCACACTCCTCACTGTCCTCACACTCCTTACTGTCCTCACACTCCTCACTGTCCTCACACTCCTCACTGTCCTCACACTCCCCACTGTCCTCACACTCCTTACTGATCTCACACTCCTCACTGTCCTCACACTCCTCACTGTCCTCACACTCCTCACTGTCGTCACACTCCTTACTGTCCTCACACTCCTCACTGTCCTCACACTCCTCACTGTCCTCACACTCCTCACTGTCCTCACACTCCTTACTGTCCTCACACTCCTCACTGTCCTCACACTCCTCACTGTCCTCACACTCTTTACTGTCCTCACACTCCTTACTGTCCTCACACTCCTCACTGTCCTCACACTCCTCACTGTCCTCACACTCCTTACTGTCCTCACACTCCTTACTGTCCTCACACTCCTTACCGTCCTCACACTCCTCACTATCCTCACACTCATCACTGTCCCCACACTCCTCACTGTCCTCACACTCCCCACTGTCCTCACACTCCTTACCGTCCTCACACTCATCACTGTCCTCACACTCATCACTGTCCCCACAGTCCCCACTGTCCTCACACTCATCACTGTCCTCACACTCCTTACCGTCCTCACACTCCTTACTGTCCTCACACTCCTCACTGTCCTCACACTCCTTACTGTCCTCACACTCCTCACTGTCCTCACACTCCTCACTGTCCTCACACTCCTTACCGTCCTCACACTCCTTACTGTCCTCACACTCCTCACTGTCCTCACACTCCTCACTGTCCTCACACTCCTTACTGTCCTCACACTCCTTACCGTCCTCACACTCCTTACTGTCCTCACTCTCCTTACTGTCCTCACACTCCTCACACTCCTCACTGTCCTCACACTCCTTACTGTCCTCACACTCCTCACTGTCCTCACACTCCTTACTGTCCCCACACTCCTCACTGTCCTCACACTCCTCACTGTCCTCACACTCCTCACTGTCCTCACTCTCCTTCCCGTCCTCACACTCCTCTCTGTCCTCACACTCCTTACCGTCCTCACACTCCTCACTGTCCTCACACTCCTCACTGTCCTCACACTCCTTACTGTCCTCACACTCCTTACCGTCCTCACACTCCTCACTGTCCTCACACTCCTTACTGTCCTCACACTCCTTACTGTCCTCACACTCCTCACTGTCCTCACACTCCTCACTGTCCTCACACTCCTTACTGTCCTCACACTCCTTACTGTCCTCACACTCCTCACTGTCCTCACACTCCTTACTGTCCTCACACTCCTTACCGTCCTCACACTCCTCACTGTCCTCACCATCCTCACTGTCCTCACACTCCTCACTGTCCTCACACTCCTCACTGTCCTCACACTCCTCACTGTCCTCACACTCCTTACTGTCCTCACACTCCTCACTGTCCTCACACTCCTTACCGTCCTCACACTCCTCACTGTCCTCACACTCCTTACTGTCCTCACACTCCTCACTGTCCTCACACTCCTCACTGTCCTCACACTCCCCACTGTCCTCACACTCCTTACTGATCTCACACTCCTCACTGTCCTCACACTCCTCACTGTCCTCACACTCCTCACTGTCGTCACACTCCTTACTGTCCTCACACTCCTCACTGTCCTCACACTCCTCACTGTCCTCACACTCCTCACTGTCCTCACACTCCTTACTGTCCTCACACTCCTCACTGTCCTCACACTCCTCACTGTCCTCACACTCTTTACTGTCCTCACACTCCTTACTGTCCTCACACTCCTCACTGTCCTCACACTCCTCACTGTCCTCACACTCCTTACTGTCCTCACACTCCTTACTGTCCTCACACTCCTTACCGTCCTCACACTCCTCACTATCCTCACACTCATCACTGTCCCCACACTCCTCACTGTCCTCACACTCCCCACTGTCCTCACACTCCTTACCGTCCTCACACTCATCACTGTCCTCACACTCATCACTGTCCCCACAGTCCCCACTGTCCTCACACTCATCACTGTCCTCACACTCCTTACCGTCCTCACACTCCTTACTGTCCTCACACTCCTCACTGTCCTCACACTCCTTACTGTCCTCACACTCCTCACTGTCCTCACACTCCTCACTGTCCTCACACTCCTTACCGTCCTCACACTCCTTACTGTCCTCACACTCCTCACTGTCCTCACACTCCTCACTGTCCTCACACTCCTTACTGTCCTCACACTCCTTACCGTCCTCACACTCCTTACTGTCCTCACTCTCCTTACTGTCCTCACACTCCTCACACTCCTCACTGTCCTCACACTCCTTACTGTCCTCACACTCCTCACTGTCCTCACACTCCTTACTGTCCCCACACTCCTCACTGTCCTCACACTCCTCACTGTCCTCACACTCCTCACTGTCCTCACTCTCCTTCCCGTCCTCACACTCCTCTCTGTCCTCACACTCCTTACCGTCCTCACACTCCTTACTGTCCTCACACTCCTCACTGTCCTCACACTCCTTACTGTCCTCACACTCCTCACTGTCCTCACACTCCTCACTGTCCTCACACTCCTTACCGTCCTCACACTCCTCACTGTCCTCACACTCCTCACTGTCCTCACACTCCTTACTGTCCTCACACTCCTCACTGTCCTCACACTCCTTACTGTCCCCACACTCCTCACTGTCCTCACACTCCTCACTGTCCTCACACTCCTCACTGTCCTCACTCTCCTTCCCGTCCTCACACTCCTCTCTGTCCTCACACTCCTCTCTGTCCTCACACTCCTTACCGTCCTCACACTCCTTACTGTCCTCACACTCCTCACTGTCCTCACACTCCTTACTGTCCTCACACTCCTCACTGTCCTCACACTCCTTACTGTCCTCACACTCCTTACCGTCCTCACACTCCTTACCGTCCTCACACTCCTCACTGTCCTCACACTCCTTACTGTCCTCACACTCCTTACTGTCCTCACACTCCTTACTGTCCTCACACTCATTACTGTCCTCACACTCCTCACTGTCCTCACACTCCTTACTGTCCTCACACTCCTTACTGTCCTCACACTCCTCACTGTCCTCACACTCCTCACTGTCCTCACACTCCTCACTGTCCTCACACTCCTTACTGTCCTCACACTGCTCACTGTCCTCACACTCCTCACTGTCCTCACACTCCTTACTGTCCTCACACTGCTCACTGTCCTCACACTCCTCACTGTCCTCACACTCCTCACTGTCCTCACACTCATTACTGTCCTCACACTCCTTACCGTCCTCACACTCCTTACTGTCCTCACACTCCTCACTGTCCTCACACTCCTTACTGTCCTCACACTCCTTACTGTCCTCACACTCCTCACTGTCCTCACACTCCTCACTGTCCTCACACTCCTTACTGTCCTCACACTCCTTACTGTCCTCACACTCCTCACTGTCCTCACACTCATCACTGTCCTCACACTCCTTACTGTCCTCACACTCCTTACTGTCCTCACACTCCTTACTGTCCTCACACTCCTCACTGTCCTCACACTCATCACTGTCCTCACACTCCTTACTGTCCTCACACTCCTTACTGTCCTCACACTCCTGACCGTCCTCACTCTCCTTACTGTCCTCACACTCCTCACTGTCCTCACACTCCTCACTGTCCTCACACTCCTCACTGTCCTCACTCTCCTTCCCGTCCTCACACTCCTTACTGTCCTCACACTCCTCACTGTCCTCACACTCCTCACTGTCCTCACACTCCTCACTGTCCTCACACTCCTTACCGTCCTCACACTCATCACTGTCCTCACACTCCTCACTGTCCTCACACTCCTTACTGTCCTTACACTCCTCACTGTCCTCACACTCCTTACTGTCCTCACACTCATCACTGTCCTCACACTCCTCACTGTCCTCACACTCCTTACTGTCCTCACACTCCTTACTGTCCTCACACTCCTTACTGTCCTCACACTCCTTACTGTCCTCACACTCATCACTGTCCTCACACTCCTCACTGTCCTCACACTCCTCACTGTCCTCACACTCCTTACTGTCCTCACACTCCTCACTGTCCTCACACTCCTCACTGTCCTCACACTCCTCACTGTCCTCACACTCCTTACCGTCCTCACACTCCTCACTGTCCTCACACTCCTCACTGTCCTCACACTCCTCACTGTCCTCACACTCCTTACCGTCCTCACACTCCTCACTGTCCTCACACTCCTCACTGTCCTCACACTCCTCACTGTCCTCACACTCCTCACTGTCCTCACACTCCTTACTGTCCTCACACTCCTTACCGTCCTCACACTCCTTACCGTCCTCACACTCCTCACTGTCCTCACACTCCTCACTGTCCTCACACTCCTCACTGTCCTCACACTCCTTACTGTCCTCACACTCCTTACTGTCCTCACACTCCTCACTGTCCTCACACTCCCCACTGTCCTCACACTCCTCACTGTCCTCACACTCCTTACTGTCCTCACACTCCTTACCGTCCTCACACTCCTTACTGTCCTAACACTCCTTACTGTCCTCACACTCCTCACTGTCCTCACACTCCTCACTGTCCTCACACTCCTCACTGTCCTCACACTCCTTACTGTCCTCACACTCCTTACTGTCCTCACACTCCTTACCGTCCTCACACTCCTTACTGTCCTAACACTCCTTACTGTCCTCACACTCCTTACTGTCCTCACACTCCTTACTGTCCTCACACTCCTTACTGTCCTCACACTCCTCACTGTCCTCACACTCCCCACTGTCCTCACACTCCTCACTGTCCTCACACTCCTTACTGTCCTCACACTCCTTACCGTCCTCACACTCCTTACTGTCCTAACACTCCTTACTGTCCTCACACTCCCCACTGTCCTCACACTCCTCACTGTCCTCACACTCCTTACTGTCCTCACACTCCTTACCGTCCTCACACTCCTTACTGTCCTAACACTCCTTACTGTCCTCACACTCCTCACTGTCCTCACACTCCTTACTGTCCTCACACTCCTCACTGTCCTCACACTCCTTACTGTCCTCACACTCCTTACTGTCCTCACACTCCTCACTGTCCTCACACTCCCCACTGTCCTCACACTCCTCACTGTCCTCACACTCCCCACTGTCCTCACACTCCTTACTGTCCTCACACTCCTTACCGTCCTCACACTCCTTACTGTCCTAACACTCCTTACTGTCCTAACACTCCCCACTGTCCTCACACACCTCACTGTCCTCACACTCCTCACTGTCCTCACACTCCCCACTGTCCTCACACTCCTCACTGTCCTCACACTCCTTACTGTCCTCACACTCATCACTGTCCTCACACTCCTTACCGTCCTCACACTCCTTACTGTCCTCACACTCCTTACTGTCCTCACACTCCTCACTGTCCTCACACTCCTCACTGTCCTCACACTCCTTACTGTCCTCACACTCCTTACTGTCCTCACACTCCTCACTGTCCTCACACTCCTTACCGTCCTCACACTCCTCACTGTCCTCACACTCCTTACTGTCCTCACACTCCTTACTGTCCTCACACTCCTCACTGTCCTCACACTCCTCACTGTCCTCACACTCCTTACCGTCCTCACACTCCTCACTGTCCTCACACTCCTCACTGTCCTCACACTCCTTACTGTCCTCACACTCCTTACTGTCCTCACACTCCTCACTGTCCTCACACTCCTCACTGTCCTCACACTCCTCACTGTCCTCACACTCCTCACTGTCCTCACACTCCTTACTGTCCTCACACTCCTCACTGTCCTCACACTCCTCACCGTCCTCACACTCCTCACTGTCCTCACACTCCTTACCGTCCTCACACTCCTCACCGTCCTCACACTCCTCACTGTCCTCACACTCCTTACTGTCCTCACACTCCTCACTGTCCTCACACTCCTCACTGTCCTCACACTCCTCACTGTCCTCACACTCATCACTGTCCTCACACTCCTCACTGTCCTCACACTCCTCACTGTCCTCACACTCCTCACTGTCCTCACACTCATCACTGTCCTCACACTCCTCACCGTCCTCACACTCCTCACCGTCCTCACACTCCTCACTGTCCTCACACTCCTTACCGTCCTCACACTCCTCACTGTCCTCACACTCCTCACTGTCCTCACACTCCTCACTGTCCTCACACTCCTCACTGTCCTCACACTCATCACTGTCCTCACACTCCTCACTGTCCTCACACTCCTTACTGTCCTCACACTCCTTACTGTCCTCACACTCCTTACTGTCCTCACTCTCCTTACTGTCCTCACACTCCTTACTGTCCTCACACTCCTCACTGTCCTCACACTCCTTACTGTCCTCACACTCCTCACTGTCCTCACTCTCCTCACTGTCCTCACTCTCCTTACTGTCCTCACTCTCCTTACTGTCCTCACACTCCTTACTGTCCTCACACTCCTTACTGTCCTCACACTCCTCACTGTCCTCACTCTCCTTACTGTCCTCACACTCCTTACTGTCCTCACACTCCTTACTGTCCTCACACTCCTTACTGTCCTCACACTCCTCACTGTCCTCACTCTCCTTACTGTCCTCACTCTCCTTACTGTCCTCACACTCCTTACTGTCCTCACACTCCTTACTGTCCTCACACTCCTCACTGTCCTCACTCTCCTTACTGTCCTCACACTCCTTACTGTCCTCACACTCCTCACTGTCCTCACACTCCTCACTGTCCTCACTCTCCTTACTGTCCTCACACTCCTTACTGTCCTCACACTCCTCACTGTCCTCACACTCCTTACTGTCCTCACACTCCTCACTGTCCTCACACTCCTCACTGTCCTCACACTCCTCACTGTCCTCACACTCCTTACTGTCCTCACTCTCCTTACTGTCCTCACACTCCTTACTGTCCTCACACTCCTCACTGTCCTCACACTCCTTACTGTCCTCAACCTCCTCACTGTCCTCACTCTCCTTACTGTCCTCACTCTCCTTACTGTCCTCACACTCCTTACTGTCCTCAGACTCCTTACTGTCCTCACTCTCCTTACTGTCCTCACACTCCTTACTGTCCTCACACTCCTCACTGTCCTCACACTCCTCACTGTCCTCACACTCCTTACTGTCCTCACACTCCTTACTGTCCTCACACTCCTCACTGTCCTCACACTCCTCACTGTCCTCACACTCCTCACTGTCCTCACACTCCTCACTGTCCTCACCATCCTCGCTGTTCTCACACTCCTTACTGTCCTCACACTCCTCACTGTCCTCACACTCATCACTGTCCTCACACTCCTTACCGTCCTCACACTCCTTACTGTCCTCACACTCCTCACTGTCCTCACACTCCTCACTGTCCTCACACTCCTTACCGTCCTCACACTCCTTACTGTCCTCACACTCCTCACCGTCCTCACACTCCTCACTGTCCTCAAACTCCTCACTGTCCTCACACTCCTTACTGTCCTCACACTCCTCACTGTCCTCACACTCCTTACTGTCCTCACACTCATCACTGTCCTCACACTCCTTACTGTCCTCACACTCCTTACTGTCCTCACACTCCTTACTGTCCTCACACTCCTCACTGTCCTCACCATCCTCGCTGTTCTCACACTCCTTACTGTCCTCACACTCCTCACTGTCCTCACACTCCTCACTGTCCTCACACTCCTTACCGTCCTCACACTCCCCACTGTCCTCACACTCCTTACTGTCCTCACACTCCTTACTGTCCTCACACTCCTCACTGTCCTCACACTCCTTACTGTCCTCACACTCCTCACTGTCCTCACACTCCTCACTGTCCTCACACTCCTTACTGTCCTCACACTCCTCACTGTCCTCACACTCCTCACTGTCCTCACACTCCTCACTGTCCTCACACTCCTTACTGTCCTCACACTCCTCATTGTCCTCACACTCCTTACCGTCCTCACACTCCTCACTGTCCTCACACTCCTCACTGTCCTCACACTCCTTACTGTCCTCACACTCCTTACTGTCCTCACACTCCTCACTGTCCTCACACTCCTTACTGTCCTCACACTCCTTACTGTCCTCACACTCCTCACTGTCCTCACACTCCTTACTGTCCTCACACTCATTACCGTCCTCACACTCCTTACCGTCCTCACACTCCTTACTGTCCTCACACTCCTCACTGTCCTCACACTCCTTACTGTCCTCACACTCCTGACCGTCCTCACACTCCTCACTGTCCTCACACTCCTTACTGTCCTCACACTCCTCACTGTCCTCACACTCCTCACTGTCCTCACACTCCTCACTGTCCTCACACTCCTCACTGTCCTCATACTCCTTACTGTCCTCACACTCCTCACTGTCCTCACACTCCTTACTGTCCTCACACTCCTTACTGTCCTCACACTCCTTACCGTCCTCACACTCCTCACTGTCCTCACACTCCTCACTGTCCTCACACTCCTTACTGTCCTCACACTCCTTACTGTCCTCACACTCCTTACTGTCCTCACACTCATCACTGTCCTCACACTCCTTACTGTCCTCACACTCATCACCGTCCTCACACTCCTTACTGTCCTCACACTCCTTACTGTCCTCACACTCCTCACCGTCCTCACACTCCTCACTGTCCTCACACTCCTTACTGTCCTCACACTCCTTACTGTCCTCACACTCCTCACTGTCCTCACACTCCTCACTGTCCTCACACTCCTCACTGTCCTCACACTCCTTACCGTCCTCACACTCCTCACTGTCCTCACACTCCTCACTGTCCTCACACTCCTTACTGTCCTCACACTCCTCACCGTCCTCACACTCCTCACTGTCCTCACACTCCTCACTGTCCTCACACTCCTCACTGTCCTCACACTCCTTACTGTCCTCACACTCCTTACTGTCCTCACACTCCTCACCGTCCTCACACTCCTCACTGTCCTCACACTCCTTACTGTCCTCACACTCCTTACTGTCCTCACACTCCTCACTGTCCTCACACTCCTTACTGTCCTCACACTCCTCACTGTCCTCACACTCCTCACTGTCCTCACACTCCTTACTGTCCTCACACTCCTTACTGTCCTCACACTCCTTACTGTCCTCACACTCCTCACTGTCCTCACACTCCTTACTGTCCTCACACTCCTTACTGTCCTCACACTCCTCACTGTCCTCACACTCCTCACCGTCCTCACACTCCTCACTGTCCTCACACTCCTTACTGTCCTCACACTCCTCACTGTCCTCACACTCCTTACCGTCCTCACACTCCTTACTGTCCTCACACTCCTTACTGTCCTCACACTCCTCACTGTCCTCACACTCCTTACTGTCCTCACACTCCTCACTGTCCTCACACTCCTCACTGTCCTCACACTCCTTACTGTCCTCACACTCCTTACTGTCCTCACACTCCTCACTGTCCTCACACTCCTCACTGTCCTCACACTCCTTACTGTCCTCACACTCCTTACTGTCCTCACACTCCTCACTGTGCTCACACTCCTCACTGTCCTCACACTCCTCACTGTCCTCACACTCCTTACCGTCCTCACACTCCTCACTGTCCTCACACTCCTCACTGTCCTCACACTCCTTACTGTCCTCACACTCCTCACTGTCCTCACACTCCTTACTGTCCTCACACTCCTTACTGTCCTCACACTCCTTACTGTCCTCACACTCCTCACTGTCCTCACACTACTTACTGTCCTCACACTCCTGACCGTCCTCACACTCCTCACTGTCCTCACACTCCTTACTGTCCTCACACTCCTCACTGTCCTCACACTCCTCACTGTCCTCACACTCCTCACTGTCCTCACACTCCTCACTGTCCTCATACTCCTTACTGTCCTCACACTCCTCACTGTCCTCACACTCCTTACTGTCCTCACACTCCTTACTGTCCTCACACTCCTTACCGTCCTCACACTCCTCACTGTCCTCACACTCCTCACTGTCCTCACACTCCTCACTGTCCTCACACTCCTTACTGTCCTCACACTCCTTACTGTCCTCACACTCCTTACTGTCCTCACACTCATCACTGTCCTCACACTCCTTACTGTCCTCACACTCATCACCGTCCTCACACTCCTTACTGTCCTCACACTCCTTACTGTCCTCACACTCCTCACCGTCCTCACACTCCTCACTGTCCTCACACTCCTTACTGTCCTCACACTCCTTACTGTCCTCACACTCCTCACTGTCCTCACACTCCTCACTGTCCTCACACTCCTCACTGTCCTCACACTCCTTACCGTCCTCACACTCCTCACTGTCCTCACACTCCTCACTGTCCTCACACTCCTCACTGTCCTCACACTCCTTACTGTCCTCACACTCCTTACTGTCCTCACACTCCTCACCGTCCTCACACTCCTCACTGTCCTCACACTCCTTACTGTCCTCACACTCCTTACTGTCCTCACACTCCTCACTGTCCTCACACTCCTTACTGTCCTCACACTCCTTACTGTCCTCACACTCCTCACTGTCCTCACACTCCTCACTGTCCTCACACTCCTTACTGTCCTCACACTCCTTACTGTCCTCACACTCCTCACTGTCCTCACACTCCTTACTGTCCTCACACTCCTTACTGTCCTCACACTCCTCACTGTCCTCACACTCCTCACTGTCCTCACACTCCTCACTGTCCTCACACTCCTTACTGTCCTCACACTCCTTACTGTCCTCACACTCCTTACCGTCCTCACACTCCTTACTGTCCTCACACTCCTTACTGTCCTCACACTCCTCACTGTCCTCACACTCCTTACTGTCCTCACACTCCTTACTGTCCTCACACTCCTCACTGTCCTCACACTCCTCACTGTCCTCACACTCCTTACTGTCCTCACACTCCTCACTGTGCTCACACTCCTCACTGTCCTCACACTCCTCACTGTCCTCACACTCCTTACCGTCCTCACACTCCTCACTGTCCTCACACTCCTCACTGTCCTCACACTCCTTACTGTCCTCACACTCCTCACTGTCCTCACACTCCTCACTGTCCTCACACTCCTTACTGTCCTCACACTCCTTACTGTCCTCACACTCCTTACTGTCCTCACACTCCTCACTGTCCTCACACTCCTTACTGTCCTCACACTCCTTACTGTCCTCACACTCCTCACCGTCCTCACACTCCTCACTGTCCTCACACTCCTTACTGTCCTCACACTCCTTACTGTCCTCACACTCCTCACTGTCCTCACACTCCTCACTGTCCTAACACTCCTTACTGTCCTCACACTCCTCACCGTCCTCACACTCCTCACTGTCCTCACACTCCTCACTGTCCTCACACTCCTTACTGTCCTCACACTCCTTACTGTCCTCACACTCCTTACTGTCCTCACACTCCTCACTGTCCTCACACTCCTCACTGTCCTAACACTCCTTACTGTCCTCACACTCCTTACTGTCCTCACACTCCTCACTGTCCTCACACTCCTCACTGTCCTCACACTCCTCACTGTCCTCACACTCCTTACTGTCCTCACACTCCTTACTGTCCTCACACTCCTCACTGTCCTCACACTCCTCACTGTCCTCACACTCCTCACTGTCCTCACACTCCTTACTGTCCTCACACTCCTTACTGTCCTCACACTCCTCACTGTCCTCACACTCCTTACTGTCCTAACACTCCTTACTGTCCTCACACTCCTTACTGTCCTCACACTCCTCACTGTCCTCACACTCCTCACTGTCCTCACACTCCTCACTGTCCTCACACTCCTTACTGTCCTCACACTCCTCACTATCCTAACACTCCTTACTGTCCTCACACTCCTTACTGTCCTCACACTCCTTACTGTCCTCACACTCCTCACTGTCCTCACACTCCTCACTGTCCTAACACTCCTTACTGTCCTCACACTCCTTACTGTCCTCACACTCCTTACTGTCCTCACACTCCTCACTGTCCTCACACTCCTTACTGTCCTCACACTCCTCACTGTCCTAACACTCCTTACTGTCCTCACACTCCTTACTGTCCTCACACTCCTCACTGTCCTCACACTCCTCACTGTCCTCACACTCCTCACTGTCCTCACACTCCCCACTGTCCTCACACTCCTCACTGTCCTCACACTCCTTACTGTCCTCACACTCCTCACCGTCCTCACACTCCTCACTGTCCTCACACTCCTTACTGTCCTCACACTCCTTACTGTCCTCACACTCCTCACTGTCCTCACACTCCTCACTGTCCTAACACTCCTTACTGTCCTCACACTCCTTACTGTCCTCACACTCCTCACTGTCCTCACACTCCTCACTGTCCTCACACTCCTTACTGTCCTCACACTCCTCACTGTCCTCACACTCCTTACCGTCCTCACACTCCTCACTGTCCTCACACTCCTCACTGTCCTCACACTCCTTACCGTCCTCACACTCCTCACTGTCCTCACCATCCTCACTGTCCTCACACTCCTCACTGTCCTCACACTCATCACTGTCCTCACACTCCTTACTGTCCTCACACTCCTTACCGTCCTCACACTCCTTACTGTCCTCACACTCCTTACTGTCCTCACACTCCTCACTGTCCTCACACTCCTTACTGTCCTCACACTCATTACTGTCCTCACACTCATTACTGTCCTCACACTCATCACTGTCCTCACACTCCTTACTGTCCTCACACTCATTACTGTCCTCACACTCCTCACTGTCCTCACACTCCTTACTGTCCTCACACTCATCACTGTCCTCACACTCCTTACTGTCCTCACACTCATTACTGTCCTCACACTCATCACTGTCCTCACACTCCTTACTGTCCTCACACTCATTACTGTCCTCACACTCCTTACTGTCCTCACACTCCTCACTGTCCTCACACTCCTTACTGTCCTCACACTCATTACTGTCCTCACACTCATTACTGTCCTCACACTCCTCACTGTCCTCACACTCCTTACTATCCTCACACTCCTCACTGTCCTCACACTCCTCACTGTCCTCACACTCCTTACTGTCCTCACACTCCTTACTGTCCTCACACTCCTCACTGTCCTCACACTCCTCACTGTCCTCACCATCCTCACTGTCCTCACACTCCTCACTGTCCTCACACTCCTCACTGTCCTCACACTCCTTACTGTCCTCACACTCCTCACTGTCCTCACACTCCTCACTGTCCTCACACTCCTTACCGTCCTCACACTCCTCACTGTCCTCACACTCCTCACTGTCCTCACACTCCTTACTGTCCTCACACTCCTCACTGTCCTCACACTCCTCACTGTCCTCACACTCATCACTGTCCTCACACTCCTTACTGTCCTCACACTCCTCACTGTCCTCACACTCATCACTGTCCTCACACTCCTCACTGTCCTCACACTCCTTACTGTCCTCACACTCCTCACTATCCTCACACTCCTTACTGTCCTCACACTCCTCACTGTCCTCACACTCCTTACTGTCCTCACACTCCTCACTGTCCTCACACTCCTTACCGTCCTCACACTCCTCACTGTCCTCACACTCCTTACTGTCCTCACACTCCTTACTGTCCTCACACTCCTCACCGTCCTCACACTCCTCACTGTCCTCACACTCCTTACTGTCCTCACACTCCTTACCGTCCTCACACTCCTTACTGTCCTCACACTCCTCACTGTCCTCACACTCCTTACCGTCCTCACACTCCTTACTGTCCTCACACTCCTCACTGTCCTCACACTCCTTACTGTCCTCACACTCCTCACTGTCCTCACACTCCTCACCGTCCTCACACTCCTCACTGTCCTCACACTCCTCACCGTCCTCACACTCCTCATTGTCCTCACACTCCTCACTGTCCTCACACTCCTCACTGTCCTCACACTCCTTACTGTCCTCACACTCCTTACTGTCCTCACACTCCTTACTGTCCTCACACTCCTTACCGTCCTCACACTCCTTACTGTCCTCACACTCCTTACTGTCCTCACACTCCTCACTGTCCTCACACTCCTCACTGTCCTCACACTCCTCACTGTCCTCACACTCCTTACTGTCCTCACACTCCTTACTGTCCTCACACTCCTCACTGTCCTCACACTCCTCACTGTCCTCACACTCCTTACTGTCCTCACACTCCTTACTGTCCTCACACTCCTCACTGTCCTCACACTCCTCACTGTCCTCACACTCCTCACTGTCCTCACACTCCTTACCGTCCTCACACTCCTCACTGTCCTCACACTCCTCACTGTCCTCACACTCCTCACTGTCCTCACACTCCTCACTGTCCTCACACTCCTTACTGTCCTCACACTCCTTACTGTCCTCACACTCCTCACTGTCCTCACACTCCTTACTGTCCTCACACTCCTTACTGTCCTCACACTCCTCACCGTCCTCACACTCCTCACTGTCCTCACACTCCTTACTGTCCTCACACTCCTTACTGTCCTCACACTCCTCACTGTCCTCACACTCCTCACTGTCCTAACACTCCTTACTGTCCTCACACTCCTCACCGTCCTCACACTCCTCACTGTCCTCACACTCCTCACTGTCCTCACACTCCTTACTGTCCTCACACTCCTTACTGTCCTCACACTCCTCACTGTCCTCACACTCCTCACTGTCCTAACACTCCTTACTGTCCTCACACTCCTTACTGTCCTCACACTCCTCACTGTCCTCACACTCCTCACTGTCCTCACACTCCTCACTGTCCTCACACTCCTTACTGTCCTCACACTCCTCACTGTCCTCACACTCCTCACTGTCCTAACACTCCTTACTGTCCTCACACTCCTTACTGTCCTCACACTCCTCACTGTCCTCACACTCCTCACTGTCCTCACACTCCTCACTGTCCTCACACTCCTTACTGTCCTCACACTCCTTACTGTCCTCACACTCCTCACTGTCCTCACACTCCTTACTGTCCTAACACTCCTTACTGTCCTCACACTCCTTACTGTCCTCACACTCCTTACTGTCCTCACACTCCTCAATGTCCTCACACTCCTCACTGTCCTCACACTCCTCACTGTCCTAACACTCCTTACTGTCCTCACACTCCTTACTGTCCTCACACTCCTCACTGTCCTCACACTCCTCACTGTCCTAACACTCCTTACTGTCCTCACACTCCTTACTGTCCTCACACTCCTTACTGTCCTCACACTCCTCACTGTCCTCACACTCCTTACTGTCCTAACACTCCTCACTGTCCTAACACTCCTTACTGTCCTCACACTCCTTACTGTCCTCACACTCCTCACTGTCCTCACACTCCTCACTGTCCTCACACTCCTCACTGTCCTCACACTCCCCACTGTCCTCACACTCCTCACTGTCCTCACACTCCTTACTGTCCTCACACTCCTCACCGTCCTCACACTCCTCACTGTCCTCACACTCCTTACTGTCCTCACACTCCTTACTGTCCTCACACTCCTCACTGTCCTCACACTCCTCACTGTCCTAACACTCCTTACTGTCCTCACACTCCTTACTGTCCTCACACTCCTCACTGTCCTCACACTCCTCACTGTCCTCACACTCCTCACTGTCCTCACACTCCTTACTGTCCTCACACTCCTCACTGTCCTCACACTCCTTACCGTCCTCACACTCCTCACTGTCCTCACACTCCTCACTGTCCTCACACTCCTTACCGTCCTCACACTCCTCACTGTCCTCACCATCCTCACTGTCCTCACACTCCTCACTGTCCTCACACTCATCACTGTCCTCACACTCCTTACTGTCCTCACACTCCTTACCGTCCTCACACTCCTTTCTGTCCTCACACTCCTTACTGTCCTCACACTCCTCACTGTCCTCACACTCCTTACTGTCCTCACACTCATTACTGTCCTCACACTCATTACTGTCCTCACACTCATCACTGTCCTCACCCTCCTTACTGTCCTCACACTCATTACTGTCCTCACACTCCTCACTGTCCTCACACTCCTTACTGTCCTCACACTCATCACTGTCCTCACACTCCTTACTGTCCTCACACTCATTACTGTCCTCACACTCATCACTGTCCTCACACTCCTTACTGTCCTCACACTCATTACTGTCCTCACACTCCTTACTTTCCTCACACTCCTCACTGTCCTCACACTCCTTACTGTCCTCACACTCATTACTGTCCTCACACTCATTACTGTCCTCACACTCATTACTGTCCTCACACTCCTCACTGTCCTCACACTCCTTACTGTCCTCACACTCCTCACTGTCCTCACACTCCTCACTGTCCTCACACTCCTTACTGTCCTCACACTCCTTACTGTCCTCACACTCCTCACTGTCCTCACACTCCTCACTGTCCTCACCATCCTCACTGTCCTCACACTCCTCACTGTCCTCACACTCCTTACTGTCCTCACACTCCTCACTATCCTAACACTCCTTACTGTCCTCACACTCCTTACTGTCCTCACACTCCTTACTGTCCTCACACTCCTCACTGTCCTCACACTCCTCACTGTCCTCACACTCCTTACTGTCCTCACACTCCTTACTGTCCTCACACTCCTTACTGTCCTCACACTCCTCACTGTCCTCACACTCCTTACTGTCCTCACACTCCTCACTGTCCTAACACTCCTTACTGTCCTCACACTCCTTACTGTCCTCACACTCCTCACTGTCCTCACACTCCTCACTGTCCTCACACTCCTCACTGTCCTCACACTCCCCACTGTCCTCACACTCCTCACTGTCCTCACACTCCTTACTGTCCTCACACTCCTCACCGTCCTCACACTCCTCACTGTCCTCACACTCCTTACTGTCCTCACACTCCTTACTGTCCTCACACTCCTCACTGTCCTCACACTCCTCACTGTCCTAACACTCCTTACTGTCCTCACACTCCTTACTGTCCTCACACTCCTCACTGTCCTCACACTCCTCACTGTCCTCACACTCCTTACTGTCCTCACACTCCTCACTGTCCTCACACTCCTTACCGTCCTCACACTCCTCACTGTCCTCACACTCCTCACTGTCCTCACACTCCTTACCGTCCTCACACTCCTCACTGTCCTCACCATCCTCACTGTCCTCACACTCCTCACTGTCCTCACACTCATCACTGTCCTCACACTCCTTACTGTCCTCACACTCCTTACCGTCCTCACACTCCTTACTGTCCTCACACTCCTTACTGTCCTCACACTCCTCACTGTCCTCACACTCCTTACTGTCCTCACACTCATTACTGTCCTCACACTCATTACTGTCCTCACACTCATCACTGTCCTCACACTCCTTACTGTCCTCACACTCATTACTGTCCTCACACTCCTCACTGTCCTCACACTCCTTACTGTCCTCACACTCATCACTGTCCTCACACTCCTTACTGTCCTCACACTCATTACTGTCCTCACACTCATCACTGTCCTCACACTCCTTACTGTCCTCACACTCATTACTGTCCTCACACTCCTTACTGTCCTCACACTCCTCACTGTCCTCACACTCCTTACTGTCCTCACACTCATTACTGTCCTCACACTCATTACTGTCCTCACACTCCTCACTGTCCTCACACTCCTTACTATCCTCACACTCCTCACTGTCCTCACACTCCTCACTGTCCTCACACTCCTTACTGTCCTCACACTCCTTACTGTCCTCACACTCCTCACTGTCCTCACACTCCTCACTGTCCTCACCATCCTCACTGTCCTCACACTCCTCACTGTCCTCACACTCCTCACTGTCCTCACACTCCTTACTGTCCTCACACTCCTCACTGTCCTCACACTCCTCACTGTCCTCACACTCCTTACCGTCCTCACACTCCTCACTGTCCTCACACTCCTCACTGTCCTCACACTCCTTACTGTCCTCACACTCCTCACTGTCCTCACACTCCTCACTGTCCTCACACTCATCACTGTCCTCACACTCCTTACTGTCCTCACACTCCTCACTGTCCTCACACTCATCACTGTCCTCACACTCCTCACTGTCCTCACACTCCTTACTGTCCTCACACTCCTCACTATCCTCACACTCCTTACTGTCCTCACACTCCTCACTGTCCTCACACTCCTTACTGTCCTCACACTCCTCACTGTCCTCACACTCCTTACCGTCCTCACACTCCTCACTGTCCTCACACTCCTTACTGTCCTCACACTCCTTACTGTCCTCACACTCCTCACCGTCCTCACACTCCTCACTGTCCTCACACTCCTTACTGTCCTCACACTCCTTACCGTCCTCACACTCCTTACTGTCCTCACACTCCTCACTGTCCTCACACTCCTTACCGTCCTCACACTCCTTACTGTCCTCACACTCCTCACTGTCCTCACACTCCTTACTGTCCTCACACTCCTCACTGTCCTCACACTCCTCACCGTCCTCACACTCCTCACTGTCCTCACACTCCTCACCGTCCTCACACTCCTCATTGTCCTCACACTCCTCACTGTCCTCACACTCCTCACTGTCCTCACACTCCTTACTGTCCTCACACTCCTTACTGTCCTCACACTCCTTACTGTCCTCACACTCCTTACCGTCCTCACACTCCTTACTGTCCTCACACTCCTTACTGTCCTCACACTCCTCACTGTCCTCACACTCCTCACTGTCCTCACACTCCTTACTGTCCTCACACTCCTTACTGTCCTCACACTCCTCACTGTCCTCACACTCCTCACTGTCCTCACAGTCCTTACTGTCCTCACACTCCTTACTGTCCTCACACTCCTCACTGTCCTCACACTCCTCACTGTCCTCACACTCCTCACTGTCCTCACACTCCTTACCGTCCTCACACTCCTCACTGTCCTCACACTCCTCACTGTCCTCACACTCCTCACTGTCCTCACACTCCTCACTGTCCTCACACTCCTTACTGTCCTCACACTCCTCACTGTCCTCACACTCCTTACTGTCCTCACACTCCTTACTGTCCTCACACTCCTCACCGTCCTCACACTCCTCACTGTCCTCACACTCCTTACTGTCCTCACACTCCTTACTGTCCTCACACTCCTCACTGTCCTCACACTCCTCACTGTCCTAACACTCCTTACTGTCCTCACACTCCTCACCGTCCTCACACTCCTCACTGTCCTCACACTCCTCACTGTCCTCACACTCCTTACTGTCCTCACACTCCTCACTGTCCTAACACTCCTTACTGTCCTCACACTCCTTACTGTCCTCACACTCCTCACTGTCCTCACACTCCTCACTGTCCTCACACTCCTCACTGTCCTCACACTCCTTACTGTCCTCACACTCCTCACTGTCCTCACACTCCTCACTGTCCTAACACTCCTTACTGTCCTCACACTCCTTTCTGTCCTCACACTCCTCACTGTCCTCACACTCCTCACTGTCCTCACACTCCTCACTGTCCTCACACTCCTTACTGTCCTCACACTCCTTACTGTCCTCACACTCCTCACTGTCCTCACACTCCTCACTGTCCTCACACTCCTTACTGTCCTCACACTCCTTACTGTCCTCACACTCCTTACTGTCCTCACACTCCTTACTGTCCTCACACTCCTCACTGTCCTCACACTCCTCACTGTCCTCACACTCCTCACTGTCCTAACACTCCTTACTGTCCTCACACTCCTTACTGTCCTCACACTCCTCACTGTCCTCACACTCCTCACTGTCCTAACACTCCTTACTGTCCTCACACTCCTTACTGTCCTCACACTCCTTACTGTCCTCACACTCCTCACTGTCCTCACACTCCTTACTGTCCTCACACTCCTCACTGTCCTAACACTCCTTACTGTCCTCACACTCCTTACTGTCCTCACACTCCTCACTGTCCTCACACTCCTCACTGTCCTCACACTCCTCACTGTCCTCACACTCCCCACTGTCCTCACACTCCTCACTGTCCTCACACTCCTTACTGTCCTCACACTCCTCACCGTCCTCACACTCCTCACTGTCCTCACACTCCTTACTGTCCTCACACTCCTTACTGTCCTCACACTCCTCACTGTCCTCACACTCCTCACTGTCCTAACACTCCTTACTGTCCTCACACTCCTTACTGTCCTCACACTCCTCACTGTCCTCACACTCCTCACTGTCCTCACACTCCTCACTGTCCTCACACTCCTTACTGTCCTCACACTCCTCACTGTCCTCACACTCCTTACCGTCCTCACACTCCTCACTGTCCTCACACTCCTCACTGTCCTCACACTCCTTACCGTCCTCACACTCCTCACTGTCCTCACCATCCTCACTGTCCTCACACTCCTCACTGTCCTCACACTCATCACTGTCCTCACACTCCTTACTGTCCTCACACTCCTTACCGTCCTCACACTCCTTTCTGTCCTCACACTCCTTACTGTCCTCACACTCCTCACTGTCCTCACACTCCTTACTGTCCTCACACTCATTACTGTCCTCACACTCATTACTGTCCTCACACTCATCACTGTCCTCACCCTCCTTACTGTCCTCACACTCATTACTGTCCTCACACTCCTCACTGTCCTCACACTCCTTACTGTCCTCACACTCATCACTGTCCTCACACTCCTCACTGTCCTAACACTCCTTACTGTCCTCACACTCCTTACTGTCCTCACACTCCTCACTGTCCTCACACTCCTCACTGTCCTCACACTCCTCACTGTCCTCACACTCCTTACTGTCCTCACACTCCTCACTGTCCTCACACTCCTTACCGTCCTCACACTCCTCACTGTCCTCACACTCCTCACTGTCCTCACACTCCTTACCGTCCTCACACTCCTCACTGTCCTCACCATCCTCACTGTCCTCACACTCCTCACTGTCCTCACACTCATCACTGTCCTCACACTCCTTACTGTCCTCACACTCCTTACCGTCCTCACACTCCTTTCTGTCCTCACACTCCTTACTGTCCTCACACTCCTCACTGTCCTCACACTCCTTACTGTCCTCACACTCATTACTGTCCTCACACTCATTACTGTCCTCACACTCATCACTGTCCTCACCCTCCTTACTGTCCTCACACTCATTACTGTCCTCACACTCCTCACTGTCCTCACACTCCTTACTGTCCTCACACTCATCACTGTCCTCACACTCATTACTGTCCTCACACTCATCACTGTCCTCACACTCCTTACTGTCCTCACACTCATTACTGTCCTCACACTCCTTACTTTCCTCACACTCCTCACTGTCCTCACACTCCTTACTGTCCTCACACTCATTACTGTCCTCACACTCATTACTGTCCTCACACTCCTCACTGTCCTCACACTCCTTACTGTCCTCACACTCCTCACTGTCCTCACACTCCTCACTGTCCTCACACTCCTTACTGTCCTCACACTCCTTACTGTCCTCACACTCCTCACTGTCCTCACACTCCTCACTGTCCTCACCATCCTCACTGTCCTCACACTCCTCACTGTCCTCACACTCCTCACTGTCCTCACACTCCTTACCGTCCTCACACTCCTCACTGTCCTCACACTCCTCACTGTCCTCACACTCCTTACTGTCCTCACACTCCTCACTGTCCTCACACTCCTCACTGTCCTCACACTCATCACTGTCCTCACACTCCTTACTGTCCTCACACTCCTCACTGTCCTCACACTCATCACTGTCCTCACACTCCTCACTGTCCTCACACTCCTTACTGTCCTCACACTCCTCACTATCCTCACACTTCTTACTGTCCTCACACTCCTCACTGTCCTCACACTCCTTACTGTCCTCACACTCATTACTGTCCTCACACTCATTACTGTCCTCACACTCATTACTGTCCTCACACTCCTCACTGTCCTCACACTCCTTACTGTCCTCACACTCCTCACTGTCCTCACACTCCTCACTGTCCTCACACTCCTTACTGTCCTCACACTCCTTACTGTCCTCACACTCCTCACTGTCCTCACACTCCTCACTGTCCTCACCATCCTCACTGTCCTCACACTCCTCACTGTCCTCACACTCCTCACTGTCCTCACACTCCTTACCGTCCTCACACTCCTCACTGTCCTCACACTCCTCACTGTCCTCACACTCCTTACTGTCCTCACACTCCTCACTGTCCTCACACTCCTCACTGTTCTCACACTCATCACTGTCCTCACACTCCTTACTGTCCTCACACTCCTCACTGTCCTCACACTCATCACTGTCCTCACACTCCTCACTGTCCTCACACTCCTTACTGTCCTCACACTCCTCACTATCCTCACACTTCTTACTGTCCTCACACTCCTCACTGTCCTCACACTCCTTACTGTCCTCACACTCCTCACTGTCCTCACACTCCTCACTGTCCTCACACTCCTCACTGTCCTCACACTCCTCACTGTCCTCACACTCCTTACCGTCCTCACACTCCTCACTGTCCTCACACTCCTTACTGTCCTCACACTCCTTACTGTCCTCACACTCCTCACTGTCCTCACACTCCTCACCGTCCTCACACTCCTCACTGTCCTCACACTCCTTACTGTCCTCACACTCCTTACCGTCCTCACACTCCTTACTGTCCTCACACTCCTCACTGTCCTCACACTCCTTACCGTCCTCACACTCCTTACTGTCCTCACACTCCTCACTGTCCTCACACTCCTTACTGTCCTCACACTCCTCACTGTCCTCACACTCCTTACTGTCCTCACACTCCTTACTGTCCTCACACTCCTTACTGTCCTCACACTCCTCACTGTCCTCACACTCCTCACTGTCCTCACACTCCTTACTGTCCTCACACTCCTTACTGTCCTCACACTCCTCACTGTCCTCACACTCCTTGCTGTCCTCACCATCCTCACTGTCCTCACCATCCTCACTGTCCTCACACTCCTCACTGTCCTCACACTCCTTACTATCCTCACACTCCTCACTGTCCTCACACTCCTCACTGTCCTCACACTCCTCACTGTCCTCACACTCCTCACTGTCCTCACACTCCTCACTGTCCTAACACTCCTTACCGTCCTCACACTCCTTACTGTCCTCACACTCCTCACTGTCCTCACACTCCTCACTGTCCTCACACTCCTTACTGTCCTCACACTCCTCACTGTCCTCACACTCCTCACTGTCCTCACACTCATCACTGTCCTCACACTCCTCACTGTCCTCACACTCCCCACTGTCCTCACACTCCTCACTGTCCTCACACTCCTCACTGTCCTCACACTCCTCACTGTCCTCACACTCCTTACTGTCCTCACACTCCTTACTGTCCTCACACTCCTTACTGTCCTCACACTCCTCACTGTCCTCACACTCCTTACTGTCCTCACACTCCTTACTGTCCTCACACTCCTCACTGTCCTCACACTCCTCACTGTCCTCACACTCCTCACTGTCCTCACACTCCTTACCGTCCTCACACTCCTTACTGTCCTAACACTCCTTACCGTCCTCACACTCCTCACTGTCCTCACACTCCTTACTGTCCTCACACTCCTCACTGTCCTCACACTCCTTACTGTCCTCACACTCCTCACTGTCCTCACACTCCTCACTGTCCTCACACTCCTTACTGTCCTCACACTCCTCACTGTCCTCACTCTCCTTACTGTCCTCACACTCCTCACTGTCCTCACACTCCTCACTGTCCTCACACTCCTCACTGTCCTCACACTCCTTACTATCCTCACACTCCTCACTGTCCTCACACTCCTCACTGTCCTCACACTCCTTACTGTCCTCACACTCCTTACTGTCCTCACACTCCTTACTGTCCTCACACTCCTTACCGTCCTCACACTCCTCACTGTCCTCACACTCCTTACTGTCCTCACACTCCTCACTGTCCTCACACTCCTCACTGTCCTCACACTCCTTACTGTCCTCACACTCCTTACCGTCCTCACACTCCTTACTGTCCTAACACTCCTTACCGTCCTCACACTCCTCACTGTCCTCACACTCCTTACTGTCCTCACACTCCTCACTGTCCTCACACTCCTTACTGTCCTCACACTCCTCACTGTCCTCACACTCCTCACTGTCCTCACACTCCTCACTGTCCTCACACTCCTTACTGTCCTCACACTCCTCACTGTCCTCACTCTCCTTACTGTCCTCACACTCCTCACTGTCCTCACACTCCTCACTGTCCTCACACTCCTCACTGTCCTCACACTCCTTACTATCCTCACACTCCTCACTGTCCTCACACTCCTCACTGTCCTCACACTCCTTACTGTCCTCACACTCCTCACTGTCCTCACTCTCCTTACTGTCCTCACACTCCTCACTGTCCTCACACTCCTCACTGTCCTCACACTCCTCACTGTCCTCACACTCCTCACTGTCCTCACACTCCTTACTATCCTCACACTCCTCACTGTCCTCACACTCCTTACTGTCCTCACACTCCTTACTGTCCTCACACTCCTCATTGTCCTCACACTCCTTACTGTCCTCACACTCCTCACTGTCCTCACACTCCTCACTGTCCTCACACTCCTTACTGTCCTCACACTCCTTACTGTCCTCACACTCCTCACTGTCCTCACACTCCTTGCTGTCCTCACACTCCTCACTGTCCTCACACTCCTCACTGTCCTCACACTCCTTACTGTCCTCACACTCCTTACTGTCCTCACACTCCTCACTGTCCTCACACTCCTTACTGTCCTCACACTCCTCACTGTCCTCACACTCCTTACTGTCCTCACACTCCTCACAGTCCTCACACTCCTTACTGTCCTCACACTCCTTACTGTCCTCACACTCCTCACCGTCCTCACACTCCTCACTGTCCTCACACTCCTCACTGTCCTCACACTCCTCACTGTCCTCACACTCCTTACTGTCCTCACACTCCTCACCGTCCTCACACTCCTCACTGTCCTCACACTCCTCACTGTCCTCACACTCCTCACTGTCCTCACACTCCTCACCGTCCTCACACTCCTCACTGTCCTCACACTCCTTACCGTCCTCACACTCCTTACTGTCCTCACACTCCTCACTGTCCTCACACTCCTCACTGTCCTCACACTCCTTACTGTCCTCACACTCCTCACTGTCCTCACACTCCTTACCGTCCTCACACTCCTTACTGTCCTCACACTCCTCACTGTCCTCACACTCCTCACTGTCCTCACACTCCTTACTGTCCTCACACTCCTCACCGTCCTCACACTCCTTACTGTCCTCACACTCCTCACTGTCCTCACACTCCTCACTGTCCTCACACTCCTTACCGTCCTCACACTCCTCACTGTCCTCACACTCCTCACTGTCCTCACACTCCTCACTGTCCTCACACTCATCACTGTCCTCACACTCCTCACTGTCCTCACACTCCTTACCGTCCTCACACTCCTCACCGTCCTCACACTCCTCACTGTCCTCGCACTCCTTACTGTCCTCACACTCCTCACTGTCCTCACACTCCTCACTGTCCTCACACTCCTCACTGTCCTCACACTCCTTACTGTCCTCACACTCCTCACTGTCCTCACACTCCTCACTGTCCTCACACTCCTTACTGTCCTCACACTCCTTACTGTCCTCACACTCCTTACTGTCCTCACACTCCTCACCGTCCTCACACTCCTCACTGTCCTCACACTCCTCACTGTCCTAACACTCCTTACTGTCCTCACACTCCTTACTGTCCTCACACTCCTCACTGTCCTCACACTCCTCACTGTCCTCACACTCCTTACTGTCCTCACACTCCTCACTGTCCTCACACTCCTCACTGTCCTAACACTCCTTACTGTCCTCACACTCCTTACTGTCCTCACACTCCTCACTGTCCTCACACTCCTCACTGTCCTCACACTCCTCACTGTCCTCACACTCCTTACTGTCCTCACACTCCTTACTGTCCTCACACTCCTCACTGTCCTCACACTCCTTACTGTCCTAACACTCCTTACTGTCCTCACACTCCTTACTGTCCTCACACTCCTTACTGTCCTCACACTCCTCACTGTCCTCACACTCCTCACTGTCCTCACACTCCTCACTGTCCTAACACTCCTTACTGTCCTCACACTCCTTACTGTCCTCACACTCCTCACTGTCCTCACACTCCTCACTGTCCTAACACTCCTTACTGTCCTCACACTCCTTACTGTCCTCACACTCCTTACTGTCCTCACACTCCTCACTGTCCTCACACTCCTTACTGTCCTCACACTCCTCACTGTCCTAACACTCCTTACTGTCCTCACACTCCTTACTGTCCTCACACTCCTCACTGTCCTCACACTCCTCACTGTCCTCACACTCCTCACTGTCCTCACACTCCCCACTGTCCTCACACTCCTCACTGTCCTCACACTCCTTACTGTCCTCACACTCCTCACCGTCCTCACACTCCTCACTGTCCTCACACTCCTTACTGTCCTCACACTCCTTACTGTCCTCACACTCCTCACTGTCCTCACACTCCTCACTGTCCTAACACTCCTTACTGTCCTCACACTCCTTACTGTCCTCACACTCCTCACTGTCCTCACACTCCTCACTGTCCTCACACTCCTCACTGTCCTCACACTCCTTACTGTCCTCACACTCCTCACTGTCCTCACACTCCTTACCGTCCTCACACTCCTCACTGTCCTCACACTCCTCACTGTCCTCACACTCCTTACCGTCCTCACACTCCTCACTGTCCTCACCATCCTCACTGTCCTCACACTCCTCACTGTCCTCACACTCATCACTGTCCTCACACTCCTTACTGTCCTCACACTCCTTACCGTCCTCACACTCCTTTCTGTCCTCACACTCCTTACTGTCCTCACACTC